>NC_068355.1:188370981-189047743 GCF_020536995.1 Dreissena polymorpha | reverse complement strand
TCAACAAACTTGGTCGAAAACTTAATCTAGATGACCTTTAGGATGGCCATGTTCGAACATGGGCCATTCCGGCCATAAACTAGTCAAGGGGTCACGGGTGCGTTTTACCACATTAGCAAGTTTTCCCCTTTCAAGTACCTTTCATCCCCTCTTCATGTCTGTGACAAAGCTCTAGTTTGTTTGTTATTAAGTTAATGAATGGCTTTTTGAGAGAGTATCAGTGTTTTGCCAGGGTAATGAAATGCTTATAAGTCTTAAAAATGTTGTCTTAATTTATACATGACATACTTAATTGCAGAAACCCGGATAGCAAGGCGTTAGTTTGTTCTTGAAGCATTTGCACCGAGCAGTCATCATCTTGATATTCTGGAATCTCCATGGTGAAGGACGACCTCAGTCTGTGACAAAATGCAGAGCTAACCTCAGTGAGTGTTCAAGTCATGTGCATGTTTTTTTTACGCCCCCAAGTCATAGATGTGTGGGTGAATGTAGATTTACCTTTGTCCTCCATACGTGCATCCTGCTGTTGGATTTTTATGCATAGTCTTACTCGAAAAGTATTGTTTCTAGTGTGATTAACTTAACATATTTTCCAAACCATACTGTGAACTTGCCTACTTGTGTATTTTGATTTCGTTTTCTTTGACATATGTGGAATTTTGAGACAAAAGCAAATGTAGGTGAATGGTGGCAAACCCTTTCACTACTTCAAAACAAAAAGTTGATTCCGACGGCAAATGTATATTCCTCAATCACAATCCAATGGTTTGGTAATAAAAGAATACACTTTAATTTAATCACTTATTATTAATTATTATTTTATAAGTAGTCTCAGGACATTATTTTCTCGATGGATTCAAATCAGATTAGTTGTATCATCTGAAATACCAAGTGCTCCGCGTGTTCTTTTTTTCCATTGGTATCAAAGATAAATGAAAAACTGACATTACAGTAACAAGTATTTTTTTCAGATGCCTTTTGACGAAATCAAACCATCCGATCAGAAACACAGACTGTTGCAGCATTGTTACCATATTGACCCGCAGTCAAACCTAAGAAGCTCAGAGATAAATACTGATTTAGTTTCTGCTAGTCTCTGCATACCGCCTGGTTGGTCAGCACTTACTCTGACTCTTTGAATATTATGACGGATGGAAATGAATGACCTTGTTCAGATTGAAATTGCAGAATGACACATCACAAACAATTCAAGTGGAAAGCCAGAAAGTCATGTCAACAGCCACATTTTTGTATGTCACCATCCAAGTTGTATTCAAAACAAACATAGTTTATTCTCTATTTGTGTATGTGACCAGCCAAGTTGTATTCAACGAAAAAAATAGTTTACGTTTTATTTTTATGACCTACCAAGTTGTTTGTATAGTCCCTGGTTTAGCAAAGCATTTAAAGTATTTTTAAAAGCACACATATTGCATGTCATTCAATGTCTTTGCCTGTATTATAAACTTTCACTACAATGTTGATCCTCATGATGGTAAATAATGGGAAATACAATGTTTCAAAGATTTGTTAAGATTGCCAAAGCTGTTTAAATGATGCTGGTAACTTGAACAAGATTGAAAAAAACATTGGAGTGTTTTTCATGTTATAAGACATGTTTCATTGTCTGTTTTTAACCACCCGTTAATATAGATTAGCTAATGAAAAGTATTTTCAAAAGGTGAAAATGTTTACGCTTCAATTTTGTCAATCAACCTTATGAAACAATACTAGTCAATTGGCTCATTCGGGTCGGTATTCTATCATGAATCTTTTTTAGTAGCATACTATGTATTTCATGGGATATAAATAAATTCTGGGCAAAATTATTTAATTCTACCTGAAATAACGATTCTGTATTTACTACTAGTACTTTGTTGATTTCAATGGATAGTGTTTGTTAAATGAGTAGAGTATGACTCTTGTTGAAAAGCTTTAAATGAAACTGTGAATTAAAAAATAAATATTAAATTTGTTTTACAGTTTTATGAAAAATGGCAAAATATGTTAAGTTGTGTTTGTTTTATCATATACTAACATGGTCATAAGTGTTAAAATTTGTTTTCGGACATAATAGTTTATTATGCTTTATATTTGTATATTTACATAACGACGACAAGATTGTATCCTCTGTAATCAGTGAGCACTTAATCAAGATATCTTGATCACTGTATCAAGTGTATATTTGCCATTTATACATAGAGCAACTGTAAAACAATTGTATTTTAAATGTAATGTATCCATGTATTGTTGCCATTTTTATTAGATAAACTCACTGTTAACATTAATTTTGTACAAACTATTGTTATAAAAAACATTTCTTGTTTCAATGCTAAAATATGTATTAAACTGTTAAAATAGCACAGTAACAACTTCTAGAGAAAAATATACTTAAGGTAATAGAAAACATTGTTATATGAAATGCTTTTTTTTAAGAACACCTACTTAAAATTTGTTTAATTTTGTTTAACATTATCTGAAGAAAAATAGTACCTTGTAATTTGAAATCAGTCAATGAAAAAAAGGAGTGTTGCCATATGCTAACAATAGTCAAGAAGTGCAAATGCCTTTATGGTTAATACAACAGAGCAATACAATTTGCTTAAACTAGAGCACCACTATAAAGGTGCCATGCTCGGCTACGGGTGCAGTTTTGAATAAATGAAAGCTTGACATAATTTATTTGAGAGGTCACAGTGACTTGACCATTGACCTAGTGACCCCAAAATGGGTGTGGTGTGTAGAACTCATCAATGTGCATCTACATATGAATTTGAAAGTTGTAGTTGGAAGCACTTTGATTTTAGAGCCAATGTTAAGGTTTAAGCACGACACGGACGGCGGACGACACAACGAACTGGCTATGACATTACCTCGGTTTTCTCCGAAAATCCAGCTAAAAATAAAAACAAAGATGTCTGTTTTTGCAATTTTTTTAACACTTATGAATGTGCTTATATTAAACGTGAACAGTATTGACATATTGCTTATGATAAAGTTTGACATTTTATTAGTTTTGTAACAGCGTGTTTGACCTTTCAAATTGACCCTCCCACAATCCCTTATTCGCTTTCAGTGGGGCAGTTTCTGTACATCTTCCACTACAAGTTCAGCAAATGTTTTATGACCAGATTTCCTCATATTTGTGAATGTTTATATTTAACTTTTATTGAATGCATGAACATGTTTGTTCTGTTTTTGAAAAGCTGAAAAGCTTGATGTTTGTAAATTGTGAGACATGTTAGATCAAATTGATATATAAAAAAACACATTTTGCATTAACTTGTATTGGTAGCTAAACAACACGTTTCCAAACACATTTAAGTATTTGGTATAAATATAATTGTGCTATATTTGTCATATCGGATGAAATGCAATTTTAATTATAATGTGTTTATATGTTCGTATACTCCAAATAATCATTTTAAATAAGTAAATATAGGGTAATCATGTCTATGGAAAGTATCCGTAGGCATGTTTTAATTGCTTGTGTACCTCATAGGATCAGGGTCTTTCTAAATTATTGCATGATTGTTAATGCCTATGTCTGATTGTGTAAATATCTTCAAAGATACTTGTTAAGAGGATTTTAATATTAAAAGATAAACTAGCATCTTAACTATAACCGGCATCTTTTGCATTTATTTTAACGTGTTTATATTGTTTGGCTTACCGAGTTTAATATTGTCTATATTTCGTGCGTAATTTTATTGTGGTTGTTTTGTTAAGACAAAGCGCATATCACTAATGCTGTTGTTTTTGTTTTATGATATATGTAAATAATTAAACATGTTTATTTTGGTGATATGTATTTCCCATCTAAGTTAATTTTGCATTCTCAATAAAGTACATTGTTATACACGTGGAATAGTATTGCTAAGTGACAATTTGTTGTCTTTACAAATAAAAACCGCAAGGATTGTCGTATCAATTTTATAGCTTTCCCCTATTGAACTGGGTGAAAAACGTGACCGTGAGCTCATTTTGTTTAATGTTAACTGCCAATATATATATATATATATAGAAAGAAATTGTTCAAACAGTGTAAAAAATGTGTATCTTATACCCTAGCGCTTTGACTACACTCTTCTTCAGGGGTGTATACAGATATGAGTTAACGATTCCCCAGTGCGAATGCACAATAGGGTTAACTTATTGGCTTTCAGTCTTGTTTTTTTTAGTTATGTGTCGTTTATTTTTTTATGCCCCCCCCCTTCGAAGAGAGGGGGTATATTGCTTTGCTCATGTCGGTCGGGTCGGTCTGTCGGTCCGTCCCCCAGGTGGTTGTCAGATGATAACTCAGAACGCTTGGGCCTAGATCATGAAACTTCATAGGTACATTGATCATGACTCGCGGGTCCATACAATAACCGAAAAGCACCGAAAAGCACTCAATTTCTCTATATATATATGCAATATATCGTTTTTTAGTGTATGTTCACGAGTTTAATTAGTAAGAAATGGTTATATGATTGTATGTTTTATACTACATTGTGCCCAAAATGGTAAATATCGGCAATTACCGACCGAAAAGCACTTCATGTGGAAACCGAAAAGCACTCAATTTCTCGCTATATATATGAATATTTGCGTTTCTATTGTGTGTAAACGATTAAATTAGTTATAAATGGTTATACATGTATTTCATGCATATTTATACTACCTTGGGTTTATTATGAGGTATTAAGCCCAAAAATGGATAAATATCGGCAATATACCGACCGAAAAGCACTTCTCAAGTGAAGACCGAAAAGCACTCAATTTCTCGCTATATATGAATATTTGCGTTTCTATTGGTGTGTAACGGTTTAAATTAGTTATAAATGGTTATATTTCATGCATATTTATACTACCTTGTGTTTATTATGAGTATTAAGCCCCAAAATGGATAAATATCGGCAATATACCGACCGAAAAGCACTTCATGTCAAGACCGAAAACACACTCAATTTCTCGCTATATATATTAATATTTGCGTTTCTATTGTGTGTAAACGGATTAAATTAGTTATAACTGGTTATATTTCATGCATATTTATACTACCTTGTGTTTATAACGAGGTATAAATGCCCGAAATTTATAAATATCGGCATATACCGACCGAAAAGCACTTCATGTGAAACCGAAAAGCACTCAATTTCTCGCTTTATATATATAATATTTGCGTTTCCTATTGTGTGTAAACGGTTTAAATTAGTTATAAATGGTTATATTGCATGCATATTTATACTACCTTGTGTTTATTAGAGGTATTAATGACGACTGACCAAGTGTATAGACCTATAACTCATGCAAACAAATTTGAATATTCCGCCTTAAGTATTCTGTCATCGGCGAGGAACTGATCAGATTTGTAGTAACTTTCGTTTTCAATAAGTTCAAGAGCAGATAACAATCTCAACAAAATATGTTGCTCTTCACTACCATTCAAACATTTTGAAATAGATCTAAACAGACAGTTGCCGTCACCGATTGTTTTTATAGGTGTGTAATGCCCTATCATTGCAGGATGAAATTTGTGCAGAATATTGATCGCCATCTTGTCCGCGTCTGAAGACGGGAACGTAACATCAGTCTGCTGTAATCCCACATTATATGCATCTAATAGTTTTCCTTTCGGACTTAGCCATTTATCAATGCATTTTTCTTTTTTGACTGTTTGTATGCGGCCCGGTCTGTAAAAAGAGGGTGTCCCGAAGAGTTGACTAAATTTCTACAGCTAACGTTTAATCAAGCGCGTAAACTTCTCAAAAAACGATATTTCCCTATTTCCGTTCACATTTTAAAAATGTATGTATTAATGGCTTACTAACTAACGCTCGATTGGTCACTGTCGTCTCGGGTACTACCTACATGTACCCGGTCGATATTAGACTGTACCCCAGTTTATTCCCGCCCAAAATCCGATGTCGTAAAACGCGCTAACGATTATCTTAAACAAACTTCTGTTAAGAAAAACTGCATCAACATGAGTATGAGTTACTTAAGAGTACCCGGGGTACATGTAAGTTTTACCCGAGCCGACAATGACCAATCGAGCGTTACTAACAGTAAAATACCCAACAGCGGTATAATGTTTAGATTTATTTTTGCATTAACATTATTCAAAACATTTTTTAGTTTAAAATGTTATTCACGTTAAATAAATACATCAGTTCTTCTGTTCATTTGCATCAAATTAAAGGTTAAAGTCCGATTGTTTTTAAAAAAACTGCTATTTTATAATATATCAAGCATGTACACTTAACAATAATGATGTTTTAAAATTTTGTGACGTGCGCGGGCCATTGAACGTTGAGATAAGCAATGTTGCGAATTAAATACACATAATTAAAAACTTATTTATTGTAGGATACCGATACACGGAGCTTGATTACGCTGCAAACTAGAACTCTGCCGCAATGTATCTCCAATGAAAGATGTAACATTAATTCAAGCACGTATACTTAACAAAAAAAGATATTTCTTTATTTCCGTTATCAGTTTAAAAATGAGGTATTAAGGTGTTACTAAACAGTAAAATACCCAACAGGATCGGGATTAATGCACTTGGCCGCTAGACGAAAAATTTTATACAACTATTCTGGGCAAATTTCACTTTCAATAAATACAATCAGTTATTTTTATCAACCAATTCCTGTTGTGTGCTACTGTTTCTTATCAGAATTATATATATTACAATACACCATCAGACCCGAATGAATACACCATTTATCCCAAGCAGGTAAATAACAATTACTATAATAAAACAGTGGAAGTCTACACGGTGTATTAGCAACCTGCTGTGGTGATCTTATCAGTTCAATACACAGGAACATGGCTACTGTACTGGAATTGGATTTACAGCCAAAATACTGTTTTCATTTCAGTCTACACTGTGTATTAGCAACCTGCTGTGGTGATCTTATCATCTCAATACACAGAACATGGCTACTGTATTGGAAATATCGGATTTACAGCCAAATAACTTTCATTTATTGCTGAAGTGGTGTGCACTAACAATTGATCCACCTCACCGTTTGCACTTTTTTTTAATACATTAATTAATTTAATGAGTCGGGGCGCTGCGCTAATAAAGTGTGATGGGGAAATTAAGAAATAAGATATATTTTCGCATGAAAACTGAATACACATGATACATGGATAAAATATATATAAGACACATTTGAATCTTTCATTTCTCCAAAAATTAGCACGTAGTCACATTTATATAAGATAGATTAAATACCATAAAAACAACATGTGAAGGAACCACAATTAAATACGATCCATTTTCGAATGATACTGATTGTATAGCAAGTAGTCACATATTAATTCTAGCTTGCATTAGTTACAATAATTTGTTAATTAAGTTCAAATTAATCTGTTCTTTAGAGATTAAAAGGTTTAAAGACGGCGCTAATAAAGTGTGATTGTGCCCGTGCCTTTGAACGTTGAGTTAAGCGAGAGGTGCGAATGCAATTACACATAATTAAACACAGATACTATTGTGCTAGCACGTTGAGTGAATACTTTATAAGCGAGAGGTGTGAATTAAATCTTACAAACTGATATTATTATGTCAGCTTGAATTGTGCTGACATCTTTAACTCAACAGTATCAACTAATATGAATAAGAACAACACAATCTAACTGGCAGAATATTTTCTACAATGGCTAAAGTAGTATTGTTCGCGATAGTTACATCAAACGTCTATGTTGCTTTTGCGACGAGAGAAAAGGGCTACACGTGCCTTATAATGTAAATGGTACGGCCAAGGCGGTTTGAGAACAGACAGAATGAACACAGATCTGTACGGCAAGATGTTAAAGGGATCTTTTCACGCTTTGGTAAATTGACAAAATTGAAAAAGTTGATTCAGATTCGTAAATTTTCGTTTTAGTTCTGATATTTGTGAGGAAACAGTAATACTGAACATTTACCATGGTCTAATATAGCCATTATATGCATCTTTTGACGATTTTAAACCTAAAAATTATAAAGCGTTGCAACGCGAAACGATTGAATAATTTGGAGAGTTCTGTTTTTGTCGTTAAATTTTGTGAAACTACGAAGATTGCTTATATAAGGTATAAAATACATCAACTAAGTGTACTCGGCGGAATAGCTCAGTAGGCTAAAGCGTTTTTACTTCAGGACTCTGGCAGGACTCCAGGGGTCACTGGTTCGAAACCTGGTCCGGGCAATGTTCTTTTCCTTTTTTTAATTTTATTCTTGATTTTTTACTGGAGCTTTTTCGATCCAATGTTTACATTTATCGATATAAGCATTTAATGAATAAGTTAAAAAATGCCAAATCTGTGAAAAGGCACCTTTAAAGGAAAAAGGGGACATCGTCATCGTAGCTGTCGGCGGTAATGACATTACCCCTACATCACAACCGAAAGAGATAGTGAGAAGAATCACCGAAATTGTGAATGACATATCACGAAATGGATGTGAGCACGTGTACATCACAGAAATACTGACACGTGGAAATTTCTCAAATGTCCGGGCTTGCAGAAAATAGTCTTCGACAGACAGAGAATCAAAATAAACAAGTGCTTAGCCAAACATTTAAGAACAATTTACTAAAATTTCCTTAATATTAATACAAGCACATTAACTAAAAGTCATGCTGCAATTTCTATTCAAGAGTTTCACGTCAATTAGAAACACTTAAACATATACATCAATATACGTATAAGATCATGAACACCATGAAATGCTTTTCGGTTGGTATATTGCCGATGTATTTATACTTGCTACCTGTTTTTTTATAAAAAATATATATTATATTCGATTTTTAACATGAATGTCTCAGTCCTCTAACCGAAAAGATCCGTAACATAAAATAGTGTCTTAGTGTCGTAATGAACGAATCTGCACTAAAACTAAGATTAGATTCACATCGTACATCGAATAAATAATTGAGCACATGTAAATCAACAAAACTGTACATTAATTCACACGAGCCGCACTGTTCGGACATGAATGAAAGGCGCCGATCATAACACAACTTCTCATCATTATCTGGAATATAATTAATGAAGGTGCGAAAATCTATTTCCAAACTGCTTTGTGCTGATTAAAGAAGCGTACCGGCCGTTCGTTCACAAGTTGTTAATGATGACTTCAGACATTAAAATTAAGTTTCAATATGAACAGACTTTGACTAAATAAATATGTACATCTTTTCAATCCATTAAAATCGGCCCTTATAGTTAACTTGCATGTATATATAGAGAACTTAAGTGCTTTTCGGTGATTCTCTGCTGTCGCGGGAGTGCTTTTCGGTCGGTATATTGCCGATATTTAACCAATTTTGGGGCATTAATACCTCATAATAAACACAATGTAGTATAAATATGCATGCAATATACCATTTATAACTAATTTAAACCGCTTACACATACTAGGAACGCAAATATTATATATATATAGCGAGAAATTGAGTGCTTTTCGGTCTTCACATGAAGTGCTTTTCGGTCGGTATATTGCCGATATTTATCCAATTTCGGGCATTATACATCGTTATAAACACAAGGTATATAAATATGCATGAAATATAACCATTTATAACTAATTCAATCCGTTTACACCCAATAGAAACGCAAATATTCACATATATAGCGAGAAATTGAGTGCTTTTCGGTCTTCACATGAAGTGCTTTTCGGTCGGTATATTGCCGATATTTATCCAATTTCGGGCATTAATACCTCGTTATAAACACAATGTAGTATAAATATGCATGCAATATACCATTTATAACTAATTTAAACCGTTTACACATAATAGGAACGCAAATATTATATATATATAGCGAGAAATTGAGTGCTTTTCGGTCTTCACATGAAGTGCTTTTCGGTCGGTATATTGCCGATATTTATCCAATTTCGGGCATTAATACCTCGTTATAAACCCAAGGTAGTATAAAAGTGCATGAAATATAACCATTTATAACTAATTCAATCCGTTTACACACAATAGAAACGCAAATATTCATATATAGCGAGAAATTGAGTGCTTTTCGGTCTTCACATGAAGTGCTTTTCGGTCGGTATATTGCCGATATTTGTCCAATTTTGGGGCTTAATACCTCATAATAAACCCAAGGTAGTATAAATATGCATGAAATATAACCATTTATAACTAATTTAATCCGCTTACACACAATAGAAACGCAAATATTCATATATATAGCGAGAAATTGAGTGCTTTTCGGTTTCCACATGAAGTGCTTTTCGGTCGGTAATTGCCGATATTTACCATTTTGGGCACAATGTAGTATAAACATACAATCATATAACCATTTCTTACTAATTAAACTCGTTAACATACACTAAAAACGATATATTGCATATATATAGAGAGAAATTGAGTGCTTTTCGGTGCTTTTCGGTGCTTTTCGGTGCTTTTCGGTTATTGTATGGACCGATGACTCGCAGATGACCCCTATTGATTATGAGGTCACTAGGTCAAAGGTCAAGGTCAAGGTGACCCGAAATAGTAAAATGGTTTCCAGATGATAACTCAAGAACGCTTATGCCTAGGATCATGAAACTTGATAGGTAGATTGATCATGACTCGCAGATGATCCCTATTGATTTTCAGGTCACAAGGTCAAGGTCACGGTGACCCGAAATAGAAAAAATGGTTTCTGGATGACAACTCAAGAACGCTTAGGCGTAGGATCATGAAACTTGATAGGTAGATTGATCATGACTTGCAGATGACCCCTATTGATTTTCAGGTCACTAGGTCAAAGGTCAAGGTCACGGTGACCCGAAATAGTAAAATGGTTTCCGGATGATAACTCAAGAATGCTTAGGCCTAGGATCATGAAACTTCATAGGTACATTGATCATGACTCGCAGATGATCCCTATTGATTTTCAGGTCACTAGGTCAAAGGTCAAGGTCACGGTGACCCGAAATAGTAAAATGGTTTCAGGATGATAACTCAAGAACGCTTATGGCTAGGATCATGAAACTTCATAGGTACATTAATCATGACTGGCAGATAACCCCTATTAATTTTGAGGTCACTAGGTCAAAGGTCAAGGTCACGGTGACCCGAAATAGTAAAATGGTTTCCCGATGATAACTCAAGAACGCTTATGGCTAGGATCATGAAACTTCATAGGTACATTGATCATGACTCAAAGATGACCCCTATTGATTTTCAGGTCACTAGGTCAAAGGTCAAGGTCACTGTGACAAAAAACATATTCACACAATGGCTGATACTACAACTGAGAGCCCGTATGGGGGGCATGCATGTTTTACAAACAGCCCTTGTTTATTTATATATTTATGCATATTAAAATTGTGTTATAGACTGACGCCCGTAATATAAATTATATCGATGTTATAATGAAAAATATTATAATTTGCAGTGAACGTTTTGCATTCAGTATTGTGTCATATTTATTCTTCGTTTTATGATTATGTACATACACTTATTAAAATTGTGTGTTATAAAATGGCGCTTACAATGTTTATTATATCGATTTAACATTTAAATGATTAAAATGGTAGTTATAATTTAGCGTGAAGTTGTTTTATTTTTTATATGTCGTTTTTATATATATATACACATACACAAACATATATATAAATATTTAATATAATATAATGGTCGTCGGACCATTGTGTTTTTGCTTCTATACAAAACAAATGATATTGTCAAACGAGTGGCCAGATTCGCTGAAGTGTGCTTGTTCAATGCCAGTTTTGTTTCGCAACATATTGTTTCTTACATATACTGCACGTCATCAGGTATGGGGCATTTGCAGTTTTACAGTTGTGGTTACCTTTAATGGACGAAATGGCACCAGATGTGGCTTTGAATGTATTTGATGGGCACATCATGTTGCATATTTGGCAACGCATGGTTTTGATTCTCCTAGAACAGCTTCTTCGGAAGTTGGTGTACTTTTGGCACGTAACAGTATGGGTCTTCTATATGCCAAAATGGGCTTTTCAGGAATTATACGTTTAAGCTTGCTTGATTTTTCGATTGTGGTCTAGTGGCGGTCAATGATGTCTTTTATTTAAGGTAGCCCTGGATGGTAAGTGACCTCAACCGGTATACGAGTGTTTGGCGTTTTGCTTTTGTATTTGAGTAGGTCTTTATATATATATAAATAAAGCCGCGCTCTAGGGAAAAGTGGTTTATGCACGTGCGCAAATCGTCGTCCAAGATTAGCCAGTGAAGTCCGCAGTAGGCTAATCAGGGACGACACTTTCCGCCTAAACATGATTTTTGCTAAGAAGATACTTTATTTTAAAGAAAAAATCATAGAAGCGGAAAGTGGCATCCATGATTAGCCTGTGCGGACTACACAGGCTATCTGGAACGACATTTTATTGACATGCATTAAACCCCTTTTCATAGAGCAAGGCCGATATATATTTATGATATGGGTAACAAACAAACAAGTACTTCTTCGACTGTAACAGGAAAACGAACACCGTTGACGTTATGTTGTTCATTGATTAAAGAGATATTTTTTATGTCATACCATTGTCCTCTTATTGTATAAACTTTACAAAGTACGCGATTGTTCTGCTCAATAATAAATCAAAACACAATGCGCATTCGATCCCGAACTGTCGGCTGCTAACATTCTCTCCGGTGCGCACGTGCAGAAAATGGACGACAATTAGTCTCACTCACTTTTTTACTTCACATACTTCCGGTCCGCGTTAAACATCTAGAGGGACGCGTGGTTTGTGTGTTTTCAAACAGGCGCTTAATTGGCGTGAATCAAGCGCCTCTAATGCAGTGACCAGAGCGACGCGCTTAATTTGAAATCCAGATTTGCAAGGCTTAATCGATTCCAAAATAAACAAACACGCGGACAGACAAAACATCGAACGCCATTGATATTCTGTTTACGCGTGCCTCGTAAATATGGCTTTCAAATGGAGGAATTTAAATATGAAAATAATTCAGCAGCGATCTTTGAAAACGGGTCTTTATGCATGTGTGTAAAGTGTCGTCCTAGATAAGCCTGTGCAGTCCAACCAGGATAACAAGGACGATACTTTCTGCATTTATTGCATTTTACATTTCAAGGAAGACTACTTCACGAAATCTAATCAAGACGTAAAGTGTCGTCCCTGATAAGCCTGTGCAGTCAGCACATGCAACGACACTCCTCATTAACGAAAGATTTCGTTAACAGGAAGTAATTTTTTCAGCGAAAATCCAGTTCTGGCTAAAAGTGGCGTAAGGTAATAACTTAACGGACCTATAGGCTAATCGGGACGACACTTTACACACATGCATTAGGCCTCGTTTTCCAAGTGCGCGGCTCAAGTGTTTTGTACCTCTTGCCGACGTCAAATTTCGCAGCGGTTATTCCTGACGTATGCTTTAAAGTATACAAGTTATTTCTGTGTTGGAATGACTTTGATTTAGAAGATGAACACCATTTTAATATGTGTATGCCTCTGAGATATGAAAAACTTATATAAGCCATTTTGTAAAAACCCATCTGTATATAAATTTCCACAACTTACTAGTTTCATGTGACAAATCAATAATTTATAATGTTTGTACATTTATTAAATAAGCTTTTGTTAAAAGAAATACAATACTTAATAATTCTGTTCATTAAACTTCAGTACCGCGTTGATAGAACCTAGGTGTTCTTACCATCGATTGTTTTTATTGGTATTTTTATTCTTGAATGTTATCTTGTTATGCCTTGTTTCGAGACAGAGAATAGTATGTGTATTTAAGCATGAAGACAATGTAAAATTGTATAAATCTGAATAAACTATCTTTCTGTGTATCTGCTTTCTTCAAGCCTCAATTCCTATTGGAATTTAAGGGTTTAGATGGAAATATGTTGCTCTGCTTAATTGTTTGCAACACTCTTTGAGTGCACAAACGTGTGTTAACGTTGTTGTTGTCTTTTACAGCAAACAAACTCACCTTCAAGGCATCAGAGAAACGAAAAGTGCACTGGTAATCTTAAATTCTACTGCTGTAGTGAGAATTCGGTATTCGCTTTGCCATGATCATGAGAAGTACCAAATCAAGGTGTTATCATTATAAAGTCTAGAGGTATAAAGATATATCATTGTGAACATTATATAACCTTACAGCTATAGACCTTTTTACACAATAAGCAAAAACTGATTAGGGCGCGAAGTAACGTTACCCGCAGAATTCCTGAACGAGGCTGAACGTGTATCCATTCATAATAGGGAACTTAATAAGTTTGATAAATTTCGTTTTCTGCAACTGTTTTATACCTCGATAGCATTTTCTAACATTTTATATTAACTTTGTTTGATGTCCCTATCTTGTCGTTGGTATTGTTTAAGTGTAAAACACAAAATTGTTGAAAACTGGCAATTTTCGTTGTATGTTTAAATACGTCCTTTAAAGTTAGAAACGTTTTTCGTGGTATACAATATTATCATGTTCATATATTTTCATGACGCCAATGTTACTTAAGTGAATAAAAATATTTCACACGATCACGGACTCTAGATTACACGGATATGAAACGGGACCGTTACGCCAAATATCTTGTTGTGTCTAAGTCACGTGACCGTGTCGTAACTATCGATCTTCTATCGAAGCGCCGAGGTTATAAATTTGATGTACCCACTCACGTATTTTGTTAAATTATAGTTTCATTTCTAGGCCGATTTTGACAAATTATATATCATTACAAAGCTTACGTAACGTAGTTTTCAGATATATAAATATATATTAAGTTTTTCTTCTGATTTCGGCAGCCCGGCGAGTTATAACTTTAACTTTTGCAAATAACATACCGTTTTGGAGTTTTAGAATCTAGATTTACGGTTGACATGTTCGTACTTTATACCGATTTGTAGCGTTTATATTTGGAGTTCAGTTTTAAAAATAACATCTTGCTTAGGAGAATAGAATTCTGTATACGATAGAAAAAAAAATTGTTTAAAAACGAAAGAAATTAAGGAATGAAGGCGGGAAAATGTAGCGCGCGTTCCTAACGCACTGAACTGATGCTACGGTCTTGGCGATTATGCTTTTGTTTAGAAACCGGCCATTGAATTTCCTTTGCCATGATTATTATATTTTTTATGAAATATATTGAAATATTTTGTTCTAGAGACATATCCATAAAGCTAAGTATTAATGAAGCTTAATAAATTTACGATTTCATCTCTTGATTATAACACAGAAAGGGTGTTAATTTTATGATGAAACAGCGTATACAAATGTATAGCGGACCCTCTTGATATTTTTCGGCTTTGCATACTTCAAATATAATGGGTGTCAAAACATTCATCGTTTGTTGTTTATTATCAAAAAGGTAATTATGTAAAATTATATGAAAGGTTATTAACCATAAATTATCAATTAATTAAAATTATTTAAAGATTCTTGAAAATCACGGTCAACTGTCTATGCATGTATATTGAAATATCTTTATAAGTTAACAGAGTTATAAATATATAGAATTCTAAATTAAAACTCTGTATTATTTGTATTTTTCGGAAAGATTATTTAACCCCGTTGTGGTCAAATGATAATGCTGTTTTTAATTATGTTGTTCCGTACACTTCCATACACTCTTTATAGGACTACGAAATGACGGATTTTTTTTACCGGTACCCGCTAAATACGTTAAATGTTAAGTATTAGATTTTTTAAATGTTTAAAATGAACATGTATAGGTATTAAGCACTTATAATTATTGTGATTTAGCTGGCTGACATCTATACAGTATTTAGTTTATGGCAATCTGTATGGGCAGATGACTTTAAATGTTTTCAATACGCTACATATCTTATAAACGCAAAATTGAGTATTTGGCGTTACATTACTCCAAGAAATGACCACTAATACCACGAGAAGACATGGAGGTATCATAAAAAGTGTAAACTGACCAGACATTGCCACCTGTGGTTAGGGACCAATATACAAGTATAGGTCCCTGCTGTGGCGTATGACACCATAGTGTTATTTAGTATTGGTCGGCACAGTATCTGATCATAACGAGATAATTGGCTTGTGCTGAACACAGGGGCAATAAAACCACAGATCTATCAATAAACAAGATTATTGAGATATCTTTTATTGAACACCGCGATAAAAATGCTCAAACCATGGACTCTAGATTACACGGATAAAAAACATGGCAACATTCTCAGAATCATCACTGCTATATGAGTAATCACCTAACAATTCGACTTAAAATAATTTATATATTTGAGTTGAAGACGATGTACTGTTGTTTAAGTTTGAATAAACTATCTGTCTGCATGTCTAAATCCAAGCCGTCATCGTCCCGGTGAAAAAAATCTGATTTTCAATAGTTGGACATGATGCCCTGATGTCAAAATACGAAATGACCCGCGTAACACGGACCGTGATTTTCAAGAATCTTTAATAAATTGATAATTTAAGGTAAATAACATTTCAAATAATTATACATAATTACCTTGTTGATAATAAACAGCAAACGATGAATGTTTTTGACACCCATTTGTATATATAAGTATGCATGCAAAGCCGAATAATATCGAGAGGGTCCGCTATATACGCTGTTTCATCATAAATTTTACACCCTTTCTGTGTTATAAACAAGAGCTGAACTCGTTAATTTATTAAGATTCATCTATAATAAGCTTTATTGATATGTTTCGTGAACAAAATACAACAATATATTCCCTAAAAAATATAATAAGATGGCAAACGAAATTAAATGGCCGGTTTCTAAACAAAAGCATAATCGCCAAGACCGTAGCATCAGTTCAGTGCGTTAGGAACGCGCGCTACATTTTCCCGCCTTCATTCCTTAATTACTTTCGTTTTTAAACAATTTTTTTTTTCTATCGTATACAGAATTCTATTCTCCTAAGCAAGATGTAATTTTTAAAACTGAACTCCAAATATAAACGCTACAAATTGGTATTAAGTACGAACATGTCAACCGTAAATCTAGATTCTAAAACTCCAAAACGGTATGATATTTGCAAAAGTAAGTTATAACTCGCCGGGCTGTCGAAATCAGAAGAAAAACTTAATATATATTGATATATCTGTTTACTTACGTAACGTAAGCTTTGTAATGATATATAATTTGTCAAAATCGGCCGAGAAATGAAACTATAATTTAACAAAAGACGTGAGTGGGTACATCAAAATGTATAACCTCGGCACTTCGCTGTACGCTAATCGTAAAAGATCGATAGCCACAACACGTTAAAACGCGCGGTGGTAAAACATAAAATGTGTATTTCTTGTGTTTAACTCGCTATAAATCCATTAATAACAACGGGAATATACTAAAAGTTATATTTTTTTGAAAGAGGAATTAATAAGCAACAAGATAACGTATAAACCAATAAAATCGGATGAATAGTTTTTTCATAAGATTGAATTTACTACAGTAAGGGTCAAATACTCGATTCATCTCCTGTCAATATACACTCCGTGACACCATATGATGAGGGGTTGAACATATCCCCCACGGAGGACTGTCGCCGTTTATTAAGTAAATTCGCGCAACAGACTGACCAGAGAGTACGCTAAGCCGCCAGAGGGCATTGGACCCGCAGATAAAATATACACGTATCAAATATGTGTGAAAATCCCATGGGCCCGTCACCGCGATTAGAAATGACCTCGACGCCATGTCAATATTTAGTACCGCTGTGATAAACATCTATAGACGTACATACGTCGATATTTTGTTGATAAAACCCGCCGTTTATGTAAACCTACATTAACATGACAAGTTAGATAAATTCTGCGGCAATGGTGACCTTAACAAAACCGCATATCGCATAAATTACTTCGTCTTTAGATAAGTTACTTTTGCAATAAAAATATGCAATGTTATATTTAACAAAATCTCACAATTAACAATAAACGACCGCATGCTGGTAAAAAATGTAAACGATATGTGTTTGTCTCATGTTCACATACATACTATTGCGGACTGGAATATTGAGTTCAGGAGTATGTGGTTTTAACTAGTTCATTGCAGTCTTTATTTCAAATTGCAGTTATATTGTAGCGTTTTATGACTTAATAATTTGTTCTGTATGAGTTTGAATTTAACCGTTAACTATACAATTATATAGAACGCTTTCAAAGAAGATACAATGTAGTCGTAACAGTTTTTAACTATTAAAATTACAAACTTTGTCTGAAATAAACATCGGGGCTTTTGCTTCGGCATAGTTAATATGAGGAGCGACATGCGAAAATGGGTCTTAACCGTATGCGGCCAGTTTAGCTCAAGACCAGCCTGCGCATCCGAGCAGTCTGGTAAGGAGCTACCTTATCCGCTTACTAGGCCACGAAACCTCTCGTGGATTTAAAGGGACCTTTTCACGTTTTGGTTAATTGAAAAAAAATGAAAAAATTGTTTGAGATTCGAAAGTTTGTGTTGTAGTGATGCTATTTGTGAGGAAACAGTAATTCTGAACATTTAACATGCTCTAAATTATCCATTATATGCATTCTTTGATAATTTTAAAACCTGAAAATTATAAAGCGCTGCACCGCGAAACGATTGAATAATTTGAAAAGTTCATGTTGTTGTCGTTATATTTTGTGACACTACGAGGATTGTTTATATAAAGTATTAAATCAGCACTCATGGTATGAGCACGGATGGCCGAATGGTCTAAGCGTTAGACTTTTACTCCAGGGATCAGTGGTTCGAGCCCAGTTATGGGTTACTCGTTTTTCTTTCTGTAATTATATTCTTGTTTTTTTTTTTTACAAGAGCTTTTTTAGATCCAATTTTTACATTTATCAATATAAAGCATATAATGACAGACTTCAATACACGCCAACATATGTGAACATATCCCTTTAAGGCACTTGATTACACGGCGCGAATGCTCAGGCTTGTCTTGGGCTACGCTTGGCGCATATCACACAATGCACAGTTTCGCATGACTCGGCTCCAATCGTGAATGATGCACATAATTTGGCCATTTAGTACGTTATTGCAAGCAAAACACAAATTGTATAACTTCATTGTCGGATTTCGAAGTTTTCTACGATGCTATCGTTTGCAACCAGGTAGCATCACTGTTTTTTCGTGCACTTTTTTTTAGTGAAACTAATCTACTGCGATGCAGGAGGTGTCTTTATACAAACTTTATCTTAGTATTCACTATTGAGCACCCATATCATACTAACGCATCAAATAACATCGTAATATCTTTTTAAACATCTGAATTTAGGCATTTTCATAGCTAAAAAAGGGATAGCGACGTGTCATACATATCAAGCGTCGAATCTTGTGTATCTAATAAGCATTTAGGTGTCATATACATAAACCAAAATCATGAAAGAAGCGAGGGTCTCATTAGGAAAATAATTATCATAATTCTTGCGGCCACTTGAATGCATCAGAACTCAAGAGGAAGTCAGCAACACAACGCCTCTGGCTTCGGCTACGCGATCGCTCGACTGATGCGATCGTATTTGCAAATTATTAACCATACCCTATGTCTCTTTTATTCTGCTGTTTTCCTTCTATAGCATTTTGGCAATTCGAACTTGTCATGGCAGGAACTGAGCGAACATTATCTGATCTTTGACATAAGCATTAACTTTTTATGAAAACAAGTCAAATTACACTGAAAAAAACGCTGAAAAATTAAACTTGCCTGTTATTAAAATAAAATGTGAATCAAAAAGCTATTGGACATCAATCCAGCGACCTTTCGTGAATGATAGATATGCGTGATTACAAGCGCTCGAGTTAAGATTCAGTTTTCACGCGCATAGGTAGTTTATTAAAAGTTGCAAATGTGATTCTATAGTTCAAAACTTGTTACAGAAGTGAACATATTTAGCTTAAAAGCAAATGTGTCACTAATCGTGTTTACATAATTTAAAGTGGAAATGTGTGACACACAGAACACTTAAGTATAAAGCCTATAAAGGTATCCGGAACAACGGCAGCCGGACAATCGGCTCAATGCGTTTTTTTTTGCATTACCCAACGATAGGCACCTCATAAATTTGCCGACCATACACATGTGCAATATAATCGGGTGCCAATATCCTGTCCGACCCATTTGCGGGGTGCCGAATGTCCGGGAATACCAAAAAAAACAGTTCACCCACTGGTCATGTTTATTATGCCATTAGTTCAATTAAGCCTGTCTCTGATAAAACGGGCTTTAATGCATGTGCGTAAAGTGCCGTCACAGATTAACCAGTGCAGTCTGCGCTGGCTAATCAGGGACGACACTTTCCGCTCTGATGTTATTTTTTAGTTTAAAGGAAGTCTCTTATTAGCGAACTAGTTTACGTGGTAAGTGTCGTATCTGATACGTCTGTGCGGACTGCATGGCTAAACGGGAACGACACTTAACGCACACTTATTGAGCCTCGTTTTCTCTGACCGCGGCTCAATTGTATTTATGAATGCAGCTTGTAATATCTGCAAATGGAATGTTAATGCAACAATTCGGAAGCGATACAATCAATCGTCACGCTCGCAATTTAAACACGGGAAGTCAAGTAGTGAGTAAACAACATCACGCTTAAATGCCAAGGTCAAATTATGTTTATGGCGGGAAATTATATCAGACAGATGCTTTAATCTACTTTAGTAAATACCACGCAATTGATAAATTAAGAGTTATCATTATCAAACCCGTTTACTCCGCTCGTCCTCTCTTCATCGCATTAACGTATGTACTTTAGTCTGTCGGAAACGGATAGCTAAAGTATCAATGACATGTAAATGTATATGATATTCGTCTGATTTGTAGTAGAAATAAAAGTTGGTTTGTTTTCGTTGTCGTGTGCACACGCTTGCTCGTCATTCCTATAATGTGAAACCTATGCGACATCTCTTGGTTAATGTTGACAATTAAAACTAAGACTTCGACACTTAGTCTGTTATCAAGTATTATGCAAAATAGATGGAAATCGGTTGTTTTAAAGAAACATGTTGTGTGTCTTAGAATTTTTGCGTTTTTATAATTGCGGAATTCAGTAATAGGTCAATAACCACATGTAAAGCTTCAATGATCTACAGCCGAACACGTCTCTCGATACGTAAACTATGATTAGATCGTCATCAACTCTTTCGAAACTAGTAAATACATCATTATAACAGACAGTAAATCTTTCCCACTTTTTAAGCGTGCAATTACATAAGTTCTTATTGTCAAGTAAATAGTGAAACATATTAAACTGTCGCATGCATCAAAGATCATCAAGGCGAAGTTACGCTTGTATTTTCTGAACAAGCGAATCATGGCAATAAATAGTTTTTAAAACTTGTAAGTAATCAAGGTAATTTCATTGCCAACATTTCAATGAAAAGTGACATGTTTTATTATTTTTATTGTTGAAATCAAAAGCAGTGGATGCTTAATCTAGAACGTCAACGTGATACATCGATTTCAAAGAAACCAAGAAAGCAACTACCCGCAGCCAAACTTGCTAGTAAACCCTAAACATTTAACACAGCAGGGAAATAAAATACTTGTGCAAAAGGCCAATTCATGCCTCAGCCAAATGGTAGCAGTATAAACTCTTATCCGGGGCCGTCCGGAGCCCAAAATGTCTTGCATCCCAGCAACATCACGAGGTTACGTAAAATATTTGGATCGTTCAAGAACAAACCTTGAACCCACCTTTTGGAGCAGGAAATCTTAGCAAGGAACGATTATGGTGGATATCAAACCTACCCAGAAAAAATAAACAACCTCAGGTACATCAACAGTGTTCAACGCCGCAACCTTAAGCTAGTGTAGCAGAAGAGAAGAAATGCTGACTAGAAGTTTGTTGAGGATGGACAGTGAGGAAAGTGGATAGAATTTAGCTATAAGACAAGTTAGGAAAACACGGTGAAAGAAATCATGTCATCCTGTATCAGCTAGAGTTGAAGCCATTTATTGTGGATGTTGTTGCTCCTAGGGAGGGTACAGAAGAAACGCAGGATGGTGCTTTTTGTATTTCAATGAAGGGTTTGGGGTTAAGCCAAACCTCTATTTATATAATGCCAAGAGCTTGTCTGAGGGAAAGCGTGGCTAAACGCATGTGTGTTAAGCGGCAGTCCGCAAAGACTGATGAGGGACGATATTATTTGCCCAGACTTGTTTCTCGTTTAGAAAATACTACATTTAAACAACATTATCTTAAACGCAGAGAGTGTTGTCACTAATTAAGACCGCATTGGCTACGTGGCACTTTACTTTACTCACATGAATTAAGCACGGTTTTCCCAGAAACAGGCTCGTCCTATATTGAACAGATAACATTGACATTTGATTCATTCATGCAAAGTAGCCGCTTCATCAAGCTAGCACAAAATCTTAATATTATTCATTGAGGCCAAGACATTTTTACTGCCTGCCAGTACAAAGATGGATTGAATAGAAATTAACTGGTTCAGGGCATTTGGTTTGTACTACAGTAACATGTTGTTAAGTTTTTAGGTGACACCTGACTTAGTATCCACTTTTAAATAAATGTTGCAGACATTGTTCTACACTCATCAAAGTATTTTTATGTAATATAAAATGTTCTAATATTAAAATGGCCACGATGCAAATAAGATAAGTCAGATTATGTTGCAAACATGCATTATTCAGATCAAGTGTTAAACATCATTAAGTTGTACGAGAATTTTTTTACAAATTCATTGCTTTTCACGGGCCATATAACAGTAATTTGTGTGTGTGTGTGGGGGGGGGGGGGTGGGCTTGAATACGGAAATAAGAGTTCCCGTGACGTTTGAAATTAATGTATCAAATTAATGTATTTTTTCAGCAACTGCAACTTGCCTTTTTGGCGATCATGCAAAGTTTGCAAATCCTTTCCGTCTCATGTATACATTTGTTGCTAGATTACGTAGTTTCGGATCTATATCAATAATTGTAGATGTAGAGTATTTTAAAGAGTAACCTATTGTTAAATTCTTAGATGATGAAAAAAGTTCATGTTCATGAACATTTTGTTTGAAGTTTGTTTACTTTTTTCAGGATAATGGCATGTTTATTTAGTATACCACTGTGCCAAAATATCCATTTGTTATGTTCAGCGTTGTTTATAAATATACTTGCTAATGTGCAATGCAATGTTTACAGTAAAGTTGGCAGAAAGTGTTGAGATGCCTCAAATTGCAGACTTTAAATGTAACTTTGATTGATTTATTTCGGTATGGAATACACATACATGGACATTTAAAAAACAATATTAAATAGTGATTATAGGCCGTTAATTTGTTCCCCAGATGTCTGACATGTCAGAGGAATATTCTGTTACGTTTGGAATATAGGATACAGTCATAAGAAAGTGTACTCATTTCATGCATAGTAATTGTTTTATGTGTTGATGTTATGTGTAGTTGATATTAAACTTGTGTTCAATGTATTATTTCACTCATTTGAATAATCATAGTAATAACACATACTTACGCTATACTATTTAATGATGTTACTACACTGGTGGCTCAAGTAAGACTGTATCAGTCTCGTGGCTTGTGCTTTTTCGCATCACACTCGAGGCTCGCATCTCATGTGATACGTCATGACACAAGTCACTCGATTGACTAGCGTAATATTCCGCATATAAATCTGTTTTGTAAATGTCAACAACTAAAGTAAAAATAAACGACACATTGTTAACTAAAATGCTATCAATTGTTTCGTCGGAAAATTACTGCATGATATTTATGTCAGGAGTACCAACACAGAAAAATAAAATCTTAACATCCTTTTTCTTGAAATGAAAATTAACACATTTAGATTTAGAAAATAATATGTTATTCTAATCTAGAAAGGTATTTTAAATAGGTAAGGTCTTCTCGCGATGAAGTATATACTTAATTTGAAATACTAGAAATAGAATTAACGTCGTGATACATATATAGTACAATAAAAGCATAGTAATTTTTAACGAAACCCATATCATAAGATTTGTATATACATGTACTCACTTCATGTTGACGAAATGCCTATTCTTTTTGAAAGAAATACAGTGTGCAGTCGAATTATTTTTTGTGGATTTTCTATACATTTTATTCAATGTACATACACATTTATGTATAATACTTTATATTTTGTATAACATTCAAAGTACCATGTTTTAACACTTAATACGTGTCCTTTTATGTCGGTCATTCAAAGTACCATGTTTTAACACTTAATACGTGTCCTTTTATGTCGGTCATTCAAAGTACCATGTTTTAACACTTAATACGTGTCCTTTTATGTCGGTCATTCAGCCCATTGAGCCGCATTCTGGGAAAATGTGACTTAATACATGTTGGTTAAGTGTTGTCCCAGATTGGCAGTCCGCACATGCTAATTTAGGACGACAGTTATTTCTTTAATGTATTTTTCATTACCAAGAAGTATCGTTTTATCGAAATCAAGTTTCGGAAAGTGTCGTCGGTGATTACCGGTAGAATGTTATGATTGCACGGGCTTATCTGGGACGACACTTTACGCACATGCATTACGTCCTTTTTGCGACAGCGCGGCTCATTTAAAAGTTGATAAAAATCAGAATGACGACAGTTCCCTAAGATATATCCTCATTAGAGATTGTATGTGGAACCAAATTATGTTAAGGCGATAAATAAAACCGGAACCCTTTTTTTCTGAGTTGTAGTTACTTTGTCCAAATCTCCTTTTTCAATTATCAACGCAAAGACCAATAGCACTCCGCTGTTTTAAGTTTATTTAGTGTGTCCTTGAGAGAGATATGACGAACGCTAGGCCGACACCATTCCCACTGAGTCACTGCGAAATATAAGATCATGTTTAAGGACAGTTGGACAGTACAACAAGCAGACGGACGAACAAAGATACAGACATTTAAGACAGACCGGCTAGATAAATATAAATTTAGACATACGCATAGTTACTTCTGTTCTTATGTACTGATGTGTCAGTATCATATCAACAGTATTTTAAAACACATGCACACCGATCAAAAACTCCATGCGAAAACAACATAATTTCCGATTGATGGATATGACACTTAGTCACTGAAAATTCTTTCATTTTTAAGTAGTACATTTAGTTATGTTCGTGTTTATAAGCGCTTGGTGCGAAACGAATATATATCCATTTATACGCAGGGTACGAACTCCGTGTACTTACTCGATCTACTCCAGAAGGGTCATCAACTGTCGCATGAATAGAAACAAGAAATATCAATAAACATCAGAAAAATGCTTATCGAGAGATCTTTACTAGAAACTTTGCAATTGGTAATTGTCTAGCCTTTTTTAGCTCACCTGAGCACAATGTGCTTATGATGAGCTTTTGCGATCGTCTTTAGTCCGGCGTGCGTTGTGCAGCGTCAACATTTGCCTTGTTAACACTCTAAATGGTTCCGGTTGGTTAAAAAACATGACCGCAAGGGTCCGGCGCTTTTTCCTTATATGGTAAAAACTTGTTAGCACTCTAAAAATTACATTTATAGTTCACTTTTCATGATACTTGGTCACAACACTTGTTCTAATGCTATCTTGGGCTGCAAAGAACAGGTCAGTTCCTTTATGTCTTTGTGAGGTGAGCCAATTTGTGCCTTTCACGCCATCTTGTTATTTGATCAGCACGTGTTTTAATGTTTTGAAAACGGTATCATGTCATTAGAAGCGATTTCTGTAAAGTTTGTTTGAACTCTGAATGGGCAGGGACTTTAACCTATTTATGGACTATTCCATCCTTCTAAATTGGATCAATTTATTTCCAAAATTAGGGATGTCTAGTATATTTATTTCCATATTTGCTTACATAAATTCCTTTAAGCAAACAGCGCAGACCGTGATGAGGCGGCGTTTCATCTGGGTCTACGCTGTTTGTCTAGCCTTTTTTCTAGAAGCCAGGCATAAATGGGTTAATATATGAGTCTCGCTCCGGGTAAACAGGGCTTAAAGGGACCTGTTCACGTGTCGGAAAATTAACAAAATTAAAACAAAATATTCAGATTCACAAATTTTCATTGTAGTTACCATATTGTGAGGGAACAGTAATACTGAACATTTACCATGCTCTAAAATATCCGTTACATGCATCTTTTGACGATTTAAAAATCTGCAAAATTATAAAGCGTTGCATTGCGAAACGATTAAATGATTTGGAGAGATCTGTTGTCGTTAGTTTTGGGACACTACGAGGATTGCTTATATAAAGCATAAAATAAATCACTTATTGTATCAGCACGGATGGCCGAGTGGTCTAAGCAATTTAACGTCCCAGATTAGCCCGTTAGAGAGTTTCCCGCTTCTTGTGCGGAACATTCCTCAAAACGTATTGACTGGATTCACATAACTTAGAAAGTATTGACTGGATTCACATAACTCAGAAAGTATTGAGTGGATTCACATAACAGAGAAAATATTGACTGGATTCACATAACTCAGAAAGTATTGACTGGATTCACATAACTCAGAAAGTATTGACTGGATTCAAATAACTCAGAAAGTATTAACTGGATTCACATAACTCAGAAAGTATTGACTGGATTCACATAACAGAGAAAATATTGACTGGATTCACATAACTCAGAAAGTATTGACTGGATTCACATAACTCAGAAAATATTGACTGGATTCACATAACTCAGAAAGTACTGACTGGATTCACATATCTCAGAAAGTATTGAGTGGATTCACATAACTCAGAAAGTATTGAGTGGATTCACATAACTCAGAAAGTATTGAGTGGATTCACATAACTCAGAAAGTATTGACTGGATTCACATAACTCAGAAAGTATTGACTGAATTCACATAACTAAGAAAGTATTGACTGGATTCACATAACTCAGAAAGTATTGACTAGATTCACATTACTCAGAAAGTATTGACTGGATTCACATAAATCAAAAGCATGAACTGGATTCAAATAACTCAGAAAGTTTTGACTGGATTCACATAACTCAGAACGTATTGACTGGATTCACATAACTCAGAAAGTATTGAGTGGATTCACATAACTCAGAAAGTATTGAGTGGATTCACATAACTCAGAAAGTATTGAGTGGATTCACATAACTCAGACAGTATTGACTGGATTCACATAAATCAAAAGCATGAACTGGTTTCAAATAACTCAGAAAGTTTTGACTGGATTCACATAACTCAGAAAGTATTGAGTGGATTCACATAACTCAGAAAGTATTGAGTGGATTCACATAACTCAGACAGTATTGACTGGATTCACATAACTCAGAAAGTATTGAGTGGATTCACATAACTCAGACAGTATTGACTGGATTCACATAAATCAAAAGCATGAACTGGATTCAAATAACTCAGAAAGTTTTGACTGGATTCACATAACTCAGAACGTATTGACTGGATTCACATAACTCAGAAAGTATTGAGTGGATTCACATAACTCAGAAAGTATTGACAGGATTCACATAACTCAGAAAGTATTGACTGGATTCACATAACTTGGAAAGTATTAACTGAATTCACATAACTCAGAAAGCATTGACTGGATTCACATAACTCAGAAAGTATTGAGTGGATTCACATAACTCAGAAAGTATTGAGTGGATTCACATAACTCAGAAAGTATTGAGTGGATTCACATAACTCAGACAGTATTGACTGGATTCACATAAATCAAAAGCATGAACTGGATTCAAATAACTCAGAAAGTTTTGACTGGATTCACATAACTCAGAACGTATTGACTGGATTCACATAACTCAGAAAGTATTGAGTGGATTCACATAACTCAGAAAGTATTGAGTGGATTCACATAACTCAGAAAGTATTGAGTGGATTCACATAACTCAGAAAGTATTGAGTGGATTCACATAACTCAGACAGTATTGACTGGATTCACATAAATCAAAAGCATGAACTGGATTCAAATAACTCAGAAAGTTTTGACTGGATTCACATAACTCAGAACGTATTGACTGGATTCACATAACTCAGAAAGTATTGAGTGGATTCACATAACTCAGAAAGTATTGACAGGATTCACATAACTCAGAAAGTATTGACTGGATTCACATAACTCAGAAAGCATTGACTGGATTCTAGGGATGGCAGCGAATACCGATTTCAGTATTCGAATATTCGGTCACCCTTCCGAACGAATATTCGGATATTCGGTCAACATCTGTTGGAAAAAGTCAACTTTGTTTACCGTACCATTACTCCATGAATTCTACTTTCGTTTTTACCGGAAGTTCACCGGAAGTGACTAAATATTGACACAGCGTTGCCGTAGCTAATTCGAAGCTGATTTTGTTGATTATTTTTTATTGTTAAAATTGAATGACAAAAACTGTTTTTAAACTATTAATATCGTGCATCAACAATAGAACGAGAAACATAATATTACATGACGACGAAATAATTACATGACAAAACAGTTAGATCTACATATAATTAAAGCTGAACTTAAACGAATTATGTACATAGCCACAACACACTTTGAACCTGTTTAACAGACTAAACAGTCAGTCTTTTAAAGTTGCCACGTTTAAAAGACACTTGGATCGGCGACTTCTTATCGGATGATGTCGTGGAATACTTCCAAGCAGCGGAAGGCGTAGGTGGCATTTTTCTTGGACAGATATTTACTTTATGCGTGTAGCAATTATAATATTTTCAATTAAATGAGGGTGAAATACCAAAAACATTTCTTTAAGTATAATACCTGATTGAATATTGAGTAATTAATTAATGTTTGGACCATACGATACGCAAATACTCATTAGAGGTTGAGTAAATTATTTTCTAAAAGCTTTTTGATTGGACAACGTGATTATAACCATACGATCTGTTTTGTTTTTCACACCAAGTCGGCTCTTTTTTTTACCCATTTAATCTTTGATCATTTTAAATGTATTTCGAGTTATTAGATCAAGACGGGTCGGTGTTTTAATTGCCATACGGTCTTATTTGTTTTTTACACAAAGTTGGCTTTTCCTTTACTCATTTAATCTTTGATAATTTTAAATGTAATTCGAGTCATTGGATCAAGTTCAGGTCGGTGTTTTGATTGCCGACGCCATTTGCACCTATCATAATTTTGACACAAAGTGTCTGGCTTTGTTAGCGGGATTTATGACCGGTATACTGTCATCACCATAGCGACGCATTATCGCGCCTACCGGAATAAACATTATGACACGAGGAACAACTTTTTTGACGATGTTTGATGCAAATTTTACGAATACAAAGTCTTTGAAATTACTCGATTTTTTTTTCTTCCGAATATTCGATTCGGAAAACAGTATCCGAATATTCGGTCCGGGACCGAATATTCGGATATTCGGATATTCGTTGACATCCCTACTGGATTCACATAACTCAGAAAGTATTGAGTGGATTCACATAACTCAAAACGTATTGACTGGATTCACATTACTCAGAAAGTATTGACTGGATTCACATAACTCAGAAAGCATTGACTTGATTCACATAACTCAGAAAGTATTGAGTGGATTCACATAACTCAAAACGTATTGACTGGATTCACATAACTCAGAAAGCATTGACTGGATTCACATAACTCAGAAAGTATTGAGTGGATTCACATAACTCAGAACGTATTGACTGGATTCACATTACTCAGAAAGTATTGACTGGATTCACATATCTCAGAAAGTATTGACTGGATTCAAATAAAATTACATGATGAGCCTCTCTCTGTGAAAACTGGGTTTAATGCATGTCCGTTAAATCCGCCTTTATGGATTTTTTCCTTTAAAGGAACTATCTTCTAAACGAAAATCCAGAAAGGCCGTCTGTGGTTCAATTGTGCAGACTGCACAGGCTTATCTTGGACGACAATTTACGCACATGCATTAAACGCCGTTTTCCCAGAGTGTCATTAGACAAGCACTTAATGTTCCAAATTTGGACCGTTTCTCCCGGCGTACATCCGGTCAAATCGGTCCAAGTCAAATCGGTCCAACATTGGTGAATGTAGTTTCCGATACGAATTGTATAAATTAATTCACGTTGTATTAATTTGTTTGCATTTGTTAGTCCATGTTCAGTGCAAACGTATTATCTCTTATATTTGTTATAATTTTTGTGAAATCAAAGTTCGTCTTTTTGTTTTGACAAAAGATAGGAGACGTATAAAACTATCACTGGGTCTTTATGTCTGGGTGATGGTCGGTGGTTTGAATGAGCATGCCGTACCAGAAGTAAACTTTCTTTTTTTCTGTGCGTGATTGTATATGTTTGTTTTACTGTTTTTTTACTCGACGCTTAACGCTTGTCCGCCATTGTCTGCGGGAATTTGGTTATGAGGTTCCGACACAAACATTCAATTTTGCGAACATTTTTCTTTTTAAGCGTAATATAATTGATCACAAACATAATTTACAAAACATATTAATATATAGTGCATGCTTGTACACAAATGTCTCGTTTTCCTGTGTTGCGCGCAATTATGCAGATTTCAAACTTATACATGATAACATGGGAAAGCTCTTCGCATTAATGACTTCGTAAGCGCACAACGATAGCCTCTCTTACATCAAATGTTCGCTTTTTACAAACATAAATTAATCACGAAAAACCTGACAGAGGCCAATCTATGCAAAACATCGTTGTAACTTCTTTAGATTATATAAATTGTTAAATGTTATTTTTTTTACAAAATGTTTTGAAAAAAAAAATTACACAACCAGATAAAACTTCAATAAAACACACTGAAAACTCGACCCCAACTCGTCTTAAGCCCTTTTAACACCGTGATCTGAACGCATTCTTGGGGCATTGACTCAACCATCACAACCACCATCACTAAAACAGCCGCTAACTACGACTCCAACACCAGTTGCCACCACAACTAGCCCCATCACGTCCACCGACTCAACCACACCACCAACACACCGCAACTTCACCACCACCACAACTATAGCATCACCACTATAACCACAACAACCATCACCTACCCCACCCCTACCCGCCCAAAGCTAGAACCGCCACAAACTCAATTACCTCCCCCGCTTCTGATATCACCACAACAACTTCCACACTCCCACAACCACCACCGCATCTCAACAGCAACCACAACAACGTCCACCGCTATCGCCAAAAACCACCTCCACCATTATCACTATCACTACCACCACCCTCCCAACCACCAGCCCAACCATCACCCCCTGTTCTTATTCAAACCACCTCCAGCATCAATTTTACCACCATAGCAAAAACCACCACGACCGCACCCCGCCCCTCCCCACCACAACGAACACCCACACCAACAACTACTTCGCGCTTTCGAGCATTGCCATAATAAAATGCATTTCTTACGAAATAAATAGTGTCCCCTTGGATTAAAACTGATGCTCTTTTCAAACGAGTTTATGTAATCTCTGAAACATTGGCCTTTTCACAGATTTTGGCATGGTACGAAGTTTGTCATTAAATGCTTTATATTGATGACAGTAAACATTTGATATAAAATGCTCCAGTAAAAAAAATCAATAATAAAATTTAAAAAAGGTAACCGTTAGCAGGGCTCGAACCACTGACCCCTGGACTCCTGTAGTAAAAAGTCTGTGACTTAGACCATTCGGCCATCCTTCCGTATATACCATCAGATGTATTTTATACTTTATATAAGCAATCCTTAAAGTTTCCCAAAATATAACGGCAACAACAGAACTCTCCAAATTATAAATTCGTTTCGCATTGCAACGCTTTATAATTTTCGGCGCTTTAAATATTCAAAAGAAGCATATAATGGCTATTTTAGAGCATGGTAAATGTTCAGTATTACTGTTTCCTTACAAGTATCATAACTAAAACAAAACTTTGCGAATCTGAAACACCCAGGACAGAGGTTGACAAAGGTTTCCATGGAAACTGATAGCAACACCATAATAAGTGGTTCATGATGACATGTGTCAATGTGCCCTCTTTCACATAATCATCGACTTTGCTTCAACCAGAAACTGTCAAAAATCTCTGACAATTATTACGGAAAAGCGTGATTGAGAACTTTCATTGTTTTGTCAAAATTCAAACCCGATCGTCTTGATAAAGTTAAGATCGATTCTCCAGAAATTAAATTGGTGGTGGATGTACTTGCCGGAAACTCATGGCTGCAGCCTAAGCAGCGAATTGGAAACCCGTCACGTTAATTAGGGCTCCCGTCACGTTTATTAGGGCACCCGTCACGTTAATTAGGGTTCCCGTCACGTTAATTAGGGCTCCCGTCACGTTAATAAGGGCTCCCGTCAAGTGAGCGGAAGCGAATTTTTATTTATTCGAGAAAACGAAACAATGTGTGTCCACAAAAAAAGACAAAGAATAATTTCCACGAGTAAAAAACTGTCACCCGATCGAAAGTAAATGTTGAATTGGCAAATATTGTTCCTGATGGTACGATATAAATGTAGAATAAAATCATGTTGTTATTGGTCAGTAAACTAGAATATCACTTACCTTATTTTTTATTCATCAGACATATTTAAAAATGTTTCTTTTAGTCGTGTGTTTGTAAGCATTCAAACATATTTTAACATCTAATTTTAGAGGGGCCGTCCAACAGAATTTGGCATGTATTGAATCTTGTCATTAAATGTTTTAAATGCTTTATATTGATAAATTTAAACATTTGAACTTAAAATATCCAGTAAAAAAATGCAATTTAAAAAACGGAAAAAAGTTATCCTCAACAGGGGTCGAACCACTGACATCTGAAGTCCTGGAGTAAAAAAACTCCCGCCTAGACCACTCGACCATTAATACTCGTGCTTAAAACGGGTGAATCTTGTAGCTTCATAAGCAATCCTCGTAGATTCCACAAATATTCTTTCGCGTCGCACGACGCTTTATCTGTTGGACGGCCCCTATAAGGGCACTTGTTCACGGTTTTGTAAAATGAAGAAATTTTTGTCATGATTAAAAAAAGAACACATACAAATATATTTAAACAAGCGAAAGAATAGTGATGTCTTAGAAAACTGTTTAATATAGTGTTTCATTATACTCGTGATACGAAATCGGCAAAATAATAAAATAATAAATCGCTTGTAACGCTTTACTCGATTATTTAAAGAATGCGTGTAGTATAATTCGGTAATGAATATAAAAGCCAGCGTATCTCAGTGGTAGCGTATTATCTTTTACTTACACTGGGTTGGGATTAGAATGCCGGGACAGAAATATTTTATGTAATCTTTGTACTAGCTGTTGTAATAAGTTATGACTATTAAAAACAGTATACACATGTAGTTTTCTAAGTACATGTTTAGTTATTGTAAACATATTACATGCCAATTTTCTAAAAGTTGTTCTGTGTAACTCAAAACATTTTACCAACTGAACACGAACCAACCATATTCATTCAATTGAAAAATATGTCTCTGGCGGTCATTCTCCCATGTGTCGACGTAAAAATCCCTCAACGGAATTCGCTGTTTGCTGCATCAATTATTCTAGACTCGTTCCGTACGTAATACCGAATAATTCTCAGAATTAAATCGCTGTCTTCAGGTCGACTGGACAGCTGACATATATATAATATCCGTTATACACTAATTTAACCTTGGGACGGTTTTTTGTTAGGCTCTTTCGCAGAGACTTAAAGGGATCTTTTCACGCTTTGGTAAATTGACAAAATTGAAAAAAGTTGTTTCAGATTCGCAAATTTTCGTTTTAGTTATGATATTTGTGAGGAAACAGTAATACTGAACAATTACCATGCTCTAATATAGCCATTATATGCATCTTTTGACGATTTTAAAACCTAAAAATTATAAAGCGTTGCAACGCGTAACGATTGAATAATTTGGAGAGTTCTGTTTTTGTCGTTAAATTTTGTGCACCTACGAAGATTGTTTATATAATGTATAAAATACGTTAAGAATGTGTACTCGGCGGAATAGCTCAGTAGGCTAAAGCGTTTTTACTTCAGGACTCTGGCAGAACTCCAGGGGTCACTGGTTCGAAACCTGCTCCGGGCAATGTTCTTTTCCTTTTTTTTATTTTATTCTTGATTTTTCACTGGAGCTTTTACGATCCAATGTTTACATTTATCAATATAAAGCATTTAATGAATAAGTTAAAAAATGCCAAAATCTGTGAAAAGGCCCCTTTAAGTCCGGCGATTGTATTCAATCACGATGCAATTGAGCCTCTTTCTGGAAAAAACGGGGCTTTCTGCATGGACTTAAAGTTTTGTTGCAGTTTAATCTGTGCAGTTCGCACTTTCTTCCTATACTGGATTTTCGTTTAGAAGAGATTCCTTTCAACTAAAGTTTCCATAAAAGCGTAAAGTGGCATCCTTGGTTTGCTTGTACGAACTAAACAGGCTAATCTGGGACGAAACTTTGCGCACATGCATTAAGCCCCATTTTCTCAGATCGCGGCTCAATTGTACTTGTATAATAAACAGAACTGCTAACTTGATACATAAAGTATGCATTTCATACTGGTATATTTTCGGAAAATGTCAAACCTTGCATATAACTTACAATCGCACTTGTCCGACTACCGGGTATATATTATAAACAACATGGGATAATGAATTCGCGAACAGAATCAATATACTTTATATCAGTAAAACAAATATATTCGCAAACATTAAAATATTGCTATAAAAGCCAAATTTTAAATATAAAACAGTCAAAACAATTAAACTATAACTTCGTTTGCGTGTATATTTGTACTGTAAAATAAACAAGTTATGATTGAGCCGCATTCAGTAAAAAACGGAATTTAATGAATGTGCGTAAAGTGTTGTCACATAAAAACCTGTGTTATCCGAAACGGCTTATCAGAGGCGACACTTTGCGCTTTAAAGTATTTTGCATTTAAAGTAAGTCTCCTGCTAGTGAAAATGCAATTTATGCGGAATATACGAGTCTGCTTCCAGCATTTTTCTCTTGCGCGTTTCAGCCGAATATGTCAATGTCTGGCTCGTGTCATTCAAATAAAAAACGAAGTTATTTGGGTTTATTATTTTAAAGCAAAGTGGTTACAACTGAGTGGCTATAATTTATGACGACACTTTTGCAAATTGAGATTTATTAAAATGTAGTTATGCTTAAAACGCTACGTTATTTTGCGAAAATTACCACACTTTTTGTATGTACTTTAACTGTTGGGGCAATTGCACTTTACCGGTACGTAAAAAAGACCGGAAAAGCGTACCCTAATTCTTACCCGCAACACCTTACACATAACACCAAACGCAACAGCTAATAATCCTTTTTATCCTATATATTTCCTTACAGTAGTATCGGGGGCTACCGCCCCCAAACTCCCGCTTTGTCGATAATGGTAAACAACTGCGTACCGGTAAAGTGCAATCTAGCCTTAACTGTTATATATTACCATATAATAATCAGAATATGCTTCACATAAATTAAATGCAAATAGATAAATTGTCGCTAATCCTAATTTTTGAAGAAAAAAGTAATTCGTTGTTTATTAACAAGTAAAACGTCGGATTTTTCCGTATTTTATTTGGTTACATGCAACTATACTATGATGCAATCTTGTTCAAAGCAACTTGATATTGTCGCTGAAGGTTACCTTTAATACAATTGCGTGAAATATCGTCCCAAATTTCGTATTTTATGGAATGTTTCATTCAGAGGAAGTCTCTTATTACTTAAAAGCAGTTTAGGCGGAAAGTTCCGGCTTCATTGGCTCTACTGCGGACGGCACATGCTTATCTGGAACGACACTATACGCCCACGCATCAAGCCCGGTTTTCCCAGAACGAGGATCATTCATTAACCGATATGTAATTCCAAGCTCTAATATTCTTGGTAGGAGGCAGTATGGTGCCAACATTAGTATTTAACAAACAGATATTGACTGTGTATTTTTTTTCTGCGCGCGATTTTGTCAGTGAGCACATTACTCAAAGGGGCAAACGTGAATATTAATTAATTAACTCGCCTTTTCCCATGATTTTCTAGATAAATCGATTCTAGCGTTTAGATAATTATTGACGCGATACGTAATGCTTAAAGAACCCGATTAAGGAATCTTATGGTATGAGTGAAATCAATAGATGTCGTGGGATATTAAATTGAATTAAACTTTGCGTTATAATATATATGGACCGTGATCTGTGAAAAGGGATTTTAATAAAAATGCTTAAAGTGTCGTCCCAGATCAGCCCGTGCAGACCGCACAGGCTAATCAGGAACGACACTTTCCGCTTTTATAACATTTTTTGTTTACAGGACAAAACTTTCCGCCTAAACTGGATTTTTGCTCACAAGAGACTTTCTTTAAACGAGAAACACAATTACAGTGGAACAAGTTGTCTCCTATCAGCCTGTGCGGACTTCACAGGCTTATCTGGGACGGTACGTTAAGCACATCTCCTATCAGCCTGTGCGGACTTCACAGGCTTATCTGGGACGTTACGTTAAGCATATCTCCTATCAACCTGTGCGGACTTCACAGGCTTATCTGGGACGTTACGTTAAGCACATCTCCTATCAGCCTGTGCGGACTTCACAGGCTTATCTGGGACGTTACGTTAAGCACATCTCCTATCAGCCTGTGCGGACTTCACAGGCTTATCTGGGACGTTACGTTAAGCACATCTCCTATCAGCCTGTGCGGACTTCACAGGCTTATCTGGGACGTTACGTTAAGCACATCTCCTATCAGCCTGTGCGGACTTCACAGGCTTATCTGGGACGTTACGTTAAGCACATCTCCTATCAACCTGTGCGGACTTCACAGGCTTATCTGGGACGTTACGTTAAGCACATGCATTTAAAACCGTTTGCTCAGAGCGTGGATCAAATGTGTCTTTTTTGTAAAAACTTGGCATAATGCATGTGCGTAAAGTGTCGTCCCAGATTAACCTGTGCAGTCCGCACAGGCTAATCAGGGACGACACTTTCCGCTTAAACTAGATTTTCGGTCAAAAGAGACTTCCTTTAAACAAAAAATGCCATTAAAGCGGAAAGTGTCGTCCCTGATTAGTCTGTGCGGACTGCACAGGCTAATCTGGGACGACACTTTACGCACATGCATTATGCCCAGTTTTTACATATCCTTTTGAACATTGGTGGTCGTTTTTATTTCTTTCTTTGGGAAAGTTGTAAACATTTGCGGTTGCTCTCATTAAGTACATGTAATTGTCCGTGAACATGTTTCGGTCGCTCTCACATTTGCGGTTTGAAGCAGGTTGGCTAGAAAAGCGTCTCCCCAAACACCAACGCCGAGAAAATATTCTCCATTTTTGCTATGTTGCATGGGTGTAAGATTCTATTTGATTCATATTTACCTTTCAGCCTTGTTCTGGGAATATGGAGCTTAATGCAATCGGACTGCACACGCTGATCTGGGAAACAACTTTTGACGCTTTCTTGGTATTTTTCCTTTTAAATGAAGTCTCTTTTTAGCGAACACCCAGATAAGTAGGAAAGTGCGAATTCACTAAACCCCGTTTTCGCAGAGCCTACCTCATTTTTAATGCAGAGCTATTTTATTCGCATTATATATTTCATCTGAGAAAAATATCCTATTTCGTCACAGAATGGTTCATACATTAAGAGATCATGTTATTATTATATGATATACAGTAGAACATAACATTAACTAATGTGACGTCATCTTTGCATGTTGCTTTCATTCAAACCGGATATGTAAAGAAACATTTCATTCAAACCGGATATGTATAGAAACAAACTCGTTGAATCACATATTGCAATCAACAATAGTATTGTGTAATTAACAAGTCATAAATTATACACATATTGTGTCATAATTGTCTTCAATTTTACCATTTGTTCAAAATCAACAGAATGCAAAAACTTTAAGCGTGCGTTCCGCGGCGGCCAAATTTACTTAATGACTACATCATTTTCAGTTTTAGTGCTTTTTGTAATGTATTATGATTAAAAAAAATAAAAGTTCTTTTGTTAGGCACGTGTTAATCTTATTTTTATATTTTGCCCAATACGATGCCTATCTGAATCAGAACCTGCAAAAATATTAAGTGGCTTAGCTCCTTAGAAACACTATTTCTCGGAACACTATTTTCAAAAAAAAAATCTTTGAAATACTATATTTGGAAACGATATTTTTTATAAACACTATTTTCGCCTCTCATAACAGCTCTTCTAAGCGCCGCTATCTTTGGCAACGGTAGCTCGATTATGATGAGAGTGTATCTGGGATCGGACGAATACCATGATAAAACCAAGAGCATCAAAGAGTTTATCAACTTTCACCATCTGCCCAAAAACCTCGCTTCGCGTCTACAAGAGAGCTTTAAGCATACGTCGGCGTATACCAATGAAATCGACATGAACACAGTATGGCGAGCTTACTATTTTTAAAAAGAAATGATTTATAAGTGCAGAGAGGTCGTTTAGTTGTGTGGGGATTAGAGGGCGGAGTATTTACAATTCACCTCCGCCCACTCCGAAAAAGATGTCTTAACGTGCGAATTTTAAAACCGCCCACCCCATAATGATAATTTAAAACTTCGAGTAAGCGGTGATGTTCCTTTAAATGTCCTCATATAGGATGTCCAACCCTTATAGCCGGACGTGGTATTAACTCCTCTAAATTTGCCTCATATGTATTCTTTAGTTCTTAGTGGTCCTTTTCGGCGCATTTATCTCTAAAATTGTTAAATAGTTTTGAGGATCAGGCAAATAAATGAGAATTTTAAAATTGCACTTGCAGATTGTTAAATCCTATTTACTTAAAGGGGCCTTTTCACAGATTTTGGCATTTTTTTAACTTATTCATTAAATGCTTTATATTGATAAATGTAAACATTGGATCGTAAAAGCTCAAGTAAAAAATCAAGAAAAAAATTAAAAAAAGGAAAAGAACATTGCCCGGAGCAGGTTTCGAACCAGTGACCTCTGGAGTCCTGCCAGAGTCCTGAAGTAAAAACGCTCTAGCCTACTGAGCTATTCCGCCGAGTCCAAATTCTTGATGTATTTTATACCTTATATAAGCAATCTTCGTAGTTTCACAAAATTTAACGACAAAAACAGAACTCTCCAAATTATTCAATCGTTTCGCGTTGCAACGCTTTATAATTTTTAGGTTTTAAAATCGTCAAAAGATGCATATAATGGCTATATTAGAGCATGGTTAATGTTCAGTATTACTGTTTCCTCACAAATATCATAACTAAAACGAAAAATTACGAATCTGAAACAACTTTTTTCAATTTTGTCAATTTACCAAAGCGTGAAAAGATCCCTTTAAATCTTAATTGGTTGATAAGCAACGTTATGTCTATAATTTATTGCAAAATGTATCTTTACTTACAGTAAGCTTGTTAACATTCTGAACATATGTTTTTTTATAGAATATTAATTTTAGAATAACAAACAGGCAAACATATGGTTCTGTTCATACAGGTTTCAAAGAGTTTTCCGGAGTGTCTGCAGGTGGATATCTGCCTTCATCTCAATCGGAATCTGCTTAACAACTGCCCCGCCTACCAGAGAGTCTCGGCAGGTATACATGGCGTTCTTATTCCAAGAATCTAGCCAACTTTACATTCCCAAGGGTTTGCGGTTACATACCCTATTGGTTACAAACTCTCCGCAGCGGTTACCCCCTTTTACGCTTTAAAATTTCCTCTTTTGGTTTACTCCTCCTAATTGTTTCCGGACATGTATTGAAAACTCACTTAATGTGTTACCCACTCATGATGATGATGATGATGATGATGATGATGATGATGATGATGATGATGATGATGATGATGATGATGATGATGATGATGATGATGATGATGATGATGATGATGATGATGATGATCATGATGATGATCATGATGATGATCATGATGATATGATAATGATGATGGTGATTATTTCTCACTTTAGGTAAGGACGCCTTTTTCGGTGAGAACGTTCAAGACCTGACCAACAGTGGGAAGTCTCTGTACTTTGTTCACGCCCTGACCTACTGCGATATCAACAAGATCGAGCTGTCTGTGCTGAAAGAGACGCTTTATACGTGCCCGGAGTTTGCACAGGAATTTATGGGAAAGATACAGGATACATTCAACCTTAAACGGGTGAGTGTGGTGTTGCCTTGTTACATAGTCAAAGCACACATTAAGCTACACACTTGCATCTAATTTATACTGTGTCCGTTTTCTTATGGCTTAAATAGTGAAAAACATTGGTGCCAAAAACAATATAATCTCTATGTAAACTAGAAATCAGTCAAAAACCAACACCTTTTACTTTGAGCAGACTATAGCAGATTTTTGGCAGATCATTTAACAAATGAAGTGCGAAACATTACTTAATTAAAAAGTAGGTATTTAATGCTTAAATATGTAATGAACAAATAAAAACACTTTCAAACTTTGAGTATAACTGCCCAAATCTGATACCTAATTTATATTTTGTAATACCCGGAAGTTCATATAAAATATGTCATGATCAGTTAATAAAATAACTGTATGATCAGTTCTTGAGAACTGTGATCTGATTTCAGTAGAACTCCGATATGATCCAGAACAGGATACAGAAAATAGTACTTGTTGTTCTTTTTTAAAGAAATACTATTTTGGACATACAGGGTGTGTTGACGGAAACCCAACGACAGACGAAGATGGACGACGAAACACTCAAATGTATCCGTCAGAAGAGACCGCACATGCAATCAAAAGGCAGACGCCATGTCTATGACGCCGGTGAGTGGGTTAACTAGTTTTGCATACTTACAAATGCCATTATTTGTTGTTTTTTATTTTGTGTCTTTTGTGCTGGTATATTTGTATGGCAGTAAATCACTTTCCACAAGATAAATGACCCCACGGTGTATTAACTGTTTTCCTAAGTGCCAGTTGGTCTATATATATTTGTCACACTTTTGTTCTTTTTTATAGTCGCCTATTTATATAAATGTCTCAATTTATTGTTTGTGACACACACAAAACCAAAAAAAAATGTTGTACATAAATAAAAGTAATATATGACAAAGGTCTTATTAGGCAAACAACCAATTCTTATCTAATTGTTTCTACCACTACCGGAAACAAAACCGTGCATATTATTTGTCAAACTATTCAGACCTCACGACTGGTAGATCCGGCTTCCGAAGAAAAGCTCGCCATAAGACGGCGCCTCCGTCGTCTGACCCAGATGACGACCAAGCGTCTCGGGCGATCGAGATTTCACCGGAACACGCGTCTAGTGATATCGACGTAGAGTTCGTGGATAGAAGCAACCAAGGTTCGGGAAGTTCCCTTATAAAAGATCAAAAAAAGTTACCAGCCTCGCTGTCGAAAAAATGGGTTAAATGCTTTTTGTGTCGCCTCGGATTAGCATGTGCTGTCAACACAGATTTAAGGGACGCCACATTTCTACTCAACTGGATTTTCGCTTCAGAAAAATACATTTGAGCAAAAAATCATATCAGCGGACCGCACAGGCTAATATGAGACGACACCTAACGCAAATGCATTCTTCATGAGCTATTGAAATGTCTATTTGTTTAAAAACATTCTGTCCTATTTGTTATTAAGAAAGGCAGTGTTCTGTTTGTTAAAATTGCCACGTGCTCCTACAGTCAACATGTGCATCCACAGTTTCCCGTAAATGCTGCAGCAATAATAATTTGGCCGTCCCTCAACTTAATGCAACAGTATTTCACTTTAATCTATCCATTGTTACAATATTAATGTTTATTTTAGAAATATACGCTTCTATTGACGGCATTAACCTTTATATTTTTCAAGTCCCGTTATCATCGTATACTGCTGCCGATAGTTTGAGACTCCGGATCTACCAGAAATCACATCCGCGCATGCGCAAAAAATACAATACTGTTCTGTGAAATGCAAATGTGTTTAATACCAAAGCAATATTTTGGAAAAATTGTTGCAGTTTATTTTATTACCGGCCCTGATTGACCCTATCGATTTCATCCTATTTGACTTTTTATTCATTAAAATATATTTCCGAAAAGTCAAATCTAACCAGTATATCCTACTAAACACCCACAGTGTATACAGGATTCACCGTTGATGTCTGCCCATCGGGTTGTCTGTGTTTTGCGTAAGTCCGGCAGGCCGTTTCTGAAACATAATTATTAAAACTTCCACATATTAACGTATGGCACGTGGATTTAACGTATTTGTCACTTCTAAGACTAAGCTTTTCAGGTGTTTGACACGAATTACGATTTAATTATCAGCTTGGTATAAAACACTCAATTAATCTGGTCAGACAGGAATGTGTCAATCTATTAGAAACTTACTGTTGATACCTAACCTGGTCGGACATGAATGTGTCAATCTATTAGAAACTTATTGTTGATACCAATGAAATCTTAAAAAACGAGGGACACTGTCACTGTCAAATAAGTTTCTTAATTCGTCGATTGTATTCATGATATATTTATGTATCAAGAATCTACTTTTTTACATTACAAATGATACTTATTTTCAAGCGGTGCGGTCTGAGAAATCCCCATACCAATCGTATTGGTTCTTTTTACCATCAATTGTTTTGTTGCATTTGTTATGCTGTTTTTAAATGCATATTACATATTAAAAGTATGAATGACAGGTGTGTACAACGAGCTTAATTTTTATAAACTAAGAACAAAGTAATAACTTGAAAACCTTTCACGTCTGGTAAGACTGAAAATGTCCGTATTTGTCTTCGATCGTATATAAGGGAGATAAATGCAGTAATAACTTGATTGATTCTTTCCAGCTGTTTCCTTTTCATTGAAATTAATGAAGTTGAAATACCAAATATATATCGAACACGCTTGTTGAAAGCTCGATTAATCTAGCACAATGCGAGCTTTGTGTGTTTGCATGTGTTGTTTAGAGATTATCTATTCTCTATTACTGAGAGAGGTTCATTCAGCATAACTTCATCAGAATAACTTACCCGCAATGTTTAACATGGGGCAAACCATGTCTCTCGTAACACCCGTCTCCCTATTGACATGGTCAATGTCACACACATATGTCAAAGGTAATTTTCGGTATAGATGTATCGCAGATGTTGACAACGTAGCGCGCAAGTCTTGTTAACACTTAAGAGGTCAACAATCAATTATGGGCATTATGCTCATTGTCACCCTTTTTCTCTTGTTTTAAGCAAGGATATCTTTCGGTTTCGTTATAATTTAAATGAGTATAGTTCTGATAAAAATGGGCTAAATGCTTATAATGTATATGCGTAAAGTTTACTCCCATATAGTATGCAGTCTTCGCATGCTAATCAAGGACGACACCTTCCGACTAAACTAGATTTTCGTTTAGAAGAGCCTTTTTTATTCTAAAAAAATAATATAAGCGAAATGTTATATCCCCTATTAGCCTGTACGAACTGCACAGGATAATTTGGGATGCCAATGTACGCACATGTTTGTAAGCCCAGTTTCCCCAATGCGAGGATCAATTAAATGAGTGAATGTATACATGTGATAAACTGCAGTCAGCGCTTTGACATGTTATATCTTTTCCTCCGCAGTCATATCGGTGTCCGACGAAACCGGATGTGTGATTGCATCGTAACCGGAAATGACGTCAGAATATTGGGATGACATTGACCGGAAGCTGAATGTTCTATCAATGTAAGTTAACTGTTTGTAAATTATTTTGTTAAAACGCCAATTTTGGTATGTATAATTTATTTTCACAGATCGGTTTGTTCAGTGAATAATGGTATATTAGAGCGAATCTAATAGATCCGGATGACGTGACACTATATGATTTTTCTGCGTATCAAAACAGGATGCGGTCATAAATGTCAGCGAAAAAGCATACTGAAAAATCATTATTATTAGTGGGACGTTAATGTTCGATGATTTCGTTTTTCGACCGATCCACGAATTAAACACAAACACATCTGTAAATGACCGACGCAAATCCTTCTTTTTTTTGGCCAAATTAGAAATCAATCAGTTCACTTGTCCACAAAACAGTAATTTTTGGAAAACCTAAGACATTACATTCCGACATGTATAAATGAGTCTACACGGAAACTCCGATGTTTATGAAGATTTCAACCTGAACACAAGTCCTGTCATACATTAAATCCTCTTTTTCACAGATGTCATTAATACAATTTGTTAAGAGACAAAATATACTTAATCTATATAGGTCGCATTTTATTATGTATAAATAAGGGTATATTAACAATATTCATCAGAACATTTGCGTTTATACTGCTACCAAACGACAATAAAATACATATTTGTTCTTCAATAAAGCAAACAAAAACAAAAATACAACAACGGAAACATTTTTTACTGTTGATCAATTAGACTTTAAATCTTATTACGGGTTTACTGTAGATAAAATAGTTTAACTCCTCAAACCACACACACTTTTTCAGACGAATGCATAAGTTCGAAACCCAACTCTGTGATACCGTTGACAATATACTGCTGTTACTCGGTCACGTGCCGTCAGTACCTAGCAAAAACGCAAACGTAACCACATAACGTAGCACCAAACAAACATTCTTCAAATTTAATGCGTACAATACAATAGCTTGATCGAAAATGCTTTGCTTATTTTAGGTATTTCTTATTTGGAATTATTATTGTAACGCGGCGACAGTTTCATTTAGCAAGCGCCTGGATGACGGAGAAGGAAAACAGTCAAAGTTATTCAAACGCTCTGCGGACTAGATTTCATAGTCAAATAAAGCGTCTGACCAAATTATTTACGACGACATATATGCCTTTTCAATTTGACTTAATCTGTCGATGATTGTCTATGTATTTTTAAAGCCTCTGTACTTTCAGTTTCTATTACGATGCGAAATAAAAATGTCTAAAAGAGGTCGAAAGTCGTCCGCGATTGTTGCGCCAAAATATCAGTCTATATGTTTGACTGTTACAAATATGTCAGTTAACATCGGTTTTTTATGTTTATATTATGGACAGTTTCAAGGATTAAAGATGTTATGAAACATCAGTTTATTAAAGTTTATTATAATAGTTTACAGTTTCATTTAATCAATAATATGATTATATGTGCTACCTAATTTACGGGCAAAAGCTTTTTACGTTTTATTTGATAACCATGTATTTTTAATAAATATATGGGCATGATTGTGTGCAAAATATTATAATTGTTGCAATAATTAAGTAATGCATCCAAAAAATCAATCTTTAAACGAGTTACATGTTCCAAGCTTAAAGATCTAGCATCTTATATATTTTTTGTTTTCTAGCCACAGTAATTTATAGCTGGTTCGGTGTCTGTGGTATAGTGGATGGGGTGTCTGCTAACTGGCTTAGTCACTGGGAGGTCTCTGTATTGATCCCTTAAGTGGGAGCATTCTTTAAATAACCCTAAAGACATACTATGGCGTACCATTTGGGTTGAAAGTCAAGAAGACCTACAAGTTAAAAAGAGAAATGTACGTCGAAGTATATATTTGTACGTAAAAGTACAATTTGTTCTTCGACATACATGTTTGTACTTCTACGTACACATTTTCTGAACAGCCAATCAAAACACTAGTCTCTTGAGCCGCTTTTCCTTCAGATTTATTCATTATAAATGTATAAAATCTCTTTTTTAATTGAGGATAAAATGAATAAAAATATCAGAATGGTTAAAATCAACACATAGAAGTTTCAAGTATTTAATGCATTAAAATAGCTTATACACAAATTTGAAGAAGATTCAATTGTTACCTTTTTAAAATTACAATTATTCTACATATTGTGAGTATTTATTGATCATGCGGGGCGGAGTATCACGACCGTCCAGCGCATAACTGTGTAGGAAATTCCCAACTGTAACCAGTTACCAAGCATTCATTGGATAAATAATGCATTATAACCTCCCCGTTGGTCTTATTTTGTGATAACCATAACTTGCATAAGTCAGAGGTTAATTCCGCCACGCCAGGTCAATAAATACGCACAATATCTATGAGTTAGCGGTCGATAGTCGCATAATTTGGTATAAATTATAATAATAATAATGTTGAATAAATACGCACAATATCTATGAGTAAGCGGTAGATAGTCGCATAATTCGGTATAAATAATAATAATAATACATAATGTAATGTCAAATATCTCTAAAAGCAACAGACGTAAGGTGTCTTCTGATTGGCTAACACTCAAGGGTCGGTGAAAATTGTACGTCAAAGTACATTTCTCGTTCTACCTAGTAGGTTTTGTAGACTTTCGACGTCATGGTGCGTCATATAGACACTAAGTACTGGTCCTACCCAGGAAACAGTTTGTTTCATCAAATGTCTCAATTCAACTTGACAGCTTGCTAAAGCAGTTGCATTTAGCATACAGTACACTGATTTAACAATCAAAATCATGTGATGTGTCAAATCAATTTTGATTGACAAATTTGACTGGATTTTTTTTAATCCAATCGCTACGTATTGAAAGCCATACCTGGAGCTTTCTTCTGTATATCACTGACTTCATCAGAAGAATGATTTCTACTGTTGGGAAGCGTTAACGCCACTAATTGTCTTCTTATTATCAATGTATAAGTATGTGTAACAGCATAACAACACACTTGTTTCGCAATTAAAATATTAAATAAATACAGGTATCTTTCAGGTTTCTTATTTTCTTTCGCAAACTATTGTTGAATAGTTTAAATTTTGTCGCCACTAAAAAACTAGCCATTTTGTAGCAATTCTAAAATCACAGTCTAAACTGCATACACTTAGCTCTATAGTTACAATTGGAATGCAAATATTAGAATGCATCATGTTATATCATCCATATTTTTTATTTAAACATGCAAATAACACAAACACAGTACATATATAAAAAGGTATGTGGTATTGTGTGGAGATACAAAACACTTCACATCATTTATTTGCACATTAAATAATAGTTACAAAATAAGTAAAACTAAAACACTGTCATCAACCTACATTTAAACAATATTTACGTATATGAAATTACAAAGTGGTGTTATTGTATTACCTTTTACAAAAATTAACATTGCTGGTTTTGTACTAGCCATCAAACATTTATCATGGATTAACAAGTAACAACCAATTTATTAATTACACAATAGAACGGAAATCATATGAATTGCATTATGCATTTACTAAACAAACTATTTGCTACTGTTTAGAATTACACTATCTTACTAAAAATGATCACAGATACTTAGTGCTTTTACATACTTGTGGTAAGTTTTGTATTACTATTTTGACAATTATCGGCAGACACTTGTCGATATATATAGACAAAATTTGCATGGGAACTTTCATTTTTTTTTCAGCATAATTGCTTTCAAATTGTTAATTTAACAACCCTTTGACATTGTTTGCACATCTGATCTTATTATACCATAGCTGATTTTTGGTTATATATACATATATAGACTTTTCAAAGTTCTATAAAAGTTCACACATGTTCCATCCAAGTAAACAAACAGAACCAATAAAGATCACCAAAGATAATAACTGTGTGTATAGCTTGGAAATTTTGATAATTCAGGAATCCCTCCTTTGTTGATTTCTGTAAACCAAAACTGTCAGTTTTGCTGGATAGAATGGCTTGTATGATGCCCAGCTCTTGCCTTGGCAGAACAGCTTCTAAAAACGGAAAACCATCAAATATCTTAAAATTTGATCAATAATGCAGACAATTTATAAATGTCTTGTTTTTTTGTTGATTTCGAATCTGGAAGATTTTTTACGTAAGATTGTGGTACGAAAATCCAACGGTATCGGATTTTGTGGTTTTAGGCCTAAACTAATTATAGTGATATGTAACCTTTCGGGATATCGGTAAAGTGCGAGCAGACGAGGTGTAAATACGTTAAAAATTAAAGCTAAAAGACTAAAAAGTTAGATCGGAATATCTTTAAATTTTGTGAATAAATGTTGTTCTAGTGGATAACAACGACAACTTACCAGAATATTGCTCATGATCACACGTAAAACTTCTTTCTGAGAGCGAATGGAAAATGCGTCACAAATTCTTACAAATAAATAGTAGGGTGTCGTTATTGTAATACCGCGAGAATATTGGAAGAATAGAGATGCCAACTATAGTGTTTAAAACAAATTATTTTTTAACAAGCGTTTGTGATTTGTCAGGATAATAATAACAATAAGATATCGAAAAGATCAAAGCAAATAAGTTCGAAAGAGATCTGAGATTCGGCAATACATTAAAGACGGGTTATGTTCACCTAAATTGTGTTTGGTAAAGACTGTCACTATATGTAGTGAACCAGTCTTCGGCTTATACCCACTGCAGAAAAGCATTCAGGGGAGATAATTGAGTAATGACTTAATTCTGGAACGGTTGCGAAGAAAAACAAATAATGCGAGAATATTTAGTGCGACTCGCTACACAATTATGATGTCATTGATATAACTTTTCCTGAGGTATGTATTTACATGTGATTTAGCATATGTCAAAGTGTTTTTGATTTGTTCAAGGTCATAAATAGCATCGCAAAAATATATGTCGCGTGGCAATTTTTTTTGAGACGTATCCATATGTGGTATTCTTATGTAATTTTATGTCTAAATTCCCATATGTATGAACGGTCAAGCCCGCTTCGCGGGCTTTTGCCCGTACAAGTGTGCAGCTTCAACAGAAGTAAAGCAGCAATGATTTTGAGGTATTCATTTTTATAACTCATTTCACCCTATTTCATGAATGAAATCACCCTATTTTTCATAATCAATTGTTGAAAACCCTATTCCCCAAATAATTATTTGGGGGCACTGGTTTTATTATAATAGTATACTGTATACTGTTGCTCTACCCTGCCCTATTAAATACAAACTTAACAGTGTTTGGAGCGTGCATTTCAGGGTTCCGAGTGCTGCAGTGAACTCAGCGTCACGTGGCATAGGACGGAGACTCGTGACATGCTCGTGTTTGATCACCTGCTCGCCAAGATGCTCGTGTACGGGTGCAACAAGGCGGCTTCCTACAAGAACTTCTTCTCGTACAACAAAGTCAAGAAATTACCGAACGGAGTTCCCACCATGAAAAACGTGTAGCGTTAGAAAATTAGCATATTTTCTCTTTTTGTAGGGAGCATTCTCAGTATCGTTCCTAAACCATGGTTACCTCGATGTTCAAGTATGGCAACGAAATTTTAATACATAGCAACTGATATTTGGTCGTTATATGGAGCACCCGTAAATCGTTGTGTTAACCATTAAACTTGCGTGGATATGTGTATATTTTAAATCTTAAATCTTTGGCATGGATGGATGCATTACATTATTCAATTTGATAAGCTGTTCAGACGTGAATTTATAGTTAAGGATGAGTGTGTACATTTATATTAAAAATGCTGTCGTGTATGTTTCTACAATGTCTTTCATTCAACAATGTCATACAACTCCCCGAAACACCATATCACTTGTATCCAATCAATATATGTATATGCATGCGCGGAATTAAAACACATTACGTTGCATAATAAAAAATAAATGATGCTTTGTGAATTAAAATGCTCATTATTTCATTAACCTCTGCACATTTATGTCATCAGCAATACAACATGTGGGTACCCAAAAAAATGTAATGCACACAGACTAAGTAGATTAACGTTCAGAGCACGGTGTTTGTAAACTCGTGATTGGCGCTTGATTTCACAAACAAGTGTATTTGTCGTTGAAATTGTTATATGCCAGAGATGAAAATGGCGGTTATTCAGATTATAATAATGAGAAAAACTGATGATGATGACTGATGATGAAGATAAACATTTGTGATTATTTCTATGATGATGATGGTGATCATTATAACACACGCTATGTTCATAACACTATATCTATTGCTGCTGATTATAATGATGAGGATAAGAAAGCGAAGAGAATACAAAGATGGTTTATTGCGTATTTGAATTAATCCGTCGATTCGTAATATTTCGGACACGAATCGGATTAATTTAAGATCCCAGAGAAGCTTACGTTATCTTCTACAATAAGTTTATATTTATAGCGAGACAATAAGAAAAGCGTTTAATAGATGAAAAAACAACCATAACCATAGCCAAAATAGATTAAATGAAGTAAATTTTACCTTGCATAGTAATAAAATATATGTGTGATCTTCTCCGGTTACGCCCTTTGAAATAGTCATTTACAATTATTTGCAAAAGCAAGATTACATGACAAAATATCGCTGCATACTTCGATTTGAATTTACTCAGAATTTCAATAGCAACACACTCAAAAATAACTCTAAAGTTATTTTTTTTTTCAAATTCATGTAATGAAATTTACAAAAACCTAGGAATATTTGTGAACAAATTCTTATTTGACATTTTAAGCACCAGCTGTCAAGGATAAGCTGCCAACCACCCAGCAGTCATTGGACGGTTTAATAGCATACATACTTTCAAAGCCGTGCAATCATAGTAACCAATCGGATGATGATCTATGCACCTTAGTCTCGCTCTGGGGAAACAGGGCTTAATGTTCGTGCGTTAAGTGTCGTAACATATTAGCCTTGAAGTCCGCCCAAGCTAATCAGGGACGATACTTTCTTCCTTAACTAGATTTTCGCTAAGAAGAGACTTAGTTAAATGCAAATACCATAACATTGGTAAGTGTCGACCCTGATTAGCAATATCGGACTGCACAGGCCAATCTTGGACGACACTTTACGCCCGCGCATTAAGCCCCGTTTTCCCAGGGCGCGATTCAAAAAAAAAATTATATTAAGATTTCTTCTTGTAAGTTTGTAATTTAGCCGTCGATCGGGTGGTCGGTCGGTAGGTCGGTCGGGCAATCGGATGGTCTATCCGAAGACATATCATTAATCAATGAATATATAAAGCGTACATATATATTTCCTTCAGCAAAATTCATTGTATGTTTGCTCAAATAAGGTTGAGATATTCGTTTTTTGACAGCGATATATGCTTATTAATTATGCTAAAACACTTCAATATGGATCTACTTATTCATTCGATTATGAACTTGTTTATCTATCAAATGGCGACTTTTCACAGTTATCAATTTGACCCATTTCCACTCTCTTTCGTTGTGCACATAGAGAGTTACATGAAGGTGTTAAGGTCATCCCTCTGACACACCTGCCCCCCCCCCTTCCCCCCCCCCCCTCTGTATCTCTCCGTATAGCGCAACAAGGACCGACCAGCGAATTAAAAGTCAGTGGTATTATTGACAAGGGCCCTGTTTTATTCACCATCATACGACAAGTTAGTTATTTTAAATTCGACATTGACGATAGGTTTGTTCCTGTGATTTATGACATTAAAGAAATGGTATCGTTCTTTTTTTAAACTTTACTTTTTCCAAACTGTTGATTCCTTTTTCCCAAATTACGGAAATAAGAATTCCTTATCATGTTAACATGTTCTTTGTAAATGTATGTGTTAAGGCGATGTACTCTGTACAAGTCTTTAATAAAAATGTATGTCTATCTGTCATTTAAGACATTAATGCAATGAAGTATTTACAAATGTCAGAACGTAACATGTTTGCGCCTTTAAGGGTTCTTTCGATCTGACGATCGTTCGATCGTGAACATTATAAGCCTATGACAGGTTCAGTTACGATTTTATTTTGTAGTTTCCAAAAAACAAGATAAAGGTGAACAGAGATACGGCCAGTTTAAAATAAAGGACGCGTGGAAGACGCTAAGAATTGTTTTAATACAATTCTTACCTTAAATTATTTTAGATGATTTAACAAAGTTTAGATTGAAAAAGAAAAAAATCATCATAGCGTAAATACTTGTGTTTAATAGCATGCACCACTGAACACAAATTTATAAACCCGTACGAAAGAATTTCAAAGTACTAAAATTATTTATTTAATTGTCTTTTTTAAGTTGAGCATCTCTCAATAATGTATAGGTATTACATATTTTCAACAGCAGATCAGTAGCAATTCAAATTTTGAACATATATTTGTTTTTAAACATTTTCCTATAGTTCAACTTCAGTCGCGCTTTCGGAAATCTGACACCAGTTCTAGCCAGAAAACGGAACTGTATGTTTTATAATTAATTAAAGCGTAAACATTTGAAACAGTCGAACTAACATAGGGTCGAATATCACTAAAACTAACCGTAATCTTAATGTATTCTTCGAGTAACTGTCACGCATTTTAAGAAAACGGGCTGATAAAGCCTTCTTTTACGCCCATAATGACAGAAAGCCGCGTTGATAAGCCGTAACTCAATTGTGTTTAATATGGTAATCATATAAGCGTCTTACTGCATATTTAGTAACAGTATTATCAAACATCGAACAGCCCTTTTATATTTTACGTTTTCGGAAACGACGTCTTTTGCAAAGTAGTAACACGCGCGAGGTGCAGCACTGTTTTAGTGCCAATAATAATGACATAATTATTCTTGAAGCTGTTATTCACAAATGGGTCGGATGTCATTTGGGCGTCGATTTTAATTCTACTTATTTCTAATGGTACAGTGATGATAATACTGTTTTTGTTTTATGAAGTGTAGTAATTGTGAATATTTGTCGTTATTTTCTTAATAAATAGATCTTGATTTTATCAGGCACGTACTTCAGTAAACAATTAAGATAAAGATTGTCTGTTGTTGACGTATTAATAATTTGGTATTTATTCAATCATTAATATTAAGTAGCAATTCTACTGGTAGTTCTAGAAGCACAAATGTCAAACTAGCCGTAACATGTAGTTTGAGAAGAGAATTTATTATAGTTGTGATAATTCCTTTAGTATTATTATATGAAAAGTCAATTCGTTTATAATCGCAGCTAAATGTCAAGTACCTTGGAACCCCGGAAGTTCCCTCGCTCGCGTACCGGGGCTTCGGTCGGTAGGAGGTGGCATGGCGTATCAACAATTCCTTTTCGCATATTCTGGAAACACTTCCGGAAATGAAGAAAACAGCTGCCCGCCGTCGGCTGTGGACAAAGGGAAGTGCTGAGTCTGCGATTGCGAAATGCGACTAGAGGCGACGTCATCGAGTCATGCATGCACACCGACGCCTAAGAATTGTCCAAGCAAGTGGTGGATTAACACAAGTGCCGACACGCATGAGACCAACACAGGAAATGGTAATCAATATGTTTCAAGATGCAGAAGGGTTTTGCACATGTATTCCGTTTGGATGCGTTTCATATCGTTATTAAAAGGAAGGCGTGAACTATATTTTGTTTAGTGAGTGCTTTATTGAGCATTTTGTTCCATATCTTTATCAATCGTATTTCGCATCATCATTTCAACTAAATGTATTTTAGCTATTTTCAAAAGGATATGTATTATGTATGACGTTTGCATTAAAAACAAAACTTGAGTTAACTAAGAAGATTAAGATCGATATTATTTACTTTACACGAACCAGGTGCACTTCCGATCAGCGGCGACACGTACCGAAAGTGCAACGACATGTGCATGTTGTCGTGCCACGATGGCTACACGCTACGCACCACAACAGATGAGACTGGCTGTCAGACGTGCGCATGCGTGGATTCAGAGCCGTGTAGAATTATCGCTTGATGTGTGGTAGTGTTGGTGATGATGATGGTGGGGGTGATGTTTTTATTTGAGCGGGTAGTGTTTGTGGAAGTGATGATGCTGACGAAGAATAGAAGAAGGATGAGAATAGTTATGATTTTTATGATGGTGCCGATTTATTATGATGTAGGTGGTGGTGCTACTGCTTCTGAGGCTGCTTCTAATGATGATGATAAGGTTGTTTATAACCATGGTGCTCATGATGTTGATGATGATTATGAAGATATTATGATGATGATGATGATGATGATGTGTCAGTTGATGATGGTAGCGACAGGGATGCTATTGTATTTGATGATTATGATCATGATGTCGGTTCCGATAATGATGATGATTATTATGATGATGATGATGATGATGATGATGATGATGATGATGATGATGATGATGATGATGATAATGATGATAATAATGATGATGATGATGATGATGATGATGATTATGATGATGATCATGATGATGATGATGATGATGATGATGATGATGATGATGATGATGATGATGATGATGATGATGATGATGATGATGATGATGATGATGATGGTGATGCTGATGGTGATGGTGATGATGATGATGATGATGATGATGATGATGATGATGATGATGATGATGATGATGATGATGATGATGATGATGATGATATTGATGATGATGCATTACATGTTTAAGCATTTTCACTTTAGAGAAAAAGTATAGACTCTCCACGAAAATAATTCTAGGATCTTCGCAACATTCCGCGTCACAGCAAAATTTGGAACAAACCACAAAAGAACCAACCACTACAACATCCGGTATGAGCTCTTCAAGCGGCAACGGGCTCTCATCATCCGGGAGCGGTGACGGCGCAAGTGCTGGAAGAGACTCTTGTGGATCTGGTTCAGGAACCGGAAGCAGTGGCGGGGGTTGTGATCCCTGAAATGCAGCGTCGGTTTGAGACAGTGACGGGAGCGCTTCAGGTGGCGGGATGGACGCATGAGGAGCTATTAACGTCGTTAGCGGGCGTCTTCTAGTTGTTTCGGGCCGATGTGTCCGGGAAGCGGAGGTTCTGTTATTTCGTTTTTTCATTTAACCTCATCAACAAATTATGAGGCTCGTTCTTGTAAAACGGAGTTTAATGCATAAATGATGTTAAAAGGAGTTCGCGCATGCTAATCAGGGACGACAGTTTCCGCTTTTAAGGAATTAACTGTTTAAAAGAAGTATCTTCTAGACGAAATTACCAGTCTTGGCGGGAAGTGTCGTCCCTGTCTTGGCGGGAAGTGTCGTCCCTGTCTTGGCGGGAAGTGTCGTTCCTTATAAGCCTATGCGGACTGCACATACTGATTTGAGACGTTTATAAAGCATATGTATTAAACCCAATATTCAAAGAACGCGGCTAATATAGTGTCCATCTTTTGGTCGAGGGGTTCCGAGTTGTATCACCGCTTTCATAATTTCCACCCATAAAGAAATGGGTTAGCATTCAACTAATGTAATAGTGTCTTAATGCGGCAAATTTTAAAATACACTAATACGGTGTTTAAATAAAAAGACAAATAACATATGACCCCGTTGATGGTATCCTTATCAAAAACCTCAATATGCGTAGATGACATGTTGTACTTCATGTTATGGTATAACACATAGATGACATTTTGTACTTCATGTTATGGTAAAACACATAGACAACGCCCTTGTCTCTATTTCAATTAAAGTTTTGACCTGTTTATTTTCATGCCCACACTGAATGGGTAACATGATAAATTGCACATGTCCTTCCATCCGACCACCCGTGGTTAACCGATTGAATAACATTAATGTGTAAATGAATATAAAGAAAGGCCTTATGTGTGCGACGACTTTTTGAAGAATAATCTCAATTAGTTTTTTGTAATATGTATATTAAAGCGGGACTGCACGATTTTTATATGTGTTAAATTGTAATAAATTGATAAAAAATATGTTACAATAACACAAAATAGTCAAGAAAAAAATTATACATTGAAGACCAATTTCATAAAATGCAGCAAAGACAGATTAGCGCCCCGAGCCGATTGTGACGAAGATTTCGTACATATGTTCCTACAATAACCGAAGCATTCGTCTTTTTTATTACATTCAAAATAAAATTTAAAGAATACCTACAAACAAATCATTGATATATATGTATGCTCATTTGTTAATTTTTCTATGTTAATACTTTGTTGTGATGTGTCTGATTTGATTTATTTGAAAGATTAATTTTTGAAAGATTGATTTTTGTATCACATTTTGCATATTTTGTATTATCATAATCATCATCGTCATCATTATCATCGTCGTCGTTGTCTTCGTCGTCGTCGACGTTGTCGGAATTAATAAGGAAGTCATTATAACATTAAACTGTATAGTTCATTTTCTTTTTTTCCTTGTATGTTCGTATGCATGTTTCAAAATATATACTTGTGTTTTGTTACTGAAGACCACATTGTAAAAAAGAAATTATTTCTTAATGTGAATTCTTCATAAAATAAAGTTATTATTATTATTATTATTATTAGTTAGTGTTTGTGTGTCGTATGAATAGATATCGTTGCCGGAAATTAACATGATCCGTAAAAATAAATTTAGATTCACATCGAACATGCATTATATGCATGCTGTCGAATTCGACTATAATACAGACATTTTCGATTTCAGAATTAAATATCTGGCTTATTTTGCATTTTTCGACACATGTTCTTCTTAACTTTTATTTTAATTTATATCGAAATATATGTCTTATGTGTTTTTTACACATTTTATATAAATTCACAAAGATTTGACAAAATCGTGCAGTCCCGCTTTAAGAATCACAAAACACGCACATTTAATGAATACGTACATTATATATGCACTATTTAAAGAAAACATTTCCGCATCCGCAAATTTTCGCTATAATCTATTAAACTTCTATATTGCATGACCTATGTATGTTTAATTGAACATGTATTTCACTAGTATAATGACTTAAACTGTGTCTATGCAGTAGCCTTATGTGGGGAAATCGATGAATTCAGGTAATTTTCCAGCGTGCGATGCCTTCGAAGCGAGTTCGGGTCATAAATTTCGCTTGTATCGTTCGTCCGTCCCGCTTCGTGGGCGGAACATAAATCAAAACGTGATATAGGGGTTACAATCATACTTCATGCTATGAAAGAATGAGTTGGAAGGAGTTTCAGAGAAGAATGACTCTAAATGGATAAATCCGATTTTTTTTTAATATCGCCAGGATAATGAAGATATATTTTTTCCATATTTTACAACAAATTTTGTTTTAAGATACCACATGAAGCGTATATACACGAGCACTGCATTTCTTCATTCAGGCGGCATCAACCCGATGTTTCCGGGAATCAGTGGAAGCGGAAATGGAGGCTGCACGGGCCCATTCTGTATGGGCGCCCGAAATGGCGGCAGTGGAGGAGCCGGAAGAAGCTGTGGGATGATGGGTGGACCAAGGGGAGTTAGAGGTAAATATTGGCGTCAGTTCCTGTTGTTATTGCTGGCCGGACACGAAAATCGCCATAGGTTTTCAAACTTTGACGTCATCGAGCCACGCATTGCAGCTGGGAGAGGCATCACCGGGGTACTAATATACAAATGGCCGATTTGCTCTTCGGATAGAGGGATGTCCTCTGGTTTCTCCGCATCTCCGCCCAACAGCACACCAAAATTACATATACAGTGACAATCACTTAATTGCTGTAAATTGCTGCTTTAATTCAATATTCGACCAAACGTCCTTGGATGTAGAAAGTAAATGTAGTCACGGACGCGTAAAAACCTCATACACTTTGAAATGCAAATTTACTCATATGTGAACATTGGGACATTGCTCCACAAACATAAAGTTGATCTCCTTCACAATGCGAGTTTTTGTTGTGTCAGTTTTTGTTAAATATTTTCATATTTTTTAATTATTATACTGGCACATTTTCCGTTTTATACTTATACATTTTTCACAAAAAAAATTGATTAAACACAGTTCAAAAATACGAATCAATGATAAAAGTAATAACAAAAAATAAAATATTAATTGTCAAAAGTATAATGTGTAAAAAGTATAATTTATGATTATACAACAACAACAACAACTACTACTACTACTACTACTACTACTACTACTACTACTACTACTACTACTACTACTACTACTACTACTACTACTACTACTACTACTACTACACTACTACTACTACTACTACTTCTACAACTACTACTACTACTACTTCTACTACTACTACTACTACTACTACTACTACTACTACTACTACAACTACTACTACTACTACTACTACTACTACTACTACTACTACTACTACTACTACTACTACTACTACTACTACTACTACTACTACTACTACTACTACTACTACTACTACTTCTACTACTACTACTACTTATACTACGACTACTACTACTGCTTCTACTACTACTACTACTACTACTACTACTACTACTACTACTACTACTACTACTGCTGCTGCTGCTGCTGCTGCTGCTGCTACTACTACTACTACTACTACTACTACTACTACTACTACTACTACTACTACTACTACTACTACTACTACTACTACTACTACTACTACTACTACTACAACTACTACTACTTCTACTACTACTACTACTACTACTACTACTACTACTACTACTACAACTACTACAACTGCTACTACTACTACTACTACTACTACTACTACTACTACTACTACTACTACTACTACTACTACTACTACTACTACTACTACTTCTACTACTACTACTACTACTACTGCTACTACTACTACTACAACTAATACAACTACTACTACTACTACTACTACTACTACTACAACTACTACTACTACTACTACTACTACTACTGCTACTACTACTACTACTACAACTACTACAACTACTACTACTACAACTACTACTACTACTACTACTACTACTACTACTACTACTACTACTACTACTACTACTACTACTACTGCTACTACTACTACTACTACAACTACTACAACTGCTACTACTACTACTACTACTACTGCTGCTGCTACTACTACTACTTCTACTACTACTACTACTACTACTTCTACTACTAATATTAATAATAATAATCATAACAATTGCAACGTGTGTGATTATGTTAGCTTTCAACCCTTTCGGACTAGCGGCCGGAAGTGGGAGTGTGTCAGGGAGTTCCGGTACCGCCTCTTCCGGTAATCTGGCTGCGTGTAACAGAATAGGACAGGATCCAAATCTTATGCTTCTTTTTTCAATCTTACAACTGACGCATTCTTTTAAATTCAGCGATTCCTGATCAGCAATAGAAGGTTATAGTTGTTCGATAATACCGTATGGATTGCAATACAACACGCCATTTATTCGTTGTATATGTTTATTAAGTGAATAAAAAATTGCGAGCCAAAGAATGATATTTGCCTAGGTAGCTTATTTAGGTCCTTATTATTATCACAAAGTCTCTTTTTAAATCATCTTAAAACGAACGTAAGGCACTGTACCCATGCGTGGGGTAACATTGAGTATACATACTTCAATATAAAAATGAGTCACATAATTTTCTCTGAAACTACATGACCCTTTGGTTTTATAAGCTGAGCTATTTATTTTCTGCCAATCGAAGGTAATGAGATTTTTTTTTAATTTAAATCACATCTTTCTTGTGAAATTTGACAATACTCATATTAATACACTTGGCAACAACCTGCATTTGCATATTGTTCATTTTTCAAGTTACAACAACAACTGCGTGGGACCGGAGAGCTCGGAAAAAGTGGGTTAATTATGTCGCCTGAATCGCATGTCTACCCGAGGGTTTTGTCGCGTTTGGGCTGATTTGGGCTATTACTTCTAATATGTAGCGATTATCACTAAACACACACTCACGAATGTAACACTTACAAATTATGTAGCACATTTTTATGTGCTCCAAATGTGTTGTGCCTTCTAGGCTTCAAATTGAACGGTATTATTTCATAAATAAGCATCAAGAGAGCTAATGACCAACAATGTGTTAAATACGGTTCGTTTTTGTTTTTAGTTCATATAATTGAATCTACCATACTGAAGTGCAACGTGCTACATATGCTGTACCTTGATCAACACACATACGTGCACGTGGCGTGTTATGTAGCTCATCGTAAAATTAATGATAGACGAGTGTATCGAGTATAAATCATTGGCATATAATGTGCCCATTTGCTGAAAAAAGTCCCAGGCTGATATACCACAGCACTGCAAAAACATAGCCGTATTACAAACACGCAGCGTGCTACATTTTAATGGGTGTGTTAGGAGAACGTGTGGTAATTCTTCGGTGACAGGCTAATTCACTAGTGTGCTACAATTAATGATTGTGTGTTACGCAGCATAACATACATACAGTTATATGTGCACATATTCCTGATGTAGGCATACAAGGGACCGTACTATATATTCTGTATTACTGGGACAATTTGTATATTATTTATTTTGCCTTGTAGTAACATCTAAACATTATTTGACAATAAAAATGGCACTTTAATATCATATTAGAAGCATTTTGCGATTAAAAAATATGCAAAAAAAATAATTGGTCCCATTAATATTTCATAAGTATAAGATATTCATAAAGGAGACCATATCATATATTGAACATCAAGGGGATCATTTTAAATATTGTGCATTAAGGAAACCATTTAATATATTGTGCATTAAGGGGACCATTTTATATATTGTTTATTAAGGGAACAATTTCGTATATTGTTCATTAAGGGGACCATTACATTCATTGTGCATTAAGGGGACATTTTATATATTGTGTATTAAAGGAACTATGACACTTCGAAGAACCCAAAAGGGTCTAAGTCTTCAAAAATCTGAAATTCAGAATATAATACATCATATAAATACGGTTTATACTGAGTACATTTCACGGGAAAGGTGTTTAAGCAATGTGAAATAAAATTCATTTAATAAATTGTTTCTTTTTGTTTGGCCTTTTTTTTGTTTACATTTTGACGTTTCTTGTTTACATATTGGCGTCATAATTTTGAATGTTCAACGTCACTGTAGGTATGACATCCGAAACAAGCAAAATAGCTCAGTTGGTTTAGACGCTGTATCATATTATTTCCTTTTATGACCCCTAAGGGCCATCGTGGTTACACATTAAAATCCAGAGGGCGACACTGCGATAGTGCGAAAGTACGATGGCGACAATGCGATAGTACGATGGCGAAAATGCGATATTACGATGGCGACAATGCGATAATACAATGACGACAGTACGATAACGCGACAGTACGATGGCGACAATGCGATGATACGATGGCGACAGTATGACAATATGATGGCGACAGTGCGATAGTACGATGGCGACAACATGACAATGCGATAGCGCGATAATACGTTGACGACAGGGCGACAATACGATTACGACAGTGAGACAATACGATGACGACAGTGCGACAATACAATGGCGACAGTGCAAAAGTAAAATGGTGACAATGCCACAGTGCGATAATACGATGAAGACAGTGTGACAATACGATGGCGCCATCGTATTATCGCCTTGTCGCCATCGTACTATCGCGTTGTAGGATTGTCGCCATCGTACTATCGCGTTATCATACTGTCGTCATCGTATTGTCGCATTGTCGCCATCGTACTATCGCACTGTCGCCATCGTACTGTCGCACTGTCGTCATCGTATTATCGCACGATCGCATTGTCGCTCTAAGGATTTTAGTGCGTAACCACGATTGCCCAAATAGTAACAAACACACAGCGTGCTACATTTTAATGTGTGTGTAAGGATAACGTGTGCTACATCTTCGGTGAAAGGCTAATTCACTAGTGTGCTACAAATAATGAGTGTGTGTTACCCAGCGTAACATACATCAGTTGTATGTACACATATTCCTGATTTAGGCATAAGAGGAACCGCACTATATATTCTGCATTTGGGGGACAATTTGTAAATTTGTGATATTTTTTTTGTAATTGGGTGGTTTTATTTCAATAGATTTTCTATTTCCGAAAGCGCGTTTTCTCGCTCTAGAATGCCTACGTTACATCCGGCGACCTTCAACATTGGCGCACGATTAGAAGTCGTGGGAACTGACAAAAATTGCACTGTTCTCGGAATTATAAGTGATATTTTTAGATATTTCAGCTGGTTGTGCTTTCCTTATTAAGCCGCGAAAACGGCACTATGATATCATTACAAAAGAATGCTAAAAAGAAATGTACAAAAATACATACATATTTTTTTATTCCCAACCTACATTTACAGTGATTTTCTTTGATTTATTCGTTTATTTATTCAAATGAATTTATTTGTTAAGTAATAAGTTCCTAATTTGATTTGAATAAGGCATAAGGAACCAGTTATCAAGACTTTCCCTCACGAGTGCGTATTCAAATTAAAAATGAATGAAAATTAAATGTGTAACTTATGTGACCAACATAATTCAAAGTTGCTTAAGCAATTTACAACATAAAGGAATACTAATAAAGAATATAAATACATTGTAAACCTAAGGTGAATATTGGGATATGCGCCTTAGTAAACTTTTCCGAATTTATATTTAGTTACGAAGACCCCCCCCCTCTCCACCTTACAGTCAGTAACTCCACGGAGCGTATATTGACTCATCTAGAGTCAGTGGTAATTCTGATCATTAATAAATATAATAGTTAAAATTAAATACTTGTAAACAAATTAGTATTAAAATGAAAAATCACCTTAAGTGGCCATAAGCAACATGCAAACTTAACAATGACACCTACACTAACATAAACGGGAGATATCAGGTGTCGTTTCTGCCTTGGCTAACTTTTTCAGAATTCGTCAGTTGCAAATCAATAATCAGGTTTTGATATTTCGACATACTTCGTGTTTTTGGTTTTTATAATTAGATATTAAAATGCTTGAAATTGTAAATACTTATCGGACGAACAAAGCGCTGAAACCGCAGTGTCTGTCTATTTAGCCAGGGACCTATACAATATGTTTGTATAGGTCCCTGATTTAGCGAATACACCATAAACAGCATAGAAGAAACACCGAACACGCAATTAACATTGTTTTAACGAATATAGCGATCGTCGTAATGTCGAACGCACAAACAAACGAACGAACGAACGAACGACCAAACGAACGAAATGAATAAATAGATAAATAGATAAACAAATAAATAAATAAAATAATTAATAAATGAATGAATGGATGAATGAATGAATGAATGAATGAATGAATGAATGAATTGATGGATGGATGGATGGATGGATGGATGGATGGATGGATGGATGGATGGATGGATGGATGGATGGATGGATGGATGGATGGAGGGATAGAGGGATGGAGGGATAGAGGGATGGAGGGATAGAGGGATGGATGGAGGGACAAACGAATGAACGAATGGACGCACGAATGCACACACGCACTCATGAATGAATGAATGAATGAATGAATGAATAAATAAATAAATAAATAAATAAATAAATAAATAAATAAATAAATAAATTAATTAATTAATAAATAAATAAATAAATAAATAAATAATTAAATGAATCCATGTTCTTTTTACAATTTTTGTTTATTATTTTTGGTATTGCATACTTAAATATAATTTAACTACAAACAAATCATTATTTTTTTTCAAAATTATGAATCTTTTGTAGATTTCACAGGTACGACAAATAAAACCGCGGTGACAAGATTCGCTTCAGTATGTAATATATTTAATCTTAAAATGTTCCAAATTCCTTGAATCAAATATATATGCACTCAGGTAAATGTCAACTACCCAGTTGTGTGTCTTGATTTCACGCTCAACCATATGACCAAACACAAATAAAAAATTGAACAAAACAACACGCAAATGAACCAACTAAAACTAAACTTAAATGTAGGTCCACGGGTAATACAAAGCTAAGACATTACAATTTAAGCCAGAACAGTGATAGTGGTGTTTAAAATGATTCAATCTGGATAAATTGATTGAAATCATATCCAGTACGCCGGTCAAAGCAAGACTTCCACTGATTTTTTCGCAAAATGTTGTTTAAGGGATAAATGATCAGGCCTAGAAAAAAAAGAGGATGGCATGAATTGGATACATACATGTGATTTTGTATTTTTAAATCTTGTCCTCCATCTGAAATTTAAATATATGAAGATCATCGTAATTAAGGTAATACGGAAATTTAAAATTTATTTTTCCCACCCATTTTTACCAAAATATACATATCTCTCATATAGTCTAGCACTCCAATTGTCGAAAAATCATCAAAATTGTTTTTTTTATTATGCTTGCAGATGAATTTCTGTGACTTTGAAACTCCAGTATATGTGCTTTTACAATTTAAACTACACTAATTACATCTACATCTACATCTACATCGTTACGTTGATCTGTCAGACCTGACAATCCTTCAACGGTGCGCTAGGAGAAAGAGATTAAACAGAAAAAAGTAAAGGTAGAATAATAGAATCGACGGAGCGACATAAAGATACAGGCAGAAATAAGGAAAGTTTTATCAGCTGCTTTCGATTCATCAAGGCTGACCTCTCCGGCTTCCGTGGCGGTTAAGGGGCACTAGGCCCCGCCGGTACAGCCCGAACCCATCATTTGAATTTACTTGCAGCTGGAAGAGAGTCCCCGTTAGAAGGTAAGGTTCGATAGCTCCTTCTTGAAAGATGCCAATGAAGGAGCCTCAGCCACTGAAGCTGGGAGTCTATTCCAGAGAGGTATGGTGTTTGGGAAGAAGCTATGCTTGTAGCAATCTGTCTTAGTGGAGTAGGGCAGGTACTTCTGTTGGTGTGACGCTCTTGTCCTAGAGTTAGTTTTCTGTAGGTAGTCGTTGGGATTAAAGGGATCTTTTCACGCTTTGGTAAATTGACAAAATTGAAAAAAGTTGTTTCAGATTCGTAAGTTTTCGTTTTAGTTATGATATTTGTGAGGAAACAGTAATACTGAACATTAACCATGCTCTAATATAGCCATTATATGCATCTTTTGACGATTTTAAAACCTAAAAATTATAAAGCGTTGCAACGCGAAACGATTGAATAATTTGGAGAGTTCTGTTTTTGTCGTTAAATTTTGTGAAACTACGAAGATTGCTTATATAAGGTATAAAATACGTCACTAATGTGTACTCGGCGGAATAGCTCAGTAGGCTAAAGCGTTTTTACTTCAGGACTCTGGCAGGACTCCAGGGGTCACTGGTTCGAAACCTGCTCCGGGCAAAGTTCTTTTCCTTTTTTTAATTTTTTCCTTGATTTTTTACTGGAGCTTTTACGATCCAATGTTTACATTTACCAATATAAAGCATTTAATGAATAAGTTTAAAAAAATGCCAAAATCTGTGAAAAGGCCCCTTTAATGTCTATGAGGTTGTTGGTGATTTTATACAGGAGGGTAAGTTGTATTTTCTTTCTTCTGGTTTCAAGGCTTTCCCAGTTGAGGTTTGTAAGCATGTCTTGTACGCTGCTTGTGTTTCTGTACCGATTGGAGACGAACCTTGCTGCCCTGCGTTGCACCATCTCAACTTGTTTGATCTGGTTTTGTTGGTGAGGACTCCAGACTGTACAACAGTACTCAAGATGGGGCCTTACCATTGAGATGTATGCTTTCGTCTTAGTATCGCTATTTGAGTTTTTTAGATTCCGTCTCAGAAAACCTAGCATATTATTTGCTTTTTTCGTCTTGATGTTGATATGGTCTTTCCATGAGATGTTTCATTGTAGTTGGACGCCTAAATATTTGGTGCTGTGTTCCTCCATTAAAGTTATTCCTTTCAGTGTGTATTTTGCTTTAAGGGGTGATCTTCCTCTTGATGCTCTGAGAACGCTGCATTTTTGTGGGTGAAAATCCATGCCCCATTTCTCTTCCCATGATGCAAGAGTGTCCAGGTCTTTTTGCAGGATTTGCTGGTCGTTTGGTGACTTTATTTGGCGGTATAAGATGCAATCATCTGCGAAGAGTCGTGTTTTTGAATGCAGGTTGTCGGGGAGGTCATTAATAAATATTAGGAATAGTAGCGGTCCTAGGACTGAGCCTTGGGGCACTCCGCTGACAACTGGGACATTTTCGGACGACTTCCCCTCCACTACGACTTGTTGGCTTCTGCAATGTAGGAAGGAGGTTATCCATTGATGGGGGGAGCCTCTAATACCGTAGTGGTCAAGTTTATTCAACAATCGTTTGTGTGGCACTCGGTCGAAGGCTTTGCTGAAATCGAGTATGATCATATCAGTCTGGATTCGGTTATCAAGTGACGCTGCTAGTTCATGGGAAAGTGTGACTAACTGTGTTTCGCAGCTTCTCCTTGCTCTAAATCCATGCTGGCAGTCATTCAAGATGTTGTGTTCTTCCAGATGTTTCAGGGTATTGCTAACAAAGATGTGTTCGAGCAGCTTACAGCATATACAAGTAAGAGAGACTGGTCTGTAGTTAGCAGGGTCCTGGCGTGCTCCTTTCTTATATATAGCCGACACACGTGCATGTCGCCAATCTCTAGGTGCTGTGCCTTCCTTCAGTGATTGATTAAATATCAGTGTAAGGATGGGGGACTAGGTTTTCGGCGCAGTCCTTCAGTATTCGAGCCGATATGTTGTCTGGGCCTGATGCTTTACGTGGATTGAGATTTTGTAGAAGCTTTCTCACTCCAGCCTCTTCAATGTGTATGGTGTCCATGTCTGGGTAGGGGGTGCCTGTAGGTGAGGGTACATCATTTCCATCTTCCTGGGTAAACACAGACATGTACTGCTTGTTTAGAATATCGGCCTTGTCTTTGGGCAAGTTGAAAAGTCTGCCATTATCTTTAAGTGGCGCTATACCAGAGTTGTCTTTGCGCAGGGATTTGATGTAGTTCCAGAACCTTTTCTGCTTAAGTTGCTTGTCATCGTTTGGGTCTTGGACTTCAATCAAGTTGTTGATGTACTGGTGGTAGTTTTGTCTTTCGAGTTTCTGGACATGTGATTTACATACTTTGTATTTCCTTATATCTGCTCCCGATTTAGTTTTTTTCATTCTTCTATATAGTTTGGTTCTTCTCTTGATAGCTGATTTAACTTTGCGATCTATCCATGGTTTCTTGGTCTTTTGGTTTTTGAGAAGCTTAGATGGAATGTGCTTGTCCATTAGTAGAATAAGGTTGTCTTTAAATTTTGTCCATAGTGTATCAATTGTAGAGTTAGGCATAGATTTCATCTCGGTGTGTAGTTTATGGAGGTCTTCGTTCATAGCCATATAGTTGGCTTTGTCATAGCAGTAGACTTTTCTTGAAGGTGTTGTGGTTTTGAGAGGTTTTAGGCTTGCTTCAACATAGACAGCGTGATGGTCAGAGATACCAGGGATGACTTCTGTATTGTTGATAAGTGAACTGTTGTTTGTGAAGAAGAGATCTAATGTGTTGCTTGAGTGTTCTGTTGTTCTTGTTGGCTCTGTTACTTGTTGCTCTAGGAACCTGTCGTTGGCAATATTGATAAGCTGCCTGGATAGGGTCGGCTTAGAAGCATGTTCCTTAACGCTATTGTCCTCCCAGTTTATGTCCCCAAGGTTGAAATCCCCTCCGAGCCAAATGTGGGCTGTGGTTGGGATCCTGGATAAGCATGTGTCCAGATGATTTAAATAGTCCGGGTCATCGATGTTTGGTGGGCGGTAGAAGGCTCCTATGTAGAGGGAGCTTGTTCCAGTTACCGTGATCTGCACCCAAACCATAATTACACCAATCCGATAGGTTCCCATTATAATACTGCCAACTTTCAAACAATTTTTTGTCTGGCCTTTCCTTTTCTTGTTCCAAGGTATAATTTTAAAGACCGATATGTCGTCTTCCAATAATTTCAATACAATTTCAGACACCTGTACAACCGTCGTTTGGCAGCCATATTTCGACAAAGCATTTTTCGACAAAAGCCCTATACAACATAAAACACGCACTTAAAGTTTATATTTTAAGTTAGAATGTAATTTATGTCATCAAAACACTCAAGAAACATATATGATATCAGAAATAGCCCCATTATACAAGTCTCAGATTGTTAAATGGCTTTTATGCAAGAAGAGAAAAAACTCTTTAGAAATTACGCACTACGGAAACTCGATGTTTTAGTGGAATGTAACCTAAGATGGCGGCGTTTGACAACGCATTTAACGAACGCACATAAAACATGCATTTTAGTAACGAATAAAAACCTTATAATGTAATAAAAAGGTAAATATGTGTTTCTTTCATGTATTACTTTCCATTTACTATAAATTTACGATGGTCTTATTCCTACAATGTTATTTTCAGAAACAAATGAATCGCAAACTGTACATTTTGTCAAGAAAGATAAATGAGTTGCTCCCCTTTTCTTTAAATATCGTTCGGTGGCCTAGTGTAAAAATGGACCGTTTATCTATGATGTTGTCTGCATTAATCAATGCGATGAAGGCGACGTAGTTGCTCGCCATTGCATAATATATAGACGTAACTCATTTTTCAAAATGAGGTAATTGCTTTTTAAATGCAAGATTGAAATAAACGCAACCCACTGAAATTTAGAAAGTGTCTTTATGCAAGGTCGAGATGTGTTTGCACTGGTAATCATCCTATTTATGTTATAGCAATAATAAGACTACCAAATATAATGGAATGTCCCTTTAAGATGTTCTGAAAGCATTGTAAATATGATGAAAATGGTTAATATAAATGAGATTTAATGAATATAAAAAAATTAATCACCTTTAAAATATCAGTGCTCACGCTGCTGCCAGACATTATTGCCAATGGCGATTATTTTATCCAACTGGCTATAATGTCTTAAAATTGTCTAGAAAAAATTGAGATTATTTTATCTGCCTACATCAAAAATAAATTTGCCTCTACAAGTTTTCCGGCGAATGCAAAATGCCTGTAAATCGGGCCATCAAGCAGGAAAAATCGATACATGCCTCAACATTAACGGTTGTCCTACTGCCCCTGGCAAGTAAAAGTTGGGTCCGGGCAAGTTACTTTATAATCTAGTTGTCCGCCCGGGCAAGTGCAAAAAAGAACAAAGCATTTAATTTAGACTTGAATTAGACTTTAATTGCCAGTGCTCGAAATTAACTTTTTTTTCTACTTGCAAAACATTGCAAGCAGCTTTAATACCAACTCGCAAAATCAAAAACAGTCTCGCAAATTTTGCAAGAAACATAAAAAAGTTTGGACGTTAATTTAGTACTATAAAAATAAAATAAAAAGTACTTAACATACACATTTTATTTCTGCAATCATACAAAGATATCAGTTCCTTGGACCATAAGGGTATTGTTTTCAAATATTAGTGTGTCGTGTTCACTCAGAAAACAAAGTTTAAGTGTCAGTTTTGAGATATTTTAAATGGGTTTTCAATCATTGAAAAAAATCAGCTATGATATCGTATTGAGTGCGACGTCACCAAAATACAAATCAACGGTTAACTTTGCTTTATCTTTCGTATTTTTATTTCCGTCTGTAGGCAAAAAGAAACTAATTATGTTTGGCTTCGACGCCACGTCTGTTCAAGTTCAATGAACAAATGTGAATAGTTGACTGTTTCATGTTTTTTGTACCAATACTATCCGCGTATCTGTACTATAAGTATACCAGTCTACATACAAGGTGCGCGCTTCCGCATACAGGTATTCAGACGTTCTATAAATTGACCTACAGTTAAGCGTTCATGACGTAGAGTGCATTTATATTACTAGTTTTTTCCCCACTATTTCTTTACTTGCAAAAAAGTACTAGTGGCTTAAAACTTAACTTGCAATCAGTATTTTACACTCGCATTTTGCGAGTGTTAATTTTGAGCCCTGATTGCTGTAATCATTTTTTTAAATGTGCAAAAATAAAAAAGGTTTTGGGTGTATCATTTTGATCTTTATTAAAAAATATGAGGTTAACAGTTCATGTGATATTTCATGTTTGGGCAAATGGCTTTACGTTCAGGGCAAGTAGATTTTTTAAGTACTTGCCCAGTAGGGCAAGTTGGTTTTTAGGTAAATGTTGAGCCTTGCGATAACAAGATGACCTGTGTAAACATTAAAGCCGGTGTATTGTCATACACGTGTCAATAACTTCTGCCACATTGTCACATCGTGGCCTAGAGCGTTTTCCTAGTGTCCGACAGAACTGATTTATTTCGGAAATAAATGTCTTAAATCTCCCAGTGTTCTACTAATTATCGTTAAATGTTAAATTTTCGTTATTTTTTGGCCAATTATTATGTAAGCGTCATTATTGAAAATCGCCGCGATTGTTGTTGGCTTGTTCAGTTTTTCACGATGTTATTTTTTTCTGCAATTAGATTACGTTGAACATTTGTTGATTGTATAATGATTTAATCGCCATCAACTACATGTAATTACATGTATCCCCGTCATTACCGCTATCTGTCATCTGCTTCAACATTTTTTGATGTGTGATAATGATTTCAATTTTTTGTGTAATTATTTTGTTTACATTGCTCAAATGATACCGTAATTCCTTTTAAGTCAGCGGGCGCTAATAGTCATCTGCTTTAATGTTTCTTTATATTAAAGTAGCCGATTGGGTTATTTTTCTATTATTAATGTGTTTTTGTTGCTCAAAATACTAATTAATGTTTAAACATTCGACACTACTGAAAGGTAAGTAGTATAAAAACTTGAGTTTAGCAATGTTGCAATTATTCACTTTTTCGCTTCTTTCTGAAAACCGTACCATTCTACACATGTTGCAAATGTCCGCCATTGCGCAATTTTAAATTATGTATCTATGGGTAAAGTAAAGCACTGCAATATCAAATTTTAAAACAATATTTCAACCTACAGTACAGCCAACGCGGAACAAACATAATCCTCGGTTACGCCACGGACAGAATCTTAGTACTCGGCAGCCAAGTCGTGTAATCACGCGGCGTATCACTGAGGCACGCCGCATCGATCCGCGCAACGATGTTGAGTCTATATTAACCTTGCGTGCTTTCGCGGAATAAATCTGCCGCATATGTACGGGGCGGATCGAGTGAAAAGATATCCACATACATGTACATTTGTGTAGCGTAGAAACCTAGATTTACGCGAGTTTCATAATTATTATTTTCACGTTTTAATAAGCGATATTACACGTAATGCGCGTTAAAAAATTATCATTGAATTAATTACGCAAAACTGTAAATGTTTTGTTTGATTCTCAAATTATCATTTTTAGTTAGGCTGTTTTCGGAGAAAATCCAAGCTATTGTCAAAGCCAGCTCGTCCGCCGTAGGCGTTGTGCTAAAACCTTAAAATTGGCTCTAAAATCAAAGTGCTTCCACCTACAACTTTGAAACTTCATATGTAGATGCACCTTGATGAGTTCTACACGCCACACCCATTTTTGGGTCACTAGGTCAAAGGTCAAGGTCACTGTGACCTCTAATATAAAACTTTAACATAGGCTCTTAAATCAAAGTGCTTCCACCTACAACTTTAAAACTTCATATGTAGATGCACCTTGATGAGTTCTAAACCCCACACCCATTTTTGGGTCACTAGGTGAAAGGTCAAGGTCACGGTGACCTATTATATAAAACGTTAACATAAACCTTAACATTCGCTCTTAAATCAAAGTGCTTCCACCTACAACTTTGAAACTTCATATGTAGATGAACCTTGATGATTTCTACATGCCACACCCATTTTTGGTCACTAGGTCAAAAGTCAAGGTCACTGTGACCTCTAATATAAAACTTTAACATAAACTTTAACATAGGCTCTAAAATCAAAGTGCTTCCACCTTCAACTTTGAAACTTCATATGTTCATGCACCTTGATGAGTTCTACACGCAACACCCATTTTTGGGTCACTAGGTTAATGGTCAAGGTCACTGTGACCTCTTATATAAAACTTTAACATAAGCTCTAAAATCAAAGTGCTTCCACCTACAACTTTGAAACTTCATATGTAGATGCACCTTGATGATTTCTGCACGCCATACCCATTTTTGGGTCACTAGGTCAAAAGTCAAGGTCACTGTGACCTCTAATATAAAACTTTAACATAAACCTTAACATTCGCTCTAAAATCGAAGTGCTTCCACCTACAACTTGGAAACTTTATATGTACATGCACCTTGATGAGTTCTACACGCCACAATCATTTTTGGGTCACTAGGCCAAAGGTCAAGGTCACTGTGACCTCTAATATAAAACTTAAACATTATAGGCTCTAAAATCAAAGTGCTTCCACCTACAACTTTGAAACTTCATATGTTGATGCACCTTGATGAGTTCTACACGCCAAACCAAAATTTGGGTCAATAGGTGAAAGGTCAAGGTCACTGTGACCTCTAAAAAACAACATTTTCTGACAAGCTTTCGCAGCCGAGCGTGGGCACCCGTTATGCAGTGCTCTTGTTAAATTTTTAATCCGAAACACACTTCCGAACTGTAATGCTAACGCGACCTTTGGCAAATTCTAGCGTCAAATACACAGTGCAAAAAGATCCTTTGTCTCATAAAAAGCGCGCGAAAATTATGCAGACATGTAGAACGTTGTTTGGAAAGTGTTGGTGTATTTTGTGTTGTATAAATACATGAACATCACATCAGGCGTTAATCGCGTGTTCAGTGGGGAAAAAAACGCCCCGATTAGACGTTATTTCATCATCTCTTTAAATAGTAACAAATGCCAAAATGTATTTGATACTTAAGAAATATGGGGAATGTTTGTGTATCGTAAATATTTACCGGCATTTCCTTTAAAACTGGAATATACGGGATTATCGGGTAATTAGTATCAATATTAACTGTATAATATGAACAAAATGAAACGAGTTTATATAAGCATATTCAAACGATAGTTATTATAAGACAATAATCAACAAAACAACAAATACGTCTTGACCTTCTTGATTATTGATGTGGCTTCAAACTGCTAATGCTAATGGGGTTGTTTACCCTCGGGACTTCAGTTAAAAACCATTGCCCAAGCACACTGCTTAACATAAAACTCTGCGTTAAAAAGCCGAAAACGGCCATAATATGGACAGCCCAATTTTACTGGGCTGTACCATTTATAATATAAGATACTTTGCAGTGTGGATGCGGTGCCTTGATAAAAATCTAGTAGTTTAAAAAATAGCTTTACTTTATTATTCAAAAGACGTTAAAAATGCAATACGCAATAATTGGACAAAGCCGTGAAATGATAATTACATCCATTAATACTTAAAATTTAATTGCATGTAGTATGATTGTTTTATACTGTTGAAGTACTATGAAGATGTTTTATTTTGATTTTATTTATGTTAAAAAGAAAGAGGAAGGAAGAGAATAGCCCAATTTATATAAGTAGTGATGGTGAAAACACATATTATTATATGTGACCAAAGCTGGGAAAATCAGTCTTGTGTTCAAAAAATCACATTTTGACTTTTTGGCAATTGTTGATTCTCTGAACATTGTAGTTCACAAAAATGATATAGATTTTTTATTTATCACATTCAAAACTAATTTTATGACCTTCCAAAGTGACCAACCCTACATTTTTTACCGTCACTAAAAGTTATCATTTAATAAAAAAAAAACAACGAAAACATTCAAACAACAAGCAAATTGTTTTATTCAAACAATAATCTTTCCTTTAGTCAAATACATATTTATAGTGCAATAAACTGACAACAGCATTATGGACATTTAAAATGTACCATTTGTGTTGCTATGGTAACCGATCTACATGTTAATAATCGCCAGAGTACACAATCACGCCTTTTATATATATCTATGAATTGTATTTTCAATCAAGTGTTTGTTTCAAGGCAAACACAACATTAATTTCACTGTTTTGTAACTAGTTAAACAATAACAATCAATAATTGGTGTGTTCCATGAACAATTTCCTTTTTTTATTCAGTTACATGTGTATTTAAGTATAATGTAACCTCAAACACAACAGAATGGAAAAACACAGCATTGAAGTGTTGGTTGAAAGTACACTTGGATACTAAATATTTCAGTAAATGAAATAATCATTATTTATCATTATTTCTGATAGAGAAAAATAGACAAAATAAACAATAACTTAAACATAAAAAATGTTTGTTTTTGTTTCTATGGAAACAATGTAGCAAACAAACAAAAATATAGGATTTTCATTGTAAAACATAAATAAATACAATATTCACACTGATTTTTTTCCATTTTTTCGGAAAGGCAGTCTGTTTCCATAAGGTGAAAACAATTGCATGGTTACATGGAAAAAATGATTTTTGTTTTGTAAATATGAGATATAAAAAACTTGAAAACAAGCTTGTGCAATTAGAACAACAAATGTTTGCATTGAATATTTCAAAACCTGTATCAACTGACACATTTAGCAATCGTATACATGTTTTAGCTTTCCTAGGAATAGAGGATTTTTTGCATTGTTTGGGGGAAAATATATCACCCAATACCTTGGCCAAAACAAACACTGATACATGATGTATGTAATTGTTGTGGCACCATCAGAGAAGATCAGATGCGCATCTTAATGCATCTTCTTTTTGGGGGTGGGGGGTGGGGGGACACAGTCTGTTTTTTGTTGCTCACCAGTAGCGTGTTTCGGACATGTCAAGTTTTTGGTTCATCTATGCAACAGAATTCACGAATGTTTTCAAATAAATACCACTGATGGTCCAGATCAAGCCCTTTCACAAACATTTCTTATGGCAGGTTGTCACAGCTCACATTAACATTCACTTTCGAGACCTTCCTGAGAGTGATTCTGACTACTGGTGAGTCACTAAATTCCCTGCATTCCACAACACCGGGATGCTCCACTGACACATGGAAATTTATGAAATTTGGTGACATTCTTTATGTGGTGAAACAATGTCGTAAGGTAATCCTTCCTGTCTTAGATAACGACAGGATTGGAAGAGTCCCCCACAAGCTGGGGGATGTTGTGGCCGATCCTTGATGATAACCCCACAGACGCAGCGACATCAGACAACATTTCTGCATTGAAGTTTCTGTATCAAGATTACCATTTAATTAAGACACAATTGCAAAATACAGTTTTCCTATTTTATCAAATTATTATTTTGTTGTTGTTGTTGTTATAGAAAACTACAAAGTTTGAAGGATGATTTTGCATGGGATTTTGTTTGCCATATCAAGAATTTCGTACCAATAAAACAGCTGAAACTATTAAAATGAATATTTATTTTCCTGTTGCAAGACATAAAGTACCTACACACTATTTTTAATTGATTTATGTTTTATTATTTTTATATTTTATTACATGGCAGAAATATACAACTGGGTAGACCTATGGAAATGCAAACAAGGTTTATACTGTGATAAGGAATTTACCTCCACTTTGACTTCCAGATGCCAAAGTGCCAGTCTGGTGTAAACTTTGTATGTCTTATCAACATAAAGCTTAGTTTGATGATTTTGTGTAAACCTGAAATGTTAAAAAATAATTATTAAAAAAGGTCAGGCTACAATTTAGAATATGTATTTTGTAGTAATTGACTGACTTAAAAATGTTGACTCATTTCAATATATTATTTTAAGAGAATTTTCCTTTTTTTAACATATTTACTACATATCAACATGCTTTACCATTTTGCAATTGCATTACTGCAAACAAATATTTTTATCAACAGGTTTAGCTTAATTAATTTCTCAACATTAAAAAAAGCTATCAGAAACACAATAACTAAGGGCTTGTTATTACCTACAAGAACTCTCCACAGAAGGTACCAGATGACCATGTTGTTTTTATTTTGGTGGCCGCAATAGTTGTCACACTGAAAGTGAGCATGCTGTTCGCCAAGACCGTATGTGTTGAGGTAGTGGTGAACCTGGCTGACCACAGCATTTGCACCTTTACCATGTGACTGGCCTTCGTCTGCGAGGTAAAACACCTGCTTTCCTGTGAAACAGAAGACTAATAAAAAAAACGTAATAACTTACTAGAGATACCCAAATAGTTTTTTTTTCCAATTAATTAATAGGTGGTTTGAAACATTTAGATAATGCATGGTCATTGTCTTATCATAAAAGATTGATATTAGACGAGAATGATATCCTCCAGACCACACACGCACGCAAACACACACACAACAATAAAAAGTAAATAATCAATTGGTAGTCGATTACATTTAGACTGATTCAGCTTGTGGATAGCAATGATATTAAATTAATTCAAATACCAGATCCTTCACAGCTGATTCCATACACCTCACACTTCCTAGGGGTCTTGAAAAATAACTTCCCAACCTGTAGAACATCAAATTATTGGTTATTTATCTACATTACACTCTTTTTATTATAATAATTATTAATTAAATTTTTGCTTTAACATTTTAAAAGTCAACCTTATATTTGTTTTGTTTATTAGCTTCTGCCACATGAAGTTAAGACTTTTCAATAAACGCAGTATCTGATGTTTTTTTCACAGCTTCTACATCAATATCAATATCAGACTCATCATGGTTTGACTCAAGGTCATTTTCATAATCATCTACCACATCAAACAAATTTTGAGTAGCGGGGTGAGAAGTTTCAAAATAAAGTTCATTTACATTCGATAAATCATTTGAATTTAAAAACGAAGTGTCCTGGTCTTGTGAAATTTCAAATGGAATAGTGTTGGTGTTAATAAATTGAGATATGATATTTTAAAGTCAAATTTAAATCCTCAGCCATTTCATGTAAACAATTCAGTTGCTATCCTACAGTTTACTTCCGGGTCAAACTTGCGAGTCGCGAAAATTAATCACAAAGCCAAAATACACATATATCTTTCACTTGCCTATTTTAAGCATGTGGAAATATCATTCCCGAACCTTCTTTGATTGAAGACATCCATTAGTACAAGATGTCATTTTGATTTACAGCGTTTAATAGCCATTGAAAATGAACACTACGAGACAGGTTGCGCTACCTGTGAACTGCTCAAATGAAACAGTGTCTTTCAAGGGGAATAATTTGAATTAAATAAGCGGATTACAAACCACCAATTGTGCCAGTGTTTAAAGGACAAATTCATGCTATATTGTGGAAATTTTCAAAGCATGACATAAATTATGAGCCGAGAAATTGTATGAGAAAGACGAAATATCCAGCGCATTTTCGTACAAGATTTTTATCTCGCGATTTCCCGACATAAACGTCAGCGTACACAAGACTGATTTTCGCTGACGACGTCACATATGTGGAATCATCATTACTAGACTCATTGTTAAGCATATGCTGCAATGAGTTTATTGGAGTCTTTTAACTTTGTGATTTGCATATTAGGTGTTAATATTAAATGGAATTACTTTAATTTACATGTTCTTTGAACAGAAAAGAATTACACAAATGTGTGAAATGTTTTAAATAAACAAACTACACTGATGTTTAATATATTTAAGGTAAATAAAAATATTAATATTATTGGGATTTTCCAGATCACAAAGTGGTCCATCATTGCCACTACAGTCAATCTTGTGGATGCGACCACTTGTATTAAGCGACCTATGTCTTATGCGACCATTTTGAAATCCCACGGAGCTTTTTCGCTATATAATGATATTGTATTAAGGGACTTTTGTCTTACGCGACCAGCGACCGCTGATTTTGATGTCCGAAACTTGAATTAAGCACCCACTAGGAGGTAAAGTGGTTAATCTATTGATCTTTCAGGGACAAATCCGTGTTAATTGTTTATCTAAGCTGATAAGATGTACTGTTACACCGCTGCTTTGTTACACACCAACCATTATGATTATGCTTTGTCTCGTTGACCGGTTCTGACCGGTATTGTTGTAGACTGCGTATTAATTTATTGAGTTGAATAATAGGGGAACGTATTGCGCACAGTCTACAGCTTAAATAGTTTACTATGTGGATCGTTAAGAGACAACGCCGATTTTTCTCGAGTATAGATAACAGGTGCAGAAACAATGCACTGTACGCGACAAACATTTCCTGAGAAGTGTGGAAAATAAACTATTAATCGGCATTATCTGTCGAAATCCGTACATTACCAATTTGTAATTATGCTAATTAGTAGATATTTGTTAGCCAATCACATTGTTATTTACTTAATAAATTTTTCAATCAGGTCTGATTGTTTGTTTTCAATTGACGTGTTTTAATTTTTTCAGCTCATTATGTATCATAATCGAGTCAGATTTCCTTAAGCGTACATGCAGAAATTAAAATGTCAAAACGAAAAGTGTTAACGTTGAACGAGAAAATTCGGGTTTTGGAATTGTCAAAAAGTAAAAGTGCACGTAAACTCGCAGATGAGTTTGGAGTCGGTAAAACTCAAATTCAGAACATTCTTAAGCGTAAAGCCGAGGTGCAAAGAAAGCAATATAGAAACGGAAAGAGAAATACATGTGATAAAATATCATAGCCTTTGCTTCTGACATTCATTTCTAGTTTTAGATGTACACATGTATACATGTATGTAGACTGTTACACACATTTTTAGCCAGATTCTTTGTTCTCAGGAAAAATATTTCCTTGTCTATGTTGTTTTTGCAAATAAATATGTACACATTGTGTTAATAGTCATTTTATTATAAAAGTTAAAATCATAGTGGACAAAAGAGATTATCCTTCATATAGATTAAAATTGAGGGTAAGCATTCTTCCAGAATGGCCTTTTTTATTTAAAGACCATTTTATTAAGAGACCACTTTTGATTACTCCCTTGAGTGGTCTCTTAATAAAAGATTGACTGTATATGTTTTAGATGCATAATAAAGACAAGAGATAGATGTAAATCTGAACTCCAGACTCCCTATAACCCAAACCCCTCTTAAGAGGCCACCCCGCTTAAGCAGCCAATTTGGCCGTTTCCCTTAACTGGCTGCTTAAATGCTGGACACTTGCAGACAGGGAATATAGCCGTAATGCTCCAACATAAGACCCTGTCTGTTTGGAACCTCATGAGAATTGGGCTATGAAGAAGAGACAACCCCCCAGAGTGGCGTTAAGACAATATTTAAAAGGGATATTTGTAATAACCCTTATAAAAACAAGGATAATGATTACGTGTCGCCAAACGGTCACCTTTATAGGGCCACATAAAAATTATACGTAAAAAAATGAACTTTACAGTTAAGAATGAGACAGGACAGATAAATTTATACATTAAAGTAGATTATTTACATTATGTACAGTACTATATGCATTTATTTATATAAAATACAAGTTGCCACCCTGGAGGGTTTAAAGAAGGAGAGATTTGGAAGTGTAGGCTGGCGTGAGTGGGGAATAAACCAGCAGGGGCATTACCAATAGGTTGGTCTAAGGGAGGTAATTGTGGAGGTGGAGTCTATGACGGTTGTTTCCCATGGACCAGAGGGAGTGCACGGTAGTGGAAAAAAAGTATGAAAACAATTGAAAGATAATTAAAACAGTGTGATATAAAATTGGTAAAAAAGACCAAATAATACCTCAATGCAGGGGAAAACCCACAAAGTGCTCTTATCCAACCAATATTAATTAAATATAGGGGATAACAAGAGAGAAAATAGTACAAAAGTACCTTATCTGCTAAATAAAATAGCAATTTAACACAAAAATAAGGACATTTGCTAAATAAAATAGCAATTTAACACAAAAATAAGGACATTTGCTATATCGAATATTAATTTAACACAAAAATAAGGGAATTTGCTGTATAAAATAGCAATTTTAACAAGAAATAAGGAAATGCAAGGTACAAAATTTGCTATGATGGAAAAAAAGCAATACTAAGAAAATTTACAATAATACCAAAGAATTGGTATTACCCTGGATAGGGCTAATTAAGGGTTTTGCAAGGTATAAGGCCCTGCACCGTGCACTCCAGTCCGACATGGCTCTTCGAATTTGAAGGGAAAAGGGTGGGGTGTCAAGAGGGAAGTGAGGGGATGCAATGCAGCCAACATACCCGGGTTACTGGACAGCCTCGTCCTTTCTTTTTAATAAAAAATGCCATAAAATATGAATATATTAAGAATCTGAATAATGTAAATGGTGGCAATACCATTGACCTGATTTAGAAAGGGCAAGGCTGAACAATAATCCCGTTAAAAACTAAAACAAAGTTGTGTCGAAATGACACAAATCCAACTCAATTACAATGACTACGTCAGATTTGTCTTAAAATTACACGGTTTAAAATAAATCTGTCACATGACTGAATAATTTATTTTAAACTGTGTAATTTTTTACACAAATCTGACGTAGTAAACTGCTAATTTTCTCAGCAAAAATATAAAAGCAAAAACAACATGCAATTAATTTATAAATCCACCATATGCTGGAGCCTTGACCACTTGTACATGTATATGCGAAAACATAATTAAGTGTCCTTGTTTATGTGTGAAATACATACACTACGGGCGGGAGACAAACTTAATTGGCCAGACACATTAACTATGCTTACATGTAAATGCTAATACAATCCGGGCACATTAAATTTATTATGATCTTAAATATTATTATAATTGTTCTTTTAAAATTTGTTAACTACATGTACCTAATCATTTTAAAAAGATTTTTTATTTATTTTATGATGCACATCCACTCGGCATCATGTCGCGAATTGCGGCTTGCCTCGGTGGACAGATGCGTAGCTTCGCGGCGAAATGCGACTTGCCACCGCATACTGACGCGGCTTCAACAGCTGACACGGCATCGACTCGTTTCATCTTGCCGCTGGGATCGCTAAAAACTTTGTTCCGCGTTGGCTATACTGTATATTATTTGCGTATTCGCAAGGTTACGGGTTTTATTTTCTGCAGTCAAACGATATTCATATTTCATTTCATGTGCAAATGAGATATCTCTACATGTTTTCGGACAGTTGTTTTCGGAAACGGTACGGTTTGTCGATTTTAATTTACTTTCAGCGTTCTTTATAACATTTTTATAGAATGATGAATACATATGCGGTGTTACGGATGGTCTGGTTGACAATATTTTGTAATGTACTAACCAGAACAGGGGACAAAAATTCCACTCGTCCGCTTGTATTGACGAGTGAAATCTTGAAAGGACGAGTGAATTTCCCTAAAGCTCTCGTCCTACAGTGAAAAAAAACTGATGTTAAAATATGTATTTTCTGACCAGTAAGACTCTTTTTCATTAAATAAAATCATTTCTTAAAGCATATCTATTCCGAAAGTAGAACGCGAATGAACTGGAAATTGTAATTGTTAATTTCATACAGCAGGTGCGCGTTGTTATGCGAGACTGTGTCCCGAGTAAATATTGGCTTTTTGGTGTAAAATTTGCGCGTCCATGATGACAGGGAACCATCCAATTGCATTCACGGTAAGTATTGACATTTAAAGAATTATTTTACCGCTAAGTACGGTTTTAAACCAGTCTGAATTTCGTCTGAAAAATGTCTGACATACGAGCGTTCGTTAAAGGGGGCGGGGGCGATGTTCAAACGTCCGAAACGGAAAGCACGTAAGCATTAGAAAAAAGGAAAACAGCAGTCAGTGTAACTTTATTAGTCATATCACCCCTTTGCAATCTTTATTTCACACATATTTGAAGGACGAGTGCATGTGTTTGCAGGACTAGTGCAGTTTAGAAATATTTTTGTCCCCTGCAGAACTTGCACCTGGACAGACTTTAAAAATTGATTAATTTGAAAGGACAGTTTTCTTATTTTATTAGTAGTAGTTTAATAAAAGTATTTATCGTTTTATTTTTAAGTATATATGTATGTAACTGTAGCTGATGTCTGGTTTGTTAAGTCACACCCACAACCTTGATTGTATTCTTAATTGTAAAGACATGATAATATTTTATAATAAAACAACACTGATATTAAGCTTGTTTTTAAGTATATATTATAACTTAAATCCATTAGATATACATTTGATAAAACATAGATAAAATGAGATTAATTGTTTTTTTCTTTTTGCCTTCAGTACCATTTTGCTGAAAAAGTATACGTCTGTTTTGGCTATTACCCGGTATTTTTTTTAAGGAAAACATTATGGCTATTATTTTCTGAAGGCCAGTGTGAATACTGAACTACTGTATGAACACTGTTGGAATATTGATGATACCTATAACACTAAGAAAATAAATTCATGATGGAAAGTCTCTTTAGAAAACTTTTATCATATTAACACCATAAACAAATTCTAAATATACAATAAAATAATTGGTGAAAATAAATAAAAAATAAATCTGCGAGCCATACTTTTTACTCATGAATTACATCTAAGTAGTCATAAACACAGTGCTGTTGACCCGTACTTTGTTTGTTGATGCATTACTTTTTACCCTAACAGTTCACATGGTGTTAACCAGCCTCTGACCTTAACATCGTTATCGAACACTTATGCACTTTTTCGGCATTTGATGTTTTACCCAGCTTTTCACCTTGAATGACCTATACATTAAACCAGCAGACACGATTGAATACATTCAAATATTTTATTGGTTGATTTGAGAGAAATCTCTTGAACAGACTACTCACTGCATATTTAAACGACAAATAGACACAAATTGTGGCCCAGTTGCAATTACTGGTTATGTTACAACCCATCTCGCAGAATTTCAGGGTCTGTATTTGGTAACTTAATTGTCAGGGGAAGTCTTAATTGACTATTGATAAACACAGTTTTGCATTCAAGATTAGAAAATAAACACTGCTTAAAAAACATAACACAAATGTTTGCTGTACTTGATCAGCACCTCTGGAAATCATTCTAATAGGCTACCCTTATTTACCCGGTTTGCTATATTTGCTATTTTAAGTTCAATTTTATATTGAAAAGCATTGTGCTCGATTGTGCCATTTACAATATGCTATGAGATTTTTAAAGACCTGTGTCATGCAAAAATGGGTCTTATGCCATATGCGCCCATCATAGCAATAGCTCACCCAGCCTACGCATCTTGCAGTCTGATCAGGAGATGCATAATTAGACTATGACAACTTTGAGTGAATTTATAGGGGATAGCTTGGCCTCTGACCAGACTGCGCAAATGCGCAGGCAGTGCTTGAGCTAGGCTGGCCCAAACGCCGTAAGACCCATTTTGCATGAAGCGGCTATGAAAGTGTGATTTAAATGTATCAAAACAAAACTGCCTGTTAATCAAATATTAAAATACGATATATTTCGATAGTGATAAAATAAACTCGTAGTAAGCCATGTGAGAACGATATGATGTGAACTCCCGTAGCATATTTGTATCTACTGACACTAATGTGTGGTTTGACATAAATACACACATTTCATGCGGTGTCAGGGGTGGCGAAATCTCAAAAAACTAAACTTGTCCACGGACAACCATTTAGGAAATTTAACTTGTCCGTTGCTGAACAACACTTGTCCGTTAATGTTTATATAAATTATAAACGCATTTATTGATTAATGTAAAACACTGTGGAATATACCAAAATGAGTATGATTTTCTTGTTTTGTTTATAGTTGTATTTCAATAGTACATTCATTATAGCAGTATCAGGGCTAGCGCTGGCCCAAAATATCTTTGAGCAACCCAGATCTAGGGTGTCCGGGGGCATCCCCCCCCCCCCCCAAATAACAATATATACTATGGATTTTTCATATTTCTTTTAATGACAACATATCATAATATACATCACATCACAATTTTCATAGTAATAGAGATATTTTCATACAGCACATTTTTAACAACATGATGAATGACATGTAAAATACAAGCATACATTTCATTCACAAAATACATTGCAAACAAATCATGCTATATACAGATAACAAAGTCATAACACGTATCATTATTATTTCATTATTATTCTGCACTGTTTTTTACCAGCCCACAGTTTGTAGATCACTTTAAAGTCAACATCTTTGCAGTCTTTTCCTTCAATTGAGATTTTCATGAGATGTTCCAAATTTTGTACAGTCAAACGGCATGAGTGTGATCTGAAAAAACAATAAAATAATATCTGCATATATACATATAGTTAGACTATAGCAATAGTATAGTAATTTCAAATTAAAATTCCTCTCATCTTCAAAATCTTACCTTTAGACTTTGCATGTTTCGTCCCTGAGTCTTTTTTTAAGGATATTGCAACCTACAGTGAACGTGTTGGAATTGTGCACCTTAATGCATAGGTCACAGTTCATTGACTTTGATTCATTCTCAAAGCGAAGCCAATTATTATCAACTTTCCATGACTCTTGGAATGCTCTTGTTTTTTGTGTTTTAATTTTTTTTTTTGTTCAGACTCATTTTCGTCCAAAGGACGCTTTAAGGTTAAAGAAGCCATGTTAGCGACTGTACGGACAAAGTGGTTACTTCCATTTATATTGTAGACGATATTTGTTACAAATTCGTAACTTTAATTAAACTTTATTTGCAATTAAGCCGCGCGTGTTTTTCACGTTTTCCTTTGATTAAAATACGCCGCTGATAGTTAGCATAGTGTGTGAGTAAAACGATCAAATTAATTATCAACTTTTCATTTCAATCGAAAATCGGCATTAAGTTGTAACATCAACGACATAGAACTAATTATTTAATTATCACTCTTTAATTTAGATCGATAGTCAGCTTCGATATCATTAATTTATTGTCACGCTTATTTTCATTTTTAATCGTATAAACGACATTTGCTACCGGCCGCTATTTTGTTTGCAGACGACAATATTAACTGTGTATTCAAAGCTCCACCCATTTTTACCTTTCATTCAACTACGTCATTTCATGTGTAAGCAAGCTCAGTTTTGATTGGCCAGCTACCATGTGCAATTCAATAACAATAAGGTGAAGCAGGTGCAGACCGGTTTTCGTTCACTGTTCAAATTGCGAATACTTTCATTGAAACAAATAGAAAAATATAGAAAACCAGTTTCGGGTTAAAATGGCGGCTGTTTTCAATGAAATTTTACGAGATTTTAGCATTTTCGCAAATCAGATTTTTCTTGAGCCAAATTCTCAATATTTTCGCAAATGGCTCAAGTGGCGAACGACAGCGCGAGCCCTGAGTATATTATAAACAATATAAAGACTTTCTAAAACTTTTAATCTTGCAAAGCTAGTGTAATTAAAACATGTGTTGAACATAGTACATCGTAATCTTAACAAATTAAACTAGTCCAATATGTGGACCTCATCAGACTGAGGCTCCGCTACTGGTAGCAATTTGATTATCATCAACTGGTACATGTGTAATCATTGAAAATCTGTTAGCCAAGTTTCTTGAAAAGTTCTGGTGCGTTTACTTAGATAATATTTTTTATCATAATCTTTCTTAGTTTCTTTGGGAGGTGGACTGCTCAAAGCTTCGGGTTTCTGCTCCGTTGTTGAAGATTTAAAAAAAAAGTTCCATTTTTTACCATTAAAGTCGTCTTAAATAACAAGGTAGACCGTGTTTTGATTATCTTACTTTGATTCTTTTTATTTCCGTCTGATTGTAAAAATAAAAAAACCAGTCTGTACACTGTCTAACAGTCGGGCCGAATGTTTAAAATGCGGCATGCTCCTGGTCTCTTATAGAATTAGGGAGATCACTGCGCAGGAGAGTGCCCGTATTAAAACTTGATTGCTCCGCAAATAGCACTGACAATGTAATCGCATGTCAAAATCCGGTTTTGTTAAACTTAATTACAGCTTAAATACAATGTATTTTTTTTGTATACCTGGACCCGACTTTTAAAAAACTTGTTGTCCACGGACAACTTAATTGAAAAAAATCAGTTGCCCAGACAAGCAAATGTACGACTCGGGCAACTCGGACATTTGATTTCGCCACCCCTGGGTGTATATGCAAAATTGTGGAAAAAAACCCATAATTATAGTTATTTTATTTCAATTTAATTATTTAGACACTGTTATTTTCAAACTTTATTTCAAAGTTAGTATTTACGCCGAATATCTATTGTAAAGATATTTCTTGTTATATTAAGTTTTTTTTTTTGTTTTAGCGATTATAAAGCATTTGTGTTCTTGTCTATAGTATACCTGTAGCTATTTGTGAACTCATGTTCAACGTTTTATAAATTGAGAACAGTGCATCTTAACAAAGTTTACTATGTACTAATGCAGTGTTTATGAAGGTCGATTATGAAATTAAGGAATACTGTATGCGTTTATATAAAAAATATGTTCAGAAAAATCTAATGTTTAAGTTTTATTGGCCTAATGCCTTTTGCAATAGAGAACTCTCCTTTTGTGTGACATAATGATATACTACGTATCCCAAGCAAGTAGAGAATGATGTTGGTGTGACATAATGATATATAACGTCACCCATGCAAGTAGTGAATGATATGTGTGCATAACGATATACTAGGTATCCCATGCAAGTTGAGAATGATGTTGGTGTGACATAATGATATACTACATCACCCAAGCCAGTACTGAATGATGTTGATGTGACATAATGATATACTACGTCACCCAAGCAAGCAGTGAATGATATGTGTGACATAAGGATATACTAGGTATCTCATGCAAGTTGAGAATGATGTTGTTTATATTAAGAACGAGAATGCCCTGATTACATCACATCGATTTAATTGGTATGTTCTGTCATACTATCAATAGAGCCATGAAAACACCTCATTAGGTGATAAATACAATATTTATATTGGTCTTGAATAGCTAATGAACACACAAAACACAAGTATTTTTTTAAAACAATTGCAATTGTACATGTATATATGTCTTTACTTCTACATCCTTTATCCCTGATTTGTCTTGTAAAGCAGACATAGCAACATACATGTATATGAGCGAGATAAATGTTATATGGTTTCAGTTTTATAATAAGATATATGTTTACCTTTTTGGGAAATAATTCATCTGCTAATTATTTTTCTGTTTTGAATACACAGTTGATGTACAGAGGGCACTTTGGCAAGCAAGGGTCTCAAGCATAGTAAGCAAGAGAGATAGAACTTGAGCCAGACGCTGTACATTCACTGAACTCCATCCTGTCTATGCGAACAAGACTGTTGTTGGAACAGTTTTATAGTGACCAGCAGAAACTGTTACTCAAGCTAAACACTTGACACTATAATGGCTCCCTCCTGTTTAGGTGGAAGTGACAGTGGTTGGGATAGTTATTTAGTGAGCAGCAGAAAACTCAAGTCAGACACTGGACATGTACTGACATCCAAACTGTCTAGGTGGAAGTGACTGTGGTTGAAATAGTTGTCTAGTAAGCTACAGAATATTTCAAATATTATTCTAGCTAGGCACTGGACATGACCTAACCTCCCTCCTGTTGAGGTGAAAGTGATTGTAGATGAAACAGTTGTAAAGTGAGCAGAGGGACTGTAACTCAAGCCAAACATTTGACCCTATAATGACCAACCTCCTGTTTAGGTGGAAGTGACAGTGCCTGGGATAGTTGTCAAGTCAAGAATCAAAAGCCAAGTCGTGTCAGGTAAGATTATATTTATATCAATAACATCCGCAGCCTCAGTGGCATGCAGCCCAATCACAGATTGTGTGCTCAACTGAGGTTAAGTTTTTTGATGTGTGCTATTGTGATCAGTCATTGTCTGCTATAAAATGTGTGTTGCCTGTCATGTTTTGGTAACACAGGAAAGAAGTTAAACCACTGGACATTTTGCAGTCCTACATGTTATCCAATTGAGAAATAATCTTTATGTGATACTATCTATTGTAAATTTGTGTTGAACCAGCGTTTTTCCTCACCACTTTGAGAATGGTTCTGGTACTGATCGAATTGGGAATTTAAGCGGCGTTTTCATCCAAATTGGGAAATTAAATAATTATGCTGAAACCATTTTGTAACATGTACGAATAATAAGTTGCATATTCACATCAAAGTTGTAATTTCCTGCGAAATCTGTCACAATAACACTAAACTTATTAACACTCTTTTACTGAAGCTTTGCTTGAGATTATCAGCGGTCTAAATGAGGACTCAGAGCTTCCTGTTCTGTAAGATAACCTTCCTCTGAATGATACAGGTTTGTGTCAGTAGACTTTAACGTTGATGAAACGTTACATTAATCAACATCTAACAACTATGCGCTGGACTCAATATTTGATGCATACTCCAAAATTTCAAACTCAGAATTGTATAAATGAGGTAGTGATAATCAATATTGGTAATTTGTTTGGCTGTTTGCATTTAACACTGAAATTGGATACAGACTACTTAACAAGTAGCATAAGAATATTGCTCCAATGCACTGAAGATGCGAACGATTGTGAATCACTTAGGCGTGAATAACCAAGTGTCACTATGAATAGATAAATTTCAGTGGTTTTGTGGCTGCGTGAGTTTCTTGGCGTTGTTATACCTACTACACTTATCAGTCCTTACGGTGTGCTCCATCACGAAATAATCGTGACCATTTACCTAGGAGACTAGTGAATAATGATGGCAACCTTATGTAATCCTTGTGTACATTGTGCACTTCATGCTTAATATTGCCAAACAATTTTTCCGACACGAAACGTTGTAACAAATTATTATTTAATTAGTTAGATATCTACCTTAACTGTAAATGTTTTGTTGCATTCTCAAATGACGAAAATTAAATTTGCAATCCGAAACACACTTAAACATTTTATAAAATTCTAGCTTCAAATAAGCACTGCACTTGTATTTAGTATTCATCCTTTGTCTTGATAAAAAGCGTGCAAACAATATGCCACTTATGTCAAACGTTACGTAACTGCATGGAAAGTGTTGATGTATTGACTTTTATGTCCCCCACTATAGAAGTGGGGGACATATTGTTTTTGCCCTGTCTGTTGGTTGGTTGGTTGGTCTGTTGGTTGGTTTGCGCCAACTTTAACATTTGCAATAACTTTTGCAATATTGAAGATAGCAACTTGATATTTGGCATGCATATGTATCTCATGGAGCTGCATATTTTGAGTGGTTAAAGGTCAAGGTCATCCTTCAAGGTCAAAGGTCAAATATATGGGTCAAAATTGCTCATTTAATGTACACTTTTGCAGTATTTCAATATTCAAGATAGCAACTTGATATTTGGCATGCATGTGTATCTCATGAAGCTGCACATTTTGAGTGGTGAAAGGTCAAGGTCAAGGTCATCCTTCAAGGTCAGAGGTCAAATATATGTGGCCAAAATCGCTCATTTTATGAGTACTTTTGCAATATTGAAGACAGCAACTTGATATTTGGCATGCATGTGTATCTCATGGAGCTTCACATTTTGAGTGGTGAAAGGTCAAGGTCAAGGTCATCCTTCAAGGTCAGAGGTCAAATATATGTGGCCCAAAGTGCTTATTTTATGAATACTTTTGCAATATTGAAGATAGCAACTTGATATTTGGCATGCATGTGTATCTCATGGAGCTGCACATTTTGAGTGGTGAAAGGTCAAGGTCATCCTTCAAGGTCAGAGGTCAAATATATGTGGCCCAAAGTGCTTATTTTATGAATACTTTTGCAATATTGAAGATAGCAACTTGATATTTGGCATGCATGTGTATCTCATGGAGCTGCACATTTTGAGTGGTGAAAGGTCAAGGTCATCCTTCAAGGTCAAATATATGGGTCAAAATTGCTCATGTAATGTCACTTCTGCAATATTGAAGCTAGCAATTTTATATTTGAAATGCATGTGTATCTCATGGAGCTGCACATTTTGAGTGGTGAAGGGTCAAGGTCAAGGTCATCCTTCAAGGTCAAACGTCATATAGGGGGACAGTGTGTTCACAAACACATGTTGTTGTATTTGAAATAGTTTGGGTAGAGACGATTTAATTTGTTTAATGAAAAAATTTCGTTGTTCATTATTACTAAATTATATCGCAAATGAAATTGAATAGACATTTCTTAAAAATTAATTTCAAATCAAACATGCTGTATCTATATCGTTACAGTGTTTTGGATGATTCATTAAAGCAGTTATTTTACTGTATACAGTACAGAGTTAACATAAAATTCTGACAGTACTGGATAAAGTGTTGGGTATTGTAACAACATGCCTAGAAGGCAGACTTTGATGATTTGATACAAGGGATTTACATGTTTGTTTTCAACTCTTCCTCGATTTTGTCTGCAAATTGGTTGTGTGTGTGTGTTTTTTAGAAAAAAAATCAAATTGGGAAAAATGTTCTCATTGGGAATAGTGCCTTTTAACGGTACCAACATTATAAAGAGGAAAAACACTGTGGGACTATGTAGGGTTTTTGATGGCTGACTTTATAAGTATTAAGGCATTAATTATATGTAAGGTTTTGTCTGGGGCCCTTTCCTTGAAGAATTTTTAAACAAAAGGGGAATTAAAGTTTTGTTAAAAAGCATGATTACATGTTTATATCCTATTTTGGTATATATTATTTATCAAATACTAGTAACTTTGGTGTGGGTGTGAGGGCGAAATAAGATTATTTATACTATGCCAAAACTTAATTTCATGAAAACAATTGGGCAATATTGCTGATACAATATACAAAATTCTTTTATTTTTGTCATTTTGTTCCATATTTAAACCTATTTTCATAAAGCCTTTGACTTTCGCATGTATAATATAGCATATTGTCCTGGCAATTTGAAGCACTGATCGAGCTTCGAAGATTCGATTAAAATATTTAAACCCGGTTAAACCGATTAAAAAACAATATAAATCAAGCACCGCTGTTATCAATATCGGGAAGTGAACTCCAAACCAAATGATATTTTGTTATTGTTGGAGTAATTGCCATTGTCCTTGTTTGTAATGTCTATTTCTTGTGCGGAGAACAAATCTGCTGAAGTTTTTAATGTATTCAAATAAAACTTCATATAATGAAAGATTGCTTTTATAGAAAATGTAAGATTGCTTTTATAGAATATGTAGAGAACATGGACCATAACTATTTCATAAGTATTAACAGAGTAATTGCCCAATGTTTGAATTTCATGTGGCGAGTATTTACTCATACATATTGATTATTGATTACAAGAACTATTTTATTAGTGTTAAGCTATGTATTGTGATAATTTAAGTTTGTAAAAGTTTGTTAATTGCTTTAGAAATAACTTATAATAAATAAAGTTAGGATACACTGTATGTATTACAAGTACTCCGATACTATTTTTTTGTAGTGTGTAAACTAAGTTTGGTGGTAAATAACATTATGATGAAAAAAGAAAAACGAAGCAAAAAAAGTTGGATATCTTGTCTGACAATATTTTGAGAGGGATCAAATTTAAACTATAGTTACTTAAAATTTGTCTGGAGCATGTCTTGAAAATTAAAAAAGGTTTCAACTTGAAAGATAGGTTTATAGATGGTGAATATGCAGTGCACTTGATCTATTACTCTTCCTCCTCTATCTTTAAAGTCATTGCCATTTGTTTATTTTCCTACTGACATTTTGCACAGAAAATATATTGTAAACTAAATGATGAATCAACTTGTAACCTTATAGGCATTCGGTCTCAACACAGACATGTGAAGTGCACAAAAGTCATAACTCTATCCTCCATAGGCAGTAGGTCTCAACACAGAGATGTGAAGTGCACAACAGTCAACTCTATCCTCCAAAGGCAGTAGGTCTCAACACAGAGATGTGAAGTGCACAACAGTCAACACTATCTTCCATAGGCAGTAGGTTTCAACACAGAGATGTGAAGTGCACAACAGTCAACACTATCCTCAATAGGCAGTAGGTCTCAACACAGATAATTGTGAAGTGCACAACAGTCAACACTATCCTCCATAGGCAGTAGGTCTCAACACAGACATGTGAAGTGCACAACAGTCATAACTCTATCCTCCATTAGGCAGTAGGTCTCAACACAGAGAAGTGAAGTGCACAACAGTCAACACTATCCTCCATAGGCAGTAGGTCTTAACACAGAGATGTGAAGTGCACAAAAGTTAACTGTATCCTCCATATTTTTAGAGTAATTTCCCTTTGTTAGTTTTAAACATTTAACTTTTGAATCCAGCATATGATATCCAATTTAAACTACATTAGGAATAAACATGATTGTTCAACAAAATACATATCATACTGATGGATAGTGCAGTCCATAAGAACCATAACTCTTGCTTTCATAATTTCACAGTAATTGCTTGAGTTCATTATCATGCTGATGTTTTTCAAGGCTATATCCCACCTATAGTATTAAGTATTAAGGAAAACTTTATAGGTATAAAGATTGAATTGTTGGCAAAGCAGTGTGTTAAACGTAACTGACTTATATCCTTTGTCAAAAATGCATGCAGTGTTGTTATTTCAGGCGTGACAAAGACAGGTCTAGATGAGTTTAACTGGCGTGGACTTATGGTTTGCACTCTGTCTGTCAGTCTGCCTGTCTGTCTGTCTGTCCATCACACTTTTCTGGATCCTGCCAAAACTTTAAAAGTTCTTCATATTTTTCCATGAAACTTGAAACATGGATAGATGGCAATATGGACGTTATGCACATCATTTCATTTTGTTCCTATGTCAAAAATTCTGGTTGCTATGGCAACAAATATTTAAACTATAAAATAAAATCTGACAATGGTGGAATTTCTGACAATGGTGGAGCTGGTAGGAGACATATATTGCTTGGCAATAGTCTTGTTTAAATTTAAATTATAGCTAAACTTCACACAAAATCCATTATATGAGCAGTATATTATAAACACTTTCATATATTTTGGTAAGGAGATATAATATATTTTGGTAAGGAGATATAATATATTTTGGTAAGGATATATAATATATTTTGGTAAGGAGATATAATATATTTTGTGACACTACTAAGATAAAGGGATCATACGTCAAAGCAAACTGTTGAGAATTGCTCTAAGTGTTATTATGCCCCCCTTCGAAGAAGAGGGGGTATATTGCTTTGCACATGTCGGTCGGTCTGTCGGTTGGTCCGTCCACCAGGTGGTTTCCGGATGATAACTCAAGAACGCTTGGGCCTTGGATCATGAAACTTCATAGGTGGATTGATCATGACTCGAAGATGACCCCTATTGATTATGAGGTCACTAGGTCAAAGGTCAAGGTCACGGTGACCCGAAATAGTAAAATGGTTTCCGGATGATAACTCAAGAACGCATACGCCTAGGATCATGAAACTTCATAGGTAGATTGATCATGACTCGCAGATGACCTCGATAGATTTTGAGGTCACTAGGTCAAAGGTCAAGGTCATGGTGACCCTAAATAGTTAAATGATTTTCGGATGATAACTCAAGAACGCATATTCCTAGGATCATGAAACTTCATAGGTAGATTGATCATGACTTGCAGATGACCCCTATTGATTTTGAGGTCATTAGGTCAAAGGTCAAGGTCTTGGTGACCCGAAATAGTAAAATGGTTTTCGGATGATAACTCGGGAACGCATACGCCTAGGATCATGAAACTTCATGGGTAGATTGATCATGACTCGCAGATGAGCCCTATTGATTTTGAGGTCACTAGGTCAAAGGTTAAGGTCACGGTGACCCGAAATACAGGGTTTTTTTTGGCCCGATTTTATAGCCGAAATTCGGCTATGTTCCCAATCCCAAAAAGTATACTTTTTTCCCAAAATGTGGAAAAAAATTCCCAATTTACCAATTTTCAAAAAAAAAAAAAAAAAAAAAAAAAAAATTTTTTTTTTTTTTTAGACAGAAGTCTTATGTGTATTTTATCTCAATTTTAATTCAATTACATCAAATAAAGTATTATATGATTTTTTCTTTTAATTTTAATGATTATAAAGAGTTAAATCAAATTTAGTATTTCCCTTATCAGTGGACTTTCAGGGTTCGCCAAAACCGTCGGTCCGCCGGTCCTGACCGTCAAATTTTTCTCAGGACCGACAAGTGATTTAAGATAATCGGTCCGACTGACCGACACAATCGGATGAAAAATGGTTTCAAAATGAACCCTTAAAATTGTATAATGTGCTATTGGATTAATAGAAGGTAAATGCTTTTTGTTCAACTTCTGTCATAATTCTTTTTTTCTTACCTTCATTTTGATGTTTAAAGTTGGATTAGAATTGACTATCACATCCGAGTTCAAAATCAATTGTCTTTGTTAAAAAAAGCAACCGAGTGCGTCCGCCATTTTGTTTGTTCCATTTAATTTCTCCACAACAAAAACCGCATAAAAACTTGTTTCAACAGGCATATGTGAGCATTTCTGTTAAATAGTTTCATTATTATATTGTTCTGGGAAGGATATATTTTAATTTACATACCAACAATTTCTGAAATCAAAATTAGATTTTTCAGCCGATGTACTATATTTCGGATATTTTAAAATTCGGACATAGGGATATTTATGTGTTGATTTGTTGTTGATAGTTTGTAGCAATATGTTTTGTGTTATTTCAGACAACAAGAATGAATGGTGGTTATTATCATAAGCCTTTCTATCAAGAAATAGGTGTGAAATACATTCATTTCATTGAACCTGGAAATCAACCACCTCAGCTAAGAGAAAATATATTTCAACAATAGGTGTAGTTTTAGAGCTTGTGAATTGGCTAATATACAGAAATTGGAATCATTCAAAGTAGTGTGAATGGGTGTGTGCATTTAAGTCAAACTTGATTGGATGTCACCCTAACTTTTCAAGAACACGGATTTGTAGAGCTGTGGAGGCTAAAAAACAGTTTGACAAAAAGAAGTCTACAAAGTATGCCTTTGGTTTATATGTGGTTTATTATTAATATAATAATTGTTTAATAATATCGACATTGGACATGTTTTTATTGTATTTTAATGTGATCAAAACCAATAAACATCTAAAAGGTTCTTCTTTTGTTGTGATTTGCTGTTATAGTTTAATCGGACAGTGGGACTGACAGAAACTGTTTCGGACTGACAAAAATTTCAAGTCTGTCAGTCCGAATGACTGACAGATTTTTCAAGTTTTGGCGAACCTTGGACTTTTCGTGTGGAAAAAAAGGCTAATGAATTTATTTTCCCAATTTCATGAAAGTACCGAGCGAAATTCCCAATTCCAAAGCCATGGGCTATCTTCCCAAAAAGTGGAGAAAAAACCCTGAAATAGTTAAATGGTTTCCGGATGATAACTCGAGAACGCTTACGCCAAGGATCATTACACTTCATAGGTACATTGATAATGACTCGCAGATGTCAAAGGTTAAAGTCACAGTGACAAAAAAGGTATTCACACAATGGCTGCCACTACAACGGACAGCCCATATGGGGGGCATACATGTTTTTTATGTCTCCCACTATAGTAGTGGGGGACATATTGTTTTTGCCCTGTCTGTTGGTTGGTTGGTTGGTTGGTCTGTTGGTTGGTTGGTCTGTTTGCGCCAACTTTAACATTTTGCAATAACTTTTGCTATTTTGAATATGGCAACTTCACATTTTGAGTGGTGAAAGGTCAAGGTCATCCTTCAAGGTCAGAGGTCAAATATATGTGGCCAAAATCGCTCATTTTATGAATACTTTTGCAATATTGAAGATAGCAACTTGATATTTGGCATGCATGTGTATCTCATGGAGCTGCACATTTTGTGTGGTGAAAAGTCAAGGTCATCCTTCAAGGTCAGAGGTCAAATATATGTGGCCCAAATCGCTTATTTTATGAATACTTTTGCAATATTTAAGATAGCAACTTGATATTTGGCATGCATGTGTATCTCATGGAGCTGCACATTTTGAGTGGTGAAAGGTCAAGGTCATCCTGCAAGGTCAGAGGTCAAATATATGTGGCCAAAATCGCTCATTTTATGAATACTTTTGCAATATTGAAGATAGCAACTTGATATTTGGCATGCATGTGTATCTAATGAAGCTGCACATTGTGAGTGGTGAAAGGTTAAGGTCAAGGTCATCCTTCAAGGTCAAATATATGGGTCAAAATTGCTCATGTAATGTCACTTCTGCAATATTGAAGCTAGCAATTTTATATTTGAAATGCATGTTTTATCTAAGTGTCTGATTGTTTAATCAGGAGAAACTTCCATAATAATGTATTGTGCATGTAAGAACGATTCAAATGTCAAATCAAGGACGATAAATATCCTTTGCGTAATTCAGACTTTAAAACCCCCTCCAGACGGTTTCAAATATAGAACAATCAGAGACAACATAGGTAGAAACTTCCAATCAGGAACCGTGTTCATAAAAAACTTCCTGATGATGATGGAATATTATGTCTGATAATGAAGTGCTCCAGCTAGGCCTGAATGGACGGGTGCCCCGCCCTGTCCTTCCAAAGCCCAGCCCTACCTTCGGAGGCCCCGTCCTGCCCTATATTTTTTTATTTAATTTTATTTGTTTACATTTTATAATTTGTAAATCACTTATTACATTGTAATAAATGTATTCCTCATTGAAGACATTTCATTTGAATTGTTTAATAATAATGGGAATAATATATTATGACAAATGAATTAATATTCAACAGGGAACATTCTAGACACGCCCCTGCACTTGACAAAACACTTTGCTTTGAAAGTGCGCTTTGAAAAAGTAACCCCCCCCCCTGTCCTTTTCAAATCCTAGCTGGAACATTAGAACTCATATACATACAACCTGAAATCTAATATCTGGAATTCTTTTTTCACAATTATTGCATTCAATTCTTATCAAGTAAATGAATCATGTATTTACTGAAAATTCATGAACCAAATTTTCATGAACATTATAATGGTAATATTCATGATCTTCTACACAATTAATAGGCTTTTTGGCTCATTAACTACCGGTACATTTAACAACTGTTCATTACTATAGTTAAAACAATACTCTCATTAACCTTTTTTAAGTTTCTTTGGAGTACACATGTTAATAGACCTGTTTTGAAATGTATGACTACTTCCTTCGGGTATTTACTTACCCTTCTACATGTGCAGGTTATTATGAACAATCTGACATACAGTACAGCCAAAGCGACACAAACATAATCCGCGGCTACGCCACGGCCAGATTATTAGTACAAGGCGGCCGAATCGTGTGTTGACACGGCGTAGCGCCGTGGCACTCGGCATCGATCCGCGCAACGACGCCGAGTCTGTATTAACCTTGCATACTTTCGCGGAGTAAATCCGCCGCATACGTACGCGGCGGATCGAGTGAAAAGATATCCACCTACATGTACATACATGTATGTGTAGCGTAGAATTAATTACGCGCAACTGTTAATGTTTCGTTCGATAATCATTATTAAATATGTAATCCGAAACACTTCCGAATTTTAATGATAACGCGACATTTGGCAAATTCTAGCGTCAAATAAACAGTGCTGAAATATCCTTTGTTTCATAAAAAGCGCGCGAAAATTAGGCAGACATGTAGAACGTCGTTTGGAAAGTTTGGGTGTATTTTGTGTTGTATAAATACATGAACATCACGTCAGGCGTAAATCGCGTGTTTAGTGGGGGAAAAAAACGCCCCGATTAGACGTTATTTCATCATCTCTATAAATAGTAACAAATGCCAAAATGTATTTGATACTTAAGGAAATATGGAGAATGTTTGTGTATCGTTAATATTTACCAGCATTTGCTTTAAAACTGAAATATACTGGATTATCGGGTAATTAGTAGCGATATTAACTGTATAATATGAACAAAATAAAACGTGTTTATATACGCATATTCAAGCAATAGTTATAATAAGCTGATAATTAACAAAACAACAAATATGTCGTCACCGTCTTGATTATTGATGTGGCTTCAAACTGCTAATTTTCTCAGCTTAAATATAATAGCAAAACCAACATGCAATTAATTTATAAATCCACCATATGCTGGAGCCTTGACCACTTGTATGTGCGAAAACATAATTACGTGACCTTGTTTATGTGTGAAATACATACACTAGGGGCGGGAAACAAACTTAATTGGCCAGACACATTAACTATGCTTACATGTATATGCTAATACAATCTTCGCACAATAAATTTATTATGATTTTAATTATCCCCACGCTTTTTGAAAAAAAGGTGGGGATATTGTGGTTATCTCCGCCGTCCGTCCGTCCGTCTGTCCGTCCGTCCGTCCGTCTGTCTGTCCGTCCGTCCTGGCCACTATCTCCTCCTACACTAAAAGCACTAGAACCTTGAAACTTACACACATGGTAGCTATGAGCATATGTGCGACCCTGCACTATTTGGAATTTTGATCTGACCCCTGGGTCAAAAGTTATAGCGGTTGGGGTGGGGCCGCGTCAGAAATTATCACTCATTTTTTTAGGTTATTTTACATTTACTTCTTTATTTCTACACCGATTTACTTCAAATTGATACTGGACCTCTCTTATGACAATACGGTCAATCTCAACCATGCATGGCCCAATTCCCAACCCTGGGGCGCCCCGCCCACATAGGCCACACCCACCAAAAATTTCCATTTACTATAATTTTTTCATTTCTACACGGATTACTTCAAATTGATACTGAACTTTTGTTATGACATTAGGGTCAATCTCAACTATGCATGGCCCCAATCCCAACCCTGGGGCGCCCGCCCACATAGGCCACACCCACCAAAAAATTCCATTTACTATAAAAAAATTTTAGGTTATTTTACATTAACTTCTTCATTTCTACACTGATTCACTTCAAATTGATACTGAACCTCTCTTATGACAAAACGGTCAAACTCAACTATGCATGGCCCCGTTGCCAACCCTGGGGCGCCACGCCCACATAGACCACAACCGCCCAAAATTGCCTTTTACTATAATTTCTTCATTAATACACTGATTCACTTCAAATTGATACTGAACCTCTCTTATGACAATACGGTCAATCTCAACTATGCATGGCCCCATTACCAACCCTGGGGCACCCCGCCCACATAGGCCACACCCTCCCAAAATTGCCTTTTACTATAACTTCTTTATTTTTACACCCATTCACTTCTAATTGATACTGAACTTCTCTTATGACAATACAGTCAATCTCAACTATGCATGGCCCCATGATCAACCCTGGGGCGCCCTTGGGTCAAACATGCGGCGTGGGGATACGCGTCGGCCTCTGCCGCGCCATTTCTAGTTATTATTATAATTGTTCTTTCAAAACTTGTTAACTACAGAGCTCCAGATAAGGGTCGTATTTTCGTAATTACGAATTATTTTCAAGTCTGTTTCGTATTTATTTTAAAATCTTATCGTACCATTAAGAATTACAAAATCAAGTTACGAATATTATTTTTACATCGTGTATCGATTTTTATTGAGTTCTTTTCGCGTATTAAAGATCTTTGCGATGCTTATATAGAATGGTTATCGGGTTTGTTTAACAAAGCGCATTTTTTCCAATAAAAGCGGCGTATACAGTCTATCTGTCAAAAAACAATGGCGGCGCGCAGAGATCGTCCTAAAAAACTGCAAAGCGTCCAAAAACACGCTTTTAACATATTGTACGCAAAGTGAGCTGAAGTTAAATGTTTAGAAAGACATTATAGAAAAGATCTTATACGATGTTGTATGTTCAGTTGCCAACACAGTCGGAAAAGCTAAACAAAAACCCAACACGACGGGTCCAAACTTAAACACACAAAAAAACATTGAACGAGTGGAAGGGACAAGTCCCGTGGCTAATCGTTGAAAAGATTGAAGGGGAGACCCATTTTAATTGTGAAATATGTAAAAATTCATCTAAGGCATGCAATCTAAGCACAGTGTGGGCATATGAAGGTTTTTGAAAAATTAAATTGTATAATACTGAAAAGACACTGTTGAACTCGTATAAATAAAGTTGCTAGTATGTTTATTTTGATTTTTTTGCATGAAAATAACCATTATTATTTATTTTTAGGTCATTTAGAAAAATTAAGAATTATTTTCCAAAACTTAGTAGTAACGTTAAGAATAAAATTTCAGAGTTAAGAATTCTTTTTCAAAATCTGGTAGTAATTTAAGAATTTCACAAAACCTTATCTGGAGCTCTGAACTACATGCAACTAATAATTTTAAAAAGATTTTTTATTAATGATGCGCATCAACTTGGCATCATGTCGCGGATCGCGGCATGCCTCGGCGGACAGATGCGAAGTTTTTCGCGGCGAAATGCAACTTGCCGTCGCATACTGACGCGGGTTCAACAACTGACGCGGCATCGACTCGTTTCGCCTTGCCGCCGCGGATCGCAAAATACGTTTGTTCCGCTTTGACTGTACTGTACATGTAGCCATCATGTATATTTCCCGACAAAAAAGCGCGAAAATTATGCGGCAATGTACAAGGTCAAGGTATAGAGTGTGCAAGTATTGATTTTTTATACAAACTGCGTAGCGCACAGAACATTGAATTCTGTTGATTTCGGTGAATGTTTCTTTGGTATTTTTAAAACAGTTATATCGCCAACAATTTGATATTTCTTTTAAAGTCATATCAAATCCAATACGCCGTATCTGTATCGTTACTGATAGAAGTAAAACATAATACCTTGACTTGTATATTTTTGTTGTTGTGAGAGACCATCTGAGTAAACGCCGAAAAATATATACAAACTGTTATTTTTTGTCAATGCCCTTTGATCCATTCTCACACTTAATTGGCAGCGCCATCTTGTTGTTTCTGTGATTGACACATCTTTTCACAGTTTGAACAAGTACAAAGAGTGCCAATTAGACACTAGAACAAACACTATCACCCGCTGGAAAGTACACAATAAATAATCAAATGTTGAGGGTTTTTTGTTTTGGGCGTGAAAACCCAGAGAAATGCATGTACATTATACATCATCATATTTATTGAACTCTGCGAATGCTTAGTGCTACGTTGATATACTCGTTATTTTTCAGTAAAACAAACACAATGTTTAATGGCTTTAATCCCATGTCAAAGAAAAAACCAACTTTTACCGAAAACACACATTAAACACACTTTTAAGTGGGTTTAAGTTGGTTTATCCGAGTTTTTTTTATCATAAGCAGGTTAAAAGTGTGTTTTTGTGAGCAGAAGTTAGTTAAAGCGAGTTTGCAAGTGGGTTTAACCGAGTCTTTTATTATTGAAGCAGGTTTAAGTGGGTGTTTTTATTAACTCAAGCTGGTTTTAGTCGGTTTAAGTGGGTGTTTTTATTAACACAAGCTGGTTTTAGTGGGTGAGTTAAACTTAGACTTTTTCAAAAGCGGTCAGAAGTGGGTCTTGTAGGAAATAAGTTGGTATTTTGCAATTTTAATATTTTGGAGACATTGCCTTAAAAACTCGCTTAAAACTCAGTTGTGAATAAAGTGGGTTTTTTGCATTTAATACATTTTTTCTCATATTGAGTAGAAATATTGACACCTCCTACTTCATTAATGTTGTTTGAACAACAGTTGTATTGAATGAAAATACTTTTAACAAAAAGTTCTTGTTATTTCATAGATTCCAAAGGCTGTCAAAGTATTTTATATCCCTCAGGTTAAACAATTAAAATTTCAACGCAACTTAATAAAATACGCATGACTGGCAGCACATACACTATATTTAATTTAATGCCTTTGTTGTCAACAGCATTTGATTTTTAAAAATAAGTTGTCATGCTTAAAAATATCAACAAAGGTGTAACTTATAACTTTAATTTATTGGCTCAGACATAGATAACATAAAATTATAACAAACAAATTAAATATAAATGCAAGCACTTTGGTAAGTAATAAGATACTTCAAATTAAAAGAGATAACATACATTATAAATAAATTGTGCTAAGCTAGAAGTTTTCAATAAATATTTCTTGAAAATAAAATACTACAAAAACTATATTTCATAATTTGATTAAACACAATTTTTATTTCATAGAATACTGCAAAGTAGATTAACTGTTTTTCTCAGTAATAACTCAATACAGTGTACAAAGCATGCAACTTTACAATCAACAAAAACCAAGTTGAATCAGTGTTTTTTTCCAGTTAATTTTGGGGCAGAAAAAGGGCACCATTCCCAGTGGCTAAAAGTAGATATTTTGCCCAAATAGAAGTAAAAAAATCCCATCCAGAGTCACTTTAAGGCATTCTTTTATTTTCTGAATTATGAAATGTGATGAAAGTAACCACAATTTGACTTGTAAATAGATTATGAGAAGTCATAATGTTATTCAGTAAATTTAATCTAACAAGAAAGCATCATAAAAGCAAAATTATTATTTCGCAATTAAGTGAAAATATCGCTATTTTTCCCCAATTCAATTGGCCCGGCCCCAATCCCAAAGAAAAAAACACTGTTCATTATTTTAAGAAATCAATCAATATAGAAACTGACAGTAATTATATACAAATATACAGAATATGGCATAACTTACCATTCATTAATAAAAAGTAGGGGTAACAAAAACTATGTCATTAAAACTGGTATGTATATACTAAGATAAGTCCTCAATGTACAACCAATTTGAAAGTTTGTTTCATTTAATTGTATCAGTTTATTTTCTGTCCAGCATCTGTTTTTACTTTGACAGTTCAACCACATAGTCCATGGAAGTGTGGTAGGCGGCTGACACACATGAGGTCTTTGTTTCCATCAATCAGAAGGACCTGTTCCAGTATTTCATCAACAGGGATAAGTTTCTTGTCCTGTGTTTCCTTCACCAAAAGAAGGTGACTCACATGTTTACAGACAAAACCCGTCACTACAAGTATACTAATGTCTGCTAGACACTTGTCAGTCTGATTTTCATGAATATATTTATTAACTAGAAATGGCGCGGCAGAGGCCGACGCGTATCCCCACGCCGCATGTTTGACCAAGGGCCGCCCCAGGGTTGGTGGTGGGGCCATGCATAGTTGAGATTGACCGTATTGTCATAAGAGAAGTTCAGTATCAATTAGAAGTGAATCGGTGTAGAAATGAAGAAATTATAGTAAAAGGCAATTTTGGGTGGGCGTGGCCTATGTGGGCGGGGCGCCCCAGGGTTAGTAATGGGGCCATGCATAGTTGAGATTGACCATATTGTCATAAGAGAAGTTCAGTATCAATTTGAAGTGAATCGGTGTAGAAAAGAAGAAATTATAGTAAAAGGCAATTTTGGGTGGGTGTGGTCTATGTGGGCGGGGCCCCAGGGTTGGTAATGGGGCCATGCATAGTTGAGATTGACCGTATTGTCATAAGAGAGGTTCAGTATCAATTTGAAGTGAATCGGTGTAGAAATAAAGAAGTTATAGTAAAAGGCAATTTTGGGTGGGTGTGGTCTATGTGGGCGGGGCACCCCAGGGTTGGTAATGGGGCCATGCATAGTTGAGATTGACTGTATTGTCATAAGAGAAGTTCAATATCAATTTGAAGTGAATCGGTGTAGAAATGAAGAAATTATAGTAAAGGAAATTTTGGGTGGGTGTTGTCTATGTGGGCGGGGCCCCAGGGTTGGTTATGGGGCCATGCATAGTTGAGATTGACCCTTATGTCATAAGAGAAGTTCAGTATCAATTTGAAGTGAATCCGTGTAGAAATGAAAAAATTATAGTAAATGGAATTTTTTGGTGGGTGTGGCCTATGTGGGCGGGCGCCCCAGGGTTGGGATTGGGGCCATGCATAGTTGAGATTGACCCTAATGTCATAACAAAAGTTCAGTATCAATTTGAAGTGAATCCGTGTAGAAATGAAAAAATTATAGTAAATGGAAATTTTTGGTGGGTGTGGCCTATGCGGGCGGAGCGCCCCAGGGTTGGGAATGGGGCCATGCATGGTTGAGATTGACCGTATTGTCATAAGAGAGGTCCAGTATCAATTTGAAGTGAATCGGTGTAGAAATAAAGAAGTAAATGTAAAATAACCTAAAAAAATGAGTGATAATTTCTGACGCGGCCCCACCCCGACCCCTATAACTTTTGACCCAGGGGTCAGATCAAAATTCCAAATAGTGCAGGGTCGCACATATGCTCATAGCTACCATGTGTGTAAGTTTCAAGGTTCTAGTGCTTTTAGTGTAGGAGGAGATAGTGGCCAGGACGGACGGACAGACAGACGGACGGACGGACGGACGGACGGACGGACGGCGGAGATAACCACAATATCCCCACCTTTTTTTCAAAAAGCGTGGGGATAATGAAAGCCAAATCTCCAGTTATTGTAAGCACAGCATAGCACACTCTCTTCTGCTGTCTTGAGTACAATCTTGATGTGATGATCTGTCCATTTGGCAGTTGTACTCTTGCTGCAGATGAAATGTTTGGTTTTGTCGACAGGTTCAGTAATTCCCCCACATGTCTGGTGGTAATGTCATCTGATACTGGGTTGGTCTTGCCTGCAATATGGCAATTGCTGCATTGTGTCATTGATTTTATTCTTCTTCCTGTTGACAGCATGTCTGATGTGAACGCTTTCAAGTCCTCTGATTTTATGTTGTCAACCTCTGCAGATAGCTGCTTCCTTGCAAAAAGAGTTGAAAGCAGCTGCTTGCTGACATCTCCTGTTCCGTGGGAGGATTTGATCAAATATCCATTCAGGTCTTCAAAACCGAAGCATGACCATGCCCAGAGTGGCCCATGTTTCCGAACATACTGGACAAGATGGCAGCCAATGTTGTGTATGTTGAGTCCACAGTTTTGGGGGCCATACAGAGTCTGGAATGAGATCTGAAACTTCGCCAAAGTAAGCTCTGCTCGTTCCAGGTCTTCTTCTGTTATAGAATCACCCAACAGGAGGTAAATGCCTTCGACCAGAAAGCACAGGTTGTCCAGGTATCTGGGTTTTAGAAGCCCATGAACACATGGGATACTATAAAATAGCAGCCAGTGTTGCAGCTCTGAAGCTTTCCAGTGGGACAAATTTCCTTCCAGACGACGGGGCAGGCGTGTGAAGGCGTCAACTGGCTTCATCGCAAGAAGTCTCCTATCTATTTCTTTGACATGATTGCCAAGGTAAAAGTCTTCTTTAGAATTGGCTTTTCCCATCCACAAAGAAAGTAGTTTCTTGGTAGTTCCAAGCAGCACTCCGTGCATGTAGTCTGGCACACAGGCAATTACCGGGTCTAGGTAAAGTATGCCAAAGAGCACTGAAGTGCTCTTTATGCCTTTAACAGGTGAATTTTTGTTCAAAGCCTCCTCAGCATTGGACAAGACAGTGTCGACAGTTCTCATAGTTGTTGGAGTGTCGTTCAATGGATAGCCCCGACAGTGTCCTTTTCCCTGCTTGTAAACCTGTCCTGGCTCTTCACAGGTGATACATCCATGCTCGCCGTTGTGCTGTACCATCTCCAAAACTTGAGCTTTTGCCTGCAGGTCCATAGTAATGCATGTAAGGGTGACCTTCATGGAGACATCATTTAACTTGATGCCTTGTGTAGACAAGATGTTGAGCTCCTCCACAAGCGGGTTCAGGTACGTCTTAAAACAGGGCTTGCCGCTTCCTTGCCATAACCCCCAAATTAATAGATTCTGTGTAAGGAACCTTTCGTTTGGTGGCAAGTTATTAATGGTGAACAGGACAGGCCACAGACTTACTGAGGACGAGTTGTACAATGGTATGCCGTCTGTATTCATGGTCAGTGTTACATTTCCATTTTCAATTTTCTTCAGCATTCCATCACGCTTCAAGATTTCTTTGAGCTGTTGGGCTATTGGCACAATGGAGAAATAACACTTTCTTTGTTTCTGGTGCTGTTTGTCTATTTGTCCCATATACCTTAATTCATCACAACCCTCAGTCTGACAGATGTATTCTTCTTCTGTAGTATATGGTACTCCACACTTTCCACAATAGTCTATCGTCAATGGCTGTTCTTCACTAAAAATACTCCGTATGTTTGTGGCAGACACATCTTCAAAGTCTTTGTCACTGGCCAGTAATTTAAGCAGACGTACCAAATGTTCAGAGGCGGTGACAGAAAGCTTCATCTTGTTTACATATGATAAAATAGCCATATATTTATCACGTTGTGATGGAACGTCAATTTCTTCATTGTTCATTATATCAAGCAATCCAGATTCACATTGACAATCTAACAATATATTGTCTTCGTCAGTTCCCTCACTGGCATCCTGTTCAGGCTGGATCTGTTCTTGTTGGGGCTCTGGGTTGTGTCGCATTCTTGTTCTTTTTGGTACAGGGGCGATGTCATCCAATTCGTACCTCTTGTATGGTCCCCTTACTTGCCAATCGAAATCTAAAAGTGTAAAGGGATTGATTATAAAAACAACTCTTAATATTGAACTCTTTACATTATTTAGTCAATAATGCCTATTTTCAACAGGCTGGTAAGCAATATAATGTACTGACAATCCAACCTTTAGACATTCCAGTTTTAGAGACAAAAATATTTATAATATTGATTATTTGACAATTGTTAAGCAGTGTTGCTACAGTTTCGATATTTTTTTTTATTAATAGATTTTGCTGATACTCTAATATTAGTTAAACAAGTATATACAAAATAACAAGAACTGTGTCCAGAGGACACTGCTGCCCTCACTTTGCATGTTTGCTTAAACAAAAAATAGCATGAAGTTGTTGCAAAAACTGATTTGGGTTGCAGCAAAAATTCCCTCCTTTACTAGAGTTGCGACACCTTAAGGGTTTCGCGGGATGGCATGAGTGGAGAGTTCAAATCAAATTGAAAATCGATTATTTCAAAATAAAAAATTGGTACGAAAAAATATGTGGGCAGTGGGTACGAAAAAAAAAATAATTTGGGTACGAAAACAAATTTGAGTACGAAAAAAAAAAGGGTACGAACAAAATAAAGGTACAAAAAACTATTTGGGTACGAAAAAAATGGGTACGAATAAAAAATTAGGTACGAACAAATTTGTGTACGAAAAAAATTTGAGTACGACATATGGGTACGAAAAAATTTGGGTATGAACAAATTTGTGTACGAAGAAATAATGGGTACGAACATAATATGGGCATGAAAAAAAACTAATTTGGTTACGAAAACAAATTAGAGTACGAAAAAATAAAGGAAACAAAAAAAATTAGGGTACGAAAACTATTTGGGTACGAAAAAAAATTGTACAAATAAAAATCTGGGTACGAAACAAATTTGGGTACTAAAAAAATGGGTACGATTTTTTTTATTTGGGTACGAAAAAAATGGGTATGAAAAAAAAATTGGGTATGAACAAATTTGGGTACGAAAAAGATTGGTAAGAAAAAAAAAATGGGTACGAACAAATTTTGGTACGAAACACATACGGGTACGAAAAACATACGGGTACGAAAAAAAAATTGGGTACGAAAACAATTGGGAACAAAAAACATTTGGGTACGAAATAATGGGTACGAAAAAAAAAATTGGTACGAACAAAAATTTAGGTACGAAAAAAATGGGTACGAAAAAAATTGGGCACGAAAAAAAAGGGGTACGAAAAAAATTGGGTACGAAAAACATTTGGGTACGAAACTAATGGGTACGAATTTTTTTTTAGGTACGAACAAATTTGGGTACGAAAAACATTTAGGTACGACAAAAATGATTACGAAAATCGAAAAATTGGGGTATGAAAAATCTAATTTGAATTGTCTAGCCCGTGAATTGTCTCCTGGGGGTGAATTGTCTTGGGGTTGCTATTAAGGCTACATGTACTTCCGGCCAAGCCACGTGTTTATAGCGATTGCGCAATAAAAAACACCACTTTTTCGTGATTTAATCAAAAATTAGATTTTTCCCAGTAATAACGAATACGCCAACAGGTAGATCGCGTTATATGTACAGTTAATGGAAAATTTCATAGGGCCATACATTGTAACTCTGTGAAAAATCATCTGACCAGAACCGGCTGATAATATGCATGTCTCCTCTTGGTAGTGAAGCTTCCCATTAAGTTAAATTGAATTCCAGTCATTAGTTGCTGAGAAATAGCCCGACAAAAATTGTGCACGGACGGACAGACGAAGCGGCGACTATATGCTACCCCCTTAAAAAATTTGGGGAGAGCATAATAAAAAAGTTGTGGCAATTTAAAGGTGGTACGCAAACTTTAAAATAGATTTATCAATTATATGCTTATTCTTAGTGAAAAAAAGGCCATAATTGTTACAAAATGCTTGATACAGTTATCTGCTTTTGTTTATACATTGGGGTCATGTTGGTTAAGAAGCAAAATACATGTATGAAAGCAATATGTCAATGGACATAGGAAATATATTCGAGGTGGTACGCAAACATTCCAATGCGCGCACCTACGCCGGGGTGAGTAGGATAGCTACACTATATATATTTCATATATAATAGTCGAGCTAAAAAGTAAATATACTATAAACAACAAGCTTACCTCAATCACAATTTTAATGCAATGCAGTTAAACTATAAAGTTACAATGATATGCCAGGGATTGAAACTAACTTTTTACTATTGTGGGCAACCATCTTTAGTATTTTGGTTGCCCAGATAAAGAATAACGAGCCCAGAAATATGAACATGTGAATATTATTATACATTTTTTAAATAAAATAATAGATAATTATATACATTTGCTGACAATACACATGTTCAATGCATGATGTATTATTATGAGCCTGAATTGAATCATGTCCTATTCCTATATAATGAATGTTATTTAACTAGTATTGATCCATGGTGATCAATTGTTTTTCAATTTTTATTGCACTGAATTGTTTTAAGATTTAAAAAAAAACAAGTTTACCAACTTTTGAAATTGAGTTGCCCAGGCCAAAATCTACTTGCCCCGGGCTCATGGGAAACCACTTATTTCCATCCCTGTATGCTCTTCATTTTCTGTTCTTCCATCCCGTTCTCAAAATTAATTTTAAAGCACAATATTTTTTAATAACATTTGTATGAATTACTAACCATTATCACCCAAAACACAATTTTACAACGCTGTAATCGTGTCGTAGAGATTTAGTTTACTATTATCAGTGTTCTCTTTAAATACCGGCAGCCAGCGATTCTGCCGGTTACATTTACTCTTACATTTACATGACGGCTTTTTTTCCCAAATATATCAAGTAAATGTCATAAATGCTTTTGTTTTACTGCATAGTTGCCGGCCATATAACTGGTACTCAATTTTCTGGAAAACACTGAATTATGCATGAAAAACACACAATATTTAAAATCTTAGATTCGTTTTTAAAATAAATTGACACTTATAGCTTGTCGCCATTAAAATCCAAAGATTCAAATAATTTTCCACGAGGTACGTCAACAATTGCGTAATCAAATGAATGAAAAATATAAGTAAACAAAGCCGGATTTTACATAAATTCCAGTTTGATAAACACAACAAGGTAAAGGTACCTTGTAGTCGGTGAGATATAATAATAATAATACAGTTAGTAAGGCTCGTACCCTGGGTACGGTAAATATACTAAAACGTACCCGGGAATTTTAACACTAAATCTGTTGTTGTCGGGTATTTTGTAAAAATTAATTATGTTTACATTTATGTCAATTTTCTGTTCAATGGCATTTATATTATCAAAACTCATTGTTAAAATCAATGATGTGATTTAATTTTAAATCTTAAATTGTTTAAAGTCGCGTCATTGTATGACGTCGTCAAGTATAATATTTTCCGCGACATCGCACGCTCACTTTTTACCGTCATAGATTTTTTTAAAGAAACATTATTTGGTTTGCAAGGTCCGTTAAATGGGGAATGGTTAAATGGTATTTATATTATGTTTTAACAATTAATTCATGCTGTGTAATAAATATTGAATAAGATATTTCGATATTGATTGAACATGTTTCAAATTGTTATTTATGAAACCTCTTATTCTAATGAGTGTATGCTATTATATTATACTTTGTAAAGCATATCTGTTGTACTATAATCTTATTATTCATTCTTTATTGTTAATTTCATTTATTGTAGAGAATCGTCAATGTTACATCTAGTTGCCAATGCTTGTCGTTAGTGTTAGTTTTCAATGCTTGTTATCATTGTCGTCAATTTTAGTCGTCAATCCTTATCGTCATTATACATGAAGGAAATAAAAGCAGAAACAGAGACGTATTCTTGATTACTTGATTATTCCTACGGCGTCCTCTCAACACTCATACTAAAAAGCATGTTGATGCAGATTTTTTAAAAGAGAAGTTTCTTTAAGGTAAACAATATTGTTTTACGTTAATCGGTAGCATGTTTAACAATATCGGATTTTGGGCGGATATACAACTCGGATACAATCTAATATTTGCGGGTATGTTTAAGTTTATTTACCGTACCCGGGGTACATGTAAGTAAAGTTAAGAGTACCCGGGGTACATGTACTGGTAAGTAGTACCCGAGCCGAGAATGACCAATCGAGCCTTAGTAAGTGAGTGATGGTGTATGGGATAACATGCACTGAGGGTGTATATTTTTCACGAACAAGTCAATTGAAGGTGTTAGAGATGCATTGATCCATAAGATTAAAAAGGGTAATTAACCACGGGCTTATTAAAATTAAAATGATGACATTACATTGTACCAGCTGTTTATTGTTGCAATATTTTAAATAATGTAAACAACTTACCTTGTATTAAGTTGGCACATTGTTGTCAGGTGTAGAAACTTTTTATACTTATTTCTCTTAAGTTGCACTGGCTGAACCAAAAGAATTATGTAGTCGTTTCTAAATAATCACGAAACAACCTACTAATGCATATATGCTTGCCAGTTACTGAGTTTGTGCATTTCCATTCATTATATTATCGGCCTTGGCAAACAGCGTAGAATCAGATGAGACGCTGTGTGGTGTCTGCTATTTCGTTACGCTGAAGATTTCCATATCGGATTATCCGCGGGTGTTTTTATGTCAAATGTTATGGTTTTTCAATAGATCGTATACTTATCGTCAAAACAGCGAATTAGCGTTCACTTTAGATCATTTCTGATGATCTTATTTTGTAAATATTTTCTGAGTGTTAATTCCTATGTTGCTATGTCGTCAGCCATTTTGACGGTTGCTTTATTTACTTTCGGTTTCCACTATAAACGAAATTAATTGATTTGCTGCTCGCGTTTATTTATTGATTAAATAATAAATTATTAAACCCTAATAATATAATTGTCTCAATATCATTTATATTCAAGATATTATCGGATAAATAGAATACCATTCTAATACCAGTGTGTACTTACATTTATTTCGGAAAGCCTAGCCGTGTAAACCTCTCATTCAACTCGTCGCACACAATACGTTGAATAACACATAGATTTATGTCATGTTAATTAAAAAACCACACTGTGCACAAAAGACATGCATGTGTACTTCCGATTGATATTCAAACACAATTATTACGTCTTTGTTTATCGATTAAACGCCTAACTTTATATTAAATTAATAACGCGTAACTTGGTTTCTTTGTTTATTAACAAGATGGAAGCTAGCCTAAGCGCTTTTCATGACGTCATGCGCGCGTGCCGTTTCCCATAAAAATATTTAAACACAAAATACTCGAAAAGTTGTTTTTTCCCAGATATGACGACAACGCCAACAGGTAGATCGCATTCTGGTTCATATACATGTCAAATTTCAGCAAACGTGTTGGGCCAGTTTTCAATTGACTCAAATCGCGGCTATATGCGCCAGCTTAACGAAACTTAGCCCCCTTTATCATTCGTTCGATTGAACGTCATCAATGATGACGTCCAATACATCACTCATTCCATATGATCATCTACACAATATGGGTTTTTAATCCAAAACCACCAATCGGTCAAAGAGGAGTTGTGGTCACAAAATTAAATAATAACAGTTCCATTTTATAAACATGATTTATGCGTGATTTAATATTTAGTATATGTCTCAATGATAATAGTTACTACTTAATTATACAAAAATAATCATATTATTTATTACTATTTAATATTATTTAATATTTAGTATACGTCTTTAGGATAATAGTTTCTACTCACTCTACTAATGATAATCATATTCTACATTACTAGTTTCTATATGATTTAATATTGTTCTCAATGTTAACTAGATTTAGGTTATTACGTCACAAATCATATGCTCAGCAGGTTCATTTCATTTATTTGTGTACTTATAAAAATAACGCATTTACATCAAAACTAGAAAATGCCAGAATTTATATTAATTAAATCCTCAAATAATGCATGTTTATATAAAATTACGGTATATTTGCAGCTATGTAAATAAATTGACATTTACTGAAAGCAATAAATACCAAAGACTAGATGTTCATAAGGTGTATACCAAAAAAAATCAATTTTGTATATCACTGGCATTGAAAAACTGCAGAAATTAACATTACAGAAAGTTCGTATTTTAAGGATATAAAAAGATTTCAAAAACAGAGTTCTCTAAAAACTAGAGCTTTGTCACTAAGGTGATGAATACCCCAACATGCCGCATTGACACAGAATATGCACTAAGTGACCCCGTGACCTAGTTTTTGACCCGGCATGACCCATATTCATACATGCCATAAATTTTAAGGTCCAAAGCGGGACATTCCATTTAAAATTGTCGGGACATTTGACCAAAAAACAGGACACCTAAAACGATCTATCATTCCACCTTTACTGTAGTCAGTATAGTACTAACAAAAACTCTTGATACTTTTATTCAAGACATAAAACATCTGATATGAAGCATGAAATCTTAAACATAACAATAACAGTTTTATTAAATAAGACAATAGCAAACAACGAAGATAATATTCATCTTTTTAGAGTACAAAATCTGGAACATTACGACAGCAATACTCATTAAATTACTTTCAATGGCAAATATTAACGCAGGGGAGGTTATCCAGTACACTGAAAGTACGGGTTAAAGTAAACTAGCTACCGAACAGTTACATCAGCTTAATGCGCGACCGTACACATTTCCGAGATAGGTTTTTGGTGGAAGCAAACCGTCTTTGTGTTCATTTTAACTGCCAACAACTTAATTGGAGTAGGGTCAAACTGTCATGCATAGCACCTCGTTGTTTTTATTACAATAACACCCAATTACACTAGACAGGATGGGTATCACTTATTGGACTGTTTGTTGCGATTTTGGTATATTTCACATTCGGTTTATCCCGCTATTTTGGAACTAAACATTGAATGTAAAAGACTCATTAATGACGTAGAGTTAATTTTACAAAACAATTGTTTTGTAAACCGTTTCAAACAAAGACAAAAACAAACACATTTTCAACATTTATTTCATTATAATACAACTATCGATAGCAATAAGCGACCACTATCTGAAGACCACCATGGTGTGAATGCCTGATAAAATCAATAATTAGCCGATAAATCGCTGATAAGGTGTCATAAACAACACTGGTACACACGAGAATAGAATCCGATTGTTAATTGGGGGCAATAAAGGGATTAGCGGTGGTAAGTGTAAGCGAAACGGAGCTTGAAGCGCGAATTTTATTGGGAACCTATAGACCTTACATCGTTTTTTAACGAATGTCGGGACAAATCTTCTCATATCGGGACACCGGGACAAAGGGCCAAAAAGCGGGACTGTCCCGCCGAGATTGGGACGTCTGGCATGTATGCCCATATTTGAACTCGACCTAGACATCATTTAGATACAACTTCTGACCAAGTTTGGTGAAGATTGGATGAAAACAACTCAAATTAGAGAGCGGACACTTGATACGGACCTACAGGCTACCAACTGTAAGACAGACAGACCGACAGACAAGCTCACTCCTATACACCCCCAAAAACTTTGTTTTTAATTATGTATTGTAAACACTGATTTATTACCATGATAAAACAATCCCAGGACACACAACATCTATGTCAGTAACCTCTTACCTGGCACATTATCAACTAAGCCAAATTATTATCTCTTAATGTTCAATGGGATAACGCATATTACTTACCATGAACTTGTGCAGGATGTTTCTTTTCAATGTGGGACTGCAGTCGCTGTTTACGTGACAATATCTGGCCACAAATGGTGCACGTCCATGGGTGCCCTGAAAAATTAAGTCGTTATACTTATAAATAAAGTTACCGCTTTACCTTAGATTATTGAGAGCTTTTATCGTAAATATTTACCAGAAAGTGCTTTAAAAATGTTAAAAACAGGGTTATCGGGTACTGAATATTAACTTGGAAAGAAGCAAGTTTGCAGTAATAATAGAGTCGTGTTGAAACAGATGTATTGGGGAATAGTTCGAGTCGGGATTTTACTATCTCTGCGGGAAAGACTTAACACTTGAAAGGGGGTTTATTTTGCCGGTCTGAAAACTCGAAGAGGGTTTGTTCTGCTATGGAAGAGGGTTTCTTCCGTGTATGCAAAATGTAAAGTTTCTTCCGCTATGCCGTTTTTAGGGAAGGGGTTTCTTCCGAAGGGGGTTTATTCCGGTAGTTCATTTTTATTCATATCATTCTATTTTCTAATTTACCATGAAATTCATTGATTTTTGCTTAAAATATTTTCCCAATTTAGGGTGAATTGACGCTTGAATTCCAAATTTCATGGGTATCAATCATGTTCCCAAAGTAGTGAAAAAAAGGATATAAAATGCACATTATATAAATCAGACTGTATACAAATTGCTGAACCTTTGAGGGAGTCATGAACTTTTTTTTAATTTGGGAAAGATGATAAAAACCACTGATCAATTTTCTGGACATTTTTTTTTTCCAAACAACAGAAACAGGGTTAGGCCAAGACTTACTGAAATGATCAAAATAATTAACTTCATGTGAGTAAGGCAACAAAGTACAGGATTAACATGTTACAAAATGTGTTCTTATTTTGTCTCTAACGTGTTTATTAGTAAATTAAACTAGATTGTCAGGGTGTTTTTTTGCCCGATTTTATAGCCGAATAATGGCTATGTTCCCAATGGCAAAAAGCATGCTTTTTTCCCAAAATTTGGAAAAAAACCAATGTTAAAAAAAACAACATTTTTTTAAAGATGTGTATAATGATTATTTTATCTCAATTACATTTAACAAAGTATATAATAAAGATTTATATGATGTTATTCTGTTACTTTGAATTATTATAAGACTTATATCAAATTATTTTTCTCCAATTCAGGTGAATGCGAGAAAAAAAATCAATTCTGAATTTATTTTCCCTATTTGTTGAAAATGCCGATAAAATTCCCAATTCCAAAGCCATGGGCTATCTTTCCAAAAGGGGGGGGGGGGGGGGGGGGGGGAGAGTAAAAAAACTAAAATTATAATATATTCTTTTGTCAGAGGTGTAATTCTGCGTAGATATATGTAGAGTAACTTTCATTGAAGATCAATGGACTAAAAAGTTTGCAAATCATTGAATTAATTGATTTGCCAAATACTGAAAAGGCTCTTTAAGGTATTTTTTTCTTGAATTTTTCGTAAATATATGTAGAGTAACTTTCATTGAATATCAATGGACTAAAAAGTTTGCAAATCATTGAATTAATTGATTTGCCAAATACTGAAAAGGCTCTTTAAGGTATTTTTTTCTTGAATTTTTAATCATTTAATTGATGATTCATGCCAACAAATGAACCATATGAATAAAAAAAAATGTCATTTTATACCTTTCCGATTTCCATTTGGATCTGAGGCAGATCCATTTGGATCTGAGGCAGATCCATTTGGATCTGAGGCAGAAGTGCTGGCCATCTGAAGGTATCTACACTCAGGTTTGACCAGTTCGGCATTCACAGTTTGTCACTTCTAAACATGAGTCCTAAAAAAGACAGATATATGCTAATTAACATTTACTACATAGTTCATACCCAGCAAAAAAAAGAGTTGTCCTTGTACTTCAGAAAATTATTGTATTACATGATCCAGAATAATAGTGTGTTTGGCAACACCCTATCATAGTCAGGATTGATTGCTCGGGAATAACAAGTAGAAGGCAACCTTGATGTTAGAAAATATAGACCTAAGAAAGCCATTTCATGTTGGCATGGTGAATTATGTAAAATAAAAAAATGTTAAATGATAGTGAACCACTGAATTTCTTTTTTGCTTTACTGGTTTTTTTTATTATTGTAAGGGTGCCAATTTTCTATACCTTTCCAATAAAATCTGGGAATAACTGAAATTAATATCCCCAAAGGCAAAGATAATCAACTTGGGTTGGCCATGGACGTAATAACACCACTGACAAAATCGCATAATGCTATGTGCATCTAAACCGTTCATCATAACCTTTTAATGAAGCATTGGTTTCTAGCAATAACAGTGTATAGATCGTTCAATTAAAGAACAGTATCATAACGCGATCGCTAAAATAAATGACAATGAAAGTCCTCGCGGAAATATATGGCAAATTATTAATCGGGCAAACCCCCAATCAAATTAAAATACACAAGAGACAAACAAACACGCGTATCATTTGCATTTTCAAATATATTTGAAAATATAGTTAATTAGATCTAATATCATGGTCTAATCAGGTTTCTTTTAAGTGTTTGCGCGCAATAGAGTCCGCCATCTTGTTTGATTTTAATACGTGCAAAAGCCAGCAATCTGTATCTCCCACACGTTGCCGGGAATTTTTCTAGTACTCAGCTTTTTATATAAATTATCCAAAATATGTTTGACTACATGCAAAAAAGAGCACCATTTTATACTTTTATTCAAGTACGAACAGAAATTTTGTCTAAGACCCATTGACAATTTTGTTTAACAAAAATGATTTAAACGTAAAGTCGTTTATCGGCTTATAAAAAATAAATAAAAAATATCTCAACTTACGATTAGGTGCCGCTTTAAAACTTGGATTTCGTCAACATCTGTTTACATCTCAATGAAATTGCGTGTCGAGAAAATTGTTTCCTTCAAGCCTCCTTACAATTGTTTGAATTTGCGGTGATTTCGTGGTTTTCAAAATTTGCGCGGATGAAATCGTAAATAGCCGATCTAAGCTCGGAACCAATCAAATATCTTGGCGGAGGTTCTGGTAATGCTGCTTGTGTAGTGTATTAACTATCCACAAATACAGAACATATGTTAGGAACGTAAACTATTACCCAAAACATTTAGTTATGTCCTTATATCAAGTAATTACGTCATATTTTGTCTTAGGCCTTTGCTAAACCAAGATGGCAAACACGAATTATTCATGTGGCCCAGGGAGTTTGTTTTATTTTAGGTGCTTAACCAAGTCTTACAGTACATTAAAAAGTGAACATATTTAAAAATAAACAATAACGTAATCGTCTTTGAATAGCTGTTGAATCTCTATTAAAAAGTCTGTTGTTTTTTTTAAAAAGTTGGAAAATTATCACAGCAACACAAATTGGCAAGAACATTTTATAAATATATTTATAAAGATCTGTCAGACGTTCTTGTTCTCGGGTATTTGTTTGTTTGGAAAATGTAAAATTGGTTTAATCAGAGACGTACACATTCCTGATTTAATTTGTAATAAATAATATAATACTAATAAAACATATTTACCACTCAAATTTTATTTACGCCATAAACTGTAACCGTATAAAAGCACATGTAAAATTATGCCACAAATAAAAGAAATGGAGTTTAAGTATTCTCTATATATATACTTTATATATATTCTATATTCATTTTTTTAAATTTATTTTTTTATAAATGTTCGGAGTTTATAAGTCATTTAAAAACTGTACTGCATTCAACTTTCCGTGTAAGTTTGTACACGTTCCTATATGGCCTGTGACAAACGTTATACAATTGAGATAATTAGATGTTCTCAAACGATGTGAATTAATTGTTTTCACACTTTTAACAATTGACCTTCAATTAATATTGAGTCTTCGATATTTTTTTCGAGTGGCAAAAATAAAAATGGCGATACAACGCTTTAGAACTTTGAAACACGTACTGAAAAGTTATTTTTGTGTTTTATCTTAATAATTGTGTTATATGGGAACGGATATATCATTTTCATTCAAATGCCACAAACCCAAAATACCAACGAATGGAATCTATTTCCCATGCACAAAATAAGGCAATAATTACATAATAGATATATAGATTTATTTTGGAGATGGCATACATACACACAATGCATTAAAAGAACATGTACATAAAACAATATGAAGTAAAAGAAATAAAAAATAATTATATAATTGACAAGTACATGCATATAATGCACTATGGCACTCACACTTACGCCAAGGATTACACAAAAAGAGCAATATCCCTAATTTCCATTGTGGTCCTTTGTTTGACAAGTTACGTGTCAGCAAATACACCGGATACTGTCATATCTGATGGCAGACGCCATAAAGTTGATTATCACCTCTTTGATGACAGCTGGAAGCCAGGACCGACAAGGGGCTTTCCTTCTGATGTAGACGATAATAATTTTAATCCGTTATCAAATTTTTTTAAATGTAAATATATATTGTATATCACAATTAATAAGTTATAGCTTGAATGTTTTATACAAAAATAAAATACATTAAAACAATGCAAGACCCGTCTACCAAACACGATTTTGCGAGAAAAATTAAACTACCACGAAACAAACAATAATTCAAAACAACAACAAAAATGCGCCCACTTAATTAAATAAATACAATATACATTACAAAACAACTATTCATACCTTATGTTAAAGTGTGTTCTAGAACAGTTTATTTACTACAGCAAAAATAGGAATGTAGATTTAGGTGAAAAAATATCAATACGTAACGAACTACATAATTATATATTTATCTAATCCAGAGGATTATTATTACAATTGACGTGTACTCATTAATACGTTTTATACGTTAAATGAGAAAACACGTTGTGAAATTTAACAAGATTGGATTAACGAGAAATCAATGACCAGCTGACTAAACTGCAAACAACCATTCTCAAATATATTTGGAATGGACATTATGTTAGGAATGCTGTTATCACAAAAGACATATTTATTATGGATATATGATCCATTTTGAAAAACGGGTCAGCGATAGATTTGATGGTAAAACGTTACAGGAATAGTCTTTCTCTTTTTTACATTTCACTTCATTTGTAACAAAACGATTCATAATCTCAAAGAATAGATTCACGTTAACTTATTCATTATATCAAAGACCGAATAAAAAGTGCTTATTTGATTTTCATATATACGTTTGAGTAGGAGACTACACTAATGGGATTGTTTACCCTCGGGACTTCGGTTAAAGTATGAGACTAAAGGATTGATGTGTAATATGTACACTCAATTAAACAACATGCAAATGAAGTGAGGGGCCGTTGTCGTTTGGTTTTTTGTAAACGGAAATGTCCGATTGTGAATGCGTCTTAACGGAAATGTCCGGATGCGAAAGCGTCTTTTCGATTGGTGGAAATTACTCCCGTAAGTTTGCCGATTGGAAAACCGTTTCTCTGATTGGTAAAAAATTTCGATACGTACGCTACTGCGAGAGCGCGAACTTTGACATTCGACCTGCAAAATCAAAACAACCACCATGTTTGCAATTGTGTTTTGGGAAGATTCAACATTTTCCGTTATAGCTTTAAGAGGCATCGTTTCCCCTAGGAAAGAGGAACACGAGTATTATGTCGGAGATTTAGTCCAGGCCAAGTTTCAGGGGAAGTTGTACTCCGCAACTATATATGAAATTGGAGGTAAGTTCTGTTAAACTTCTGAAAGTGAAAGTGTTACAATCATGTCCATGTTTGCAATCCACAAAGTTAATTCCTCCAGATTTATTTTAATATAAAATTGCTCAACAGCGTTTCTTATTCCAAAGCTTTTTTTTTACTTAATCCATACGTAATTTGATTGATTATCTTGGTGATTAATTTTCGAGAAATATAGATATTAATTATGATGGACGAAAATCTTTTTCTTAAGCTTCAGTTCCATGAACGTTTGTTCTTTGCTTATTTTTTTGCACAGCGCGAATGGAGAATTTTCGTGCATTTATTATCAAGAATATGTAAAATGACCAATGTTGAATATTTTGTTTCTTTCAGACAACAGAGGAAATCTCAACAAAACTCTGAATGCAGGTTTCAAGATTGATATGTCAAGTAAGACCAAGCTTAAATTTCCATATTTACATTTGATTAATTCAGGTATCCGGAGAAGTGCCCCCCCGGAGAACTGCCCCCCGGAGAACTGCCCCCTTATTTTAAAGGTGGCGGAGAGGTGCCCCCCCATCAAATCGGTAGGGGCGGAGAACTGCCCCCCTGTCAAAATTTAGTAGGCGGATATCTGCCCCCCATCAAATCTGTAGGGGCGGAGAACTGCCCCCCGGTGTCATATTAGTTATTAGTTACGTAGTGAAAACAATACTTACGGGTAATTTTACGTTATCGCCGTACACATTTTATCCGGTAACAATTTAATTTCAGTACAAGTATATTACCATTTATCGAACTGAATAACACAAATTGTCTAGAGGCATGTGATAATACTGTTTAAGGCCCTTGGTACGCATCTGCACCACTCACTATACATGAATGCCTTGTAAAAGTCGTGTTTTAATAAGAGCGCGAAACATAGTCGAGATCCACACAGGAAACGCGTGCGTGTTAATACTGGCAATGTGTTGCAACTAAATATAGACGTGCAACTCGGTACTTATGGAGGAAAAGTTACATCGGAATTAATTTACATTATAAAGATAGTATTGACCCATGGAAAAAAACGTTAATTGACATATAAAAAAGTAAATTAATAGGCAAGGCAAAGGCAATAATTTAGCTGACTTGAAGAAAAAAGTGAAGTGAAGTTGAATTTATAAGCAATTTATTTATGTTGTTTAGTTCATTCATGTCTTCTAGCACCTTATCCGTCGGTAGCATCGCCAGACCGTCGAGTCGTCCGCAGTTTGCATTTTGAGCAGATCATGTCGACATGCCAAACAAACAAAATCGGTAACAGTTGCTTTAATTAGCAGCTAATAAGGCAGGCAGAGAACTTGTTACCGTTAACGATAAGTACCGCGATCTTTTAATCTTTTAATTGGTAGACCGGACCGACCTTAATTGTTAAGAACTTGTTAGCTTTGAATAAAGCCGCATACGGGTTTATTATATTGAACCGTCCAAATCCGTAATTGGCGAAAACAAACAAATAAATTATTGTTTTCAGCTTGCATAAGGATGGATTAAATTGCATGCTAATTGTTTGTTTTTATTACGGGGAAAATATCAAATAATTCAGCCGCGAAAACTTTTTATTAGCAAAAATTTATTTGTTTTTCTTTGTTCACATTGACGAAAATCACGTGATTATCAAGTTGGCGACGTGATGACGTCCATGCCGAGGCAGGTATTTTATGCCGTTTTATAACTTTTATTACTTGTACAACTTTATATTACTTTTGAAATTTCACTCAATTTCCATACATAATAGCAAGAAAGTTACTGGCGTTATTGTCATTATAATACTCGCTTTATATATCACCGCTATTTCTTTAATTAGGGGGCACTTCTCCGGGTCATCAATTCTGACAGGGGGGCAGTTCTCCGCCCCTTATTAATCAGCAGGGGGGCAGTTCTCCGCCCTATACAAAAACAGTGAGGGGGCAGTTCTCCGCCCAGTGAAAAATCTTTGGGGGGGGCAGTTCTCCGGGGGGGCACTTCTCCTAGAGCCATTAATTCATAGACGGCACAAAACATACACAAGTTATAGCAGCTTCTTTCTATGAAGTTATGGTTTCTAGCAAAAACCTTGTATTTGCAATCTCAGTTTCTTTATCAACCATTGCAGTTAGTTTAGTTTAAACCTTATTTTAGCTTGATTGCATCGAAAGCTTTAGGCTTAAATGAACTCTCTCGAGTCCGTTTCCTGAGAAGAACCAGTACTTGGTGCCTACAGTGCAGATAATGAGAATCCAGAGTAGGGATTGAACCCACAAACTCCCTATCGCTAGACGGACACCCCATCAACTACACCCCTGCGTCCTTGACCATTACAGTAGAAGGTCAAATAATGTTTTACAGGTTCACAGATACTCCATGAACAGTCCAGTACTGTTATTTACAGCTAGCCATGCAGGATATTGTTATGTATTGATCTCATGGTGTTCATACTGATGATGTTGTTACAGGAGTGCAACCAGATGCCCAACGCAAGCGTCACACATCAGCACCTGAGGAGGAAAACAAGCAAGGAGCCGATGAGCCACACAAGAAAAAGAGGCGCCACGTTCTGTGGCGTCTCATCTGGATCCAAACTGTTTGCAAAGGCTTTCAAAATTGGGTTCCAGCACTGTAAGAGTTAAGCGTTGAATGAATAATATGCCAAAATGGCAATACATTTTTTTTGTGGGCATTACTGGCCATTTCATTAAATTAAGATCTATATGCTAGTTGATAAATATTGATATTAAGGTAGCTTTGTATTCAGGAGAAAAAACATAAGCATATATTATGACACATAGTTTCTGCATTTGAGCAATTTTGATAACAAGGAGTCAGAACAAACCCTGTCTTGGAAGTATATGGGAGCAGTTAAAAAAGTAAAATAGACTAAATACTGGCTAGAGTGATAATTGTTCCTGAATGATTGTTTAATGTTTGATGAGTTTTAACAATTTCCAAAATAGAAATTAGTAGTTCGGCTATGAATTGAAAAAACATGAATTTAGATTGGAATGTTAAGTTGAATAACAATTGAGAAAATTGCGTTTGCAATATTTCACTTCAGTTGAAAGGTATGATAGCAACACATTTATTATACAGTGGTACAGGCCAGGCAGATATTATTAAAGCGAAGATCATCGTTGATGTCAGAACAAGTAACTGCTCAACCTGAGACCCTTGCTACAGTGACTAACATGCCAGTGACTCCATCAGCAAGTAAGCTATCAACGACTTATGATGTGATGACATCGGCCCTGGTATCCTCTTCTGTTGAAGCATCGGCTTGGAACCCTCTGCCGGCCATTCCTCTACAGATGACCCTTCTGCCAGCCACCTCTCTGCAAGACACATCCACACATATGACTCCTCTGCCAGCCACCCCTCTACAGATGACTTTTCTGCCAGTCACGTCCACACAGATTTCCCCTCTGCCAGCCTTACCTCTACAGATGACCCCTCAGCCTGCCACATGCACACAGATGACCCCTCATGTTCTGCCAGTCACGTCCACACAGATGACCCCTCTGCCAGCCACACCTACACAATTGACATCTCCGCCAGCCACCCCCACCATGATGACCCACACATCAGTGAATTTTGGACACGCAACATGCAGACCAGATTTCACCTCTTTTGATTATGGACCAGCACCACCATAAGTGAGGGAGGTTTCCTTCATGGAGATGATGTAGAGTCCACTATGTGAGGAAGAGGTAACTTGTCTTGTACTGTTAAGACTTTTGATAGGTATACATTGTTTTTATGTCACCCAGTCTAAACTGGAGCACATACTGTTTTGCCCTGTCTGTTTGTTGGTTTGAGTCAATTTTTAACATTGGTCGCAACTTTTTGCAATATTAAAGATAGCAACTTGATATTTGGTATGCATTTGTTTCTCATGGAGCTGCGCAATTTGATAGGTGAATGGCCAACGGTCAAATATATGGGGGACAAAGTCAAGTGTTTCACAAACACATCTTGTTTGAAAAGAGCTTTTGTTCTGAAAAACTGCATTAAGTTACACCTAAACATTGAAGGCTAAAATTATTTTCCAGGTTGAGACTGCCACCAGCGAGTGCTATGTTGGCTGGTCCTGTCACAGCTGTTGTGAGCAGATAAAGGTGATGCAGACAAGAATCACACAGATGGAGCTGATGCTTAAGGTACTTCAATCATAAGTTCTTGCATTATAAAAATAAAATAAAAAATATTATGTGAACATTTACAACAAGTGATAAACACTTATGTGACACTTGTCGAAAAACAACAGTAAAAATATATATATACCAATAAATGCCAAGTGAAAACCCCAATTATACTTAAAATGACTGTAATTTTAAATTTCAAGTGTTGTGTCATCACTTCAGCACCGCTTAAGTTTTTAGTTAGCATCGGAATTTTAAACATCGAAAGAAGGCGAGATAATTTTGCTATGCTCGCTTTGCACTGTTATTTATCCATTGTTTGTCAGTCTAGAATTCAACATTTAAGACCTTCAAATAGTAATTAAGACTGACATTGGAATTGCTTAAATGGTTGTTTTAACATGATAACTGCAACTTTATTTTGCATAATAATTTTTGTTGTCTGAATCCCTGTTGAATGATTAATGCTAGTTCATTAAAGCTCATTAATTATGTAAGCAATGGAGTTTTCCTATGTTACTTTTATAGCCAAATTAAAACTTTGAAAATTGTGTTTGAACAACTTTTTGGAGATCAATTTAATTAAACACAAACTTAAAACACATGTATCAATGGTCCATTAATATCTTGATTGACTTGATATCAGTGTCGCAATATTATTATTTTTACAATTTTAACCACATATACTAAAACACATGGATAATTTGTTTTCTTACCCACTTAAAACACCGAAAAATGCATTTTTGTTTTTCAGATGCAACAGTCAAAACACAACATAGCCAGTAGGGTCACATCGCCAGTTGTGTGTGCATCGATGCCACAACCTGCCATGCTACAAAAAGACACACTGGTGGCAAGCCCTGTCCATACAGGGAATGACCAATCACTGCAGGTAATGAAACAAAGAACTGCTTATCATAAATAAATAATGATACATAAAATTAAAGTGAGGATACTGTTGAAACTGTTATGTTGTTTTCGATAGTTCACATGGCTGAACTGTAGTTCCATCATGTTGTCTTCTACTAAAACGTTTTGTATGTGTGTAGAAGTGTTGATTGATATTTATCATGTGACAAGCTTACATGTTTTTAGTAGCATTAGGAGTCATTAATTCTAGGGAACTTACGGCAATGCATAGAACATAATGAACAGCGCTCTTGTTTTCGATCAGTGGGTTCACTGCTTTCGTTAAAGGAAGTTTGGGAGTAATTTACTTCTGGTTTTTGTTTTAAAACTTCCAAAATTGCACCCATGGAAGTCTCACAACTAGCAATACCAAATGCTTGGAAGTAAAAATTTCAACATGTAAGTGCAATACACTGATTAAGATGTGACAAATATTTTTATAGTTTGAAATGTGATGAAAGTAAATTACAAGCTTTGGAAAATTACAAATTGTAAATATTTTGTCAAACTCCTTTTCTTTTTTGGTTGCAGAGTATCATTAAAGCTGAAATCCAGCATGAGACCAGGGAGGTGAAGGCCATCGCCCGGGCCATGTGCCGACTCTTCACTCCCCACCAGCTGGTGACTTGCTCCATGAAGGGAGCACCAACCACAACGGGGTCACCAAGACCAAGCCTCCCAGCTGCTGAGAGGAATGCAATCATTGGTACTTTTTCTTCATCATAAAAATTTGAAGAACCAGTTATCCGTATAGAATTTCAATACACAGCCTTCAAATATTTTTCAGATCACTTACTGTTTACAGTCGCATAAATGATCATTATATTACATCATTTGTGAAAAGGGGGAGTTTTTATTATCCAAGTGACAGTTAACAATAGTTTTTTTTTATTCATGAAGACAGGCATTGAAAATTTTTGTCCGTGTCTCTAGTCACTGTCTCCAGGACAATCAGTTCTAAACTCATTTGTGTTGACTTCCTTAATATGCAAATATTTAACCTCTTTCTGGCTAGAGTATTTTCTTTTTAAGAACAGATTTAGTTTTTTGGCATGTTTTTAAAATGAATAGTGTGTTATATTTTTCAGATGTCATAGCCAAAACCTTTAACAGGCCTCTGGTTGACGTCGAGGAAAAGATGAGAGGTTGTTTGAGGCGTCTGCGGCTGATGCACAAGTAGCCTGAAGTCTTAGTTAATAAAAATGTGCTGTAAAAATGATTATTTAACCATTGTTTTCACTTAGATTTGCACCTGTTGCAACAATATTAACTTATTTTTATACTCCCGGTAGGAACTCATATAGCAGTTGAACTGTCCGTCTGTCTGTCTGTCTGTCTGTCCGTCCGAAAACTTTAACATTGGTCATAACTTTTGTAATATTGAAGATAGCAACTTGATATTTAGCATGCATGTGTATCTCATGGAGCTGCACATGTTGAGTGGTGCAATGTCAAGGTCATCCTTCAAGGTCAGAGGTCAAAATCCAATGAAAGTAATAAGCTTTAAAGAGAGATAGTGACCCTGGGTCTTTTAGTGCCCGGTGTATAGCACCTAGTACACTGCACCTCGGTTTAACGTCTCATGCGAAAGACGAGTTAGTAGGTTAGGTGCAGCGGGGGATCGAACCAGCGATCTCTGGATTGTGAAGCCAGTGTGTTACCACTAGACCACGGATCCGCTACGAAAGAGAGATAATTTCTTTACCTGCCAAATGATAAATAGAAACTTTATTTCAAAGCAGCGCAGTGGGGGCATTAAGTTTCTGACAACACATCTCTTGTTTGTACTTTAATTCATACAATCTTACTTTTTTATGTCCCCCACTATAGTAGTGGGGGACATATTGTTTTTGCTCTGTCTGTTGGTCTGTTGGTCCGTTGGTCTGTTGGTCTGTTGGTCTGTTTGCGCCAACTTTAACATTTTGCAATAACTTTTGTTATATTGAAGATAGGAACTTCATATTTGGCATACATGTGTATCTCATGAAGCTGCACATTTTGAGTGGTGAAAGTTCAAGGTCAAGGTCATCCTTCAAGGTCAGATGTCAAATATATGTGGCCAAAATCGCTCATTATATGAATACTTTTGCAATATTGAAGATAGCAACTTGATATTTGGCATGCATGTGTATCTCATGGAGCTGCACATTTTGAGTGGTGAAAGGTCAAGGTCATCCTTCAAGGTCAGAGGTCAAATATATGTGGCCAAAATCGCTTATTTTATGAATACTTATGCAATATTGAAGATAGCAACTTGATATTTGGTATGCATGTGCATCTCATGGAGCTGCACATTTTGAGTGGTGAAAGGTCAACGTCAAGGTCATCCTTCAAGGTCAGAGGTCAAATATATGTGGCCCAAATCACTTATTTTATGAATACTTTTGCAATATTGAAGATAGCAACTTGATATTTGGCATGCATGTGTATCTCCATGGAGCTGCACATTTTGAGTGGTGAAAGGTCAAGGTCATCCTTCACAAGGTCAAGGTCATCCTTCAAGGTCAAACGTCATATAGGGGGACATTGTGTTTCACAAACACATCTTGTTTCAGTTCTTTCTTTGTGTTCACTATTATATTTTATTATGAAAATGCCATGTCTGTCAAAATAGTTTTATCATGCTGTGTATATGTATATATGTTAAATTTTATGTATTATCGTTTAAAAAAGTAAATAGAATTTAATTTATGTTTTTTTTGTTCTTATCATAAATTTTTTTTTAAGTGGGTGAAAAGTGGGATTTTACTGAGCATTTAACAGGTTTTAAAGCTAGTTTTAACTGCGTTTAATCTGTGAAAAGCACACATTTAGCTCACTTAATGCTCAAACAATAACCCACTTTTAACTCGCTTAAGAACAGGAAAAACCGACTTGATGTGTAGAAGCGGGTGTAAAAGCCAACATAAAGAAGGAAAACACACTTACTTTTAACCAACTTAAGTTGGTAAAATGCAGTATTAAAGCGTGTTTTAACTGCGTTTAATCTGAGAAAAGCACACATTTAGCTCACTTAACACTCAAACAAAAACCCACTATAAACTCGCTTGTGAACAGGAAAAACCGACTTGATATGAAGAAGCGGGTTAAAAAGCCAACATAAAGAAGGAAAACACACTCACTTTAACCAACTTAAGTTAGTATAAGACGGTTTTAAAGTAAGTTTAAACTGTGTTTTATCTGTGAAAAGCACACATTTAGCTCACTTAACGCTCAAACAAAAACCCACTTTTAACTCGCTTAAAGACAGGAAAAACCGACTTGATGTGTAGAAGCGGGTTTAAAAGCCAACTTTTAACCCACTTAAGTTGGTTTAAGTTGGTATAAGAAGGTATAAGCGTGTTGGTTTATGTGAGTGAAATCCAGGTTTTACCCACAAAAACCAAGTCGGTAAGCAAAAAGTGTATTTAAAAGACGCGCTTTAACCCGGTGCCAATACCGCAGGGTTTAACACTGTTTTAACACGGATTAAAACCGGGTTTTGCCCACTTTTTTGACAAGAGCTCCTATAATCAGATTACCCTACCCATTGAATACCTGAACATTGCAATATACATGTATTTATTAGATATAATCGCTCCGCAAATTTCTTTGTGTGAGTGTAGTGTCAGGCAATTTGAAAAAGATTACAATCAATTGAATTTCTTTCATATCATACCTGCCAAATCACTTGAAGCCTTTGACTAGTAATGGCTGCAATTTGATAACCATAGCTGAAACTTTCAATTTAAAATCCACTGGTGATCAGCAATTTAACAAACTTGTTCGCACATTTGGCCATTATTGAGGAGGGTATATATAAGTCACACCTTCCCTCTAATCCTGAGTTCTTGTGTGTGTATGTGTGTGAGTATTCTGTATGAAATTAGTATCATCTCTGTAATTTGTGCATTCCTAGAAGGATTTCAATGTCATTTCATATTTTATATTTGCCTGACTACAGTAGTACAGACACCGTGTACTTAAACAAAAAGCCTGTCAGCAGTGTTCACTTTTCTCGATGGGTGACAGTTCCCAGGGGATGGACACGCTACTTAAAGTGATTGTTTGGCCATAATTCACCTTGTTTCGCGATGAAAAGGAGTCGGCAACATGGGAATCGGAAATATGCATTCCGCAAACTAGGATACATTGTAAATAACAGAAATAATAAATATTCGATCGATTGGGAAATGGCAAAAAATGACTTCGCAAACTGGAAATCTGAAATTCAAAAATCAGCAATGGGGTACAAAGATGGCGACTATCACAGCTTCATTGCTTTATTTGTCCGTTTAACCAATTTTAATCACGTAGAGGTTAAACCACCTTCGACAGCTAATTGGTGTTTATCTGTTGTGTAATGTCAATAAAGTTGTGAAAAACTAAAGAGTCAGTGTTTATTACATGTATTCCCTATCAGAGCAGTATGTGCAAGAAAAATAAATGAAATTATGCAGATGATTTACGTACATGCTAACGCAGTGTAACTGTTTACAGATATTCATTTCCATTTTTACCCATTATCAGAAAGTCCCCAGGAAGCACTTTTTTTACATACTTTGTATGACACAATAAAACATTTTTTGTACATGATCGTATTGCATTTAATCTAAATTAAAATTTGCTCGTCCAATGAAAGTTGTGTCCCATAATGCATTGTACTCTTTACACTTCTGATAAATGGTGTAGGCCTCAGATTTTGGTCCTTAAAAAAAAAACTGTTCAAAACATGCCCCCGGGGTAAATTTTGGCCATGCCCCATTACCCAGGTGAGTGATAAAGGGCATTTTTTCAATCTTGTCTAAAAAAATTCATAAATATAACAATGTTTCTATATAAATTTCTTCTTAAAAAGAGAGAATATGTATTGCTTAAATAAGGTTTATAGTAAATTAAAAACAGCGTTATTAGATGTATACCCCTTTAAGCTACTGTAATCCTTTAGTTCAGAAACATTTGAAACAGCTTTATGGGAACAAAATAATGTTCTATGGTCCAACCAGTTTGTATTATGTTTTAAAACTATTCAATATTCTCTACAGGATTTTGAATAGCTCAACAAATAAGATATTTGACACCTAAAGAAGATTCCTTTGTGTGAAATAGACATGCTCAAATATCCACAAACATTTTGTATGCTCCCCCAAAATTTATTTTGGGGGGAGCATATTGTCGCCACTTCATCTGTCTGTCCGTGTGTCTGTCTGTGCACAATTTTTGTCCGGGCTATTTCTCAGCAACTAATGACCAGAATTCAATGAAACTTTATAGGAAGCTTCATTACCAAGAGGAGATATGCATATTATCAGCGGGTTCTGGTCGGATGATTTTTCACATAGTTTATAATGGCCCTTTGAAATTTTCCATTAATTGTACATAAAGTGCAATTCTTGTCCGGGCTATTTCTCAGCAACTAATGACCAGAATTCAATGAAACTTTATGGGAAGCTTCACAACCAAGAGGTGATGTGCATATTATCAGCGGGTTCTGGTCGGATGATTTTTCATAGAGTTATGGCCCTTTGAAATTTTCCATTAACTGTATATATAGTGCAATTCTTGTCCGGGCTATTTCTCAGCAACTCATAACCGGAATTCAATGAAACTTTATGGGAAGCTTCACTACCAAGAGGAGATGTGCATATTATCAGCGGAATCTGGTCCGATGATTTGTCACAGAGTTATGGCCCTTTGAAATTTTCCATTAACTTTACATATAGTGCAATTTTTGTCCGGGCTATTTCTCAGCAACTAATGACTGGAATTCAATGAAACTTTATGGGAAGCTTCACTACCAAGAAGAGATGTGCTTATTACTAGCGGCTTCTGGTCGGATGATTTTTCACAGAGTTATGGCCCTTTGAAATTTTTTATAAAACAATTATTGTCCCCCCAACTACTGTGCCCTCAAGACGTTTCCTTTAATCTGAATATATAGTGCAATATTGTGACAAAAAAACCTTTGGGGAGCATTGATCACCGGTCTCCGACGGTTTCTTGTTTTATTATGTTTCCTTTAAGCTGAATAATGTTCAATATGATATTTAAGCAAATTAGCCAATGGTTTATTTAACCCATTCCAAGAATTGGAAACTTATCAACATTTTATTTGTATAACTTTATGTGCAATTTGCATGTCAGATTTGTGTGAAATAGTAGCTTTGATATTGCAATTGTTTAATTACTTTAATTTAAATAATACTTAACCTTTAAAATCAATGCTCTTAAGTTTCTATATATGAAGAAGACAACGCAGAAGAAGAGGACAAGGATGCATTCTACGACGCCCTTCAAAGTGTTTTAGAGGACATCCCCCAACAGGACGTGCTGATGTTGCTCGGCGACTTCAATGCTAAGGTTTGCTGCGACAACAAAGACAGAGAGAGGACCATGGGAAGACATGGAGTGGGTGTGATTACCGACAACGGGGAGAGACTAGTCAACTTCTGCCAACAGAACGACTTGGTCATAGGAGGGACCCTGTTTGTGCACAAGGAGATCCACAAACTTACATGGACATCACCAGACGGCAGGACCCAGAACCAGATCGACCACATCATCATCACCTACACAAGGTCGATATATTGTATTGAATATATCATGCGTTGCCGCGACTGTCAAGAAAAATATTGTGCGTGGCCGCCACTTTTAAGAAAAATATCAAGTATCGCTTCGTGTGTCTAGTTTTGCGCTTGATGAAAGAAGTGCAAGATTATATATGGAACTATCAGGATTCCGTATGTTTTAGTATTTGCTCCTCGTTGTCCTGGGTATTGAACCCTTAGGGCAGGCAAGTCCACATGGCGTATAGTGGTTATGTTTTAGTATTCGCTTCTTTTTGTCCTGGGTTTTGAACCCCCAGTGCAGGCAAGCCTTCATGTAGCATAATGGTAATGTTTTACTTTACCTGACACTTTCCTAATGATTTTAGTAATTTGATGGGTAATAATTCATCAAAAGTGATGTACATAATACAGCTAGTATGACTTACTATTTTTATTAAAGATCTTTGCTAAAAGAATATGAAAACAACACTTTATATCTTGGTCAATATTACTGATTAATATGGTTATCATAATAGTATACAGATATTACATATGGATATCCAGATACAAATTCTGGCATTCATTTACATTGCAACTAAAAAATATCTTGTATGCTCAATTACTCGATTGCAACAAATTGAGCAACTTTATTCATTGAAATTTTGTATTATGATCATGCTTATGAATTCATGTTGGGTAGGTGGCTGAATTCAGGGTGAATTAAAAGAGTATAACTAGAAGTACACAAATGGTTTGCTTTCTATAAATTTAGATTGATATATGCATGCTATCGTAATGGCACTGTGCATTGAACATTGTGTGGGTCTGGCCAAAGCGCAAGTCAAGTTTACTGATGTAGAAATATTTGTTCCTCTCAATACCTTAAACATGTGCAATCTGTATGATCCATTTAAGATGGCGTCATAGTGATAATATATGATAGCTTTTGAACATTATAATTTCACATTTGCAGATATATAATTAATTTGAATTACTAATAGATTTTAACTTGCATACAACTGTCGCGTGTTGAAGGGAGCTCCCAAAAGTATGAAAAGTATCAGGATAGTGTTCTCCATTCCTCCATTACATGATGCGAGTAAGAAAAAAGCTGTAAACAAAATCTGGCTAAAAAATAACAACATTTAGGACTTACTCAACGCTTTTTAAGTTTTTAATACAAGCTGCATTGAATTTATAGGCATATGCAGGGCTTTTTTTCCTGATTTTGTGAAGCGGCCCTGGCCGCCTCACTTTGTGAAAAATTGAGTCGCAAACTTTTCAAAATTGTAAAGGAATGAGACGCAAACTTGTGAAAATTGTGAAAAAACAAGTTGCGAACTTGTACAAATTGTGAAATTCAGTTAATTAAGAATAAGTATAGTAAAAGCATGTTTAATACATGTACTTGCCTAATATTGAAATGTCTTTAAGTATAAATGCATTAATCATATTTTCATTGTCTTGACACTTTCTTTCAACAAATAACCACTTATAATTAGATCAACAATAGATCTTAAACCAAAGAAAAGCCTGACCCCTGTCAATAACTTGACTTGCCCAAACAACTTGTGTAAGAAATGTCAACCATTTATTATATTTTTTTCAGATTTTACAAAGCATAAACACATACACTGTTTGAACATTTCTTCGCACCATGAAAATGCATTAAAATCAATGTTCATATAAATGGATAACAGTTATACTTAAGTTTAACCAATATTAACAATTGTAAATGGATAATATACAGAATAACAAGTCTCGCTCTCGGTTATCAATACATAAATCATGTGCTTTCATCAAAATTTCAAATGAATTTTCTTAAAATTTAATCCATGTTCGTTTTAAAAGTGCATTGTAAAAAAAAACCTTCTGTAGAAATCTTTTGTTTCTTTATTGAAATCCCAAATTGCAATAAATTGGGAATATTTGATGTTTTTAAAAATCTGTTCAACATAGCAACACCATTATTGTTTAATGGTGAGGTAGTGTGTTGTGTGTCGTGGGGCCTAAACATTTGCATTGTTTACACACTAGAGGCCACATTTATTGCTTGATCTCAATTAAATTTGGTTAGAAGATTTGTCTTAATGGTATCTTGGACGAGTTTGAAAATGGTTCTGGTTGGTTAAAAAACATGGCCGCCATGGGGCGGGGCATTTTACCTTATATGGCTTTATTAAAACCTCGTTAACACTCTAGACGTGACATTAATTGTCCGATCATCACTAAACTTGAACAGAAGGTTTGTCCAAATGATCATATATTGGACAAGTTTAAAAATGGTTCCGTTGGCCAGCAAAACATGGCGGCCAGGGGGTGGGGTAGTTTTCCATTATATGACTTTAGTAAAACCTTGTTGACAAACTAAAGGCCTAATTAATTTTCAGATTTTCATAAAACTTAGTCAGAATATTTGTCGAAACTATATCTTGGTTGAGTTTGAAATGGTTCCAGTTGGTTGAAAAACATGGCCACCAGGGGGCGGATCATTTTTCCTTATAATTGTTTTGGTAAAAACTTGTAAACACTCTTAAAGTCACATGTATGGTCCATTCTTCATGAAACTTGGTCAGACCGTTTATGTTAATGATATCCTGGATGATTTCGAAAATGGTTCCGGTCTGTTGAAAAACATGACCACAGTGGGTCGGCAATTTATCCTTATATGTCTATAGTAAAAGCATGTAAGCTTTTTTAAAATTACACTTATAGTTCACTCTTCTGAAACTTGGTCAGAACATTATTTTGTTCTAATGATATATTGGGCTGCACAGAATGTGTCAGTTCCTTTGTATCTCAGGTTAGCCAATTTGGGCGTTTCAGGCCTTCTTGCAGTCTCCACACTAACTATAAGCCCGCCAGAGCCCGGGACTGATGAAATGTTATTCGGGCTACTAAAAATTAATAATTTTTATCAATTTTATTGACCCCAGCTTTATTCTACTATGTGTATATGTTGTTATATATGTTTTGTGCTGTGCTGTACCGTTTTGGCAATTGGTTCCTTGCCATAAAAAAATGACCACGAAGGTGTGTATGATAGAAGTGCAATACTGTTTCACTTCTTTATATTATATAGTCGGGCTATTGCATTTTTGTCTGTTTCAGATAAAGCTTCATAATTCGGGCTAGTGGTTTTAATATATTACTGTGAAGACTGTTCTTGTTTGTTATATTCTGTGAGACTTTCAGTATGATTGAGTATTTTAAATTAGAAGCATTTGATTGGCAATTATTTGTTTTTATAATAATATTGATAACATGAATAATTAATCCCATATTGGTCCTTAATTTTTATCTTAATTGGTGTAAATATTGTTTAAATATAGTGACTGAATTAATGTCACTTTCAAATGACTTTGCAGCTTTAAATTCCAATTAAAAAAAGAAATTGTATCATACAAAAAGCAGTCATTAGTGTATAAGTGTATTCATAGTTCTTCAATAGATCTTTCATACAACGCAATCAGGGCTTCTTTGCTCCTGTCATTGAGAAACAAAGATTAACGTACTTTGGGGAGAGTAATGTTATGCCTTAAATACAATAAACATAATATCCCTCCCCAGTGAATTCCGTTCAGCTAAATGGTCTTGCAAGGCTTGAAGCTCAATAGAAGATTTATAATACCTATTGAAAGGTTACTAAAATGAAAATAACTTTCAAATTACAAATAATTTTGTTTGTATGCCCCCAGTAGGGTGGAATATGGCAGTTGCACTGTTCATCCATCTGTCTTGAATCCGTTTCAACTCTCTCAGACATTGACCTTATTTTTGGTGTGTGGCAGTCTTGGGTCTACCTTCACGTTGGAAGTCTTCTCACTATCTACTTCGAGGACACCAAGGACTGGTTCAGGACACAAACTCTAGAGTGTCTAAATTGAATCTTGGGCTTTTTATCAATCAAGCTAAAAAATATAGATTTAAACACCAGTATAAATATATGTTTTGTGCTTTAGCAAAACAGTTGCTCTATTAAGTTTTCAAGTTTAGAAAAAAAGACAGGATGGAATTTTCACCTTGAGAATTGTCATTTAAGCATACAAATTCACACATGAGTTCCCTTATGATTGAAAATATAATATTTCTGTCAGTTTTGATATTATGGTCAGTCATTTTCTGCTGTTATTTGTTGACTGGGAATGTTCATGGGGGCATGTGTATACAGGAGCTTACTGGATTTGAGTCAGGTTAGTTGGAACTTAATTCCAAGATGGCGTCGTGAACATTTATATGTATTCCCCTTGCTGTCCAAACTGACCAAGCCCAACAGATCAATGGCTTTATATAGACGTATATTATTCAAATTAATTAAAAGATCTTCATCCTTGAAACAAAACATAGCCTTAATATTTATCGTCTGATTATTCTCTATACAATTTGTTCAAACCATGCACTTGCGGTCAAAACTGGCGGCGCTTCGGTGGTATCATGATTAATAAAGACCTACAACAAAATGGTATGTTCTGGCCCCTATATTTGGTATGTCACATTGTGTAAGTCTTGAACAAAGTTGTTGAGGTCAAAATTGGTTACACTGCAAGTATCGCATGATTTCATTTTGTATAGGCTTATTAAGCATAATAATTTTCAAAACCTTTGAAACTGCAATGTCTAATGCTTTGACATTTGGTATATTACATCAGATAAGAATCCTCTTAAGATATTGTTACAGTTATTACTCCATGTTGCAGTTGTTAAATTGCCAAATTTTGACACATCCCATCACACAGGTGAATGATCAAGGGCATAATTCTTCTCTTGTTTCAACCATTTAATCAATTAAACATTGTTTTCAATGATAAATTTTTGCTTGAAAAAAGGTAATATGCATTGCTTAAACAGAGAGGGTAATCACGTGATCATCAAGATGGTGGCGTCCACGCCGAGACAGTTCTTTATCGCCGTTTTATACCCTATATTACTCTTGTTTAATTTTTATCAGTTAACCCTTTCACTGATAGACTTCTTATCTGATCTGCCACTCCAGGCCAATACCAGTCCTGCTGTTCTGATAACAGTGACTCCATATACAGCTGATAAGCCTGACTACACCATCTCAATAGGGTTATTGGGAAAATAATGGAAAAATTCTCAACTGTTACACCTGTCTTGTTTAGGCTTAATTTTACTTAGTTCCTTGCATTTCACATCATTTGTGTCCGTGTTAGTATTGTAGAGAAATAAATTCTCCTTTTAACCATATAAATTTTAAGTCTATTCTAATAAATAATACGAAGATATAACAAGTAATACAAGCGTCCCTTGTCAAAAAAGTGGGTAAAACCCGGTTTTAATCCGTGTTAAAACCGTGTTAAACCCTGCGGTATTGGCACCGGGTTAAAGCGTGTCTTTTAAACACACTTTTTGCTTACCGACTTGGTTTTTTGTAGGTAAAACCTGGATTACCTTAAACCAACTTAAGTGGGTTAAAAGTGAGTGTGTTTTCCTTTTCTATGTTGGCTTTTAAACCCGCTTCTACACATCAAGTCGGTTTTTCCTGTTCCTAAGCGAGTTAAAAGTGGGGTTTTGTTTGAGTGTTAAGTGAGCTAAATGTGTGCTTAACTTAGATTAAACGCAGTTAAAACACACTTTAAAACCGAGTTTTACCAACTTAAGTTGGTTAAAAGTGAGTGTGTTTTCCTTCTTTATGTTGGCTTTTACACCCGCTTCTACACATCAAGTCGGTTTTTCCTGTTCTTATCGAGTTAAAAGTGGGTTTTTATTTGAGCATTAAGTGAGCTAAATGTATGCTTTTCACAGATTAAACGCAGTTAAAACTAGCTTTAAAACCTGTTAAATGCTCAGTAAAAACCCACTTTTCACCCACTTGAAAACTGAAAAACTTTTTTATGATAAGAACAAAAATATCATAAATTAAATTCTAATTACTTTTTTAAACGATAAAACATAAAACTTTACATATATATCCATATACACAGCATGATAAAACTATTTTGACAGACATGGCATTGTTATAATAAAATATAATAGTGTTAAAACATAACATTGAACACAAAGAAAGAACTGAAAAAAGTAAGATTGTATGGAATAAATACAAACAAGAGATGTGTTTGTCAGAAACACAATGCCCCCTACTGCACTGCTTTGAAATAAAATTTCTATTTATAATTTGGCAGGTATAGAAATTATCTCTCTTTGCTTATTATGCCCCCCTTTGAAGAAGAGGGGGTATATTGCTTTGCTCATGTCGGTCGGTCGGTCCGTCCACCAGGTGGTTTCCAGATGATAACTCAAGAACGCTTGGGTCTAGGATCATGAAACGTCATAGGTACAGTGATCATGACTCGCAGATGACCCCTATTGATTTTGAGGTCACTAGGTCAAAGGTCAAGGTCACGGTGACCCGAAATAGTTAAATGGTTTCCGGATGATAACTCAAGAACGCATACGCCTAGGATCATGAAACTTCATGGGTAGATTGATCATGACTCGCAGATGACCCCTTTTAATTTTGAGGTCACTAGGTCAAAGGTCAAGGTCACGGTGACCTGAAATAGTAAAATGGTTTCCGGATGATAACTCAAGAACGCATACGCCTAGGATCATGAAACTTCATGGGTAGATTGATCATGACTCGCAGATGACCCCTATTGATTTTCAGGTCACTAGGTCAAAGGTCAAGGTCACGGTTAACCGAAATAGTAAAATGGTTTTCGGATGATAACTCATACGCCTAGGATCATGAAACTTCATAGGTACATTGATCATGACTTGCAGATGATTCCTATCGATTTTCAGGTCACTAGGTCAAAGGTCAAGGTCACAGTGACAAAAATCGTATTCACACAATGGCTGCCACTACAACGGACAGCCCATATGGGGGGCATGCATGTTTTACAAACAGCCCTTGTTTCTTCCATTGGATTTTGACCTCTGACCTTGAAGGATGACCTAGACCTTGCACCACTCAAAATGTGCAGCTCAATGAGATACACATGCATGCTAAATATCAAGTTGCTTTCTTCAATATTGCAAAAGTTATGACCAATGCTTAAGTTTTCGGACGGATAGACAGACAGACGGACAGTTCAACTGCTATATGAGACCCTACCGGGAGCATAAAAATAAGTTTATGTTGTTGAAACAGGTGCAAATCTATATAACAAAGTGAAAACAATGGTTAAATAATCATTTTAACAGCACATTTTATTTACAAAGACTTCAGTCTACTTGTGCATCAGCCGCAGATGCCTTAAACAACCTCTCATCTTTTCTTCAACATCAACCAGAGGCTTGTCAAAGGTTTTGGCTATGACATCTGAAAAATATAATAGACTATTCATTATAATAACATGCAAAAAAAACAACAAAATCTGTTCTTAAATAGAAAATACTCTAGCCAGAAAAAGAGGTTAAATATTTGCATATTAAGGAAGTCAATACAAATGAGTTTATTACTGATTGTCCTGGAGACAGTGACTAGAGACACGGACAAAGTTTTTCAATCCCTGTCTTCATGAATAAAAAAAAACACTATTGTTAACTGTCACTTGGATTATAAAAACTCTCTCTTTTCACAAATGATGTAATAAAATGATCATTTATGCGACTGTAAACAGTAAGTGATCTGAAAAATATTTGTAGAATGTGTATTGAATTTCTATATGGATAACTGGTACTTCAAATTTTTATGATGAAGAAAAAGTACCAATGATTGCATTTCTCTCAGCAGCGGGGAGGCTTGGTCTTGGTGACCCAGTTGTAGTTGCTGCTCCCTTCATGGAGCAAGTCACAAGCTGGTGGAAAGTGAATAGTCTGCACGTGGCCTGTGCGATGGCCATCACCTCCCTGGTTTCATGCTGGATTTCAGCTTAAATGATACTCTGGAACCAAAAAAAGAAAAGGAGTTTTGACAAAATATTTACAATTGGTAATTTTCCAAGGCTTGTAATTTACTTTCATCACATTACAAACTCTAAAAATATTTGTCACATTGGTCAGAATTGTGACGCTTTTAAAATGCAATAACCTGTATAGTTTTACCTCTCAACAAATCAAGCTTTCTTGTTCAAGGACAGGGCGAGGTTTGCCCACTTCAGTTCCCCTCAAGTTGGCCAGCTCGTGCAGGGTAAAAGCCTGGTGTAAAAGTCCATACATCAGGTAGTATGATTACCCCTTTTGCTCTTGGGGCAAGAGTTTAACCTTCAAAATTAAAATATGAGGGAAAGAAATCTGTTCAGTAATAACCAGAAATATCTATAAATAACAATAAAGATGACAATAATCATAAAACACAACCACATTAATTCACTGTACACAACATTTACACTTTGTCATGTGTATGTTCATCTATTTTTGCTTCAAATTGTGTTGTTTTTCCTTTAAGTTGCAATACATTAACTTATCAATTTACATTTCCCAGTGACAATACATAAACATAATAATGATCATAATTAATTCAGTAAACTAAATAAAAAAAAGGATGAAGAAATAACAATACAAACCTGTTAAAACTGTTCTTCAGTATTCCAAAAAAAAAACAGTTGAACTTCTTTTCCAACAAACTTATTGTTGATTTCCAAATTGTAGTAAAATACACATTGTTTTCATCACACAATACTTCATGCTGACAGTATTTCAATACATTTTACAGAACAATTATAAGTCTTAATGTTAATTTAATTTAGCTCAATTCAATTGCTGAAACCAGCTTGGGGATCCAGACATAAGCCCCCCAGGACAAAACCCCCCAATGAAAAAATGAACATTTGGACAATTGCCCCCCAGTAGAAATGACAGGTAGGATATAAGCCCCCCAGTGCTTATTTTGCATCTGGACATTTGCCCCCCAGTGCTTATTTTAGAAGAGGACATTTGCCTCCCAGTGCTAATATCATATGTTGTTTCCTTTATTACTCTTAATAATTTCCATGATGAAATGTATCATTAGAAATGTGATAGTTTCGTTATATACTAAGTTTTAATTAATTGTCACTCAAACAATGTAACTACAAAAATAATTGCCTTTAAATGTTATTATATGTGTTCACTTTAATTATCATTATTTGTACTAAGTTATGGTAATTATTATTGATAATCCTTTTGATTGATTAAATAAAGAAGCCATTAATTTTCATTAACAAGTATATGATCAAAGCCACATGTCACACCTTTAACATGCTGATAATCCTTTTGATTGATTAATTAAAGAACAATTCTTTAAGATTTTGTTTTACCTAAGATTAGGAAATTCAAGTGAGTTTCTGGACCTTTTTTATTTCAAATTATAATGATCCAAGTTTCTATGATTATATATTTGTGAGATATGAAATAATAATGAATCCAAAGACAGAGATATACTAGTTTAATGGAAACAACATATGATATTAGCACTGGGGGGCAAATGTCCTCTTCTAAAATAAGCACTTGGGGGCAAATGTCCAGATGCAAAATAAGCACTGGGGGGCTTATATCCTACCTGTCATTTCTACTGGGGGGCAATTGTCCAAATGTTCATTTTTTCATTGGGGGGGTTTTGTCCTGGGGGGCTTATGTCCTACAATCACCAGCTTGTTTTTCAAAAGTTGTTGTTTTCAAATAATTTCCTGTGCAAAAAAATTGAACCAATCAAAAGTCTTATACCTCATTCCAGCCTTATGTCTGGGCAAACCCTATCAGTAGCCTTATCTGCCCCTGATAATCAGTACCCTGTTTAGCTCTGAATGCCTGACAGATTGTTATCTGTTTATTGTTAGTGGTGTGAAAAGGGGTGTTTTTAGGTATTGTCTTGTTATTTTGTTGACTGTTTATGTAACACAGGTCATGTTTGGCATCTTATTATTTTATTGCAAATTAAGAAAATGGATATAATGGTATCATATGAAAATATCAAAATCTTGCATAACTTATGTACACAAATTAATAGATTATTTTCAAAATAATGTTTCCAATACCATATTTATTTAAATATGCAGATTTAACAAGTAAATACTGTTTTAAACAAATATAAACAATCATATAAGATTGTTTTAAAATTAAAAAAAATAAAATAATTTTAAGACATAAAACAATCATAAGATATTGTTTATAATAAAAACAAATATAAAGAAAAAATCAAAGCAAAACACAAACTCTTTCATTTTCAGGTATAAAACTAAGTTTTATCATTTTTATAGTTTTTGGCAGTGATACTTGTTGTCCATCTGTGAACCTGTGATTTTCTGAAAGAGCCATTTTCATCCAATATTCACTAAAAAATTATGGGGAGCACACACATTTACAATAGGAACAATGGCAAACAAGCTGTAAAAAAAGCCCCTTTACAATTGACTTGTATTATATATGGCTATAAACATGAAACAAAGACCTAGTTGAAGAATTATTGTTTCATTGATGAGTATTATTTGAAAACAAAATACCAACTTATTGAAAAGTGTGTTAAAGTGAGTCTTTTAGCCTGGTTTCAGCTCTCAAATTATTTACAAAAAGACCAATTTAAACTCGCTTAAACCCACTTCTGTTTAAAAAGGATCAACTTCTGTTGTAAAAGACTCGCTTATTAAACAAAAAGACACACTTAAACACACATAAACCAACTCATAAATAAAAAGGCTCACTTTTGACACACAAAAAACTGACTCCTTACAGAAAAAACTCGCTTAAACACACATCTTCTTAAAATAACCAACTTTAAACTCAGTTAAGCACAGTTTAGCGCACATAAAACTCGCTTTTAATAGCAAAAACCAACTTCTGCTGAGAAAAACTCAGAAAAAACACAGTTTTATGTTGGTTTAAGTGTGTTTTGGTATGAAAGTGGGTTATTTTTTTGACAAGGGGTATGCGAATGCAACAGGAAATGCAATGAGAATCCCACCTTAAATTATTGAATTGTATACTGAAACATTAGGCGTTTTATCTTTTGATTTGTCGGCATTTTGTTTCATTTCAGACTCCATGCAGTATAACGATCATAATCTCTGTGCTTTACTACCCAAACTCGTTAGTTTCTGGACACATGTGCTATACTGAAAATAGCCACCACGATTGTGTTTTATGGCCCAAACAAGCACACAGTGTCTAGGACCCGTATTTTGTATCCCTAAAAGATAAGCACGTGCACTAATAATTATAATGTTGGTCAGTACAAAAGGCTTATTGGAAACCGCCGACTGCGTCTTTGTTTTATTGCTCAATCAAGCACCAAAAATCCAATATCCTGTGTATTACAAAACACAAACTTTAGATAAGCACATGTCGTCTGTCAAAACAAGTATTGTACATGTCCATTAACATCGAAGTAATTCTCGTATAAATGTAAACACTATAGAAGTCACAATTTTTGCCCAATTGTCATGAAATTTGGTCAGAACATTTGTTTCCTTGATATGAGAGTTGAGTTTGAAAATGTTTCCGGTCAGTTGAATAACATGGCTGCTGGGGGGGCAGTTTTCTTATATTTATATATTAAAAAAAGCTTGTGAACACTCTAGAAGTCACATTTTTTGCCCAATCATCATGAAACTTGGTGAAAAGATTGGTTTTATATGTATCACATAATTAATGCCATAATTATTGCACTTAGATTGTCAAAATTTTCATTATATTATACAAAATCCTTGTACACACTTTAGAGGTGACAATTCTGTTTCAGATTTTATGATTTTATAATATTTATTTTTTGTAAGCAAAGTTTGATGTTTGGTAAGGGGAGTCAACTCAAAATATAGGTCACCAGGTCAAATCTTGAAAAAATAAAATCACTCCATATGCCAGGGTTTTGGTTCAATAAGGATGAAACTTGACCAGGATGTTTGTCTGGACAATATCTAGGTCAAGTTTGACGTTTGGTAAAGATTGAATGAACCGACTCCTCTTAGGTTAGCGAACTAAGGCCATCTTAGCCCTCTTGTTTTTACGTTAGGTGTCCGTTATTATCTGTTGAAAATGCGTTAGGACCAGGACAACCGGACATAAACGAACATCAACTGGATACGTACAGGAGGTGTAACGCACGAGTTCCGAACAAACCGTAAACTAACGTATGAAGACCGAACATCAAACTAAGATCTCTGTCCGTTTTATCCGGTGGAAGATTTTGAACATGCTCAAAACTTTCCAGCGGATGGAACGGATGTCACCGGACATTGCAGACTAAGGAGCGGATTCACCTGATATGAAACGGACATTAAACGGATAATAATGGACACGAACGGATAAAATTATTTTATGTCCATTTCTCGTCCGTTACCTCAGTGTGGCCGGGCCTTTATATACCTGCCAAATCAATGGAAGCCTTGGACTAGTTGAAATGACTGTAATATGAGACCCATACCTGAAATTTTGTATATAAAATTCACTGGTGATTGTTAATTAAAGGGACTTGTGCACACATTTTTGCCTGTTCAGGCCCATGAAGGAGGGAATATATAAGTAAAACTCAGTCATTATATTCCTGCGTTCGTGTGTGTGTGTGTTCGAGAGAATTATGTCTTAAATTGGTATCAGCTCTGTAACTTAATACCTTGGAGGATTTTAATGTTACTTCATATTATATATTTCCCATGACCAGACAATGTGTTGCAAAACACTTCAATAATATGGGTTAAAGTTTAAGGTCATGCTTTAATGTCATACATTTTTGTTTCCGATTTATAGCATAAACCTGCTTGAAAACATTTACATTTTAATAAGTATTATTATTTTAATGACCAGACCATGTGTGGCTTACACATCCTGTGATTCATAAAACATATGATGTCATCTTGCTATGTCATCAGTCAAGCAAACAAAACCTAAACCATGTAAAAAAAGAACATCGAATTTGTATGTATTGACCTTGCTGTCCAAACTGACCAAGCCAAACAGGTCAATTGCTTTATATAGACGTATATTATTTATATAAATTAACAGATCTTCATCCTTGAAACAAAACATAGCTTTGATATTTATCGTCTTATCGTCCTCTACAAAGTTTTTTGAAACCATGTCCTTGCGGTCGAAACTGGCCCCGCCTCAGTGGTCTCATGATTGATAAAGACCTACAACTTTACAAAATGTAAAGTTCTGGTTGCTATATTGAATTTGGTATTTCACATTGTGTAAGTCTTGAACAAAGTTGTTGAGGTCAAAATTGGTTATGCTGCAAGTATCACACAATTTGTATAGGATTATTGAGCATAATAATTTTTATGCCCCCGGATCGATTGATTGGGGGTATATTGTTTTTGGCCTGTCCGTCTGTCATTCTGTCTGTCATTCTGTCTGTCATCAAAACTTTAACCTAAAACTTTAACCTTGGTTAAAGTTTTGCGATAACTTTTGCAATATTGAAGATAGCAACTTGATACTTGGCATGCATGTGTATCTCATGGAGCTGCACATTTTGAGTGGTGAAAGGTCAAGGTCAAGGTCATTCTTCAATGTCAAAGGTTAAATATATGGCTTCAAAGCGGCGCAATAGGGGGCATTGTGTTTCTGACAAACAAATCTCTTGTTAAAACCTTCTTTGAAACTGGGATGTCTACAGCTTTGACATATGGTATATGACGTCAGATAGTAATCCTCTAAAGATATTGTTACAGTTAATTCTCCATGTTGCAGTTGTTAAATTGCCAAATTTTTACACACCCCATCACACAGGGGAGTGATCAAGGGCATTTTTGGTTCTCTTGTATCAACCATTTAATCAATTGAATATTGTTTTCAATGATAAATTTCTGCTTGAAAAGAGGTAATATGTATTGCTAAAATAGTGTCTATATTTAGAGGGAAATAATATCCTTATGCTGCTGCGATCCTTTCAGTTGACAAAAAATGCAAATAACATTATAGGAAAGAAAATTCAGGTTCTATGGCCCAACAAGTTTAAATATTGTTTGAAAACGATTCAATACACATAACAAGATTTCGAATAGCTGAGCAAATAAGATTTTCCTCTCCCGCAAATTCCTTTGTTTGAAATAGAAATGTTCAAATAACAGTAAACCTTGGTATACGAGGTTATGCGTTTTAAGTCCACAGTAGTTGAAGTATGTTCAATAAGAAAATTTGCCAATTAACTTCTTAAACCACTCAAATAAGAAATGTTACCTTTTCAACGTAATAATGTTTCTTGATGAGCGATTTGCAAATCAAATTATTGAGAAAATGTAGTTATGACAAATGAATTCTTGAACTGCATCTTATTGAAATTCATAATTATAAAAACTTTAAAATCAACTCAACGCTGTTAATTTCTTAAAATATTGTCCTTTTAAAGAATGTTCTGTTGGAAGACCTTTAATAGTGCCTGCAGGATATTGAGAGAATGCTTTGACCTAAACCACACAAATCGCTATGACATTTTTTAAGAGAACAATACTGTTCCGATAAATTTTGAGGTCAAAGGTCAAGGTCACTCGAGATTGTCACATTACATTTGTCTCAGCATATCTTGAGAATTTCTCGAGAATTTATAAAAATGGCACTTCTTCTTTAAATACGGATCGCTAATAACATGCATAAAAACGTAAGTGTGAGCCGAGATAAATTGTGTATGAAAAAGTGGTTTCTTTGATTCCAAATGCAGCACCTTGTTTTGAGTATTTAGGAATGCAATGTTGCTGTTTTAACGTTGTTTTTTTTACAGAGTTGATCAGATGTGATGTGTGTTTAACAAAATTGAAGGTTTACAGTCAAATTAATGTTATAATCACTGAGACTTTCAATACAGGTAGGTTTGAGTACATTTTAAATGAGCAATGTTTACTTGGCATTAAATAGGTCTTCAAATATATAGTCTACCTAAATTGTTACTTCATTATGGTCCATAATTATCTTTCATATATTGATTAGTTTACAGTCCTTCCTAACATTATAATGTATTGCCGGCCAGGAAGTCCTATAATCATGCAGCCATTGCCGACTGGGACTGATCATTTCAAGCCCAAAAAGGGAAAGTGATGATTATAGACAAAAATTATAATTTTTATAAATATTATAATATTATTATAATAATAAACAATTTTATATTGATATTCACTAATGTCACTGATAAATAAATCAACTGAACTATTCCTAATTTAATAATGTACTTCTGAGAGCTTCACTTTATTTATTCCATTAAGAGTAAGTTTGTAATGTAATAAAATAGATGTTTTTGTGTTTATTTATTATGCTCCCCTTCGAAGAAGACTGGGTATATTGTTTTGCACATGTCGGTCGCTTGGTCCGTCCGTTGGTCCGTACACCAGATGACCCCTATTGATTTTCAGGTCACTAGGTCAAATGTCAAGGTCACAGTAGCTAAAATTGTAAAATGGTTTCCGGATGATAACTCAAGAATGCTTATGCCTAGGATCATGAAACTTCATAGGTACATTGATCATGACTGCCAAATGACCCCTATTGATTTTCAGGCCACTAGGGCAAAGGTCAATGTCACAGTGACTTGAAATAGTAAAATGGTTTCCGGATGATAACTCAATAATGCTTATGCCTAGGATCATGAAACTTCGTAGGTACATTGATCATGACTGGCAGATGACCTCTATTAATTTTCAGGTCACTAGATCAAAGGTCAAGGTCACAGTAACTGGAAACAGTAAAATGATTTTCTGATGATAACTCAAGCATAATTAGGCTTAGGATCACCTTACTTCATAGGTACATTGATCATGACTGGCAAATGACCCCTATTGATTTTCAGGTCACTAGGTCAAAGGTCAAGGTCACAGTGACAAAAAACGTATTCACACAATTGCTGCCACTACAACTTACAGCCCATATGGGGAACATGCATGTTTTACAAACAGGCCTTGTTGATGTTAGGTAACTGTAAGGCTTGTGTTGTTGTTGACAGTTTTTGGGAATTTCACAATTACCTGTGTCAGTGCTCTGCCAAGAATCTTTACTGTTGGGGACAGGGACCCTTTAAGGTTAAAAACGTGGGGATAAAAGAGAAAATCTGGGGATACAGAAATATATTTGTAGCAGATTTAAATTTTCAGAAACTAGTAATAACCTATTACTTGAAATCTTAAACTTGATTTATTTCTTCTTACAGCCAGTCCAAAAGATGTAACATTCTAATTCAAACTTGAACATTTTAAAAACGTTTTAAATCTTTCAAACAATTGTCAACATATTTACAGAACTTTAGACAGATTAATGGTCATTGGACTCAGCATGGCGTGTCAAAGTACTTGTTTGATAATTACATGTAGAATTACGGATAGTTAAGGCGTTTTCTTTTTTTGTGCTTTATGCACAAACTGCATGTCATTTTGTTGTTGTCAAACAGTGACCAAGAAAATTCTTGAAGCAAATTTGCTTGGAATGTACGTTTAGGAGCAGACTTTTGTCGTCATAGCTAAACGATGTTGCAACTTGGTAAGACTCTGTTGTAGTGTTTAAATTTTAATTGCTGGAGGAAAAAACTCAAAACGGATTTTGTTTTCTTTGGCCGGTTACTTTGCGCCATTTGATAGGTGTGGACATTTCCTTGATATCTGATTGGTTTTTATAATCTCAACTTACCAATGAAATTAAGTGTTATTAAAGTAAATAAACCATTGGCTGTGTAATGACGTCACGTCCAATGAAATAATTCGTTCTAGTTACGCATTCACTCGATTATTTTACCGACTTACAAAATGAATCGATTAGTTTTTATTCCTAATTCCTGTGCGCCCGCGGGCCCATATACGGAAAACGGTGTGGACAAATCTTTTTTTGCGCAAATTACGCAAGGGCGCATCCTCAACAGAACACTGCTGTGTTTTATAACGCTCTGCTTACTTACAAATCAATCTGATAAAACGGGCACCAAACGCATATGGTTGTAACTTTGAAAAGTGCTAATATAATAATGACCTAGAGTGTTATTTTTATTGATGACACGGCAGCTGAATAAGTATTTATATCTTTTATTTGTTATATTCATGCCCTTCTCCAAAGAAGAGGGGGTATATTCTTTTGCACATGGCGGTTGGTCTGTCCGTCTGTGGGTAGGTCCGTCCACCAAATGGTTTACGGATGATAATTCAAGAACGCATTGGCCTAGCATCATGAAACTTCATAGGTTCATTGATCATGACAGGCAGATGACCACTATTGATTTTGAGGTCACTAGGTCAAAGGTCAAGGTCACAGTGACTCGAAACAGTAAAATGGTTTCCGGATGATAATTCAAGAATAATTAGGCCTAGCATCATGAAACTTCATAGGTACATTGATCATGACTGGCAAATGACCCCTATTGATGTTCAGTTCACTGGGTCAAAGGTCAAGGTCACAGTGACATGAAGCAGTAAAATGGTTTCTAATTTATTTACACAATGGCTGCCACTACAACTGACAGCCCATTTGGGTGGCATAGGTGTTTTACAAACAGCCCTTGTCAGGTTAGAGCCATTCCCTGGCAATATAATACAAACAATGCTTTAAGAGATCTATCTTACAGTCAAATTTAAATAGTTGAATTTACTGCATAAAAAACAGATGAGATTTTAATAGCGTAAGGCTACTATATGTTTTTTTAACTTGATTGTATAGAAAGCCTAAGGCTTATTATTAAAGCTGTCTAGTCTCTTTTCAGAGTACAATCAGTACTTGGTGCCTTTGTGGCTGATCGTAAGAACACTCCAACAATACAATCAGTACTTGTTACCTTTGTGGCTGATCGTAAGAACACCCCAACAATAGGGATCACACTCAGGACCTCCAGCTTGCTTAGCAGACACAATATCCTCTGTCAACTTTCAGTGTCCAATTATATACAATCAGTACTTGTTGCCTTTGTGGCTGATCGTAAGAACACTCCAACAATAGGGATCACACTCAGGACCTCCAGCTTGCTTAGCAGACACAATATCCTCTGTCAACTTTCAGTGTCCAATTATATACAATCAGTACTTGTTACCTTTGTGGCTGATCGTAAGAACACTCCAACAATAGGGATCACACTCAGGACCTCCAGCTTGCTTAGCAGACACAATATCCTCTGTCAACTTTCATTGTCCAATTATATACAATCAGTACTTGTTGCCTTTGTGGCTGATCGTAAGAACACTCCAACAATAGGGATCACACTCAGGACCTCCAGCTTGCTTAGCAGACACGATATCCTCTGTCAACTTTCAGTGTCCAATTATATACATGTAGTGGGTGTAAAGATTGGAGGCACATCATTCAATCAAAGCCATGGAGGTTTAATTGTATTTATTGACGCTGACCAATATAGCCATGACGGAAAAGACCTACACAAAACAATGACAATATTTTACAAACAGAACAAAACAAACGATACTACGAAATATGAATTAAACGAATTTCACATTAATTAAACTAATTCACACACATTTCATAATGCAAAAATACACAATTTTCGTTAAATGAAAACTGTTTAACTCACCAGATTGGAATAAACAACGACTATGGACTTGTGTCCACTAGACGGTCTTGGCAAATGCAAGCGTGGTCAGTAATTTCATAATGAAATCAACAGGTACGTTTGAATGACCAATGAAAATCTTGTATCGGATCAATTCTAAATAACGATTGGACATGACCACAATAGCACGAGCTTTCATGAGTGAACAAACACTGGCGAGAGGTCAAAATTCCCACAAAGAAGTAAATGTATGTTATATGAAAAGGGAGATAACAAATTGACCTGTACTATATACAATCAGTACTTGTTGCCTTTGTGGCTGATCGTAAGAACACTCCCACAATAACAATCACACTCAGGACCTCCAGCTTGCTAAGCAGACACCATATCCTCTGTCAACTTTCAGTGTCCAATTTAATAGACATACTTTACAATAGGGATAACACTCAGGACCTCCAGCTTGCTAAGCAGACACCATATCCTCTGTCAACTTTTAGTGTCCAATTATATACAATCAGTACTTGTTGCCTTTGTGGCTGATCGTAAGAACACTCCCACAATAACAATCACACTCAGGACCTCCAGCTTGCTAAGCAGACACCATATTATCTGTCATCTTTCAGTGTCCAATTAAATAGACATCTTGTTTTTCAACCAAATGCTCTTTATTTAATTATGTTTATATGTTTGATTCTAAAATATTTAATAAACATAGCTGGTTTTATTGGCAATTCAATTTTACAGTACTGCCCCTTTAATATTTTTTATATTTTACTGTACTGTCCCTTTAATTATATTGGATTTGTTGACGTCATTGTGTCATCTCTTCTAAATTACATCATCACACAAACTTACACTGTTTTGGGCTACATACATTGGCCATCGGGTTTATAGTGTTAAGCTTTATTAATATTTTCTTTCTGACAGGCGTTTCTAGTTTGATTTGTTTTTTAGCAGTCACATTACAACCATTATATATGCAATATGGATCTTTTTCACCCATTTTTGCTGAACATTTCTGTATTTGCACCATGATGATCTGAAATATTATCTGTATGAGGCTAAATTGTTTAATATGTTTCTATAAAGAAGGGATATAGTAAACATTTGTTCATAACTTCATTTCATTGTTCCTCAAAAGTTGTAACTCTGTCGCTCTGGTCTCCTTCCTACCATTGAGTAATTAAATGGTAATTAAATTGAATAGGTTTTAATTCCCTTTTATTGTTGTTTAATTTGATTGCAATGCTATGAGGTTAAATTTTAATTACATGTATATGAATCATGAATATTGCCGGGCCAAGTATGAGGTTGAGGGCTCTAAAACCGGTTTCAACCCCTAATGCTTTGCATTGACCGTTCCAAGGTGTTGACCCCAACTTTATTCTTCTATGTTGTGTATGTTATTTCGTATTGTGCTGTTTCATACTGTTTGGGCAATTGGTCACTTTCCTTTAATAAAGGACCAACTAATTGTTTATAATGAGAATGTAAGTGGAGTGAGCATTGTTATCATAATATTTCAAAAGACTTTCTTAAGAAGATACCTATATGTACTGTATGACTGGAACTTTGAAGGAGAGACCTTTGATACACAAGGTTTGTTGAATATCATGATTAAGAATATGAGCATGAAATAGAATGGTGTAGTTTTTTAATCATTACTAAAGTTCTGTTGCAATAAAAAATATAAAACGTATTACTATTAGTTGTCGCATTGGTATCAAGCAATTTATTAATATATAGTATAATATTACTACCTCAAAGTAGAAAACAGACAAATGCTGATAGGTTTTTTTACATTTAAATTTCCTCAAATCTTAAATTGTATTGTTCACTACCTACAAGTAGGCTGTGTTTAATGTGTGCCTTTAAGAGCTGTTAATGATAATGGAATACACTTGACTGACTTTATCTTATTCAAGTCCCTTTATTATTCAACTTTCAAGATTCAATATCACATTACTGTAAACGTATAGGAATTCGTTGGTATGAAATTTCGTGGTTTAATGAAAAACAACTAATTCGTTGACACGTAATTTCGTGGATTTCAAATTTTCAGGGAAGACTGACCGTCATAATAATTATACTTTTATTAAAACAACCAGAGTAATAACGAAGCATAATCTGCTAATCAGTGTTGACAGCAAGACTTGAGGTTAATGTGCACTGAAGCATGAAAGTTGCCGATAATTGTCGATAAGAGCGATAAAGCGGCGCACTTTATGCGGGTCCCAGCTCGCTAATTGCCATCGATGTTGTTTTGACAATATTTGCACTTCTCAGCGCAATCGGTCCCCTAGTAGAAACACTTGAGTTATAAGGTTCCCAAAATACATGTGTGAAAACCGTTATGTCTCTTTTAAATTTAATTTAATATTGACATATATCATAAATCTGCAAACTGTTTATTTTAAGACGTCACGTAAAAGTAATTTGTTTTTCTTGACATTGGTAATGCTATTTATTATATTTATTTACCATGATTAATAAAAAGTACATTAACGATGATGAATAAAAAAAACTGATAGATATAGTGTAATGTGACCTACTGAAGTGAAGTAACTATTACAAAAACAAATATCTCAGATAACTGACAACACAAGAAAATGTCGGAAATGACATTCGGAAATGACTGATTTCGGATTAAAAATCTATAAATAATCGTTAGTACTTAAATTCGTGGTTCAGTGGAATTTAATGGTTTTACAGTATTAAAAAACAAATTTTAGACAAGTTTTTCTTTAAATCAAAAGTCTACCTGCATGATACACAGACAAGTCTGAATACATCGCTTTAAACCTTAATGACTCTCCATATTGACCAATCATTGTGTCACGTGATACAGCAGGTATAAAGTTTTCAGAGCCTATCTAGAGGCAGTTTAATGTTGGAAGTCATTTGTAGATTGTGCATGTTACATTGAGGTTAAAATACTTCTGTTGTTGCACTGTAAACACTAGGCTATGAAAGTGACAACACATCTATTTTATATCATTAAGGGAGTATAGATTTATATTTAAGTCAAATACATGTGCTCTATATTACTTTATTGAAAGTTTGTAAACAAAATGGCGACACAGTCTGATAGAGTTTTCTTCTTCGGTTGTGTATCATGCAAGAAAAACAAGAATATCGAAGAATATGCAGTGTATTACTGTGAAAAATGTCAACAGTGTTTTTGTAGACAGTGCTGTGAGCTACATCATGACTATTTGTTTAGTGAACATGTAAAGTACGACCGACTAAATATGAGGAACTGGCCAGTCTCAAAGGAGTTGGAGGCTGTTATACTTACGTGTGAAATACACACTCATAAACAACTAGAGACGTTCTGCAAAGATCACAGTCAGCTGTGCTGCTCAAAATGTGTTTCCTTAAGTCACAGGTATTTAAACATTAAAAATCCTTAAAACAACATAATTTGAGGTATTTCTTATTTGTCAGACTAGTTATCTTTTGCTCGAGTCCATTTATTCGTCAGGAATTAATCAAAGCGCTGAAGGCACTAAAGATGTTCGCTATTGCATTATTTAACACGCAATTCATTTTTCAAAATCAATCTCAAGTTTGAAATGAACTTACGTCATTCAACTTTATAAAGTGTGTGTCATAGCGCAGTGGTCAAGTTTTTTGTGCACATTTTATCATCCTTATTATTTCATAGAAATAACTTAGACAAAATAAAAACAACATGCTTTTTGGACGTTCTGAAAGCATAGAAAGTATGATGAAAATGGTAATGAGAACTTAATATAAAGAAAATTTGCAGTCACCATCATATTAAAGGAATATATTTTCTAATATCAAATAACTATCTCACCAAGAATATAAATTCATAATGAAAGTTCCGTGTACAAAACTTTTGATTTTTGACACCATATACAAATTCAAAATACACAATAATCTTCGTATCTTGTATATGGAGGAATAAAAGTATACTGTCAATCTTGTGGATGCGACCACTTGTATTAAGCGACCTTTGTCTTGTGCGACCATTTTGAAATCCCACGGAGCTTTTTTGCTATATAATGATATTGTATTCAGCGACTTTTGTCTTACGAACCAGCGACCGCTGATTTCTATGTATTTTGATGTCCAAATCTTGAATTAAGCGACCACAGTGAGTAGGAGGTAAAAGTGGTTAATGTATTGATCTTTCAGGGACAAATCCGTGTTAATTGTTTATCTAAGCCAATAAGATGTACTATTACACCGCTGCTTTGTTTTCACACCAACCATTATGATTATGCTGTGTCTCGTTGACCGGTTCTGACCGGTATTGTTGTAGACTGCATATCAATTTATTGAGTTCAATAATAGAGGAACGTTTTACGCACAGTCTACAGCTTAAAAAGTTTACTATGTGGAACGTTAAGAGACAACGCCGATTTTTCTCGAGTTTAGATAACAGGTGCAGAAACAATGCACTGTACGCGACAAACATTTCCTGAGAAGTGCGGAAAATAAACTATTAATCGGCAACATCTGTCGAAATTCGTACATTACCAATTTGTAATTATGCTAATTAGTAGATATTTGTTAGCCAATCACATTGTTATTTACTTAATAAATTTTCCAATCAGGTCTGTTTGTTTGTTTTCAATTGACGTGTTTTAATTTTTTCAGCTCATTATGTATCATAATCGAGTCAGATTTCCTTAAGCGTACATGCAGAAATTAAAATGTCAAGACGAAAAGTTTTAATGTGAACGAGAAAATTCCGGTTTTGGAATTGTCAAAGAGTAAAAGTGCACGTAAAATTGCAGATGAGTTTGGAGTCGGTAAAACTCAAATTCAGAACATTCTTAAGCGTAAAGCCGAGGTGCTTGAAGACGTGGAAAATTATGTGTCAGGTGAAAAAAAATGCGAAAAATATTTCCTTGTCTATGTTGTTTTTGCAAATAAATATGTACACACAATTCATTTATAATATATGATAATTTATAATAAGTGAAAAAATAAAACACATTTTAAGTAAAATATTGCTTATGTATTGTGTTTATATTCATTTTATTATAAAAGTTAAAATCATTGTTGACAAAAGAGATTATCCTTTATATAGATTAAAATTGAGGGTAAGCATTCTTCCAGAATGGCCTTTTTTATTTAAAGACCATTTTATTAAGAGACCACTTTTGATTACTCCCTTGAGTGCAAGATTGACTGTATAAACATTGCTGTTTATGCTTTACTTGTTACCTGAGCAGTTCACACAGTGTCAACAATGCTGACATAAACATAGGTATAAAGCACTTGTGCGCTTTAAGGCGTATCTGTTTTACTCAGTTTTCATCTTAGTGACTTTTACATAAGGCCAACAGACACGCATGAATATTTTTGAATATTTAATGAGCTGATTCGAGATACAACCTCTGAATTTTTGTTACATCACTGCGTATGTGCTCAATTCAAAGGATGTAGCACTGTTCAGTGTAAGGATTTCCGGACTACTCTCTGTATGCTCAAACGACACAAATTGTGGCCCTGTTACAATTACGCGTAATAATCCATCTCGCAGAATTTCACTTTCGCCTCCAAGATGAGAAAACAATCATTAGCGAAATAGTAGTGTCATGATAAATGAAAATCGTTTAATTATCATACCACAATGTCTGCCGTACTTGGTCAGCACGTCTGGAAATCATTCCTTAATGTGTGGATAGGCTGCCATTATTACCAAGTTTGCTATTTTGAATTCAATTTTGTATCAGAAAGCATTGTTCTTAAAATTGGCATTTTCAATTCGCAATTAGATTTGTAATGACCCTCGTCATGCCAAAATGGGTCTTATTCCATATGCGCCCATCCTATAAATAGCCCACTCAGCTATCTCTCCTTCTGGTAAGGAGAAACAAAACATATTGAGTGATTTTATAGCGAACAGCATCGCCTATGGCCTGACTGTGCAAAAGCACATGTTGGGTTTAGCAAACGCTTGCCGAAACGCATAAGACCCATTTTCGCATGATGGCACTATTGACATGTGATTTAAATGTGTCGAAAGAAAACTGTGTTTAAATCAAATATCAACATACGATATATTACGAAAGTAAAGAAAGATACTCATAACAAGGCATATGAGGACACATATGAAGTGCTCTCCCTAGGGCTGTCACGATACGCCGTGAGCGTACCGCGGTATATCGTGGTACGGCAACACTGTATCGCGGTACGTACCGCGATATTTTACAGAATATGTATCTGTGAAAAAAACAGCAGAATAACAAGTTTTACAAACTTTATTAAACTCAATAATCAGAAAACATTGGTATCATAGTATGACAAGAAACTGTAAAAGAAACTGTAATAAACTTGATAGAAGTAGTCATTGTTATTGTTATTCGCGTCTTTTCTAAAATGTCCGCCATGTTGTTTACAATAGCTGTGACTACGATCTGTGTAAATCGAAAGCTTCAAAGGGCATGTTTAAAATGCGGAGTCAGCAGGCCCATTATTGAAAATCCGTAGCGTTCTGACTTTTCCTCGACTTATTCAGAATCTTAAGATAACATGATTTGGAAGTGCCATGCTTTGAACGATCGATATACTAAAGAAAGAAAATAAGAAATAGAATAAACATCTTTTGGATAATTATGAACTTATTTGCAAAGGAAATCTGTCTCAAATTCCAAAAAACTTACGGACCCATACATCGCCGTATTTTAAACGTGAAAGTTAAACATCTACCAGTGGAAGCGCTTGCTTGACCTGGATATTAACAGATTATTTATTTAGCCCTTTTGAATCGCTTCTACAGTTTTCAAAACGATATCTATATCAAAATAATTATGTAATGTATTTATATCTGTGCTAATATAATAATATTAAAAAAACCGGAGCGGCAACGCCGTACCTCGGTGCGATTTTTTTCACGACATGCACTGAGATATACCGGTATACCGGTGAATCGTGACAGCCCTAGCTCTCCCGTAGTATATTTATGCCCCCCTTCGAAGAAGAGGGGGTATATTGCTTTGCACATGTCGGTCTGTCTGTCGGTCTGTCGGTCGGTCCGTCCACCAGGTGGTTTCCGGATGATAACTCAAGAACGCTTGGGCCTTGGATCATGAAACTTCATAGGTACATGTACATTGATCATGACTCGCAGATAACCCCTATTGATTTTGAGGTCACTAGGTCAAAGGTCAAGGTCACGGTGACCCGAAATAGTAAAATGGTTTTTGGATGATAACTTAAGAACGCATACGCGGCCAACAAGATGCATACGCGGCCAACAGGGCTTACTCTGAACAATATAACTGAAGCAACTGGTCTGTAATCCTAGATCTATAATTATCAGTCCAATGAATCATCATCATTTGAGTAAAATACAGTGGATCAGTAAAAATATTATCAGAATATGAGATTTTTTTTGTATATTTTGTATATTAAATATTGTGTTAATGTTTAATTTTGTTGATCAATATAAATATAAGCAGGACAGGGGAGGTAATACACTTTTATATCTTTCTTATATACAGGAGAAACAAATGCAATAAGTTTAAATTTTATGTATAATAAATAGAGGATCTTTGTAAATGTCAGTCTGAGAGCATCTGTTATTTTTTTCATTGTCCCTTGACATATTGCTTTTATATTTTGCATACTTGTTTACCAACATCACCCCAACCTATATTACCCCCCCACAAACCTCACCCCCATTTTTTTAAACATCATCTAATATATTACCACACCCCACATTATACCCCCCTCTCACACCCACCCCCCTTACCCCCACCCACCCCCAAAAAAAAATAATAAATAATTAATTTTTGTTTAAACATCTTACAGAAAAACAGAAACAGAAATAGTAAAATGGTTTTTGAATGATAACTCAAGAACGCATACGCCTAGGATCATGAAACTTCATGGGTAGATTGATCATGACTCGCAGATGACCCCTATTGATTTTGAGGTCACTAGGTCAAAGGTCAAGGTCACAGTGACCCGAAATAGTAAAATGGTTTTCGGATGATAACTCATGAACGCATACGCCTAGGATCATGAAACTTCATAGGTAGATTGATCATGACTTGCAGATGACCCCTATTGATTTTGAGGTCCCAAGGTCAAAGGTCAAGGTCAAGGTGACCCGAAATAGTAAAATGATTTTCGGATGATAACTCAACAACGCTTTTGCCTAGGAACATGAAACTTCATAGGTACATTGATCGTGACCCGCAGATGACCCCTATTGATTTTCAGGTCACTAGGTCAAAGGTCAAGGTCACAGTGACAAAAATCGTATTCACACAATGGCTGCCACTACAATGGACAGCCCATATGGGGGGCATGCATGTTTCACAAACAGTCCTTGTTTTTTAAACATCTAATAAATTACCACACCCCACATTATACCCCCCTCACACCCCTCTAACCCCCCATTTTTTTTTCCTTTTTTATTTTTGAAAGATTGTCTAATAAATTATTGAATATGAACAATTTCCCCATGATGGCTTACATTATACTGTCAAGCACTCGAATAGTCGAGCGTGCTGTCCTCTGACAGCTCTTGTTAGGTCACAAGGTAAAAGGTCAAGGCCACAGTGACTCAAAATAGTAAAATGGTTTCCAGATGATAACTCAAGAATGCTTACGCCTAGGATCATGAAACTTCATAGGTACATTGAGCATGACTGGCAGATGACCCCTATTGATTTTCAGGTCACTAGGCCAAAGGTCAAGGTAACAGTGACTCGAAAGAGTACAATGGTTTCTGGTTGATATCTTACATTAGGTCAAAGGTCAAGGTCACAGTGACAAAAAACGTATTTGCACAATGGCTGCCACTACAACTGACAGCCCATATGGAGGGCATGCATGTTTTACAAACAGCCCTTGTTTTTATCTACTCACACTAATGCGTGGTTTGACAATGCTAACACACATTTCATGCGGTGAATATGCAATTTACAAGTGAAAAACACAACACAATAGTTTAATAGTTTTGTTTAATTGTATTTATTTATTTAGAAAAGTAAATTGCAAACTGTATTTCAAAGTCAGCGTATACGCAGATTACATTTTTAAAAGATATTTATGCCCCCTTTCGAAGAAGAGGGGGTATATTGCTTTGCACATGTCTGTCGGTCCGTCCACCAGGTGGTTTCCAGATGATAACTCAAGAACGCTTGGGCATAGGATCATGAAACTTCATAGGTACATTGATCATAACTCGCAGATGACCCCTATTGATTTTGAGGTCAGTACAGTACAGCCAAGGCGGAACAAACATTATCCGCGGCTACGCCACGGCAAGATTATTAGTACGTGGCGGCCAAATCGTGTGTTCACGCGGCTAATCGCCGCGGCACTCAGCATCGTTCCGCGCAACGACGCCGAGCCTGTATCAACCTCGCGTACTTTCGCTGAGTGAATCTGCCGCATACGTACGCTGCGGATCAAGTGAATAGATATACATCTACATGTTCATTTGTGTAGCATAGAAACCTAGATTTACGCCACTTTCATAGTTATTAGTTTCATGTTATAAAGTGATATCATGGGCATCATACAGTTTATAGGTGCCTATCGCAACCGTTGTTTATTGTTTGTGTTTTCACTTATATACACTTATATTTGTTAATGCAGCATCAACATACTAAAACAATATCCCGAAAAGAGGAAAATAATGCATTTGAATATCAACCGTACTTTGACAACCGACGACAGAAATTATTTGATTTATATAAAATAAAGTATGTTGATAATGTGTTATGATTTATGCAATCAAATAACAATAGTTATTTGTTATAAAGATTTTTGCCATTTTATACTTCCGACTTACGTTGTCCTTGTTACACTGCTTGATCATTTCAAGTTTTCTAATGGTCATCTAACAGTTAATAGGTGTCTATCGCAACCGTTTTCTATTGTTTTTGTTTTCACTTAAGATACACTTATATTTGTGAATGCAGCATCAACATACTAAAACAATATCCAGGAAAGAGAAAGTAATGCATTTGTATATCAACCGTACTTTCGTTTTTCCCAACTTACGACAGAAAGTATTCGATTTACGATGTGAATTTAGTTTTAGTGCAGATTCGTTCAAACGACACAAAGACACTATTTTGTTTTACGGATCATTTCGGATTAGAAGAATGTCCAGTCATAAAAAATAATTTTATAAACAGACGGTAGCTTGATGAGTTGCAGCTTATTGTCAGCAACCATATTTTCACTAACTCTTTTGACCTGTTTATTCTTTTCAGTTCAATTCAACAGTGAAAAATGCCCATAATATCACTTCAATATAAAATAATAATGAAACGGTGCAGTTAATAGACGCACACAAAGTAACTTAAACTGCTTAAGCCGATTCTAAAAATGGCAAAGATAAATTATTATTGAAATTGAATTAATACATGCTATTGATTATTGTGTTTTGTTTTGATGACTTCGATTTTTGTTAAATTTTCAGGATTACAACAATTTGTTTATAAACGGGAATGCACTCACTAAAAACACAACAGCACGCTTTTTTATTAACTATGCTATCTATTTTATTTTGAATCCGCGCACATTAAATATTATGATTTGACATATTATTATAAATGTTCTTTTATTTTTTTTTAACAACTAATCATTTAAAAAAGATTGTTTATTTTATGATACATGTATGCATCGACTCGGCGTCATGTCCCGGATCGAGGCTTGCCTCGGCATGCCGCGGCGGACCGATGTGAAGCTTGTATAAATTATACAACTCTTTCTCGCGCGGATACGCGCAGTTAGCGGGTATTGGGCTCCTAGTAGCTAAGGCGTATCGACCTGAATTTTAGACTAACCACCTTAGACGGCCGCTAAGCGACCATCTAAAAATGGTCCTATGGTTTATACAGGCGTTAATAGCAGTCTTCACGCTAAATATTTTAGACCAATAGCCCTTCCGGCTAATCAGATAGAATTTTTAATAGCCCGAAGACAGTTTCAATAGCCGAAAAGGTTAACATACATTTTATGACTTTTTTGGCTCAGAGCAACAAAAATATTCATTTCCAATCAGAAATAACTTCTAATGAGTAAAAACATTTGCCTGTCCCATTTTCAACACACTGTATTATTTATTTTTGATAACAACAGCAAAGGCATGTTCTCCGGACATCTCCATATCTCAGTGTTTGAGATTGGCCCCAATTTCCTCAGGACAGGTTTCCTCAAATGGCTAAATGGTCAATTTTTTTCAGGACATTTTTCCTAAATCATGAAATAATTTTCATACAGTTTTGTTAGCGCCCTGAGCCCTAACCTATTGTACTTTTTTAGTCTTTCTAGTTGCAATTTCTGGTGAAAACACTGCGAAATATTATAAATCATACCATCCGTATCACCACATGTGTATTCATCATTCTATAGACATTTTCATAAAGAATGTCCAAAATAAATTTAAATCGACAAAAACAAAACTGTATCCGAAAATAACAGTCCGAGAATATGAAAGTGTTTTGCACATGAAATCAAATGTGCATATCGTATGATTCAAGAAAAAATGAAAACCAGTTACCTAGCAAATACGTAATAAATATATAATTTTGTTAACATATTGCTTAAATAAATGCTATTGCAGTGCTTTATTTTGCTAATCGACCACTCAAAGTTTTTTATTTGCAACGTTTGCTGACTTGTACGATTTTCGGAAAGTAGCGAAGATTTTTCGTCAGTTGTTTTTCTATCTGCTAACCAATCAAAAATCAATACTAAAATAGTCCATCTCCGGAGTCTCCGTAAGAGTGGAACTCAGACGTGTTGATTGGCTAACGACTTGTACCGACTACTTCCATTGATTATGTCTTTAACCCAAAGTGGCTGACCGGTGTTCATGTATTTTTTTCACTTTGATTATTTTTGTACGCTAAAATATTCAATCGACGGGTCGGGCTATTTAATATGCATTTATGATCGACCGACCGTCCCAAGAATCGACTCGGGCTACAGGCTTATAGGCTAATTCGAAGACTGGTTAATAGTCAAATTACTAACAATGTACTCCTCTGTGAAACTGCAAGGCTATGTTGTATTGTGTTTACATACATTTGTAAACTCTGCTAATGACGCTTCTTGGTTTAAATTTGCTATGTACAGTAGTCTTATGGTTTTATAATAATAATAGATTTGTGACCAGGCTTCAAATTATGACAATCAGTTCATACAACATAGGTAGTATGGCACATTGTAGGGTGACTCTGTAGGATTATTAAAATAAAGAAGACTGAGTTTTTTTTCCAGGCCCCCATTGCGTGGCTCTTCGCCATTCCGCCGTTTTGAAGCGCCACTTTGCCCTTTTCAAAGGCAAAAGCCACCATGCATCCTGATAGATAACACTTAATTGCCTCAGAGTTCAACTATGACGCTCCGACTGTGATTGATTTTATTCATAGGTGTGCACGTCTAATTACGTATTTCGATTGATTAAATCCATTTTTGTCTGGATTTTCTGTTTCATAAAGTAAAATAACTGGTTCATTAGTGACTTATCTAAAGGACCGTTACTAAAGTCTATAAGAGCAAGTTTGTGAGTTGAACTTAATGAAGGAAATGTCAATTTTCAAATCATTGGTGATATAATTTTTTAATTAAATGCACACAAAAAAACATGTTTCCCATGCTCAAGACAAGACGTTATAAATGACCAACATATAAATTTTTGCTTTTTATCTTGACAAAGAACACACAAAGTAGCTTCAAAATGTAAGCTAAAATTAACTTGTTACCATCGCGTTAAAATAAATTGCGTGTTTCCAATTACAAATTTTGGTATGCTCATTTGAGAACTCATAACAAAATACAGTTTTGTGCAATGGATTCAATTATACTTTTTATTTGCTAAAACACTTTTCGTGTCAAAATAAATGTTTTTATGATATTATGCACAATTTCCACGAGGATAACACCCGTTGTCAATCATCAGTCTCCGAAGTAAGGGGCCGTCCATAAAGTATGTCTCGCTTTTCTGGACCATTTTTAATCCCCCCTCCCCTCATGTCACAAACTGTCACAAAATCTTGGACCCCCCTAAAGTACGTCACAAACTCACACTTTCGAACATATTTTTTTAAATTTATAACTTTTACAGATTTTATCTAAAACACAATTCACTATAAAACAATATTAAAATTTCACTTAAAAGACTTTCACATTATCAAAGTTACTTTAATTACTAGAATAGTTGATTGTCAACAGTTGTCACAGTTTTTCATTGAATAACATGTTAAATTAAAAAATATTCACTTTGGACATCATCCATGCATGGTGAAGTGAAGTGTTCATCTATAGTTATGACTGGCATCTATTCAATGAATATTTATCCGAATGTTAACCTCTAATAAAAACGAAAATATAATTTAATTTTTCTTTCAACCCTTTACTATCTAAAAAATTGAAAAGTCCAATAAATTATTTTGTCATTTACTTATTAAATCTGCGTGGATGTTGTGCTAAGGTGCCTTTTCAAATTCCAACAACACATTCAGGAGATACGCAATTCGTCTTATTTTGACATAAAACTAATTCAATTTTTTTTTAATTATTTTAAAATTCTACTTAAGAAATAATAATATTTATGCCCCCCCTTCAAAGAAGAGGGGGTATATTGCTTTGCTCATGTCGGTCGGTCGGTCTGTCGGTCCGTCCACCAGGTGGTTGTCAGACGATAACTCAAGAACGCTTGGGCCTAGGATCATGAAACTTCATAGGTACATTGATCATGACTCGCAGATGACCCCTATTGATTTTGAGGTCACTAGGTCAAAGGTCAAGGTCACGGTGACCCGAAATAGTAAAATGGTTTTTGAATGATAACTCAAGAACGCATACGCCTAGGATCATGAAACTTCATGGGTAGATTGATCATGACTTGCAGATGACCCCTATTGATTTTGAGGTCACTAGGTCAAAGGTCAAGGTCACGTGACCCGAAATAGTAAAATGGTTTCCGGATGATAACATAAGAATGCATACGCCTAGGATCATGAAACTTCATGGGTAGATTGATCATAACTCGCAGATGACCCCTATTGATTTTGAGGTCACTAGGTCAAAGGTCAAGGTCACGGTGACCGGAAATAGTAAAATGGTTTTCGGTTGATAACTCGAGAACGCATACGCCTAGGATCATGAAACTTCATAGGTAGATTGATCATGACTTGCAGATGACCCTTATTGATTTTGTGGTCACAAGGTCAAAGGTCAAGGTCGCGGTGACCCGAAATAGTAAAATGATTTTCGGATGATAACTCAAGTACGCTTTTGCCTAGGATCATGACACTTCATAGGTACATTGATCGTGACTCGCAGATGACCCCTATTGATTTTTAGGTCACTAGGTCAAAGGTCATGGTCACAGTGACAAAAATGGTGTACACACAATGGCTGCCACTACAACGGACAGCCCATATGGGGGGCATGCATGTTTTACAAACAGCCCTTGTTTTTTAAAAAATGTGTGACATCACACATGGCCTGACCCACCCCCTCCCCATGTCACAAACTGTAACACTTTCTAACACCCCCTCCCTCCATCTGGAGCATGACATACATTATGGACGGCCCCAAACTGGTCTCAATTTTATCATGGACGATACATATCATATACATGTAGCATAGCCAACAAACCTCCACAAAATCCCTGAAATTATTGATTTTCTTTCAGAAAATGCAAAAAAGTAACACTTAACTCAGCCAAGAAGCAGGCAGCAGAAGTACAAGAACTGTTTGAGAAGCTCCTGATCAATATGAGAAAACTGAGGAAACTGCAGAGTTGCTGTGAGTCTGGAATCCACGATCTGAAGAGTTCATACCAGGGGCAAGAACTCATGGTACACAAAATGAATGACAAAATTAAATCCACTATGACCAAAATTGTGAGGAGAACTTTAAAGAAAATACCTAAAGTTGAGCAAAACAAAATCTATGAATTAATGCATTCCACTTTGTTTCATATAGAAAATATTACTTTGAATGAAGCAAAAATTACACTATCAAGTCTTGAAGATTCTCTCAAAACTGGTGTTGAAACCTGCATCCGTCATCATCATGAATTAAAAGCACTCCATGAACTCCTTCTATACAGCAGTGACAACAAGAAGAAGAAACTCTGCATGATAGCGAGTCAGAAATGCATGGACAAGATACAAAAAGTTGAATCGTACCTGGGTGAGTACAGTGTTAGACTTGAATGTTCGGTATTAAACCAGACTATACAAGGCACTAAGCATTACATTATCAGATTATCAGGTCTGGGGAGGCTGATAGAGAGTATGAAAGCTAACACTGACATTGAACAGTACTTGTCTAAACTGTCAGGTCTTGCGAGAGTATTGCATAACCATGTGTTAACTGTCCATGGAAAGTCTGAGCACACTGTGAGAATAACAAGTGATTCGTTGAAATGCTATATCACAGCCATCTGTGTTCTTTTTGATGGACAGGTCCTGGTTGCAGACAGAGATAATGAGAGAGTCAAGCTTCTAAGCCAGCAGTACCAGGTGGTAAGTCACTGGGATGTGACTGCTAAGCCATGGGACATGTGTCAGATCACACCCAGTGAGGTTGCAGTGGCTGTCAATAATGAGGTCCAGTTTATCACAGTAAGCCAGAGCCAACTCGCCATAGGCAGGAAGCTTGAGTTACAACATAGTTGTAATAGTATTGCCCACATTCAGGGAGACTTGTTTATTGCATCTGGTACTGCTCTGTTCAAGTACACATGGAATGGCAAACTAGTCTGCAAACTCTATGAAAATAAATCAGCTACTGATACAGGTAAGAATCATGGTGGATTCATCATGATAACATTCGTATTATGTACAAGGGTTTTCTAGCTATTTTAAGAAAAGGATTGTCTGGTTAAATTGGGCTTTGTTAAAGAGATAAAATGGCTAATTTGGGATTTTTTATTGACTTAATGGACAGAATCAGACTTGTTTATCAGCAAATATTGACACATCAGGCTTTACCTTTAGACACTTCTATCTACAAATAAAAAAAATATTTATTTTTTTTTTAAATTGGGAATATTTTTTTACAATATTGGTTTGGGATCAGGTCTATTTTAAGGCCATTTTTACATAGTAGATAACCCCCTGATGTATTATAAAGTAATTATTCTATAATTCATATGTGCCCTTTGAATGCTTCAGTAGCCAAAAGAAGATTCAGAATTATTGATTTATAAACATGAGTAATGAAGTATTTTGACTGTCACTACATGGCATGTCTATAAATAGAAACTGAGTTCCTGGGAAAGAGACACTTTCTGACCCTGTCTTAATTTCATGGCTGTTTAATGATTGTACATGTACAATATGTTTGATAAATTGAATAATTTCATAACACCATATAACAAAGGTACTCTTGTGGTTGTATTCTTTTATGAAGTGTTCAAATGTATGTATTAATTTCATTGTAATTATAGTAATATGTTTATTTAAACATTTTGCTGTTGAAATTGGTTTTGTAACTAACTAGCTAAAACAAAGTAAACTAGAAATGGCCCGGCAGAGGCCGACGCGTATCCCCACGCCGAATGTTTGACCTAGGTGTGCCCCAGGGTTGGTAATGGGGCCATGCATAGCTGAGATTGACCGTATTGTGTCATAAGAGAAGTTCATCATCAATTAGAAGTGAATTGGTGTAGAAATGAAGAAGTTATAGTAAAAGGCAATTTTGGGTGGGTGTGACATATGTGGGCAGGGCGCCCCAGGGTTGGTAATTGTGCCATGCATAGTTGAGATTGACCGTATTGTCATAAGAGAAGTTCAATATCAATTTGAAGTGAATCGGTGTAGAAACGAAGAAATTATAGTAAAGGCAATTTTGGGTGGGTGTGGTCTATGTGGGCGGGGCCCCAGGGTTGGTTATGGGGCCATGCATAGTTGAGATTGACCCTAATGTCATAAGAGAAGTTCAGTATCAATTTGAAGTGAATCCGTGTAGAAATGAAAAAATTATAGTAAATGGAATTTTTTGGTGGGTGTGGCCTATGTGGGCGGGCGCCCCAGGGTTGGGATTGGGGCCATGCATAGTTGAGATTGACCCTAATGTCATAACAAAAGTTCAGTATCAATTTGAAGTGAATCCGTGTAGAAAAGAAAAAATTATAGTGAATGGAAATTTTTGGTGGGTGTGGCCTATGTGGGCGGGGCGCCCCAGGGTTGGGAATGGGGCCATGCATGGTTGAGATTGACCGTATTGTCATAAGAGAGGTCCAGTATCAATTTGAAGTGAATCGGTGTAGAAATAAAGAAGTAAATGTAAAATAACCTAAAAAATGAGTGATAATTTCTGACGCGGCCCCACCTCAACCGCTATAACTTTTGACCCAGGGGTCAGATCAAAATTCCAAATAGTGCAGGGTCGCACATATGCTCATAGCTACCATGTGTGTAAGTTTCAAGGTTCTAGTGCTTTTAGTGTAGGAGGAGATAGTGGCCAGGACGGACGGACAGACAGACAGACAGACGGATGGACGGATGGCGGAGATAACCACAATATCCCCACCTTTTTTTCAAAAAGCGTGGGGATAATAACTGTTGTGATATAATTTTTCTTGTTATAAAAAACACAAAAAAACGTTGTAACACGGCACATGCATTATGTCTGCTTTGGTTGATTTCACTAATTTCAGTACATAGTTATCACATGTATACATGTGTGGGAAATCTATTCATGCTGCACATAGGAACATAAACATGTTGATTGAACTGAGCAATTGTTTCCATCTGTGTAATTGTTTTGCTTCAATTCTTATCTAACTCACCAGTCACATTTCAACATGTCAAACGTTAACACAATAGCTCTGCTACTGAAGTTTAATGTCATACTTAACTATTGAATCATTGAAATGTATGCATATATTTTAGATGTGTAAAGGCCTCTTTATAACAACATATGCGTAATACAATATCACTGCAGTATGTTTAATAAGATTATTTAGCATTTACAGTAATTCAATATCTTGATGTTAATCTGTTTTGCAGTATGGAAGTGTGCTGAGAGTCCCACAGGAGACAGGCTGTACATCATCAGCGGCTGGCAGCAGTACAAGCTTCTCACCCTGGCCAGAGATGGCACACTCCTGGCTACATACTCAGACCAAGCACTAGTGCGCCCAGAGGGTCTACATGTGACCCCTGCAGGCCAGGTGCTGGTCTGTGGACGCCTGTCCAACACTGTACTACAGGTGGGCTGGGAGGGAGAGAGTAAGCTGGCTACGCTGGCTACTCAGAAGGATGGCATGAGGTACCCAGTGTCAGTCTGCTACAGCAGCTCCTCATCATCCATCATTGTGGGACTGATGGGGAGTGACCACATCCTGGTGTTCAGAGTGGAATAGTGTGTACATGTATGTATTAGTTGTTGTAATTAGTGATTAGTATTTTAATTACAATGTGTTGTTTAGCATACAAACATAGTAGTGTGTGATGTTACAATACAACATTAAGTGGGTAGTTAAAGGTACAAATAATTTATGTACACATATTGTTATCTGATTATACAATGTGAGGGTTTTTGTTAGAACTTTAGATCTAATGTATATAATGTTATGTTGGCATAATATTTGTGTAATTATGGTCCTTAAATTTAGTTCTTGTAAACTTCGCATGAAAAAAACAAAGCATTTCAACTGAAAATTCAATATTTGTACATAGATGCACATGTACATAGCAACTGAGGCTATTTTTAGACTTTCATCTATAAACACCATGCCATGTAAGAAATGTATATGGATGAATACTTTTTTTATAAAATATGAAATTGTTTAAGTAATCTTTGGAGGAGTATAAATTGATATTGTACGCAATGTTTACAGAAAGGTAACACTTGATGTGAGATTTATTAATTTTCCATGTTTTATGCTGTTGAACATTTGTTATTGATTTTCATTACATTTATATAAACGTGTGTGTGTTAGTTACATTTTTAGTGAGGCTGTTTTCGGAGAAAACCCGAGCTATTGTCCTAGTCAGCTCGTCCGCCGTCCAACGTAGGCGTCATGCTAAAACCTTAACATTGGCTCTAAAATCAAAGTGCTTCCACCTACAACTTTGAAACTTAATATGAAGATGCACCTTGATAAGTTATACACGCCACACCCATTTTTTGGGTCACTAGGTCAAAGGTCAAGGTCACTGACCTCTTATATCAAACTTTAACATAGGCTCTAAAATCAAAGTGCTTCCACCTACTACTTTGAAACTTAATATGTGGTTGCACATTGATGAGTTCTACATGCCACACCCATTTTTGGGTCACTAGGTCAAAGGTCAAGGTCACTGCGATCTGTAATATAAAACTTAAACAACATGCTTAGCATTTCCTCAAAGTGCTTCCACCTACAACTTTGAAACTTCATATGTAGATGCACCTTGATGAGTTTTACAAGCCACACCCATTTTTGTGTCACTAGGTCAAAGGTCAAGGTCACTGTAACTTTTAATATCAAACTTTAACATAGGTTCTAAAATCAAAGTGCTTCCACCTACAACTTTGAAACTTCATATGTAGTTGCACCTTGATGAGTTCTACATGCCACACCCATTTTTGGGTCACTAGGTCAAAAGTCAAGGTCACTGTGACCTCTAATATAAAACTTGAACAAAAACCTTAACATTGCCTCTAAAATCAAAGTGCTTCCATCTACAACATTGAAACTTCCTATGTAGATGCACCTAGATGACTTCTACACGCCACACCCATTTTGGGTCACTAGGTCAAAGGTCAAGGTCACTGTGACCTCTTAAAAAAAATAATCTGACAAGCTTTCGTAGCTTGGCACCCGTTATGCTGTGCTCTTGTTTATAAATTTGTTTGAGTCCTAAATATACATACAAGAAATACATCGAGCTTTTCTGCTGCTACAGTGGCTGCTGAGTCAGGACAACGATGCTGAGGATGTGGTGGACAAGAATAAACTGAATACTCAGAAGGTAACATAGACCCTTTGTCAGACCTTTTCCTGTCATTTTGGGGAAAAATGCTATTGTGGTTTTGGAATATTTTCCTGTGAAAAGTCAATTGATTTGGGAAAAACTAATTTAATATAATTCTTTCTAATATATCAAATTATACGAATAAAATCATTTTATGATAGTTATATACTTTGTTAGATCTAATTGAAATAAGATTGAGATATAATAATTATAATGGATAAAAACGGGAACATCACTTTAGGCGATTTACGCGTGTTAAGTGGAAAAAAACGCCCTGATTGGACGTTTTTATCACATCTTTACACAGTAACAGATATGCCAAAATTTGACAACAAATGGTGAATGTTTGCGTTTCTTGGAAATTTTGAGCACTTTTATCTTAAATATTTATCAGATTGTCCTTTTAATAATGGAATATACAGGATTATAGGGTAATGAGTAGCAACGGTAAAAGTAGCAGGTTCGCAGTAATAGATAAAAAGTATGGTTTCATACGGATGTATTAAGGAATCAATCGTGGCGCGATTATGCATATGTATGCGGGAAAGGTTTAAAACATTTTTTGTTAAATCTCGTCCCCCCCCCCCCCAATTGCCCCGGGGCGTCTGAAAAAATTCCTGTTGAAAGCACTGTAATTATAATAAGGCACTTATTTAAAAACAAATAAAATGCTTCGGTTATGGGTCTGTTTAACAGACCCATAAATACACCAGGAACGCGCAGTCTTGTGTATTTCCTGTTTATTAAGAATGCAAAAAGATGAGGTGGTAAAGAACAGAATGAATTTACATAAGGTAAAATATCCTCTTAAAGTGTTTGTATATTGCAAAAACATTGATATTCCTCCTCATGAACTTTTGGTGATTAAAATAGTATTTCATGGACATATAATAAGTTAATGTGTGGATTATTCAGTTTGGAAAAATAAATGAGGAATTTGTGTCAGTTCATTTCCCGAGTGTTTGTGATAAATTTGTGGATTGGTAAAACCTTAAAATCAACAAAAAATAGCCTCAAACGAATAATTAACCGAGACTTACCTTCGTAGATGGGAAGGTGAAGGTTGATTGTAATTTCATCTACTGCAAACCCCTTAAGAACTCTACACGAGAGATTACGCAGCTTCCGCAGCCAAGAATATCAGGCTTTAGAGTTAGCAAAGTATTCATTAAGGAATACTTTGTTTAACAAATTTGTAGAAAAGATGGAATGGGTGGGATTGGGTAGGGCATGTTGAGCTCTTAAGGGGTTTGCAGTAGATAAAATGTAGATGAAATGACTATCAACCTTCACCTTCCCATCTACGAAGGTAAGTCTCGGTTAATTATTCAATTTCATCTCCTGCATAACCCCTTAATGAGCCCCACACGAGATTTTAGAGAATTTCTGCAAATTTGTGCAGGAATAAAGAGATAAACAAGAATGCATGATAGAATATGTACACTTTTTATTTTCCACATAAAATAGCTGATTGAAAAACCAGAGAATGTTGATTTTCATTGTGAACTTCTTTTGAATAATATTTAGCAAATGTTTTTGAATTTGACCAGCCGGCCGTGTCTAAGATAGTTTGCAATGAAACACCTAAATGATTAGCTTTTGATGTTGAAGCTGCCCTTGTACTGAGAGGTTTAAATGTGTTCCCGAGACCAGCAGCTTTTAACACTGATTTTACCCATCTACTTATTGTTGCCAGTGATGCTGCTTTATATAATTTGACAGTTGTAATCATTAAGTAATTAGGAGATGAAATAATGGTTTTACAGTGTTACCTCTGTATTAAAAATGCTAAATATGAAGTGGACAAAAATATGATTTCATAGAAGTTAAAATTGGGTCTTTTCTTTTATGTATCGTGTTTACAGCACAACTTCATTTACTTGAGGATCAATAAATCAAAACATTCTTCAGCTTGTTGCTTTCCAACTTACCAATACAGAAACCTCAGTAACATAACACCACAAGAATTTCTGTCATCCCCATGCAGGCCTTGAGTTCGTATAACGTTGTGAGATAGTTAGTAAAGCTTTGAATGCCTTGATCATATAGAGCCTGTTTGCAGGAGGTGTTAAGTTCTTGATGTGTAAACTGTGTTATTGTTTTTTTGTCAAATATTGTGACCAAAATCGGCCCCATACAAAATGTTGGAACTATGTATTTTTCCCAAACAACTGCCTAAAATTCCCAATTGAAGGTAAAGTATAGAAATTTTTCACAATACCAAGTTTATCTCTCTATACCCAACTCTAATAATTGAACCTTATTAAATGCAATATTGAAAACGCTTATTCTCGATTGAATAGTATTTGTAATAAAAAAGCCAACAACACCAATGTCCCAATTTGTTGTCAAAACACCAAGAATTTTCGCTATTAGAAGGACTCCGGCCTCATTCCACAAACTTAAGTTAAGTCTGCTTACATTCTGTTGTTGAGTGTTTTTTCAAGAAACATATGTTCCTCCGTCTGGGATAATGAGACTAAATGCATGTGCGTAAAGTGTGGTCCCAGATTAGCCTGTGTAGTCTGCACAGGGACTAAATGCATGTGTATAAAGTGTGGTCCCACAGTAGCCTGGGTAGTCTGTACAGGGACTAAATGCATGTGTGTAAAGTGTGGTCCCAGATTTGCCTGTGTAGTCTGTACAGGGACTAAATGCATGTACGTAAAGTGTGGTCCAAGATTAGCCTGTGTAGTCTGTACAAGGACTAAATGCATGTGTGTAAAGTGTGGTCCCAGATTAGCCTGTGTAGTCTGTACAGGGACTAAATGCATGTGTGTAAAGTGTGGTCCCAGATTAGCCTGTGTGGTTTGTACAGGGACTAAATGCATGTGTGTAAAGGGTGGTCCCAGATTAGCCTGTGTAGTCTGCACAGGGACTAAATGCATGTGTGTAAAGTGTGGTCCCACAGTAGCCTGTGTAGTCTGTTCAGGGACTAAATGCATGTGCGTAAAGTGTGGTCCCAGATAAGCCTGTGTAGTCTGCACAGGGACTCAATGCATGTGTGTTAAGTGTGGTCCCAGATTAGCCTGTGTAGTCTGCACAGGAAAATCATGGATGACACTTTCTGCGTTTATGCAATTTTTTGTATATAGGAAGTCTCTTCTTAAAGAAAATGTCAGTCTAGCGGAAAGTGTTGTCCCTGATAAGCCTGTGTGGCTGTATAGGCTTATCTGGGCAGACACTTAGTGCACAATTTATTAAGCCCTGTTTTCTCAGAATGAGGCTCAAAGTAAATCCCCCTACAGTCTGTTACAGAGTTGTACAAGATGATACTTGGTGAGCCTTGTTATGGGAAAAGGGTGCTTAATGCATGTTATGTACCATCCACAGATTAGCCTGTGCAGTGCGCACTCAGAATTATCAGGGATAATGCTTTCCGCTTTTGAGGAAATTTTAGTTTTAAGGGAATTTCTTCCAAACAAAAATCAATCTTGGTAGAAATTGTCGTCTCAGGTTAAAGCCTGTGAGGACTGGGCAGGCTAATGTGGGAGGACATTATATACATTCATTAAGCCCAGTTGTCCCAGAATAAGACTCAAGTTAAGTCTGAATTTAAATTAAAAATAAATAAAATAAATCTCGTCAAACACATTTCTAAAAAACATGTTGATTATGAACTGTAAATTCATTTTTATTTGTGGGACATTAATTAATGTTGATTTTGTGGGCTTACTGATCCGTGAAATAAGCTCAAACACAAAACAAAATCACCCAGGGCAAATTCCTTTTTTCGAAAATACAAAATCTACGAATTTAAGTGTCCACGAAAGTTGTTTTTTTTTTAAACCTTGAAGTGTCATGCCAACGAGTATAAATATTTTTCCAGGATCAGTGTAACACTCCAGTCTCCAGCTTGAATTGGAGACTAATATTTTGCTCTGTTTTATCATTCAGGGCCTGTTTTGAAGAGGTATACAATTTAAGTCTGTCTTCAAAGAGCTGATTCAGGGCTATTTTAGGGAATGGCCGTTTTTCACAAAATGAGAATTTCGTGACTGCAAGTTTCACAATTAAAACAAGTTTGTGACTCAAATTTTGGCAATTTTAAGGAGTTTGCTCCTCATTTGTTCACAACTTTAACAAATTTAAAATGAGTGGGCTGAAACGCTTCACAAAGATGAGACAAACCAAGCCCTGTTACATGTATATGATTTGTGTTTGAGGGTGTGTGGGTAAAATTTTTTTTCTGAAACTTTTATTTTCCCTAAACATATGAAACAAAGTTAATGTTTTTATACTTAGAAAAAATTCATGTCTTGGTATTGGTTACTGTAAAAATTTGGATTTGTGGGCGTCATCAAAGTAAGAGCAAAGTAGTGTTATCAGCTAAAAGTAATTAAGGGCAAGTGGCCTGTAACATAATTTTACTCCCAGGTGTATGTGAAAACTGAACAGATTTTCTTTCCTTCTTTATAAAGTACACCATAATAGGCGCTTCCTTATATGCTAGTGGAATAATGAAATGAGCACCGAAACTGAACATTTAATTTGTTAGATATTGATTTACTTTGGATATGTTATTATTGTGAATTTAAACAGATTTTAACAATCTAAGACATTTCAAGGCATGGTAAAAAATGTATGTCTTTTTGCAACTTTGGGAAGACATTTTTATTTAGTTTTTGCCTCCCATTTATTGAAACATATATTAACAGTAAAACATATATGAATGCTTTGTAAAAGTAAAGTGATTAAAAGTATGGGTACACTCAAACAATATTAAATTTTTAACAAGATAAATTTCCATTCCTTGGTCTTGTTATGCTGGAAAAAATGGCTAAAAAGAAAAAAAAAAGATAAATAAGATTAATAAGATAAAAAAGATAAATAAGATAAAAAAGATAAAGAAGATAAATAAGCCATGCTGTGGAAAATGGGGCTTCATGCATGTGCTTGAATACGTCAGTCCCAGAAATCCGCATTTGGGTTTTTCCAATATTAAGGTCACGTGATCCCGGTACAAACAAACCAACGCGAGGCGCGAATATTTGAGTGTTTTATACATTCATTCATGTGTTTAAAACAGAAGGTGTATCACTCAGGCTTTTGCTATGTCAGTATGCAATATTTACACTAGTCAATTAGCACAATTGCATTTAAATGGCCAAGTATTACTTGTCAGTTTTAAATGCTGTTTGAGGAAAAGTATCTAATATATTGTAATATAATTTGTTTATGTAACAAGCTTCTGTATTATCATTATAATTATATTATCATAACATGGCATGTATTAGAGCAATTAAAAATGTGGTGTGTTAAACAATCAGGTTTAAAGTGTTTATCTACAAAGCTTGTTTTTTGCAGTTTAAAGTAATCAATACACTCAGTACCCAATAGTCAGGTGACAGTATACATAGTTACACTGTTTACTCCTATAATACAATCGCCATTTGACGGTTAACTTGGTTGCTGTTCAGTTCGAAATTTCGTAAAACTTGTCTGTGTTAATAACATTATGTGTGTGTAATTTCTGGGATATTTAGTGTACACACGCTTGGACATAAATATTTCAATTGATTTTAGTTTGTAAAATCTTGTTTGTTGAAAGTGAATTATCAAAATGGCGACATCTGGAATTTCAAGAAATTATGATTTTGTTAAATATTATTGTTGTACAATCTGCGAGAAAGAACGATCTGTAGAAATAGATGCAGATTTTTACTGTAAAACATGTCTTAAATACTTCTGCAGAAGATGTATAAACTCCCACAGACAGCATGGTTGGTTGTTATTCAAAAAATCTCCTTATGGAAAGGATAAAATAATGAAGTGGCCACTTTCTAAGAAGATGGAGATTTCTCTTTTAACATGCGTCATACACAAGAGTGAACAAATAACAAAGTACTGCGAGGACCACAGTCAGCTGTGCTGCTCTAAATGTGTTGAACTTAATCACAGGTAGCTTATTATTACTTATTTTATATCAGTATACATTATTGCATTGTATTACCTGTATGCAACAGGGGCGTCTGAAGCACATTAACATTGGGGCGGCGGATGGGGTGGGTATGGGAGAGGGTATCCCCCTCCTGTTGGTGGGGGTCCGGCGTAACCCGGATTTTTTTTCAAATTTTAGCATCAAATGGCGCATTTTGGTGCGTTGCTATGCCTGATACCTGACCTTATACACGTCTATTGCAGGCAAGTGATCACTATATGTCGCAGTTTGTACTTTGTAGCAGGCGACACAACAATAGGGATCATGTGGGTTGAAAGAACGTTCTTCAGGATTTTTTTGTGCCGCAATTCCATTTTAGAAATAAGAAATTTGTTGGTTGCAGGTTTGGAGTACACATATTGAAATGGCACAAAAAGTGGTAAAAAACATAAAATAAGTTTTAAAAATTATAGAATTACTTCGAGTTATTACAATTAATTCAGGTATCTTGAGGTATCTTTAATTCTGTGATAATTAAGGACTATTGGATGCAGGGTTTTCATTAGGATTCTTTGTAGCAGGCTTTAGAGTCATTTGAGGAGGCCAACCTGCTAGGGGGGTCCGGGGGCATGCTTCCCCTGAATTTTTTTAAAATAAAGGTGCCAAATCGTGGCTTCTGAGCGATTTTGGGCACATATTTTACATAACTTTCCTCAGTTAAAATAGAGGATATTAATGTGAATTGTTCAGTCCTCAGGTTGCATCAACTCTCAGGGGTGTCAATTGTCCCAAATTTGAAATCCTGAAAATAAAATCTGGGTGCCGATAGGACCCACTGTGGGTTCAGGGCACACCCTGGACAGGGGGCCAGAGGCCCCCGGAAGCACCTGCAATTAAGCTTATTTGAAACAAAGAAATCGCTTCTCCTGAGCTTTAAGACACCTGTATTTTTAAGAGATTCAAAACAGAAAAAAATACTTTGGCTAGCAAATATCACGATCTATTTCTTTAAATTTTCATGTAGATGCATGGGTCTGAGGTGGAATGTCCCCGTCGGGGACGAAGGGCCCGGGCCCTTGCTTAATGTATAATTTCTGTGCAGTACATAACATGTATTCTTTACAGTAATAATGAAAATCTAAATTAAACAAACACTGGAAATTTTAACATTTTAATAAGTTGTAACTTCCAATAATGACAATGACATTTCAAAATATATAACTAAACCAATTTAAATGACTAGTCCACAAGTAGTTATTGCAAATAAGACTCACCCTCCTGTAAAATGTGGTAACAAATAAATTCTCTTACCGCTCGGAGGATCAAAACTCCGCGGAGAAACCAAACATCAACTAAATCTGTCGAAAATCAAATAAAAAACGAAATGTAAGTGTAGCAGGAAAGTGCATTTATATGGAGGTTCCGGTAAATGATATAACGTTAACAAAACTGGAACAAGATAACTTCAACAGCGAACTATCGTTCTTACTCGAAACACAAACGAAAAAGTCGTTTATTTTTCTCTTTTTTTTGACATATTCAATTGTTGACTTTGTCACAGTTTGTGACCTTGAATCAAAGTCGTACAGTCTCGTTACCCGCTCCATGATTGGACAATTATATCAATTCGACTAATGAGAAAGGAGTTAACATATATCGGTTAAGGTTGTTTACATTTGTACTTCTGTTTCAGACATTTAGTTTATTAACGAATACTAAATATCTCGCCAACGTCGTGAAAATTTGCCGATGTTTTTTAAAAAAATTTTCTTTCTGAATTTGAGCCGGCCTGAATAACATTTGAGGCGGTCAAATCGGCTGCGGGCCGCCTCTTTTTGAAAACCCTGTGGATGTCGGCACATTTGTTTCATGTCATACTTTCCTTTTTATCAGCTCACCTGAGCGATAGCTCGAGGTGAGCTATTGTGATCACTCAGCGTCCGGCGTCCGTCCGTCTGTCCGTCTGTCTGTAAACAATTTGTAAACATCTTCTTCTACTAAACCATTGAGCCAATTTCAACTAAATTTCATGTGGAGCATCCCTAGGTCATGGGACAAAAGAATTGTTAAAAAAAATTTGATCACATAACCAAGATGGCCGCCATGACCATATATGGTAAAAACCTTAAAAAATCTTCTTGTCAGAAACCGCTCATCAGATTTTCAAAAAATTTCACAGGGATGACCTTTGAAGGCTCCCCTGAAAAAGTTGTTCAAAGAAATTTGATTCGTCAAAAAACATGGCCGCAGGAGCTCGTTGAACTTTGCATGTTTATTCGTTTTTGCCTATTTTGTGAAAACTTTCAAACATCTTCCACATTTTTTGTCCGATCCTTTCCAAATTTGCACAGTGTCTTTATATCAATGAGGACACGAACGCTACAAAAAATGAGCTTTATTGGTCCATGAAGTACAGAATTACCTCCCCTTGAATTGAGAAAATGGTGTTTATGCAATGAAGTCCAAATTTTTCATCCAATTCTTTCCAAACTTGTAAGGATTTAGCATGGTTCAAACAAGGGAAACAACTACGGTTTATGCATGTTCTTTTTATTACAGATTTGCCTCCCTTTAATTCATTCAAAATCTCATTTTACAGCAGAGATTCCAAATCTGACCTGTAAATGAGCCCCATATTTACTGCCAGTGCTAGGTTACCTTTTCCCATTTGATCATTCTTAAGTATTGGTCTTGTAATGCTGCTACTGCTTCTGCTACTGCTACTGCTACTACTACTACTACTACTACTACTACTACTACTACTACTACTACTACTACTACTTCTACTACTACTACTACTACTTCTACTACTACTGCTACCACTACTACTACTACTACTACTACTACTACTACTACTACTACTACTACTACTACTACTTCTACTACTACTACTAGTACTACTACTACTAGTACTACTACTACTAGTACTACTACTACCACCACCACCACCACCATCACCACCACCACCACCACCACCACCACGTCTTCTATTACTACTTCTACTACTACTACTACTACTACTACTACTACTACTACACCACCACCACCACCATTCACAGTGACAAAAAACGTATTCACACAATGGCTGCTACTTCAACTTATAGCCCATATAGGGGGGCATGCATGTTTTACAAACAGCCCTTGTTTCTATGGGATTTTAACCACAACTGTTCATGTTTATCTCCGACACATATTTTTAGGTCACCTGTCATGAAGTGACACTGTGAGCTTATGTGATCGTGTGATGTCCGGCGTCCGTTGTGCGTGCCTGCGTTTGTCCGTGCGTCCGTCCGTCAACAATTTGTTTGTGTAGACAGTAGAGGTCACAGTTTGCATCCAATCTTGATGAAACTTGGTCAAAATGTTTATCTTGATGATATCCGGTTTGGGATTGTATTTGGGTCATCTGGGGTCAAAAACAAGGTCACTAGGTCGAATAATAGAACAACCTTCTGTAGACAATAGAGGTCACAGTTTTCATCCAATCTTTATGAAATTTGGTCAGAATGTTTATCTTGATGAAATCTGGGTTGGGATTTTATTTGGGCCATCTGGGGTCAAAAACTAGGTCACTAGGTCAAATAATAGAAAAACCTTGTGTAGACATTAGAGATCACAGTTTTCATCCAACCTTTATGAAATTTGGTCAGAATTCTTGATGAAATCTGGGTGGGATTGTATTTGGGTCATCTGGGGTAAAAATCTAGGTCAAATAAATAGAAAAACCTTGTGTTGACAATAGAGGTCACAGTTTTCATCCAATATTTATGAACTGTGGTCAGAATGTTTATCTTGATGAAATCTGGATTGGGATTGTATTTGGGTCATCTAGAGTCAGGAACTAGGTCACTAGGTCAAATCATAGAAAAACATTGTGTAGACAATAGAGGTCATAGTTTTCATCTGATCTTAATGAGTCAGGTGAGCGATTCAGGGCCATCATGGCCCTCTTGTTAATAGAAAGAAGCAAAGGCTTAGATCATACGGACAATTAAAGATTCCCAGGTTTAATTACTTAATAATTAAGGGATTATCGTTATAAAAGAGACTGATTAATTACCCGCGGTAACAACATAATTGACACGTACATTTCCGAGGGCGGGTGATGACAATCAACAATACACGTGTTATAACTGCGAAAGCGTGATAACCTTGCTTCGTGGTAAAGATATTTTCAAATATATGTGTATTGAAATGATTTTTTTTAAAGGTCTTTGCCCAAATTTCATTTTTGCCAAAAATATTTGGGCGGCGGCCACCGCCCCTGCCGCCCAGCTCCGTTGCCTCTGTGCAATTACCATCATGCATGTTAATTTGTTTGGATTATTCTATTAAGTTATATAAGGTTTTCAAAATCATTTCTTGTGTGCAATTTTTTCTTGTGCTTTAATTTGTTTATTTGTGTTTGTTTGAAATAACATTTCAAAGTTCAAGCATATGGCAACATTTTAGCAACAAATGTAGTATATAGTATAGCAATACCTTAAGGCTTTAATCAACCTGCCTGATTAATGTCTCATGTATATGTTCCTTTACTCTATTTATGGAGGATAGTTCACACTTGACGTTTGCTTGTTTGAGCCTGCATTTTTAACCTTCTCATCGTGACCTTTTCTCAGTTTTGTTTATGTTGGTTGTTAATTTATTGTCTGTCATCAACAATTTGCATATGAACACTATAGAGGCGCCACATGTCTTGCCCAATATTCATGGAACTTTGTATTAACAGTTCGTGTAGATTAAATATACACTCAATAGTGCCTTTTCAACGATTTTTAGTTGGTCGCCTAAGATTGGTCGAGTAAATTTACAGACCTTGTTTTGCTAAACAGTATATGCTTAGAAGCCTTAGCTATGCTAAGAACTGTAACTCACTATGCTAGGAACGATTACCGCTGCCTGTATGCACTGCAGATGACGAATACTTAGGAGCGTCTGCTCTACTAATCAGTGAGTGTATTTACCAGCTTGTAAGACGACATTGGCCTGTGTAGTGTTTATCATTTAAATCTGTACATATTTGCTGCTTTCAGGGAAAACAGGGTTTAATGCATGTCAAATAAGATTAGCATGTACACACTGATTAGCCTGTGCTAACACTGATTAGCCTGTGTTAACACTGATTAGCCTGTGTTAACACTGATTAGCCTGTGTTAACACTGATAAGCCTGTGTACACTGATTAGCCTGTGCACACTGATAAGCCTGTGCACACTGATTAGCCTGTGTACACTGATTAGCCTGTGCACACGGATTAGCCTATGTACACTGATTAGCCTGTGCACACTGATTAGCCTATGTACACTGATTAGCCTGTTTACACTGATAAGCCTGTGTACACTGATTAGCCTGTGCACACTGATAAGCCTAAGCTAATCAAGGAGGACAACAGCAAACAACTTCAGCGCTTTGATTATAATTTTGTGGCCGGTTTGTTGACATTTGTAGTTTAAATCTGAGTTTTCATGTAATTTTCAGACCGGGAAATATATGTCTTTGACCCAATATCCTGTGACCTTAAAATACTTTTGGGAATGTCTGGTTTGTCCGATCTTCATTAAACTTTTTCAGAGTTTTTATGTCCCCCACTATAGTAGTGGGGGACATATTGTTTTTGCCCTGTCTGTTGGTCTGTTGGTCTGTCTGTTTGCGCCAACTTTAACATTTTGCAATAACTTTTGCTATATTGAAGATAGCAACTTCATATTTGGCATGCATGTGTATCTCATGAAGCTGCACATTTTGAGTGGTGGAAGGTCAAGGTCAAGGTCATCCTTCAAGGTCAGAGGTCAAATATATGTGGCCAAAATTGCTCATTTTATGAATACTTTTGCAATATTGAAGATAGCAACTTGATATTTGGCATGCATGTGTATCTCATGGAGCTGCACATTTTGAGTGGTGAAAGGTCAAGGTCATCCTTCAAGGTCAGAGGTCAAATATATGTGGCCCAAATCGCTTATTTTATAAATACTTTTGCAATATTGAAGATAGCATCTTGATATTTGGCATGCATGTGCATCTCATGGAGCTGCACATTTTGAGTGGTGAAAGGTCAAGGTCAAGTCATCCTTCAAGGTCAGAGGTCAAATATATGTGGCCCAAATCGCTTATTTTATGAATACTTTTGCAATATTGAAGATAGCAACTTGATATTTGGCATGCATGTGTATCACATGGAGCTGCACATTTTGAGTGGTGAAATGTCAAGGTCATTCTTCACAAGGTCAAGGTCATCCTACAAGGTCAAACATCATATAGGGGGACATTGTGTTTCACAAACACATCTTGTTTTCAACGAGTTTCGTTCGATTTATTTGAAAAAAAAAGCGGAAAAGAAATAAGGCAAAAACGGTGTGAATAGGTTTTATGTAACTCTGACATTCGGTATCCATAAGTTAGATTAATTAATTGTATACCATTTTAATCGCGGAAATGCGGTCTTGACAAGAGCAACTGGAAGCTTCAATGTGTAGAATTACCAAGATCACCCTTATGGAGCATTTATTTATTAAAAAAAACTGGAAATGTTATGTTAGAAATAACTACGCATTATTAAGTATGAATTATATCACGTGTGCTTGTAGAATAATATAGAAGATTGGTACCAACTTTGCGTAACTTAACGAAATCCCTGTTATTAATCGAGTTTTGTGTGTGTCAGAAACAAGTGAAAACGATTAAATGTTTCTATTTTAATAGAATCGAATCAATAAATGCCACATAATAAGATTTATTATTACTGATATAACCAATAAATGCCGATCTTGGGAGAAGTCGGTACCTGCGCCAGCGTCTGATACAGGTAGCTTTACTGAATTCCCCTTCATACAGCGCTACTTTATATATGACAATGACCAAACTTATTGTGCTGTCTTGCACTTTCAATTAAAGTGATTGATAAATGTCCCATAAGCAATGTTTAATATTATTAATATCACTTTTATACGTAATAATATGTGGGATTTTGGTATACTCGGTGTCAGAAAGCGTGTAAAACTTCACCGAAATCCCAGTTTAAAGCGCTATTTTGTTTCAAATACACAAGTGGAAATGTTTCGTAAATAACATGGGTAAATGCCGTTGAAGGAGTGTTAATTTATTGCTAATACCAATATCACACGTAATAACAGGTTCGATTTCGGTCAGCGCGCAAGCGTTTGAGAGCGTTATTCATGTACCGAAAAACCCGTTATAATTAGCTGATGTTCTCTATATATATATTTTTTGCATTCACAGAATAACTAAATGACACAAACCCTTATACAAGTGTCATATGGTGTCAAAAAGTCCATTAAAATAATCCGGAATATTGCGTTAATCTACATGCAGTATATAGGCAATGAAGCCACTTTGGTGTTAGCTTGTCTAGGTTTGCTACCAACTGAGCCATGTGATTAAGTGGGCGGAGCAATCATAGATAAGGCGTCATGTCAATTGGGAATAAGACATCAAACTGGGAATGGGCATTATTTTTATGATTTTCTCAAACAAAACTTTTCATTTCATGATCTGAATTTATGTTTGTACTATTTTATCTTTACTTCAAGCTTAATAAGCAATTTTCTTTGACTTTCATTAACAATGAATTTTTTTAGTTTTTTGAAAAAAATAATTTTAACTGAATTTTTTAAACTGTGTTCATGCGTCGCATGGACACAATCTCATTTTATTAGGATTTTTAAAAAATCAATAAAAATCCAGTTTTGTAGTAAAATCAATTTGAATGATGTTATTATATATGCACATTTATATTTTAATTATATTTTTTAAAACTCAATAAATACAACTTGTAAAGCTGCGTATTATACACTGTTAAAAAGTACAATTTATTCCCGAATTGATGTCTGATTCCAACTTCACATAATACTGTGTTTAAGTCACTATGTAAAACTGCATGATTACAAATGGATGTCTTATTCCAACTTCACATAATACTGTGTTTAGATCACAATGTAAAACTGGATTATTACAAATCTTATAAAAACTCTTAGAGGCCAAATTGATTCTATAATGCTAATGAAAGCATTTGTTTCAATGATATCTCGGCTGATTTGAAAACTTTTGAAGTAATAACATATGTCCAAATGATTTCAAGGTTGAGTTCAAAGCTAGATCACTAGGTCATATTTGAAGAAAATATTATGCACACACAGTAGAAGTATAATATGTTTCCTCAATGTTCTAGAAACTTGCTGGACATTTATTTGCGTTATTTCTCCACAAAATAAGATATGATTTAATAAACATGTCTTCAATGCGGCGGGTAGTTTTGCTTATAATGCTACAGTAAAATTACATGTATCTTTTTTCACTCAAGAAGTCACATGTGTAACCCGCTTCTAATGAAACTTGCTCAAAACATTGATAAAGTGTGCTGTCATAATATCTGTTCTGCATTAACATTAAACAATTTTTTAAATGACCACCAGATGTTGGGGCTGTTTTAATCACCAGACCAGGAAGTGCTATAATTGTAATCACCCTTTTCGGTGTAGTTCGGTGTGTGGCTGTAGTGTTAGTGTCCGTTTTGTACCGTCTTTGTTACCACTTTTGATTCACATTTTAATATATTATCAATGGAACTTTAAACTTTGTTAGAATGTTTATCTAGACAGTATTAAGGCCAAATATGAATCTGATTCATGTGGGCGGCCGGCGCATACAAAACTTCATTATTGAATACGCCTGAAATTGGTGCCAAGATTTCACGTTGCATGCAGCACAACCGTGTATATGAATTCATTACACATCATATGTTTGGCCTATAACAAAGGCTTATTAAATAAAGTAATTCCAATGTTTTTCACACTGTCATAAACCGTATAAAAACAGATGTGTATGCACTGTTTGAAATTCTTAAAAAATGATTTAAAAGTTATTGTTAAAAAGCATCACTTACCGGTGTGTTTACATCCATTGACATGAATTAGTGAAAAAAGCATCACTTGCCGGTGTGTTTACATCCATTGACACGAATTAGTGAAAAAAGCATCCCTTGTAACCTGTGTGTTTACATCCATTGACATGAATTAGTGAACCCTTTTAAGTCATGTGATCCTGCTTCCTGAATATATGTCAAGGCCGAGTTCAAATTTTGTGTCATTTGTGTGTTGAAAGTAGTTTACCAAATGAACAATAAGAACATCCTTTGTGCAACTACAGAGACCATATTTCATGACTCACTCTGGAAACAACTCAGAATGTGTACTGGTATCTTGACAATATCTAGGCCAAGTCTGAAAGTGGATAACATGCCTCTAGAAACATGTCACCAAGTCAAATCTTTTACTTAATGCTTAACACTCTAGTGGGGTCAAAAAATAGACCACCAGTTGAAGCCTCCCACAATTCATGTCCAGGAACTCAGATTAACCTTTAAAGGGACTGTCAACCAGGACGAAGAAGAAAAGAAAAGTTGTAAGATACCGTATGTTTTACCATTATAAGTTTATATTGATTAAAATAGCAAGACTGGTATATTACATTACTTGAAAAGATTGTATAAACACGATATACCGCAAAGTAACCTAACCGCGCATAGTGGAATTTAACCACCGGTAACTTAAACCAAAACATTCCCACAATTCATTTTATAATGACGTAATTTTCGCGCGAAGTGTCACGCTTATAAACAGCGACATGTATTTTTTTATCAAATTCATTTACAAATGAATTCACAATAAAATAAAGTGTAAATTTTAACTATGAGTTCATCAAAATGACCAGGGACAAATTGATAATGATGTCGGGATTTGCATCATTTAGCGGAATCCGCTGGTGCTTCCAAACTGCAAGAGAGTTACAAAGACGTCTATTCTTCTAGTTGTTCTAGATGTAACATAAAAATTATACATGGTCTTCGTAACATGCTACACTATTCTTCTAATTTGGCTTATGTTTACAATAAACTTACTTACTTTCTTGTACAATAAGGGAATTTACCATAGACAAATAAAACATTGTTCAAGTTTAAATATATCTTTGTATGCAGAAATCTACAAATGCAACCGAGTTCACAAACGGCTATTATTTGTGTCGTGTTCTGAGAAAACTGGTCATAATGCATGTGCGTAAAGTATCGTCTCAGATTAGCTTGTTAAGTTTGCACAGGCTAATCAGGGACGACACTTTCCGCCAAAAATTGATTTTTGCTAAGAAGGGACTTCATTTGAACAAAAAATGTCATAAAAGCGGTAAGTGTCGTCCCTGATTAGCCTGTGCGAACTGCACAGGCTAATATGGGACGACACTTTAAGCACATGCATTATGCCCATTTTTCTCAGAACACGACACATTTGATAAACTGCTCCGTTTCATTTTAACAGCAGTAATGTACATAGAGTACATGACGTAGCGTGTGACGAAGAAGAAAGTTTAATGAGTTCTCATTTGAATATAATGATATGATGGCATAAGGGTCTTTATTTAACTATGCTAAAATCATTATCAAAGACTCTAGATGCAAACTCAATTATTGAATTAAATGGATTATTTATGGATTTTAAAGGATTATTAAAGGTAAGATACTAGTTCGAACGTGTTTTGTTTTTTGTTTGCACTTTTGTTGTTCCCTGTTCTTGGAGAAATGATTTTAACATGGGCGCCATTGATGCATCGGATCACACACGGCATACCCATAACAGAATATAAGAAACACGTTCTGTGCGTCCTTAAATTCGTCGTCCGAAGTCGGAAATCGTATTGCCCTGTAAATTAAGTCAAATAAAGTGTCAGTCGCTGCAATTGTCTGTTTACTCTTCGAAATTGTGAAGGTCGTCCATGGTTAGCTTTTATAATGTTGTGCGCCGCGGCCATTTTGCGTAAGTTACCTCTCGGTTACTTGTACTTACCCACCATGGGAAGCAGGGTATGTTTTAACTGGGTTTTAACCGATCGGTATTATAAAGCGTTTGTATAAACAAATTTTATACAAACGCTTACCGACCAGTAACCAACATGTTACCGACTTTTAACTGCCGATATGTGGTTAACCGCCGGTTTAACTGTTTATACAATCGGATGCAGGTAACTACCAGGCAAAATATAAATAACGCCAGTAGATTGAACATCATCGTCACATGGTAAACCCAGGAATGCAAATTGTGCATGCGTAGTGAAATGTATTTTTTTTTGTATATAAAATGATCAATATACTTGCGTTATTTATAGTGTGTATATCGTTATGTCACATATTTTCGGGGTGTACTTTTGATTTCACATCGCGAAATTGTGTTACCTAATATACTGAAAATATGAACTTTTTTTCAAGTAATGTAATTTACCAGTCGTGATTTTTTAATCAATATAAACCAATAATTGTAAAAAATGCAATATTTTACAACTTTTCTTTTCTTTGTCATCGTGGTTGACAGTCCCTTAAAGGGCCATGATGGCCTTCTTTATTCATACTATGTTTTTTGTTTAATTATAATATGACATGATGCCTACATTCTTTATACTCAGAAGAAAGTCAAGTGTGGGCTATTATGCAACCAATTATGATGGGAGCTAAACATTTTTAAACTATTATATTCAAAGAAATGGTTTCATAAATGATAACATGTTTAAATGCAAGATCAATTCGCTATGTTGGTGCAAAAATTGCTATGTGCCTTCTCCTTTTTGCACCAAGGGGGCAAATTATACTTTTGAAAAATCACTTTAAATTGGTCAAATTGCTTTACATTAGACAGTAACAAGAATTTATCTCTTGATTAAAAATTATGGAGTTTCAATATTTGTCAGTGTCGAAATGGTTGAGTGTATGTGTGTATGTGCTAGTCCATTGTTAATTTTTACAGTATTTAACAATAAGTATGAATTATCACATCATTCTTTATCTATTTATTAATGAAGCTAAATTATGCCAATTTATGCAAGAAAGCAATAAGTAAAGAGGAATTAAGTTCTCATAATTTATAACCTTAAAAAAAGAAAAATATTATAGTAAAAGAGACATATTAACAGCTTGCAAAACATATTTTAGTTTATACTTAGATTGCCATTTTATAAGAATTATTTCAATTTGAAACACTGAAAACACTGAATGTCGTAATAAAAACACACTTTGTCATGTGGCACTTTAATCAGTATAATAATGATGAGTTAAATATACATAACTATATGTTATACACATGCATTTTAGTAATGACATTACTTATAAAGAGTGGTAATATCATTATTATGAATAAATGCACAATTTGTTGTTCAATGTGGTTTGCATTATTTCCCAAACACACAGTAGATAGATACATATTTATATATATATTTTTATTTTAGCAATAATCAATATAGTATTGTCTCTAGAAAAGTAACATGTGAATTGATGTAACATGCATTGTTATTGTATGTGCCTAAATAGTTTTTGTGTAAAAATGCCTCTTGAAATTTGTATTATAATTAATATTGTTTCGAGGTAAACAGTTGGTTATTGGTCAGTTCATTACTATTCAATCACTTACTGTCTCCAGTGTGGTTGTTTTTCAGACTATGCTTACAAGTAACTCCATTACCTCATGCTGCCAGACGGAAGTCAACCGACTTCAAGAACCTGTCTGTCAGCACGGAAAATATTCTTTCACAAATGAAACAATGTCAGACGTATCAGGAGGACAGAATGATGTCTCTTAAGGTTTCATACAAAGAACACGAGAGGCTTATTGTGGATGGTTTGCGTGTGAATATAGTATCGTATTTACGCGAATGTGAAACCAGCACAGTTAATACAACACATGAACATATGCAATACACAGTCATTGACATGCGTGAGAAAATCAAATATTTATTAGCAGCTTTTGAGAAAGGCACTATTAAGGAGAAGAAGGAAGAGCTAAACCTGAAACAAGCTCCTCTCAAGGTTGTGAAAAACAGCTGCATTAGACTTCACTATGAATTGTTCCATCTCCATGTAGCCATACCGAAAGTACTGGGTAAACCTGAACTCTCTTTTATTGCCAGTAAAAAATGTCTGGAAAATATACAACAATCTGATATATTCATAAAAGAGAACTTTTCAAACCATGTTTTCACTGTGAATGGGAAGTCTGTGCACAATGTAAAAATGCCAAGTGATTCAGACACATGCATAATAGAAGCAGTATGTGCTCTCCCAAATGGACAGGTCCTGGTTTTTGATAGCAACAATATAAATGTCAAGCTTCTGAACCAACAGTACCGTGTGGTGAGCCACTTGGATGTGAGTGATGGACTCATATGGGACATGTGTGTATGGGACATGTGTGTATGCGACATGTGTCTTATCACACCCACTGAGGTTGCAGTGGCTATGCATGATAAGGTCCAGTTTATCACAGTAAGCCAGAGCCAACTCACCAAAGGCAGGAAGCTTAAGTTACAACCTTATTGTACAGCTATTGCCCACAACCAGGGTGACCTATATATCTGCTCTCGTACTGCTCTGTACAAGTTCACATTGAGTGGCGAACTGGTCTGCAGACTTTATAAAGATTCATCAGCTGATTTCACAGGTAGGAATCATGGTGGATTCATCCTAATAACATGTGCGATATGTACTGAGATTTTCTAGCCATTTTAAGAAAAAGAGTCTCGTCAAATTGATATTTTTAAAATCGATAAAATGGCACATTGGGGAATTTCGTTATTGACTAAATGGACCGATTTTTTCTTAACAACAAATATTCGGTCTTTTTGAAACTAAGGGCAAACAAGAGTTGTCTCGCATTCAGGTAGGTATCGGGTAACAAGTAAACGAACCAAAAGAAAACAAGTGATCATATGCATCTCAGATCTCTGAAATCGTAATATTTACTGTTCATTTCAATCTACGTATACAGTTATTTCTTTATTGATTGATATACTTATATACTAGTTTGTGTACATTAGTATTTTAATGCTGTATTGCCATATAACTTTGCAACCAAAAGCTCTTCATCAGTAAAAGTTAAGCACCACTGATAATTAAGCTTTCTGCTTTTAAAACTGTGCCTGTTGCATTATTCAATTGATTCCCAACATTTATTACGTTCCTGTCAAGTATTTCATTGATTCATTCACCTCAGTAATGTGGGTTTATTTTAAATATTGATTGATATTCTTCTGTCACTGTCACACTTGACTATCAGTTTCTGAAAGAAAAATTGTTTTAACAGTAATTTCATACCAGTTAACTTAGTACATTATTTTCTTGATTTTACGATAAACACATTATGATGTTTTTTAACTGATTTTTTGGTTTAAATATCTTCTTGATAATACTGTGTGAGAGTGTTGTGATTGGTCATAGTTCAGTGTTGTGTTGTTTATTTTGAATGTCCACTGACAAAATTAATTGACCGGGTTCTTCTTCGAATACAGCACTCCTTCTAGCACTCTCTTGCACTACGGTGTATTACATTCACCTCTGTCGTGGGCTCACGGACTACTTTCTACCACACGTGACTTTTAGTCACATGATCATAGTCGCATATTCAAAATGGCCGCGCCCATTGGCTTTGCTTTATCTGATAGTATTTGAAGTTTACAACTGGGCGCGTGCTATTAAATTTTATTTCATGCACTTTTTTTAACTAAATGAACATATTGCAATATTAACAATGAGTCAAAGCTGTATATCTGTATTAGAAAATAATATAAAATTATACAGAAGCATCAATAATTATTTGCTGCTTTGACAAGATTTTGAGTGTATGAGAAATGTTGAATATAAATATTGACCAAAGTAAACAGTCTGTTAATGTTTTACCAATGCAATGCCAGTTTGGTACACATAGACCCTGAAGATGTTTACTCAAACTAATTCTATGATAAAATACACATCTTAAAATAAATTGCAGGCCAACACCAGTACAGTTGTTTTGTTATTTTTGTTTTAACAATATACATTTCATTGTTGCATGCTTTTCCTGACAGGGGACAACTGGAAGCATTTATCATACACTTACAACTTCATTCAGGAATAATGTTTAAAAATACAAAATTATATAAGAGAACTATGACAATCTGTCAAAAAAGTACAGAATCAAAACTGCACAGAATCAAATTAACCTTGACATGATCTTTTAAATAAATAATAAATTGCAATACTTGTAATACTCATGCCTTTTCCCCGGCTCTTTAAGCACTTTAGTGCCTGAATCTTTAGTTTATTACTTTATCTCACCAATTTGTGTTGCTGCAAATCTTCAATATCATGAAAGACATTAAAGATTCATTAGGTTTTTAAAGGCTGATTAGTTTAAATATATATTTGTTCAATTATTGCACTTTCTTAAGTACAGTAACATATGGTTAAGTGCCTAACATTAAATAAATTCAAAGGAGTAACCAAGTACCCTGTAAATCACACATATTTTCCCCTGTGCAAATTTCTGGAGAAAGACCTGCATTGCTGATACAGTAGTCCATGTCCTTGTTTTGTTCAATGTCAATATCATTATTCAGGATATTCAGGAGGTTCAGCAATGCATCAAAGTGCACACATTTAAACAAACATGATTACATATAACAAGATTTTTTAGGTATTCTTCGCAAGTGTAGAGGATGAGTTTAATAATAGAAAGCAATACGAGAAAAAGGAATGGTGGGGTGTAAATTCGAATGTTCTTAATTAATACTTCTTATGCCCCCGGATCGAATGATCGGGGGTATATTGTTTTTGGCCTGTCTTTCTGTCTGTCATTCTGTCCCAAAACTTAATCCTTACAGTAAAGTTTTGCAATAACTTTTGAAAGATTGAACATAGCAACTTGATATTTGGCATGTATGTGTATCTCATGGAGCTGCACATTTTGAGTGGTGAAAGGTCAAGGTCATCCTTCAAGGTCAAAGGTAAAAAATTTCAAACTTTTATAAAGTTAAGTTTTGCAATAACTTTTGAAATATTGAACATAGCAACTTGATATTTGGCATGCACGTATATCTCATTGAGCTGCACATTTTGAGTGGTAAAAGGTCAAGGTCATCCTTTAGGTCAAAGGTCAAAAATTTAAAACTTTACATAGTAAAGTTTTGCAATAACTTTTGAAATATTGAACATAGCAACTTGGTATTTGGCATGCATGTGTATCTCATGGAGCTGCACATTTTGAGTGGTGAAAGGTCAAGGTCATCCTTCAAGGTCAAATGTCAAAAATTTAAAACTTTAATATAGTAAAGTTTTGCAATAACTTTTGAAATATTGAACAAAGCAACTTGATATTTGGCATGCATGTGTATCTCATAGCGCTGCACATTTTGAGTGGTGAAAGATCAAGGTCATCCTTTAAGGTCAAAGGTAAAAATTTTCAAACTTTAAGATAGTTAAGTTTTGCAATAACTTTTGAAATATTGAACAAAGCAACTTCATATTTGGGGTGCATGTGTTTCTCATGGAGCTGCACATTTTGAGTGATGAAAGGTCAAGGTCATCCTTCAAGGTCAAAGGTCAAAAATTTAAAACTTTTTCACTATTGAAGATAGCAACTTGATATATGGCATGCATGTGTATCTCATGGAGCTGCACATTTTGAGTGATGAAAGGTCAAGGTTATCCTTCAAGGTCAAATGTCAAATTTATGGCGTCTGTCCGTCTGAAAACTTTTCCATTGGTCATAACTTTTTCAATATTGAAGATAGCAACTTGATATTTGGCATGCATGTGTATCTCATGGAGCTGAACATTTTGAGTGGTGAAAGGTAAGGTGAAGGTCATCCTTCAAGGTCAAATGTCAAATATATGTTGTCTGTCCGTCCGAAAACTTTAACATCGGTCATAACTTTTTTAATATTGAAGATAGCATTGATATTTTGAATGCATGTGTATCTCATGAAGCTGCACATTTTGAGTAGTGGAAGTTCAAGGTCAAGGTCATCCTTCAAGGAAAAAAAACAAAAAAAAATTCAAAGGGGCATTCTCATGAAGCTGCACATTTTGAGTGGTGGAAGTTCAAGGTCAAGGTCATCCTTCAAGGTCAAGGTCATCCTTCAAGGTCAAACAAAAATTCAAATATGCGTTATCATGAAGCTGCACAATTGAATGGTGGAAGTTCAAGGCCAAGGTCATCCTTCAAGGTCAAGGTCATCCTGCAAGGTCAAATGTCAATTTTTTTATTCAAAGCAGTGTTATCATGAAGCTGCACATTTTGAGTGGTGGAAGTTCAAGGTCAAGGTCATCCTTCAAGGTCAAAGGTAAAAATATATTTCAAAGCGGCGTTTTCATGAAGCTGCACTTTTTGAGTGGTGGAAGTTTCAAGGTCAAGGTCATCCTTCAAGGTCAAAGGTAAAAAAAAAAATTTTTAATTTAAAGCGGTGCTCTAGGGGGCATTGTGTTTCTGATGAAAACATCTCTTGTTTCTTTCATACACTTGCATACTTTTCCATAAATAATAAATGATTAAAATGAAAAGGAAAACACAACTTGACTTTTAATGTTTAATCCCTCATGTTCAGCTTTATTTATTTTTCAACATACAGTACCATACCAATAGCATATTTTTAAGTCTCTTTTCAATCTTAACAACAATAAATATACATGCACATGCAAGCACTTCAAGATAAAAATATTCTAGCATTAAAATTTGATCTAACCATTTTATCTATATGATTGCTATTCATAATCATGAATTCTGTAATTATGAATGGGTACATAATATTGCACTGATAAATGTAAACATTGATTGGAGTGAAGTTTATTCATTAAACAATAACTGTGATAATTTACTAATTACTATTAAACAGTAATAATTACAATTAACTTATTAAGATAATAAATGTTTATGGTATTTTTTGTTTAAAAAATATATAATTTATATTGTGAATAATTTGTATATGGGGCCTATTGTACCACAAACTGTTTCAGAATATGCTTGGAATTATAAAACTTTAAACAAATTTCATGATACATGTACATTACATTAAGAATGGTTCTAAATGTAATCTTAGTCATGTATCAAAATTAAAGATAGCACATATATCCTAGTAAACCTGTTTAAAGGAAAGTGTAAGAAAATTTGACCTCTTTCCAATTGGGTTGACTGGAAAGTATTCTCTCTTGAAAAGCAAGGGAAGGAATTAAGAATTCAGCAACGTTAAGCATTTCATTTATCATAATTTATTATATCTGTAAGTGACAATAAGACCTAGAACTGCAGTTTATACATTTATAGTTTTAAGCATTGTGACAAAGAAACAATCATCTACTATTCTACATGTACATGTAGGTTACCATAGGTTTCCACGTATAGCGCGCTCCCGTGTATAGCGCGCAGGCTGTTTTTTTAATGCAAAAATGGAGACAAAATATTTTAAGACAATAAAACCACCTAATCGGACTGAAAATGGCCGCCATTTTTCTATTGCACAATCCAATAATCCGGGGCATTGGAAAGCTTCAAAAATAGGAAGCGTCATTATGATTAGGAGCATGGGTTGCATAGCACTATACTTTTTTTACAATTTTGTAATTTTCTAGCAAAAGATTAACAGTCCACGTGCATTTCGTGAAAACGTGAGAAAAAAAGAATTAGTGTTCATCGTGTGATTTTCCTCTGGGAATGCATGGGCATTACCGGTTAATTTGAATGTGGCATGGGAGACAGGGATACAATTGTTGAGGTACACCACTGTTCAACGTTCAATATTTATACACCCAAAATGCAATTGCATATCCTCACGTTCTCATGCATATCTTCACGATCTCAAGTGTCAATTAGTTTCTCAAATGTCAATAAGCGTCTTAACAAGTCGTGGCACATATTACTCAATAACATCTGCCAATTACGAAGTGCAAAATGACCCCCTTTCACACCTACAGTTACCCGCAAAAAAGACCTCGTTCGCACCTACCCTTGCCTGCTCTCCGGAATGTCGACAACAATCCCCATCGGAATTCATCAATAAAGAAGTGTAAAAACACAAACAAAGAAATGTCCGCAAGTTTATTCAAACAAATTTATTTTTGACCAAAACTTCTTCTACCGCATTCATATCTACCAGTAGCGACTTCTTGTTGTTTCGACAATGGCCCCTCAGTATGTACGATTATAGGGTGGTAGTTTTCTGGAAAAAAACATGGTGGCCATTTTTATTATTTACGATTACCGGTATACAACATATTTTTTACCAATTTAGCAGCCAGGATAGCTTTGTATCAATGTATAGCGCGCACCAGCTTTTTAATTTGAATTTTGGAGGTAAAACACTGCGCGCTATACGTGGAAACCTACGGTAGTCAATTTACTCAGAACTTGATATAAATGTTCAATAGTATGATCACACAATGGTGGCAGTTCCAAATTAGCAGGTTACCGGTAACCATAAATAGTGATCAAGAAATTAACTACATGTTTATTAATTGTACACATGTAAACAGCATAATCATAGACACTGGCGCTGATAGCCAGGGGTAAAAGATTCGAGTTCCGGATTGGCTGTACAATTGTCCCATCCTGCAACATTTGGTGCCCAATGTGGGACCATGGCACAATCCATTCTCAACAAAACCTGTTCATGGTTTGAATGGATCCGGTTTACAATGATCCCCGTGACTTGAATTCTCGAAAAAAATCCAGCTTGGCAGAAGAGAATGTTAGTGCACGAACTTTAAGTGATTGTCACTAAACAGAAGATGTTTTTGGCATATCATTAGCTCAATCAGAAAAGCAAGGGGTCCCTGGTTAAAATCCCGGACTGGCTGCACAATTTTCTCATCCTGTGTCATCAAAACATAAAATACCATAGTATATTTAAAATGCCCAGTATGTATTATGCTTGAGCATTAATTATGTGTATAATTTTTACCACAGGAGTTTGAAATTCTATACATGAAGCTAATCTTGTGGCAAAATAATAAAAATAGACCCCTATATAGTAAGTCTATATACTATATTAGTATATAGGGGTCTAGTTTTTATTATTTAGCCATTAGATTATTAGCTTCATGGAGAGAATTTCAAACTCCTGTGATTTTTACTGAAAAGCATTAAAAGCAAAATATTGAACAAGCACAGAAGTAACATTTCTAAAGAAATTAATAGTGCTTGGTAAGTATTAAAGGGGCCTTTTCACAGATTTTGGCATGTTTTGAAGTTTGTCAATTAAAGCTTTATATTAGGGATGTCAACGAATATCCGAATATCCGAATATTCGGTCCCGGACCGAATATTCGGATACTATTTTCCGAATCGAATATTCGGAAGAAAAAAATAAAAAAAATCAGGTAATTTCAAAGACTTTGTATTCGTGAAATTTGCTTCAAACATTGTACAAAAAGTCGTTCCTCGTGTCATAATGTTTAGTCCGGATAATTCGTCGCTATGGTGATGACAGTATACCGGTCATAAATCCCGCTAATTGCCTAACAAAGACAGTCACTTTGTGTCAAAATTATGATAGGTTCTAATCGCATCTGCAATCAAAACACCGACCTGCACTTGATCCAATGACTCGAATTACATTTAAATTATCAAAGATTAAATGAGTAAAGGAAAAGCCGACTTGGTGTAACAAAACAACTAAGACCGTATGGCAATTAAAACACCGACCCGTCTTTATCTAATAACTCGAATTACATTTAACATGATAAAATATTAAATAAGTAAAGGAAGTGCCGACTTGGTGTGAAAAACAAAAAAGATCGTATGGTTATAATCACATTGTCCAATCAAAAAAGCTTTTAGAAAATAATTTACTCAACCTCTAACCGAGCAAGAGAATTCTGACGAACTTCAGAGATATTTGCTTGTGAAAATGGAGCCAAACGCTAAACCTCTTGACTGGTGGAAACGTCACGAGAGCGAATTTCCGAAAGTCGCGTATGTTGCTAGGAGTGTTCTATATGTACCTGCAACTTCTATGCCATCTGAGCGCATATTCTCAACCACTGGATTGCTCATCAATAAACTAAGAAATAGACTCGCCAGTGATCTGGTCGACGCAATCGTGTTTTTAAATAAGAACAATGTTCATGTGCCCAGTGACGCCAATCCGAGTGACTTTTAAATGTGGCATCGGTGTTTTGTTTGCATGTGTTCGCTGTGTAAATAATACGTTTAAGTTCAGTTCAAATTATTTATAGATCTAACTGTTTTGCCATGTAATTATTTTGTCGTCATGTAAATATTATGTTTCTCGTTCTATTGTTGATGTACAATATTAAAGCACGTGTTCGCTATGTAAATACTATGTTTAAGTTCAGCTTAAATTATTTATAGATCTAACTGTTTTGTTATGTAATTGTTTTGTCGTCATGTAAATATTATGTTTCTCGTTCTATTGTTGATTTACAATATTAAAAGTTTAAAAACAGTTTTCGTCATTCAATTTTAACAATTAGCGACGGCAATGCTGTGTCAATATTTAGTCACTTCCGGGGAACTTCCGGTAAAAACGAAAGTAGAATTCATGGAGTAATGGTACGGTAAACATAGTTGATTTTTTTCTAACAGATGTTGACCGAATATCCGAATATTCGTTCGGAAGGATGACCGAATATCCGAATACCAATATCGGTATTCGTTGCCATCCCTGCTTTATATTGATAAATGTAAACATATTGGATCTAAAAAGCTCCAGTAAAAAATATAGAATAATATAAAAAGGGGAAAAAAAGTAGCCTGCAGCAGGGCTCGAACCAGTGACCCCGGAGTCCTGGAGTAAAAAATAAAATGGTGTAAACTTTTGCACATACTATTTTGTTCCTCTCTTATTCACAGTTTAAGTTCAAATGAAAATTTCTATGGAATGTGTTGTCTGTATTATTTTAAGGAGAAACAGCAATAACATGTTTTGGATATATAATAAACAGAGAGAGCTATATAAAAGTGAAGATAATAATAACCCTTGGAACAAATACATAGAGCCAATTGAGCACATTTATCAACAGAGCCTGAGGTGTGATAAATTTACTTGCATTCCTTGCAGAACAAATCCTGCAGTATGAAAACATTATGTACAGTTGATAGAACATCATATTTCAGCTAAATAATAACTCATTTTTGAAAAATACATTAAGAAGTATTTCTGATTTACAAAACTGAACAAATAATTAAGAAATAAATTCCATTTGCATTTTCATGACATTTTGGTTTCGTCTGTAGAAATTCAATTAAATGAACTAATCCAAACTGACGTAACTTGGTCAAAAGGTACCGGAAAAATGGATAAAATGTTGATATAAAAATAGTTATACAGTTTTATATATGAAAAACATGTTTTGTTTTAAGTTAATGAAGAATAATAAGCATGTTAATTTGCTAAGAAAAATAATTAAAACTTTCTTGTGACTTTGACGGACATCCGGACCCAATCTAATTTTCTTCAGAAGCTGTGTTGAATACTTTTTTTCTAAATAAAGAATATATTTGGGTGGGTGGAGAATGGGATTATTGATGCAAGTACCTGTGGTTCAGTCCTCATGTTCATTATAAAGAAACGTGAAGTAGTACTTCTTGGACATTTTTGGGATGTTGATTTTTATCTATAAAAATATTACAGATCATCATCTACATTTTAATAAATACGCACATTTATTAAACCTATCCAAATCGTTTAAACACACCGAAAGTAATCGATGGTGACACCTCTGCAAAAACTCTAATTATTATGCCCCCCTTCGAAGAAGGGGGGGTATATTGCTTTGCACATGTCTGTCTGTCTGTCGGTCGGTCCGTCCACCAGGTGGTTTCCGGATGATAACTCAAGAAAGCTTGGGCCTAGGATCATGAAATTTCATAGGTACATTGATCATGATTCGCAGATGACCCCTATTGATTATGAGGTCACTAGGTCAAAGGTCAAGGTCACAGTGACCCGAAATAGTAAAATGGTTTCCGGATGATAACTCAAGAACGCTAAGGCGTAGGATCATGAAACTTGATAGGTAGATTGATCATGACTCGCAGATGACCCCTTTTGATTTTCAGGTCACTAGGTCAAAGGTCAAGGTCACAGTGACCCAAAATAGTAAAATGGTTTCCGGATGTTAACTCAAGAACGCTTATGCCTAGGATCATGAAACTTCGTAGGTAGATTGATAATAGCTGGCAGATGACCCCTATTGATTTTCAGGTCACAAGGTCAAAGGTCATGGTGACCCGAGATAGTAAAATGGTTTCCGGATGATAACTCAAGAACGCTCATGCCTAGGATCATGAAACTTCATAGGTACATTGATCATGACTCGCAGATGACCCCTATTGATTTTCAGGTCACAAGGTTAAAGGTCAAGGTCACAGTGACCCGAAATAGTAAAATGGTTTTCGGATGATAACTCAAGAACACTTATGCCCAGGATCATGAAACTTGATAGGTTGATTGATCATGACACGCATTTGACCCCTATTGATTTTTAGGTCACTATATCAAAGGTCAAGGTCACGATGACTTGAAATAGTAAAATGGTTTCAGGATGATAACTCAAGAACACTAATGGCTACGATCATGAAACTTCATAGGTACATTGATCATGACTCGCAGATGACCCCTATTGATTTTGAGGTCAAGGTCATGGTGACCCGAAATAGTAAAATGGTTTCTGGATGACGACTCAAGAACGCTTATGCCTATGATCATGAAACTTCATAGGTACATTGATCATGACTCACAGATGACCCCTATCGATTTTGAGGTCATTAGGTCAAAGGTCAAGTTCACGGTGACCCGAAATAGTAAAATGGTTTCCGAATGATAACTCAAGAATGCTTATTCCTAGGATCATGAAACTTGATAGGTAGATTGATCATGACTGGCAGATGACCCCTTTTGATTTTCAGGTCACTAGGTCATAGGCCAAGGTCAAGGTGACCCGAAATAGTAAAATGGTTTCCGGATGATAACTCAAGAACGCTTATGGCTAGGATCATGAAATTTCATAGGTACATTGATCATGACTGGCAGATGACCCCTATTGATTTTAAGGTCACTAGGTCAAAGGTCAAGGTCACAGTGACAAAAAACATATTCACACAATGGCTGTCACTACAACGGAGAGCCCATATGGGGGGCATGCATGTTTTACAAACAGCCCTTGTTTTTAATTTCGTATCACATAATATGGGCATGATATCAACAATGGTGTTCTGAAGATTAATTTTTCTAATTGAAATTGTTTCTGCTCCGTTTTTAATTAATTTGATTTTAAAATATGCTACATTTGCTTCGTTGTTGTAAATGTCCGTCATTTGGGAAATGCAATATGAAAATCATTTGTTAAATACTCACCGATTGGCTAATAGCGTGTGGTATTGGCTGCAATAGCCAATCAAAATCGCTGACGCTTTACAAGTCGACTTGGCACAACGAAACAGCCCGTATTATAAACAAATTTTGAACAACACTCTTGCAATCTCTGCAATTTTTTTGTTCTAGTTTTGGATAAAATACCAGGTCGGCGGGTGAAATGTAAATAAAATAAACGAAAGTGACTTTTATTTTTATTTTTATTTGTCGAAAAAATAGGGTCGGGCGCTCCCGTAAAACAAATAATTAAAAAAATGCTGGCCTTAGAAGCACATAGTATATATATATATATTTAATATATTTGAGGTAGAGCAATAACCAAGACCAGCCTAGCCAAATAAGTAACACAAAGCAAAAGATAAAGCAAAATGATAAACAACTAAAAGTAATAAATAATAACTGAGAGATTTGCGCTAATCTAAACCGTAAGCTTACAAATTAATGAAGACTGAGTGAATTAAAGACATAAAATAAGTGTGGCAAAGAGGTTTTTTAGCACATGGTAGTATACAAATATATGACAGAGCAATAACCAAGACCAGCCTAGCCAAATAAGCAGAACAAAACAAAACAAAAACATTGATCATTATCTTCATACAATGAAACACTATTAATTATCAAAAATAATTATAATCTATCTATCGAAATTGCAAACTGACGATATGTTCCCATAATTAGCTATTTCATTTGATTGCACATTTAACATAAACATACACGAAACTTTCAATGTGTTTGTAGATTAACACTTGCTTTTCATTACCGTTACGGCCTTGTTTACATTTTAGCGGAGTGATGCTATCTGCGTAAATGGGCATGAAAATTGTTCTCATAATTGTTATTAAATATCTCGATAAATTAACAATAAATGCAGTTTTTAAAGGTAACTACTTAGAATATTATGCTTGGTGTCCTAGATATTTCCGTGAAAGAGCGTAAAATTACTTCGATGTGCTTCGCCAAGATTTCTGGAATTTATTGAGCCCGCTGCAGAGATGGTGTATGTTGAGGCACGAACAACAACTGTGCTAGGAGAATGTCTTTCTAGATCAAATGTTTTCCTCCCAAAAAGAGTTAATTTATTAAGTAAGTGCCTTATTCGGCTGCTTGCTTTAAGATTCTGATTTCATTTCCAGTCGGTTAATATTAATGCTTTTTACTGATAATGATTTAATCACGTGAAATTAAATTGCTTGGATTATGAAAAGTTTCGATGAGTGTCTCCTTTATTTTTGTTCTTTATACAGTCAATCTTGTGGATGCGACCACTTGTATTAAGTGACCTTTGTCTTATGCGACAATTTTGAAATCCCACGGAGCTTTTTCGCTACCGTAAATTCGCGAATATAATACGCCCTCGTGTTTAATACGCACCCCCAACTTTGGTCCAAATTTTTTGGTAAAAATTCAAAATCCGAGTAAAATACGCACTAAAAAATTCAGTGTCCGAAATCGGCCATGACACTGTCATTTCCGAAAAAAATGTATTCACACTTGTTAAAATAAAATTTCAGATTGAAGATTCCTGTTTAAAGTGATCGCTGTCATTTGTTCTCCCACATGTTAAATGTCTTTATATATTTTTTCCATTAAGTTTATTTGAACGTATTATTTTAAACAATAACGACATTTAGAGCAATACCGGTAATTATTGACCATATCGGCAAGCTATTGCATTCCCAGTACACATTACGTTCGACAGTGTTTACACCCACTCTAATTTTCGCGCGCTTTTAGACAAAGACTTGACAGGAAAATACATGAGAAATATATTTGCTAGCGTAAGCGTCGGGTAAGCAACAAAATGGGGAAAATATATTTTTGTGTTGTGAAAATAGCAAACCAATTTGGCGTTATCACACATCTGTTTCACAGTGCTACCCCGGTATATTGAACGCGATGTGTTATCGGGCCGTTGTCATGACAGTTGCATAATAAATATCTGTCTATTGTTTATATTACCGTTGATTATTTTATTAACGCAAACATATGGTTAATTTGATACCAATGTGACAATTTTGAGACAATTCTTTCTAAGACAAATGGTTGCCCTGAAAAGGGCTGTTTTTTGTTTCTCGTTAGTGACGAGTTGATCACAGGTCACTTTCGTCGAACCCCTCGAAATCCCTCTCTTTATCGTCGCTTTGGAAAAAGCGAGCAATTTCTTCTGAAGACATGCCTAGCGGATCAACATCCGTGTAGACTGTCTCCTCTGACCAAGCTTAGTAAAGATCAGATGAAAACTACTTTGTTAAAGTGCAACGTCAGCCGCGGGAAAATTCTATTTATAAATGGATTGACAAAGTGCCTTTTTCGACAATTTCAAGACAAATATTTTTTAAAGATTTGCGTGATTTGGAGCTGTTCTGATCGCAGTTGATGCTGTAGATTTGACGATATGTAGTCTGTAGATGTTTGGAAGATAATGTTGGCCACTGCTAAGTTCTTGTGTTTATAAAGACCCTTGACGGTAAGTGTCAATAAGTGTCAATTAGCAATCGTTTACTCAGGCCCCTAGATCGGGACCCTTTTTGTCAACACCTCGAATACACGGGTCCCGCTGACAAGCGATGGCCCTTCTCAGCACCTTTACCGATAACACATGGGCCACCTGCTGACACCCGGGTCAAGCAGTCAGCAAAAGAAAGAAACAGAGACGCTGTTTTTTTATATCATTTAATTCCATTTGACAATATTCAGAAAGATGATAATTATAATTATAAAATAATAAGTATTATTATTATTATTATATATATAATATCGATGGTTGGTCTATTTAGCATGTACGGTACTATACGGTGTAGCCGTGACAATTACCGTAAGCACAGTTGCCCCCCTTTGATGTAATTGTGTAATTCAAAATGGCTTACGCGCAGCGAATTACAACGATTAAGTTGAACATTTTCACAGGAAAATTTTTGTTCTGATCTAAATTCGTATATTATACGCACCCCCTACTTGAAGAAAAATTTGGCAGGTAAAAAAGTGCGTATTATATTCGCGAATTTACGGTATATAATGATATTGTATTCAGCGACTTTTGGCTCACGCGACCAGCGACCGCTGATTTCAATGTATTTTGATGTCCAAATCTTGAATTAAGCAACCACTAGGAGGTAAAAGTGGTTAATGTATTGATCTTTCAGGGACAAATCCGTGTTAATTGTTTATCTAAGCCGATAAGATGTACTGTTACACCGCTGCTTTGTTTTCACACTAACCATTATGATTATGCTTTGTCTCGTTGACCGGTTCTGACCGGTATTGTTGTAGACTGCATATCAATTTATTGAGTTCAATAATAGAGGAACGTTTTACGCACAGTCTACAGCTTAAAAAGTTTACTATGTGGAACGTTAAGAGACAACGCCGATTTTTCTCGAGTATAGATAACAGGTGCAGAAACAATGCACTGTATGCGACAAACATTTCCTGAGAAGTGCGGAAAATAAACTATTAATCGGCAACATCTGTCGAAATCCGTACATTACCATAATTTGTAATTATGCTAATTAGTAGATATTTGTTAGCCAATCACATTGTTATTTACTTAATAAATTTTCCAATCAAGTCTGTTTGATTGTTTTTAATTGACGTGTTTTAATTTTTTCAGCTCATTATGTATCATAATCGAGTCAGATTTCCTTAAGCGTACATGCAGAAATTAAAATGTCAAAACGAAAAGTGTAAAGGTTGAACGAGAAAATTTGGGTTTTGGAATTGTCAAAGAGTAAAAGTGCACGTAAAATTGCAGATGAGTTTGGAGTCGGTAAAACTCAAATTCAGAACATTCTTAAGCGTAAAGCCGAGGTGCTTGAAGACGTGGAAAATTATGTGTCAGGTAATAAAAAACGCGAAAAATATTTCCTTGTCTATGTTGTTTTTGCAAATAAACATGTACACACAATTCATTAATAATATATGATAATTTATAATTAGTGAAAAAATAAAACACATTATAAGTAAAATATTGTTTATGTATTGTGTTTATATTCATTTTATTATAAAAGTTAAAATCATTGTTGACAAAAGAGAATATCCTTCATATAGATTAAAATTGAGGGTAAGCATTCCTCCAGAATGGCCTTTTTTATTTAAAGACCATTTTATTAAGAGACCACTTTTGATTACTCCCTTGAGTGGTCTCTTAATACAAGATTAATTGTATATATAGTAAAACCATCAATAGAGATACAATTAAAATTAGGAATAATTGTGGTAAAAGTGGAAAATTCTAAAAATGAGCAATATCTCTGTATCCCATAATTTTTAGAAATGTCTGCAAAATTATGTAATTAGATATATGCTCATTATTTATAATGAACCAAAAAAGTTTCCAACAGTTTTTTTTACAGATACCTGAAGTGTTTCATTTTGATATCAAAGAAATACACTTATAAATTCATGTGGGCACAGTAACAATAAAAACTATTTTCATATTATTCTACAAGTCTTTGTTGGTTCATTATATAAACACATGGCCAATTGTTTAGTTTTTAATCAATTGGGAAATAAATATGGACTGTTGTGATAAATATATCAATCTATACTTATATGGCCTGTGATATATGTGATTTGAAAGTATATGTTACTGTCACATGTGACTGTACAAAGCACTCAAAGAACAACAATACAATGAAAAGATACAACTCATTCAAAATTAACAAATGTTTTATTTATCAATACAGTACTTGCAATGAAGAGTTTTTTTCATTTTGTTGCATCACAATTCAAATAATTTGTTAACCAGGTTTTCCGAAGGAAAAAACTGGTTATTAGATTGGCGAATGCGGGCGGGCTGGCTGGCTGGCTGGCGGGCTGGCTGGCGGGCGGGGGGAACAAACTTGTCCGGGCCATAACTATGTCGTTCATTGTCAGATTTTAAAATCATTTGGCACATTTGTTCACCATCATTGGACGGTGTGTCGCGCGAAATAATTACGTCGATATCTCCAAGGTCAAGGTCACACTTTGAGTTCAAAGGTCAAAAATGGCCATTAATTAGCTTGTCCTGGCCATAACTATGTCATTCATTGTGAGATTTTAAAATCATTTGGCACATTTGTTCACCATCATGGGACGGTGTGTCGCACGAAAGAATCACGTCAATATCTCTAATGTCAAGGTCGCCACGACTAAAAATAGATTTAAAAAAAAAAAACTTACAAAGGGGGTTAATTTTTTTTGTTCATTTCAAAAGTTCAGTTTGAGTTTTCTCCCTTTATCAGATTTTTTTTTCGCAATGAAAACCTGGTTTTATGACAATTTTGTCCCTTGTTTATTATGTCATTGAAACTCATCAACTGGTCAACTTTTTTTACGCCCTTCTCAATCTTAACAGTTTTCAATTTTTCAGAACATAACTCGTAGGCAAATTCAATCGATGTCAAAAACAAAGAATTAAAAATAACGAAAGTTGGGAAGTCCAATTCTAATGAAATTTCTCAGGTATGTTCCTGGGGTAAACCTCTTTCAAATTTGTTCAAAATATCCCCCTGGGGTAAAATTTGACCCTGCCCAGGGGGTCACAAATTAAAAAAAAATCTTATATAAGGCCTATTTTGTAAAAACTTTCAAAATCTTCTCGTCCATAACTATTGGGCATAGGGCCATAAAATTTAGTATGTAGAGACATCTAATAGTCCTCTACCAAATTTGTTCAAATTATGCCCCTGGGGACAAATTTGACCCTTCCCCAGGGGTCACAACATTGAACATATGCTTATATAGGGTCTATTTTGTGAAAACTTTACAAATCTTCTCGTCCATAACCATTGGGCCTATAGGGCTACCAAATTCGGTATGTAGTGGCATCTTATAGTACTCTACCAAGTTTGTTCAAATTATGCCCCTGGGATCAAGTTTGACCATGCTCCGAGGGTCACAAAATTGAACATATGCTTATATAAGGCCTATTGTGGGATTTTTTTAAAAATCTTCTTGTCCATAACCGTATGGCATAGGGCTGCCAAATTTGGTATGTAGTGACATGTAATAGTTCTCTTCTTAGTTTGTTCAATATGCCCCTGGGGTCAAATTTAAAACTGCCCCGGGGGTCAAAAAATTGAATATATGCTTATAAAGGGCTTGTCCATAACCATTTGGCCTAGGGCTATCAAATTTGGTATGTAGTGACATCTTATAGTCCTCTACCAAGTTTGTTTATATTATGCCCCTCGGGTCAAATTTGACTCTGCACTGGGGGTCACAAAATTGAACATACGCTTATATGGAGCCTATTTTGTGAAAACTTTAAAAAATATTCTTGTCCATAAACATCGGGCCTAGGGCTATCAAATTTGGTATGTAGTGACATCTTATAGTTGTCTACCAAGTTTGTTCAAATTTTATCCCTTGTGTCAAATTTGACTGTGTCCTGGGGTCACAACGTTGAACATATGCTTATTCAGGTCTATTTTGTGAAAACTTAAAAAATCTTCTTGTCCATATAACCATCCGATCTAGGGCTGTCAAATTTGGTATGTAGTGACATCTAAAAGTCCTCTACCAAATCTGTTCAAATCTTATCCCTGGGGCCAAATTTGATCCTGCCCGGGGGTCACAAAATTGAACATATGCTTATATAATGCCTATTTTGTGAAAACTTTAAAAAAAATATTGTCGATAACCATTAGGCCTAGGGCTACACAATTTGGTATGTAATGACATTGTATAGTCCTCTACTTAGTTTGTTGAAATTATGCCCCAGGGGTCAAATTTGACCCTGCCCTGGGGGCCACACAATTGATTATATGCTTATATAGTGCCTATTTTGTGAACACTTTAAAAATCTCCTTGTCCTTTAACCTTAAGGCTGTGGCACTTCTAACCTTATGTGAATATATTAGTGTTCAAAGGTTCGTTTAAGTCGCGTTGTGTAATTTTTTGTTTTGACTTAAATGTTCCAGGTTCGTTTAACTACTCATCAGTTTGCGAAAGAAAGCAACAAGTCTTTTTATAGCATATATAGTCTTTTATTCTTGTTTAAAATGTTTGTATATGTTGTTTTGTAAATGTATATTATTCTTATTTTTATTGTAAATGTATGTACTTCTTATTAAGAAATTGAACAAGATCAAAACAAAAAAGAAACAAGATACTCCAACTCAAATATAATCCGTCCAGAAAGTAAATGTCCGTCTCTCCTGTTAAGCCGTAAAATAATAATGTTTACTGTGCGAGTTGCTATCAATAATGGCTCGATTTGTTTTAAAAATACCCCACTTTTATACTCATGCTTATATAAATGCTTATTTAAACGGTCATGTTCCAGAAAACGTGATCTCAGCATTCCTTCTCGAAAAAGTGCACTAAATGCGCATTAAATGCACATTTAATGCGCATTAAATTGCCATGTTATTGACACCGTATTTTTTGCTTAACAAGTGCATTTTATTCTGTTAAAAAACACTTTACTAGTGTGTTTATACATATAAGTGTATTTTTTTCCACAAAATAATACACTTAAGTGCGTCTATTATGATAATAAGTGCGCTTAAGTTTATTTTTAAGGGCATTTATACACTTGAGTGTATTTTAAGACATACAAATAATACACTTCATGGTCAAAGTAAATTTTTTAAAGCGAATTAATACACTTACAGTACAGCCAAAGCGGAACAAACGTATTTCGCGATCCGCGGCGGCAAGGTGAAACAAGTCGATGCCGCGTCAGTCGTTGAAGCCGCGTCAGTATGCGGCGGCAAGTCGCATTTCGCCGTGAAACTTCGCATTTGTCCGCCGAGGCATGCCGCGATCCGCGACATGATGCCGAGTCGATGCGCATCATGAAATAAAAAATCTTTTAAAATTTATTAGTTACATGTAGATAACAAATTTTGAAAGAACAATTATAATAATAATTAAAATCATAATAAATTTATTGTGCGCGGATTGTTTTAGCATATACATGTAAGCATAGTTAATGTGTCTGGCCAATTAAGTTTGTTTCCCGCCCGTAGTGTATGTATTTCACACATAAACAAGGTCACGTAATTATGTTTTCGCACATACAAGTGGTCAAGGCTCCTGCATATGGTGGATTTATAAATTAATTGCATGTTGAATATGCTATTATATTTAAGCTGAGAAAATTAGCAGCTTGAAGCCACATCAATAATCAAGACGGTGACGACATATTTGTTGTTTTGTTAATTATCAGCTTATGATAACTATTGTTTGAATATGCGTATATAAACATGTTTTATTTTGTTCATATTATTTAGTTAATATTGCTACTAATTACCCGATAATCCCGTATATTCCAGTTTTGAAGCAAATGCTGGTAAATATTTACGATACACAAACATTCTCGATATTTCCTTTAGTATCAAAAACATTTTGGCCTTTTTTACTATTTATAGAGGTGATAAAATAACGTCTAATTGGGGCGTTTTTTTCCCACTGAACACGCGATTGACGCCTGACGTGATGTTCATGTATTTATACAACACAAAATACACCCAAACTTTCCAAACGACCTTCTACATGTCTGCATAAATTTCGCTCGCTTTTTATGAAACAAAGGATATTTGAGCACTGTTTATTTGACGCTAGAATTTGCCAAAAGTCGCGTTAGCATTAAAATTCGGAAGTGGGTTTCGGATTACAAATTTAATAATGATAATCGAAAGAAACATTAACAGTTGCGCGTAAATTAATTCTACACTACACATACATGCATGTACATGTAGGTGGATATCTTTTCACTCGATCGGCCGCGTACGCATGCGGCGGATTTACTCCGCTAAAGTACGCGAGGTTAACTACAGACTCGGCGTCGTTGCGCGTATAGATGGCGAGTGCCACGGCGATACGCCGCATCAACACACGATTTGGCCGCCGCGTACTAATAATCTGGCTGTGGCATAGCCGCGGATTATGTTTGTGCCGCTTTGGCTGTACTGTAAGTGCATTTCCAGTCATTCAAATAATACACATTGCAGAATTAAAAGCGAATTTTTTAAGCACATTAATACACTTGAGTGCATTTCCAGTCATACAAATAAATACACTTATCAGCAACTAAAATAATCTTTCAAGTGCATCAATACACTTATGTGTATTTTAACTCATACAAATAATACACTTCATGGAGTATTCAAAGTGAATTTTTTAAGCGCATCAATACACTTGAGTGCATTTGCAGACATACAAATAAAACACTTCATTGAGTATTCAAAGTGAATTTTTGTAAGCCCATTAATACACTTGAGTGCATTTCCACTGATACAAATAATACACCTTACAAAATAGAAAGTGAATTTTTTTAAGCGCATTAATACACTTGAGTGCATTCCCGGTCATACAATTTTTTTTTTTATACACCTTACAGTATTAAAAGTGAATTTTTAATCCCATTAATACACTTGAGTGGATTTTCAGTCATACAAATGATACACTTTATGAAGTGTTGGAAGTGAATTTTTTAAGCGCATTATACGCTCAAGTGTACTTTTCATCACTTCAAATTAATATGCTTAAAAATTAACCAAAATTTTAAAAAATCCAAGCATTTTGAAGCCAGCATTCATTCTTTAAATGAAAGGTTTGTGTAAACACATACATAAAAAACAAAAAGTAAAATTCAATAGATAAGTACACACTTATATTAGAATGTTAAACCTTAAAAAACAAAAACAAAGGTTACATATCTACATAAAAGAGAGGATTCAAACGGGCTATTGCCTAACTGGAATTAACAACTTAAAATATCAAGCTCATACCAGTGATTTTTCTCCCCTCTGATTAATGGTAACTGATTAACAGCCAAATACAGGTGGTTTCCGCTTCAAAAATATTAAAGTTTTCCCCTCCTTAAGCTGAAATGTTTTCCCTATCATTTACTAGATTTTTATATATTACATTAATTCCAAATCCCTTTTTAAAATGGACAAAAGCAGCACATTTAATTCAATCATATTCTGGATCCTAATATATGATAAATGAACCGTATTCATGAAATTTATATAAATCTATACCTTATTTTTAAGATCTTCCTTTTTTGTTCATTATTGCACTAAATTATGCCCTTCTGAGAGCCAGTATATACAGGTTGTTTTGAATTTCCAAGGAAAATCACTGCATACATGCTGACAATATTTAGCAGCTTAGCCCCAGTGTCACTATATTTGTTGTTATACACTGTTCCTTACAAAGAATGCATTCATAAACCACCCTTGATATAGCAGTTCACCAGCTGATCAGGTCTGAATAGTACTGTCATGGTCTGCGAGGCGCTTCTCGTGCATGATCTCATTTGAGATCTGGTCCTGAAAGATATTTTATAATGTAAGTGTTAAATATTGCCGTTATGGTAATCTTGTTCAACAGTTGCTATAAATATCATCAATTTAAATCAAAACAAGTTTGTTGGCTTGTTGTTTTTGTTTGTTTATTTTTGCAATTTTAATCTCGTGATCACATGTGACTTAACCATTTTCATAAATAATTTAAGGAAATAACGTTTGGTAGAAAATACTGTTTATAAATGTACTAATATACGTGGTCTCCTTTGGCTGTGTGGACTGGTCGGAAGTGTGACGTCTTTAAAATGCAGTAACCTTTATTATATAGTTTTACCTCTCAACAAATCCATCTTTTCTTGGTCAAGGACAAGCTACAGGGAGCGGTTTCCCACTCCTGTTCCCCTCAAGTTGGACTGCTCGTGCAGGGTAAAACCTGGTATAAATGTCCATACATCAGGTAATCCCCCTTTTGCTCCCTTTTTTGGCAGGCAATGATGCACTTTCTGTCCAATGGATCTTCCGATCAATGTAAATTTCACCTTGGGGTTTAACCTTCAAATATAAAATATAAAAGTTCTTATTAAATATGGGGGAAAGAAATCTGTTCATTATATAATGACAAGAAATAGGTATAAATAAATTTTAAGATGACAATAACCATAAAATACAGCCATAATAATTCAAATTGCATTACATTTACTTATCCATTTACATTTCCCAGTGACAATACATAAATATGATAATGATCATAATTAATTAAATTAAAAAGAGATGCAGAAATGAAAATACAAACCTGTTACAGCTGTTCTTCAGTATTCCAACAAAAACGGCAGTTGTTGAACTATGAGACCATATCACTTAAACCATCCACTTTGAATCTTCTTTGCAACAAACTTATTGTAGATTTACACATTGTAGTAAATACACATTTTTTTCATCACACAATATTTCATGTGCTGGAAGAATTTCAAGACATTTGACACTAGAATAATAAGTCTTAAGGTAGCGCACCTCTAATGATTTCCCGCGATTTCTTCGAAGGTTGAAGAGCCTACTATTAGGTGCCGTAGCCTAGTGGTTAAGGCGATAGACTAGAAATCTTTTTGGATATTCCCGCGCAGGTTCGAATCCTGCCGACGACGTATACTTTTTTGCGACGCGTTTGATTTATTTTCTAACGTAATTTGATTTAATATGGCATATAAGCTATATTTATTGTTAAATATGTTGCAATTTTTATGCACATTCTTCAATTATTAAAATTAAAACAACGTTATGGCGAAATTGGGTGATTTACTGTTGAAAATACGAACCATGCATGTTGCATTTTTATTTTTATTTCAAAAAGTAAACGGTAAATCTGTCTATTTCTTGGTATTTTTGCTGTATATAGTGTTTCTATAAAAACTAAGTTTAAAATATTACTTAAATGATACTATTTTGAATTTTATGACACTTTGTTTTTAATCGACCCAATTTTTACTTGGCTGAAATCACTAACATTTCATGGCGCTCTTCCATAGATAATTTTTTTTTGTTTAAATAAATGTCTGTAAAAGAATACTTATTTCATCTTGTTTAAACTTTTAACACCTTTACAGCATCTGTACACACCAACTGCATGCCCATATTTGGAAATTTGAATGAATTATGGAACTTTTATATACCCCAGGGGTGAAAATAAACTGGACAAAAGCCGAGCGTGGGGGTGGTTTTGAAAAAATAGGTATATTTTTTTAAAAAGCATGGAAAGCCTACCTACAAATTTGCATGTAGTTCAGTGAAATGATGCTGATTAAGAAAATAATTAATTAGATTATATTTGGATATGTGCCCATTAGAGGTGCGCTACCTTAATGTTTCTCAATTATAACTTAAAATTTAGCTCAATTTAAGTTGCTGAAACCAAATTGTTTACAAAAAATAACTTCCTGTGCTCCAAATAACTTGCTGTGGTTTGTTTTCAAATAGATGGTGCCAGAACCAATCAAAAGTCTATAAACACCCCTTTGTTTGGGCTAGATGGAGCACAGTAGGGATTAATGTATATGATGCTAATGGATCTCTTATCTGATCCTGATCTTATCTGATATTTATTGAATAATACACAGCACACTTAGCATATTATATTTAATTGTGAATATTTCAATATAACATATTGAATGGTATTAGCAAGTTAGTAAATAATAATAATATTATAAATATTATTTAAATTGTCTTTTAAAATGTATGTTAATAAGCAATGTGGTAGACATTAATTGAATTGGGGTTAAATATCAGTGTAAGAATGTTCAAATACTTATTTTTTATGTTGTGGAGATATAATTGATTCTGGCAAGCTCACATAATATTTAATAACACTTTAATATTTTTTATTAGGTACCCACAGCCTGATTTAGTTGTACTTTTCCCTTTAAAAGCTGCTCTACTGATTCACATATTTTATGAGCAGACAAATTGCAACAATAAGACCATAAACATTATGTGAAGATAAAAAAGAATTCAGTACAATCCTCCTATTAAACACTATATCTCTGTCCTTTAACTTCAGTTATTTGCTATAGTGTTGCTCTTTTTTTATGAAGATGCACTAAAACTACACTTGTACATAAAGAATTTTTTTTTTGCAAATCAGAAGATACACTAATATGCACAAAAAATGCACTTCATTAAAAAAATGCACTTATTGCATAAAAAAATGCACTTTGTCTACAGAAGATACACTAAAAGTACAGTAAAATACACTTAAAGATAATGAAAAAACAGAAAAAATGCGCTTTAGTGCACTTAATTATGAAAAAAGTGCAGAAAAAATACACTTTTCGGAAAAAATGCAGAAAAAATACACTTTTTAACCAGGTTTTCCGAAGGAAAAAACTGGTTATTAGATTGGCGAATGCGGGCGGGCTGGCTGGCTGGCTGGCTGGCGGGCTGGCGGAATAAGCTTGTCCGGGCCATAACTATGTCGTTCATTGTCAGATTTTAAAATCATTTGGCACATTTGTTCACCATCATTGGACGTGTGTCGCGCGAAATAATTACGTCGATATCTCCAAGGTCAAGGTCACACTTTGAGTTCAAAGGTCAAAAATGGCCATAAATGAGCTTGTCCGAGCCATAACTATGTCGTTCATCGTCAGATTTTAAAATCATTTGGCACATTTGTTCACCATCATTGGACGGTGTGTCGCGCGAAATAATTACGTCGATATCTCCAAGGTCAAGGTCACACTTTGAGTTCAAAGGTCAAAAATGGCCATAAATGAGCTTGTCCTGGCCATAACTATGTCATTCATTGTGAGATTTCAAAATCATTTGGCACATTTGTTCACCATCATGGGACGGTGTGTCCCACGAAAGAATCACGTCAATATCTCCAATGTCAAGGTCGCCACGACTAAAAATAGATTTAAAAAAAAAAAAACTTACAAAGGGGGTTAATTTTTTTTGGTCATTTCAAAAGTTCAGTTTGAGTTTTCTCCCTTTATCAGATTTTTTTTTCACAATGAAAACCTGGTTTTGTGACAATTTTGTCCCTTGTTAAAGCGTATTTTGTTAAAAAGTGCATTTTATTTTGAGAAGGGAAGTAAACAAAACTTTTCATCACCCTGTCAAATTGGAGTATTTTTTCCTAACCCCAGTAAACAAGCAGTTCGTGACTGTTTTAACATCCGTCTGACCGCCAAATAACCAAGGCTTAAGAGCATCCCTACATGTATGATAGTTCAAATTGAATTCAGTCAGCTTACTAGGACAAAAGTGTTACAATATAAAGAAGTGAAACTCCAGCTGCTGGAGCAGTATTGAATTTTCATTAAAAACAATTAGTTGGTCCTTTATTTAAGGCAAGTGACCGATTGCCCAAACAGTACAAAACAGCACAATACAGCACAATACAAACCAACATAAACACAAAATATGAATAAAGCTGGGGTCACCGCCTTGGAACGGTCAATGCAAAGCATTGGGGGTTTAAACCTGGTTATAGAGCGCTCAACCTCACACTTGGCCCAGCAATATTCATAATACATTCAAGTGTAAATAAAATTTAACGTCATAGCATTGTAACTCAAATTAAACAATAATAAAAGGGAATTAAAACGCATTCAATTTAATTACTATTTAATTACTCAATTGCATTGAAGATACAAGAGTAACAGAATTACAACTTTTTGACGAACGATCAAATAAAACTATTAACAATTGTCAACTACATTCCTTCTTTATAGAAAAGATTTGAGAATGTAGAATCATAGAGTTAATATCTCAGATAATCATCGCGCAAATACAGGAAGAAGCAGCAATAATGGGTGTAAAAATTCCATATTACATAGCTTGGTTGTTTATGTGACTGCTAAACAAATTAAAAATAATTAAATCAATCAAGAAACGCCTATCAGAGAGAAAATATAAATAAAATGGAACGTTATAAACCCAATGACCTATGCATGTAGATTACCACTGGGAAAGTCGGTCGTATGACGTCACAAAAATCCATAATGACGTGAACAAATTCCAAGAGCAGTACTAAATAAAAATATTAATCGGGCTGTGCTACTAATAAAACAAGTTTACGTGATTTAATATTAAGAAGCAAATGAATACAAATGGTAATTCCATTAAAGCGACATTATTGGAATCAAACAGTATATAGGTGTTTTGACAACTGAAGACAGAAATGATTTGATGTACGATTTGAGTCCAAATGTAGTTTACATGCAGATTTGTTCATACGACACAATGACACAATTTTATTCAACAGTGACAAATGCCTATAATGTAGTATTCATGCAGATTTGTTCATACGACACAATGACACAATTTTATTCAACAGTGAAAAATGCCTATAATATCACTAATGATTCCAAATTTTAAGGGAAGAAAGATATAGTGAATCGAAAACCATCAAACACGTGTTTTTAAGTACATAAGCATTGTATCCTTTTGATAAAAACAAGTTAATTAAATTGAAAAGTTTAATATGAACATTTGGTTTAACATATTTTAATTTGCGGACACGCTTCAAAACATCTCCGTAAAATGATGGATGGGAGATTCCATTATTTAAATGCCATTTTAAAGAAACATTATATTTTGAAATTAAATCACCATACTTAGAGTAAAATCTAGCAAATTTATTTCTTAAGTTATGATACAAAAAGCCTTGTTTTAGCAATTTTTTAGTTAATATTAGATTACGATCATTAAAATCTTTAATACACGAACATGCTCTGGCATAACGTACCAACTGCGAAATGTAAATACCATAGGAAGGTCCTTTAGGGATGTTGCCATCTAGAAACGGAAAATTCACAATTTCAAAGTTAAAATCGTCCCGTTTGTCGTATAAACTAGTTTTGATCAAATTATTATTAATAGTTAAATGTAAGTCTAAATACGCAGCGTCTGTATTGGATATACACGATCTATTTAAGACTAGTTCTTTTGGGTAGATTTTGTGAATATATTGTTCAAATAATGGATTATCTAAATTAAGTATGTCATCAATGTACCTACTAGTAAGGTTAAAACAATTAATCAAATCTACTTGCTTAGTTTTAGATAATTCTAACATAAATTCGCTTTCATAACAATATAAAAAAAGGTCAGCTATAAGTGGCGCACAATTAGTACCCATAGGAACGCCAATAATTTGTTTAAATATTTTACCATTAAATTCAACAAACAAGTTATCCAAAAGAAAAGTAAGTGCTGCACAAAAGTCAAGACCAGTCCAAATGATGTAATTATCTAATATCTGATTAGTAAAAAAAGCTGTTTTAGTGTTTAAAGCTAGATACAAACATTTCTCTCTAGCAAAAGTTTTTTCAATCAAAGAAACAAGTTTGGATTTTATTAAAGCGTGAGGAAGCGTTGTATATAGTGTCGAAAAATCATAAGTACTTACCTGCGACACCTTATATTTTTTATTTTCAATTTTATCAATAACTTCTAAGGTGTTTTTTATTGACCAAAATAGGTTAATATTACTATTTTCATAAACTTTATTACAAAATTTAGCTATATGATATCTAATAGCACTCAATGCAGATGTAAGATACACTGATAATTGTTTGGTGGTACAAGACACTGAATTAGCGATAAAACGACTTTTATATGGCGTCTTATGTAATTTAGGTATCCAGTAAAGTGATGGCAATTTCCTGTCAGTAATATTGACTATTACATTTAACTTTATGCATTGGGCAATATGGTCGGTTATAATTTCATTAGGTAGCTTATTGTACTCACAATATGATGTAGTTTGTGAAAGTTCTTGTGAAATAGTTTGAACATAAAACACTCGTCATATTATGATAACATTATTAGCAGCCTTATCAGCAGGAACTAAGACGAATTTAGATTTTAAGTCTTCAAGCAATTTACAGAGATTTTGTTTATTAAATTTAGGTGAATGTGGTAGGGCCAAAGGATGTGTATCATAAAAACATATTTTATTCATGGCCATACTAAATATTTTTGTTTTCCAATCATTGAGTGCAGTAATTTCAGCATTTTCCTTCCTGCACCATTTAGTGCAATAATCATGTAAGGAAGTTACGATATTCTTAATGCAGTCATCAAAATCAACAGGAATAGGCAGTCTGTACTTAGGGCCTCTGCGTAGCAAATTTCTAAGGTTTTTATTTTGAATGAAATTAAGGTCCCCAGTAATAACATGTCCAACTGGACCATATATATATTTAGAACTAGTACAGTCACATAATGTAGGACAATTTCTTATTACATTTAAATCTGTGGAAATAGAATTATAATTAAAAACGATACTTCTTACAGGTTTACTATATTTGTAGCAAATAAGTGGTGATTCAGTATTGCGGAAATAAGGGGGAATCAACCGACGTACATTTTTATCATTGAATATTTTAGGAAGGTCAATTAAATCAAGACCTTTGTTACAAAACTCAATTTTGATACGATTTCTAGTTTTGTTAAGTACATTTTCAATAAAAGGTTTAAGATAGTAGTCAGTGAAAGATTCAATAATACAAGCACATTCATATAGAGGGTCAGATTGAAGTAAAATAAGTTTACATTCCTTATCAATATGCGCCAACGAAGAAACAGAAAGAGAGCAAAGTGCACTTAGTAATTTATGTTTACCCCCATTTTGTAATACTGTGTAGCAATCATTTAAAGAAAGCAGACGTTTAAATTTACGCCTTAAGTTACCATTTTTCCTAATGCCATGTGAACGTTTATTTCTTAGACGTTTACTAAACAGAGAAAATGAATTAATCGATTTATTTTTAGAAATTGTTCCAACATTTAGAATATTATCATTTAATCCAAGTGGGTAAGCTGATTGCAAACGTTTAATCCATTCAAATTCTGACATGCACCTTGCTTTTAATTGGCACTGACTTGAAGTACTATTATTAAAAATAAGTTGCTCCACAGGTTGAATTGAAATATTAGTTACGCTATGACCTGTTTTATTAAAGTGCTGGTAAATGAAGTTATAAAATTTATTGTTATTTTTAATTTTAAAAAAATGTTCCCTAAAACGTGTTTTAAGTGATCTACCCGTCTGCCCAACGTATTGCGCACCACAACAGGGTACATTTCAAGTAATAACATAAACCACATGCATAGAATTTCATGAGACATCGGATTTAATATTAACTGAAAATTTGCGGTTATTAACCGATGAAAGAATAAAAGAGGACATATTTAAAAACTTGCAACATAAACACTTCCTGGAGTTGCACTTATTTATTGTAGGATACCGATTACACGGAGCTAAATTACGCTGCGAACTAGAACCCAGCCGCATTGTACCTCCAATGAAAGATGTTCGAAGTAAACTTAATTTGACTGTAGGTTTATAAAAAAGTAATTGTCTATAATTTAACGGCAAATGAATACTACGTGTAATCGGAATTCTCAATGGTGAGAGAACAACTTTCGGGTTTTTTGTAATCAATCTGTCCATAGGTTATTTATTTGGCGAAACCACCAATCTTATAATCACATTAATACACATTGCCAAGTCAACATACATAAAAGAGTAAGAGGCAGCTTGTCAGATAATGGTCTGTAAAATTCAGTATAACCTGCAGAACTCTCAATTGATGAACATACACGTTTACTTTATAAGTACAGAGAATGTATAAGAATCTAAGTATAAGAAAGGTCTTAAACAAGGTTTCTTAAAAAATAATAAAAACACAATACCGCTACAGGCATAGGGCTACCAAATTCGGTATGTAGTGACATCTAATCTAACATATGCTTATATAGGGTCTATTTTGCGAAAACTTTACAAATCTTCTCGTCCATAACCATTGGGCCTATAGGGCTACCAAATTCAGTATGTTGTGGCATCTTATAGTTCTCTACCAAGTTTGTTCAAATTATGCCCCTTGGGTCAAATTTGACCCTGCCCGGGGGTCACAAAACTGAACATACACTAATGGGGCCTATTTTGTGAAAACTTTAAAAATCTTCTTGTCCATAACCATTGTGCCTAGGGCTACCAAATTTGGTATGTATAGACATCTAATAAACTTCTACCACATTTGTTCAAATAATGCCTCTGGGTCAACTTTGACCCTGCACCTGGGGGTCACAAAATTGAATAAATGCGTATAAAGCACCTATTTTGTAAAATCTTTAAAATAATCTTCCTGTCAAAAACCATTCGGACTATTGTTGCCAAATATGGTATGCAGTAACATCATTCTTATAGTCCTCTTATACCAAGTTTGTTCAAATTATGCCCTTTGGGTCAAATTTGACCCGCGGGTCACACAATTGAACATTATATACGCTCATATTTTGCTTATTTTGTGAAAACTTTTAAAATATTCTTGTCCTTAACTCTAGGACCTAGGGCTACCACATTTTGTATGTAGTGAGATATAATAGTCCTCTACAAAGTTTGCTAAAATTATGCCCCTGAGGTTAAATTTGACCCAGCCCAGGGGGTCACAAAAGTGTACATGTGCTTAAATAGGGCCTATATTTAAGTATTTGCACATGCCAAGAATATTTGTTTCAGACTTTTCTTCAGCAGTGGAGTGATACAGGGCTATCATGGCCCTCTTTTTTGTTATTTGTGGATATTCCATGCTCGTCAGGAGATGCCTGCCCACCGACACTTCCAGAGCTGCCATCACCGACACTGGTGTCATCAGCATGTGACCTGGCATAAATGAAATACATAAATCTTATATATATTTATTTATTTATATATTGTATCGTTTAATAATCTTGTTGTGGCATTGTAGATATGGTGCCTGCCTAGCCATTGGGAGGCCACAGGTTTGATCCCTACTTGGGGAGGGTTCTCATGACCTTTACAAAAACACTATGTACTGGTTCTTCCCAGAAAACAGACTTGAGAGTATCTCAATAAGCCTAATCTTTGGATGCAGTCTAGCTAAAATGAATAAGTTTATTATTATACATACATTAATCTTGATGTTTATTTGAATGGTTTTCAATAAAGTTAATATTAATTTCTTAGTCCTACCACATAAAGTATGTTATGTTTTGTTCTCACAAAAACAATTCACGTCCATTTTTAAAAAAGTGGTTGTTAATCATAAGAATCTTTGAACTAGAGGCATGTTACTGTTGAGTTAAAATTATATCTACATAAATATATACATAAATGCCAAACCCTATAAAGAATAAATAGCCATTTTTGGAGACGATATATATTGATATCATTACCCATGAAATCATTCAATCTGATCCCTGGAATTACTCTAACTCGGTGGACTTGAAGAATCATCATGACTGATCAGCACTTTCAAACACCTATAAAAAAGTAATAGCAAGATATAAATGCATGTTTCTTTTATATAAATACAACAACAAACAAATATACTGATTAAATGCAAATAACAATACAGTTTAAATTCAAAGGAGGTACTTCATACTCAAATTCTAATAACCAAGTGCCTAAGTGATAAGCTAGAAATAAAGGTCTGATGTTTTGAAATGTTATTGAATAATATTGCTACATACATGTATAAATATGCATGATCTGAGTGTCATATAACATACATTTTTTAACTGTTGTTGTTTTTTGCACTATTTTCTAGTGAAAAGTTTTAGTAAAAATTCATGGTTTATAATTAATTAATTTTGATTGAATATATTATTATGCCCCCCTTCGAAGAAAAGGGGGTATATTGTTTTGCACATGTTGGTCTGTCGGTCTGTCCACCAGATGGTTTCCGGATGATAACTCAAGAACGCTTAGGCCTAGGATCATGAAACTTCATGTGAACATTGATCATGACTGGCAGATGACCCCTATTGATTTTCAGGTCACTAGGTCAAAGGTCAAGGTCACAGTGACTTGAAATAGTAAAATGGTTTCTGGATGATAACTCAAGAATGCTTATGCCTAGGATCATGAAACTTCATAGGTACATCGATCATGACTGGTAGATGACCACTATTGATTTTCAGGTCACTAGATCAAAGGTCAAGGTCACAGTTACTTGAAATAGTAAAATGGTTTCCGGATGATAACTCAAGAATGCTTAGGCCTAGGATCATGAAACTTCATAGGTACATTGAACATAACTGGCAGATGACCGGTATTGATTTTCAGGTCACTAGGTCAAAGGTCAAGGTCACAGTGCAGTGACTCGAAGCAATTAATTAGTGTCAGGATGATAACTCAAGAATGCTTATGCCTAGGATCATGAATCTTCACAGGTACAATGATAATGACCGGCAGATAAAATCTATTGATTTTCAGCTCACTAGATCAAAGGTCAAGGTCACAGTGACTTGAAATAGTAAAATGGTTTCCGGATGATAACTCAAGAACACTTACGCCTAGGATCATTACACTTCATAGGTACATTGATAATGACTGGCAGATGACCCCTATTAATTTTCAGGTCACTAGGTCAAAGGTCAAGGTCACAGTGACTCAGTAAAATGGTTTCCTGATGATAACTCAAGAATAATAAGGCCTATGATCATGAAACTACATAGGTACATTGATCATGACTGGCAGATGACCCCTATTAATTTTAAGGTCACTAGGTCAAAGGTCAAGGTCACAGTGACAAAAAACGTATTCACACAATGGCTGCCACTACAATTGACAGCCCATATGGGGGGCATGCATTTTTTTCCAAACAGCCCTTGTTTATATTATATTCACATACTATGAACAGCATGAGATGTATAAATAATTTAAAACGGGTTGATAGGCTGAAACGGCAATTCATCACCTTTATTAGAGATTTACATGTCTTTACTTTCTAGATAGAAATGATCTTTTGCCCGTGGTATTTTGTTGGCACCTTGTTCCTGTTCATGGAGTTTGGACCATTTCTATCCCCCAATGATTAGAGCATACCCTGGTGTATCTGCAACATCAATATACGCACAAGGGTTTAAATAAATACAGAAAAAAAAAATTAGGCCATATTAAATCAAATTCTTTTTTTTTACCAATTAATACTAAATAAAATGTTTATAATAATAATGCTTGCCACCTACATGGTGTAATACTCCTAAATTTACGATATTTATGTACATCGACATATAAGATATCGATACACTAATGATACCTACCCGTTTGGCGTCGCATCTTGCCTGCTTATAGCTCTAATCCATGCGGTTTTCGTGGCATGATTTCTAGGCATTTTGTGCAGTGTTACATGCTTGCCATAATGCCAAATTGTCCCACAGCAGGCCTTTATACCTTGCCAGTTTGGAAAAAATCATATAATTTATAGTTATATACTTTGTAAGGTTATTATACAATAAAATTCATATATAATAAGCATTATGACACTTCTTTCTTTAACAAAAAAAACACACAAAAAAGACAACAATTGAAATTGGGATTTTTTTTGTTCAATATTGGTTTGGAATCGGGTACCTTTTAGGACAATGTTTTACATAGCAGAAACTCCCTGATATAATATAAAGTAATTGTTCAATAATGAATATGTGCCATTTTATTGCTACAGTAGACAAAATAATACATGTTTTCAGAATTATTGATTTATAAACATGAGTAATGAAGTACTTTGACTGTCATTACATGGCATGTCTATAAATAGAAACTGAGTTCCTGGGAAAGATACACTTTCTTACCTGGTCTTAATTTTGTGGTTGTTTAATGATTGTACATGTACAATATGTTTGATAGATTGAACAATTTAATAACACCGTATAACTCTTGTGGTTGTATTCTTTTATGAAGTGTTCAAATGTATGTATTAATTTCATTGCAATTATAGTAGTAGATCTATGTTCATTTAAACATTTTGCTGTTGAAATTGGTTTGGTAACTAACTATCTAGAAAAGTGTCGATAACTGCTGTTTTGAATAATTTTTTTTTTTGCTATAAACACTTGAAAAACACAAATAACGTTGTAACACGGCACATGTATGAATTATAACTGCTTTGGTCAATTTCACTTATTTCAGTACATAGTTATCACATGTATACATGTGTCGGAAATCTATTCATGCTGCACATAGTAACATGGTATAAACATGTTGATTGAACTGAGCAATTGTTTCTGTATGGGTAATTTTTTCAATCGAATAGACTGTGTAATTTTGCTTCAATTCATATCTTACTCACCAGTCGCATTTCAACATGTCAAACGTTTACACAATAGCTCTGCTACTGAAGTTTATTGTCACGCTTAACTATTGAATCATTGAAATGTATGCATATATTTTAGATGTGTAAAGGCCTCTTTATCACAACATATGCGTAATACAATATCACTGCAGTCTGTTTAATAAGATTATTTAACATTGACAGTATTTCAATATCTTGATGTTACTCTGTTTTGCAGTATACAAGTGTGCTGTGAGTCCCACAGGAGACAGGCTGTACATCATCACCAGCTGGGACCAGAACAAGCTTCTCACCCTGGCCAGGGATGGCACACTCCTGGCTACGTACTCAGACCCAGCACTAGGGTACCCATGGAGTCTACATGTGACCCCTGCAGGCCAGGTGCTGGTCTGTGGATGCCGGCCCCACACTGTACTACAGGTGGGCTGGGAGGGTAAGAGTAAGCTGGCTACTCTTGCTACACGGGAAGGTGGAGTGAGGAGCCCATGGTCAGTCTGCTACAGCAGCACAACATCCTCCATCATTGTGGGACAGAAGTGGGACGACACCATCCTGGTGTACAGAGTGGAATAGTGTGTACATGTATGTATTAGTTGTTGTAATTAGTGATAAGTATTTCAATTACAATGTGTTGTTTAGCATACGAACATAGTAGTGTAAGTGTGTAGCTAAAAGATACAAATAATTTATGTAAACATATTGTTATCTGACAATGTGAGGGGTTTTGTTAGAACATTAGATCTAATGCATATTATGTTATGTTGTCATATCATTTGTGTCATTATGGTCCTAACATTTAGTTCTTGTAAACTGTGCATGAAAAAACAAAGCATTTCAACTGAAAATTTCATATTTGTACATAGATGCACATGTACATAGCAACTGAGGCTATTTTTAGACTTTCATTTCTATAAACACCATGCCATGTAAGAAATGTATATGGATGAATATTTTTTAAATAAAATGTTGTTTAAGTAATCTTTGGAGGAGTATATATTTATATTTTACGCAATGTTTACAGAAAGGTAACACTTGATGTGAGATTTATTAATTTGCCATATTTTATGCTGTTGAACATTTGTTATTGATTTTCATTACATTTATATAAATTTGTGTCCTAAATATACATACAAGAAAAACATCAAGCTATTTTGCTGCTCCAGTCGCTGCTGAGTCAGGACAAGGATGCTGAGGATGTGGTGGACAAGGATACCTGAATACACAGAAGGTAACAAAGACGTTTTAATTATCAGGCCTTTTCATGGCCAATTTGGGAAAAAATGCAATTTGGGGATTTTTATTTTTTTCGTGCGAAAAGTCCATTGATTTCAGAAAAACAAATTTAATATAACTATTTCTAATTCTTAAAATTAAAAGAATAAAATCATATTATGCTAGTTATATCCTTTTTTTTAGATCTTATTGAAATATAATTGAGACATATTAATCATAAGGCACTTATTATGCCCCCCTTTTGAAGAAGAGGGGGTATATTGTTTTGCACATGTCGGCCTGTCAGTCTGTCGGTCCTTCTGTCCGTCAACCAGATAGTGTCCTGATGATAACTAAAGAACGCTAAGGCCTAGGATCATGAAACTTCATAGGTACATTGATCACGACTGGCAAATGACCCCTATTGATTTTCAGGTCACTAGGTCAAAGGTCAAGGTCACAGTGACTCAAAATGGTAAAATGATTTCCGGATGATAAATCAAGAATGCTTACGCCTAAGATCATGAAACTTCATAGGAACAATGAACATGACTGGCAGATGACCCCTATTGATTTTCAGGTCACTAGGGCAAAGGTCAAGGTCAAAGTGACTCCAAATAGTAAAATGGTTTTTGGATGATAACTCAAGAACACTTATGCCTAGGATCATGAAACTTCATAGGTACATTGACTTTCAGCTCACTAGGTTAAAGGTCAAGGTCATGGTGACTTTGACGCAGTAAAATGGTTTCCGGATGATAACTCAAGACTGCTTACTCCTAGGATCATAAAACTTCATAGGTACATTGATCATGACTGGCAGATGATCCCTATTGATTTTCAGGTCACTAGGTCAAAGGTCAAGGTCACAGTGACAAAAAACGTATTAACACCATGGCTGCCACTACAACTGACAGCCCATATTTGGGGCATGCATGTTTTACAAACAGCCCTTGTTAAGGAAAGAAAAACGCTTTGCGTATGGGTCCGTTTCACATACCCATAAATACGCCAGGAAAAGACCTGCTTATGTATTCCCTATGTATTAAGAATGCAAAAAAGTTGAGGTTGAAAAGAAAATTATGAATTTACTTAAGATAAAATATCCTCTTTACTTGTTTGTAAAGTGTAAACTCATATATATATTCATCCGAAATTTCGTGGTCAAAAAAGACTTTTACGGACACATTAGTTTATTTTGTGTGTGTGATAAATTTGTGGATCAGTGAACCCTTAAAATCAACATAAATAATGTCCCTCAAATAATAATGGTTAACAGTGTAACCGTGTACAAAGAATGTTAAAGATGAAATTGATAAGAATGATATGATTTAATAAAACATAAAATGGCGTCTTTTATTGTGTATATCATGTTTACAGCAGGACTTGTTTTACTTGAGGATCAATAACTCAAACCCTTCTTCAGCTCGATGCTTTCCAACTTATCATACAGGAACCTCAGTTACACAACACCTCGAGAATTTCAGTCATCCCCATGTGGCCTCGAGTTTTTATAAAGTTGTGAGATATTTAATAAAGCTTATAAATATGATTCCATGGAATGCATTTGTTCTCAATAAGAAGGACCCCGGCCTCATTCCAAGAACAGTGTAATCAAAGCTTTAGAGTTAGTTTTCATGCATGCAATGGCAACAATGGAAGGTTGCATGGGAAAACAGGACTTAATGCATGTGTGTATAGTGTTGTCCCAGATTAGCCTGTGCAGTTTGCATATTCCATATTGATTCGCTCAACGTTACAGCTACTGCTCAGCAAAGAGGACAACTGTCTGGTGAAAGGCTGGCCATATTACAGGCCAGTGATGTCGGGGGACGCGGCCTTTCCATGGCTGGGGATTGCATTTAAGCATTTGCATTTAAGCGGAGCAATAGGGGGCATTCTGTTTCTGACAAACACATCTCTTGTTTAGATTTTATCGAAATATGATTGAGATATAATTATCCTGAGGATATTATTTTTTTTTAAATAAACGCTTTGGGTGTGGGTCCGTTGAACAGACCCATAACTTGGCAAGGAAAATGTATGCATGTGTATTTCCTGTTTATTTAGAATGCAAAAAAAGATGAGGTGGAAAAGAACAGTATGTAGTTTCATTAATGTCATCCATGCATTTATGAAATTTTTTTAATATAGGAAGTCTCTTCTAAAAAAAAGTCCGTCTAGCAGAGTAGCCTGTATGGCTGTTTGGGCTCATCTGGGAAGACACTTTACGCAATATTAATAATAAATTACTGTTTTCTCAAAAGGAGGCTCAAAGCAATTCCACCTACAGTCTGTCACAGAGTTTAACAAGATGAGCCTCATTCTGGGAAACGGGTTCTTAACGCATTCAAAGTGTCATCCACACATTAGTCTGTGTATTGCACACACAGACTAATCATAGAGGATACTTTCTAATTTTGTATCTTTACATCATGTCATTCTTAAAAAAAAAAAAATGAATTAATACATATCGTGCTGTTTTATTTTTCGGTGATGTGTATAAAATGCTTATAATTGCTTTGATTCTTAGCGTTATTCCTTACATATGATAATTTTTTGATTGTATATTTAACTATTTTAAAATATTGATGACTTAAAAATATGACGTATATATTTTCTGTTCTTACTAATTCAACAAATTATTGCAAAGTTATGTAAGTAAACATACATCTATTTGAAATCAGTTCGATCAAATTCCAGATGGGTCTAACTTTTGTCGTCTGTCCCAGCGAGGTTTAGTTTTTGGTTTTCGCCTGTATTGAGCAAGGAATACACCTCTCTAAAAAAGATTTAAAATTATTGTTCTAAATGAACAATTGTGTATCAAAATTAAAAAATAAATACAATAAAGCTTTTCAAACACTTTACTAAAAAAATGTTGAAAAAAAGCTCTAAATTCATTATTATTTGTTGGAAATTAATTAATGTTCATTTGGTGGGTTTACTAATCCACTAAATAAACTCAAACACATAACAAAATGACCCGGGGCTAATTCGTGTTATTACAAAATCAGGAATCCACAAATTTACGTGTCCATGAACAAGTATTTTTTTATAACCTGGAGGTGCCAACAAATATAAATCATTATCTAGTATCAGGGGGTAAACATTCCAGTCTCCATCTTGAATTGGTGACTAATATTTTGCTTTGTTTTATCTGTCAGGGCCTTTTTTGAAATAATAGTCTGTCAGAAAGGAGCCATGACTCAGGGCTATTTTTCCTTCTTAGGGAATGGCATTTTTCATGAATTTCTGAATTTCGTGACTCAAATTTTCACAATTTAAAGAAAATTGCAACTGAAATTTTCACAATGTACTCTTTTTCGCAATTTAAAAAAAATTCAAGACCGAAGGATGACACAAAAATGACTCAAAACAAGCCCTGTGATTTGATTTGTGTTTGTGGATGTTTTGGGTATATTTTTTCTGAAACTTTAATTTCCCCTAAACATATCAAACAAAGTTAATGTTGCAATTTACTTTCAAAAAAAGATCGTGTCTTGGTATTGGTAAATGTGAAATTTTCTATGTTTGGGCGTCATCAAAGTACGAACGAACTAGTTTTGTCAGGAGGTAGTCATTAAGGGCAAGTAGTCTGTAACATAATTTTACTCCCAGGTGTATATGAACAGCCATTTATTTCCCTTTTTTATGTCCCCCACTACTATATTGTTTTTGCCCTGTCTGTTTGTTGGTCTGTTGGTTTGCGCCAACTTTAACATTTGCAATAACTTTTAGAATATTGAAGATAGCAACTTGATATTTGGCATGCATATGTATCTCATGGAGCTGCAAATTTTGAGTTGTGAAAGGTCAAGGTCATCCTTCAAGGTCAAAGGTCAAGTATATGGGTCAAAATCGCTCATTTAATGTACACTTTTGCAGTATTTCAATATTGAAGATAGCAACTTGATATTTGGCATGCATGTGTATCTCATGGAGCTGCACATTTTGAGTGGTGAAAGGTCAAGGTCATTCTTCAAGGTCAGATGTCAAATATATGTGACCAAAATCGCTCATTTTATGATTACTTTTGCAATATTGAAGATAGCAACTTGATATTTGGCATGCATGTGTATCTCATGGAGCTGCACATCTTGAGTGGTGAAAGGTCAAGGTTATCCTTTAAGGTCAGAGGTCAAATATATGTGGCCCAAATCACTGATTTTATGAATACTTATGCAATATTGAAGATAGCAATTGGATATTTGGCATGCATGTGTATCTCATGGAGCTGCACATTTTGAATGGTGAAGGGTCAAGGTCATCCTTCAAGGTCAAATATATGGGTCAAAATCGCTCATGTAATGTCACTTCTGCACTATTGATGCTAGCAATTTTATATTTGAAATGCATGTGCATCTCATGGAGCTGCACATTTTGAGTGGTGAACGGTCAAGGTCAAGGTTATCCTTCAAGTTCAAACGTCATATAGGGGGACATTGTGTTTCACAAACACATCTTGTTTAAAGCACTCATAATAGACACTTCTGTATTTGCAAGTGGAATAATAAAATGAGCACTGACACTTAACATTGCCACAAAAACGCATGTAAAATAATATTTTGATGGGTTTTTACAATTAAGTTCCGTGCAATTAAAAAGACCCATCATTCTCAATTTGAAGATTTTATGCTAGGAATTTGCAAAAAATGCTGGTGTATTACTAACTTACATGTACAAGTTCAAAATACGGACATAGCCAAAATATATCATATTGGTCCCCTTAATGTTACAGCAATTGCTGAGCACAGCGGAAGACTGTTTAATGAAAGGCTCAGCCGTATCAAAGTCCAGCAATGTGCCGGGACGCGGCCTATCCATATCCATATATTACATCATTTTAGCTGTCACTAACAAGGGAGATAACTGTAGATCTGCACCAGCAGTGAGTTCTTCTTCTTAAGTTGCTTTTTAATTATTTTAGCTGACACTAACAAGGAAGATAATAAAAAATCTGCACCAGTAGTGAGATTTTGCCTTTAAGTTGCTGTTTAATCAATGACACTAAGAAGGGAGAGAATTGAAGATCTGTATCAGCAGTGAGTTGTAGCCCTTTAAGTTGTTTGTTTAAATATGTCTAACAACTTTATTACATGTTGATTTACTTTGGAACTGTTTTCTAGTGTGAATTTTAACAGATTTTAACAATCAAATATCTGTAAAGGCATGGTAAAATATTAGGTGTGTGTTTTTTGCAACTTTGCAAAGACATTAATATTTAATTGTTTCCTCCCATTTATTGAAAAATATATTAACAGTAAAACATCTGTAAAGGCATTATAAAAGTAAAGAGATTAATATTATAATGAGTACAATTAGAAAAAAATCATGCTATAAAGATAAATAAACTATGCTGTGGGGAAATGGGGCTTAATGCATGTGCTTAACTTGTTGTCACATATTAGCATGTGCAGTCAGTACAGGCTAAAGAGGGACATCAATTTGCTCTTTAATGTGGTTTTGCTGGAAAGAAGTATCTTCTTTATAATAATCCAAAGTGTTAAACCATTTATTTTCGTCAGCACGAAATTTCATCCTTTTTAAAAAAAATGACTATTTCGTCAGCACTTAAATTCGTCCATTACTGGTTTTGAAAAAAAAGCGTCCGATTTGTTTGTAATGTTTGTAATACATGTAATACGCGGTTTCGAAAAATTCGTGCTGGGGAAAGAGGGGTGACACTTGGTAGTCACTTGCAGGAGGTGGGCCTTGCTTGACATATGCCAATTAACAAGTGTGTTATTTCAGGTGATAGTAACTGTCCCTTATTATTTTATGTCATTGACACGTTCTTTGTTATGATTAGTGGATAAGTGGGACTGAATAACCGGTAACGAGTGTTTTAAACAACGAAGGTACGGGTTTTTATGTTAATGTACAAAAATAGTAGATGCAGTTAAAACCAAACAACCAAACAAAATTCAATATGTTCTTTATTAATTTGTAATAAAAGCGCAGAATATATTTCAGTCTGGTGTTGATCACACATAGTCATATTTTAATTGCATTTAATAGTATTGTCTTTAATCCGGATTCACCGCGTATTGTTGGTATAATCTGCAACACCCCTGAAAAACACAATACACACAATGGGTAATAAAGTTGTTAACAATAAGCGCTAATGAACACTATTATACCTAAACGAAGTCGACGCATTCGATACAGCCTTTTTGCATTCGCGTCTTACAGGAAATGTCAGTTGTCAGTACACTGGGTGATGTACACCCCTTTGTGTCAAAACCGGATTTAAATTTAGTGTGAATGGTCGACTGTTTCATGTTCTTTTTATCAATACCATCTGGGTATCTGTACTATAAGTATACCAGTCTACAAACAAGGTGCGCGCTTCCGCATATGGGTATTCGGACGTTCAAAAAATTGACGTACAGTGTAGCGTTCACGCCGTCGAACGCATTTAGCAATATAACTCGTTTTTTCACTATTTCTTTACTTGCAAAAAATACTAGTGGCTTATAACTTACCTTGCAATCTTTTTTTCTCGCATTTTGCGAGTGTGCGAGTGTTAATTTCGAGCCCTGTGTATATGCGTGGATAAGGCTGGATTTAAATGCCTCATGCCTACGGTAATTCAGTCTTATTTGTTTCAAATATGGAAAATGATTGTTCGTTAGGATCTTGAATTCGTCCATCAGTCAAAGGACAAAAAGACAAAAATTAATATCTGACGAATAATAATGGTTTCACAGTAATTTTTACTCCAAGGGGTATGTGAAAAAAAGCCTTTTCTTTCCATCTTTATGAAGTACACATAATAGGCACTTCCTTACCGGTATATGCAAGTGGACTAATAAAATGAGCACTGAAACTGAATATTTCAACAAAAACGCATGTCAACGAATATATTTTGATTGGATTTGTGCAATTAAGTTCCATGCAATTAAAAAGACCTATAATTCCCATATTAAAAGATAGAATTTTCCCGATGTTTGATATTATTATGCCAATTTTCCTCATTGGTGTGGTACAAATACTTTTTTCAATTTGGCAAAAAAATTGCTGGTGTATTACTAATTTACTAGTTCAAAAGACTTCATATTGGTTTTCTCAATGTTACAGCAACTGCTAAGCACAGAAGACAAAGGAGTAGTGAAAGGCTCAGCCAAATCAAAGTCCAGCGATGTGAGGGTGACACAGCCTTTCAAGTCCTCGTATTGCAACATGAAGGACATTTTAGCTGAAACTATCTAGGGAGAGAACTGTAGATCTGCACCAGCAGTGAGTTGTTGCCCTTAAGTTGTTTAATGTTTTATTTATTTTTATAATGTCTTACAACTTACATGTAAATTGACTTTAAAACTGTTTTCTAGTGTGAATTTAAACAGATTTTAACCATCAAAGATCAGTAAAGGCAAGGTAAAATAATATGTGTGTGTGTTTTTTTGCAACATTGGTGAGACATTAATATTATTATTAAATATTAATATTGTTGCCTCCCATTTATTGAAACATATAATAACAATAAAACATATCTAATGGCATTTTAAAAGTAATGTGATTCATAGAGTAAGTACAATAAAAAAATATTAAATTTTTAACCAGATGGTTTTCCTTCTTTGTGTTATGCAGCAAAAAATTGGCTAATAGATAAATAAGCTGTGATGTGGAAAAATGGGGCCTAATGCATGTGCTTAAATTGTTGTCACAGATTAGCCTGTGCAGTTCGCACAGGCTATTCACGGACAACACTTTCCTCTTAAAGGTATTTTTCATTGAACAAATTATCCTCTTTATGAAAATCCAGTCTAGTCAGAAAGTACCCTCCCTTATTAGCTTATGTGAATTTCACCTGCTAATCTGGGAGGACACTTTCTAACATTAGTGATCCGCATATTGGCTTATGAAAATACATTTCTGGAAATGGAGTAAAGATTATAGATATAAATTTACAGATAAGTATAGCATTAGCCAACACTTTGCTTGTTTTAATACAAAATGACTTAATTGTATTTATGTTTATGCTATTAAGGACAAGGAACCAATAAAATGCCAGATTAGAAATTCATGTTTTCGAAAACCTTCACAGCCAGTCAAGAGGCATAGTTTGTTATAGATTGTAATATACTTTGTTACAAGTTCCTATCACCCACTGTGTTGTTGTTGTTTTCAGCAGAGCACCAGCATTGATATCGAGTTGGCCCAGCAACCACACCAGTCCTGCCTGCAGAAGCCCCAGTCCAGATTGACCCTCCCCCTCCATTGACTTCTAACTCCTCCCCCTTGACCTCCTGCCTCAAAAAGTCAGCATCGTTGAACAACTCTGTTCTGCAGGAAATTCTTAGGGTGATTCTGTTCTGACAAACGCAATGCCCACGTCACGTTTTCCAAACATAAGCCTGGGTAGTTTTGTTAAGCTAGAGTACCGCGTGGGCCTGAAAGGGACGAGTGTTACAGACACAAAAAGTTATAGCAGTAGTTATGGTAACGCTAACAGTCAGTTGTTGCTGTTGGACATCACAACAAATATCATGAAGAATAAAAAGTTCAATCACTTGTTCCAATCTTTATGGGACAAACAGAAATTGAACAGGAGAGAATCAAGGAACAATAAAAGCGTGAGCTTTCCTAGTGGCATACGTCTGCTGTTGATAGTTTGGACAACAGTAGGGTTACGGACTGCCCCAGATTGTCCTCTCAGCGGCCAAAATATCATAATAGAACAGACTTTTGGCAATGTTACTGACAAAAAAAGGCAAAAATGACTTGGTTATGAACACCAAGAGCGCGATACATCCATGCTGACACAGAAAGGCGGTAATAACTTGGTTTTGAAAACCCAGAGCACAATACATCCATGCTGACACAGAAAGGAAGTAATGACTTGGTTGTGAACACCCAGAGCACGATACATCCATGCTGACACAGAAAATAAGAAATGACTTGGTTGTGAACACCCAGAGCAAGATATATCCATGCTGTTACAGAAAGGCAGTAATGACTATGCTGTGAACACCCAGAGCACAATACATCCATGCTGACACAGAAAGGCATTAATGACTTGGTTGGGAACACCCAGAGCACAATACATCCATGCTGACACAGAAAGGCAGTAATGACTTGGCTGTGAACACAGAACACGATACACCCATGCTGACACAGAAAGGCAGTAATGACTTGGCTGTGAACACAGAGCACAATACATCCATGCTGAAACAGAAAGGCAGTCATGACTATGCTGTGAACACCCAGAGCACGATATATCCATGCTGACACAGAAAAGCAGTAATGACTATGCTGTGAACACCCAGAGCAAGATATATCCATGCTGACACAGAAAGGCAGTAATGACTATGCAGTGAACACCCAGATAAAGAATTATCCATGCTGACACAGAAAGGCAGTAATGACTATGCAGTGAACACCCAGAGCAAGATATATCCATGCTGACTCAGAAAGGCAGTAATGACTATGCTGTGAACACCCACAGAGAGATATATATCCATGCTGACACAGAATGGCAGTCATGACTATGCTGTGAACACCCAGAGCACGATATGTCCATGCTGACTCAGAAAGGCAGTAATGACTATGTTGTGAACACCCACAGAGAGATATATCCATGCTGACACAGAAAGGCAGTAATGACTATGCTGTGAACACCCAAAACACAATACATCCATGCTGACACAGAAAGGCAGTAATGACTTGGTTGTGAACACCAGGAGCAAGATATATCCATGCTGACACAGGAAGGCAGTAATGACTTGGCTGTAAACACAGAACACAATACACCCATGCTGACACAGAAAGGCAGTAATGACTTGGCTGTGAACACAGAACACATTACACCCATGCTGACACAGAAAGGCAGTAATGACTTGGCTGTGAACACAGAGCTTAATACATCCATGCTGACACAGAAAGGCAGTAATGACTTGGCTGTAAACACAGAGCACAATACATCCATGCTGACACAGAAAGGTAGTTATGACTTGGCTGTAAACACAGAGCACAATACATTCATGCTGACACAGAAAGGCAGTAATGACTTGGCTGTAAACACAGAGCACAATACATCCATGCTGACACAGAAAGGCAGTTATGACTTGGTTGTGAACACAGAGCACAATACATCCTTGTTGACACAGAAAGGCAGTAGTGACTTTGCTGTGAACTCAGAGCACGATACATCCATGCTGACACAGAAAGGCAGTAAAGACTTGGTTGTAAACACCCAGAGCACAATACATCCATGCTGACACAGACAGGCAGTAAAGACTTTGTTGTAAACACTAAGAGATCCATACATCCATGGGGTGTGCCACAGCCGCAAATTACGCCCACTATTGTGAACAAAGTTCTTAAAGTGAACACGTCTGGTTTGGTTATGAGCACATAGCACTCCAAGCCCAAAAGGCCTCGCATTAAATTGATGCAAGAGAAGGCTTTGGAAAATAACAGCAGTTTTGTTGTGTGGTCCAGTACGCCCTTCGACTCGCAACCTGAAGAAAGCAGAACTCAAACTCGTCTCTTAGCAATATCAGCAAGGCTAGCATGTCATCTCAGCTTCTTGAACTTCAGGTGAGACCTTACAGTGTTAATTATTTTGTTGAAATTTTGGGGCCGAAATTCAGCCCCATTCTTATCTCATAAAGTCTATATCCATGATTGCTGGCTAAAGTTCTCAATTCATGGTTTCCTGGAAGAAAAAGAATGTTTTGATAGGTTGCAACATTGAGTTAATCAGAACTCAAATTCAGCCTTTGGCAATATCAGCGAGGCCAGCATATCAGCTCAGCTTCTTGAGCTTCAGGTGAGATCATACAGTGTTATTCATTTGTCGAAATTGGGGCCAAAATTGAGTCCCATTCCTAATCTTAAACAGTTTATTTTTTCCATAATCACTGACTAAAGTTCTCAATTCAAGATTTCACCCCAAACAATGTTTTAATAGGTTACAAATTGAGTTTGTTTCCTTATGCAGCTCTATAAGTTGAACCTTAGCACAATTTATCTTGATAACACTTATTCTCAATTTTTAAATTATGTTTAGCAATAACCACAACCATTCTCCCAATTAAATTCAAAACACTATGATTTTTTACGAAGTGTCCCAATCCAAAAATGGTTAAAATAAACTCTGCACAGAGCTAGCCCCTAGTTATAGCACATTTTAAAGTTTTTTAACCAAAATAACTGGCTTAAATATACCCCCACAAACATAGTTTAGGGGGGTATATAGGAGTGAACTTGTCGGTCAGGCGGTCTGTCGGTCAGGCGGTCTGTCGGTCTGTCTGTCGGTCTGTATTAAGTGTCCGCTCTCTAATTCAAGTAGTTTTCATCCAATCTTCACCAAAGTTGGTTAGAAGTTGTATGTACATGATGTCTAGGCCAAGTTTGAACATGGGCCTTGCCGGGTCAAAAACTAGGTCACGGGGTCACTTAGTGCGTTTTAAACATTCAGCATGTTGTCCGCTCTCTATTTCAAGTAGTTTTCATCCGATCTTCACCAAACTTGGTCAGAAGATGTATCTAGATAATCTTAAGGCCAGGTTCGAACATGGGCCTTGCTGGGTCAAAAACTAGATCACCGGGTCACTTAGTGCGTTTTTTAACATTCAGCATGGTGTACTCTTTCTTATTCAAGTAGTTTTCATCCGATCTTCACCAAACTTGGTCAGAAGTTTTATATAGATGATCTAAAGGCCATGTTCGAACATGGGCCATGCCAGATCAAAAACTAGGTCATGGGGTCACATTGTGCGTTTTTTAACATTCAGCATGGTGTCCTCTCTCTTATTCAAATAGTTTTCATCCGATCTTCACCAAACTTGGTCAGAAGTTTTATCTAGATGATCTGAATGCCAAGTTCGAACATGGGCCATGCCAGATCAAACAATAGGTCACAGGGTCACTTTGTACGTTTTACACATTGAGCATGGTGTCGGCTCTCTATTTCAAATAGTTTAAATCCGATCTTCACCACACTTGGTCAGAAGTTGTAACTAGATGATGTGTAGGTCAAGTTCGAACATGGGCTATACTGGGTCAAAAACTAGGTCACGGGGTCACTTAGTGTGTTTTAAACCTCACCATGTTGTCGGCTGTCTAATTCAAGTAGTTTTTATCCAATCTTTACCAAAATTTGTCAGAAGTTGTATCTTGATAATGTCTAGGTCAAGGTTGAATATGGGTCATGCCGGGTCAAAAACAAGGTCATGGGGTCACTTAGTGCGTTTTAAAGATCACAATGTTGTCTGCTCTCTAATTCAAGTAGTTTTCATCACATCTTCACCAAAATTGGTCAGAAGTTGTATCTAGATGATGTCTAGGTCAAGTTGGAATATGGGTCATGCTGTGTCAAAAACTAGGTCATGGGGTATCATAGTGCGTTTTAAACCTCACCATGTTGTCCGCTTTCTAATTGAAGTAGTTTTCATCCAATCCTCACCAAACTTGGTCACAATTTTTATCTAAATGATCTCTTGGACAAGTTTGAACATGGGCCATTCCGGGCCTAAAACTAGGTCACCAGGTCACTTTTTGCATTTTTTAACATTCAGCATGGTGTCCGCTCTCTAATTCAATTAGTTTACATCCGATCTTCACCAAACTTGGTCAGAAGTTTTATGGAGATGATCTTAAGGCCAAGTTAGAACATGGGCTTTTCTGGGTCAAAAACTAGGTCAAGAGGTCACTTAGTGCGTTTTAAAAATTGAGCATGGTGTCCGCTGTTTTTTGTGAAGACGACATGCAAAATATTATGTTTCAATGCGTAATGTGGGGGTATTTGTCACGTCTGTGACACAGCTCCAGTTTGCTTATTTAACTAAGTTTAATTACTATTTTGAACTCACATCTATTGTTTCTTATTAAATGCCATGCAGTTGTATTGTCTCACATTTAAAGTTGTTATGTCTCAGGTATAAGTCATAAACTTTCACATTTAAAGGTGTGCAGACTCACACTTAAATATGTAGATTGTAACATTTATAGTTGTGTTGTCTCACATTTTAAGCTGCTGAGTATCACATTTAAAATTATGTAGCCTCACATTTAAAGTTCTATAGTCACACAATTAAAGGTGTGCAGTCTCACATTCTTAATTGCTCAAGTAATGCCTGTTTTTGATTTACAAAAAATAAATATAACACCTTGCTACAAACCCAAAAATTCCAATATCAAGTTGGTGCATGTAAAACATTGATACTACGTTATTCTGAGTTCTAATTGGTGAAAAATTAATTGCAATATTCTAAATATCAATTAAAGGCACGATGTTTGATTAAAAAACAGGTCTGTAAAGTAAGGTGTTGCAAGGCTTATTCATGTGTCACTAAACAATCCGGTTTTAGTTTACTTTCCATTTCCTTTTCAGTGAACTTTACTAGCAAACATGACTAACGTCATTGAAGTGAAAGTCGATGACAACCCCCTTCTTGCACAAATACTACAATTGCTTAAGAAATTCAGCACGGAGACGTCTTGCGTCAGACTACCAAGCCTCCTATCAATATCTTCTCCCATGTTGGCTACATCAACACTTCCAACAGCAGAGCCTTGGTGAGTTCGACTTCCGTCTCGGCATCGATGTCGCTTAGCAACAATTGGATGATTGCGTCGACAAATTAGGCCGGACAAGTTGCTCGAACTGAAACGATCTGATTCAACAGGTAGAGCAGGCGTTGCCTGACACGTCCGTTAATGTGACTGACCACGATATGTTGTTCTCGAAAAATGTGAACCTTAGGCCTGGAGAGCAGTATGCGATTGACGCCATTCAACAACAGTTGTTGTCGGCAATTCTTGGGTTTGGGGTGGCGACTTCGGCGTCGGGACTCGCTCCATCTCTGTCTATGGCCCAGTCGCAGCAGCAACAAGAAAAATAAGTAGTATCTTAGCGGTGTTCTGCGATTTGGGGATTCATGTATGTGCTTAAATTGTCATCCCAGATTAGCCTGTGCAGACTGCACATACATTAAGCCCTATTAAAGTGTCATACCATATTAGTCTGTGCAGACTGCACATACATTAAGTCCTATTAAAGTGTCATCTCAGATTAGCCTGTGCAGACTGCACATACATTTAGTCCTATTAAAGTGTCATCCCTAATTAGCCTGCAGGGCTGTTTTTCCTTCTTTGCGAGTGGCCCTGGAAGGACATTTTAAAATGTTGATAGGGACATTTCACAAACCTAACATGGCCGTGAATTTTTTACAAAATTGGCCGTTTTTCACAATTATAACAATTTCACGACTCAGTTTTTCACAATTTTAAGAAGTTCGCGACTCAATTTTTCACAATTTTGAATAGTTCACGACTCAATTTTTCACAATTTTGAAAAGTTCGCAACTAACTTTTTCACAATTTTAAAAAGTTCGCGACTCATTTTTTCACAATTTTAAAAAGTTTGCCACTCATTTTTTCACAAAGTGAGGGGGCCAGGGCCGCTTCACAAAGTAAGGGAAAAAAGCCCTGAGCCTGTGCAGACTGCACATACATTAAGTCCTATTAAAGTGTCATCTCAGATTAGCCTGTGCAGACTGCACATACATTTAGTCCTATTAAAGTGTCATCTTAGATTAGCCTGTGCAGACTGCACATACATTTAGTCCTATTAAAGTGTCATCTCAGATTAGCCTGTGCAGACTGCACATACATTAAGTTTTATTAAAGTGTCATCCCAGATTAGCCTGTGCAGACTGCACATACATTAAGCCCTATTAAAGTGTCATATCAGATTAGCCTGTGCAGACTGCACATACATTAAGTCCTATTAAAGTGTCATCCCAGATTAGCCTGTGCAGACTGCACATACATTTAGTCCTATTAAAGTGTCATCCCTGATTAGCCTGTGCAGACTGCACATGCATTAAGCCCTATTAAAGTGTCATCTCAGATTAGCCTGTGCAGACTGCACATACATTAAGCCCTATTAAAGTGTCATCCCAGATTAGCCTGTGCAGACTGCACATACATTAAGCCGTATTAAAGTGTCGTCCCATATTAGCCTGTGCAGACTGCACATACATAAAAACCTATTAAAGTGTCATCTCAGATTATCCTGTGCAGACTGCACATACATTAAGTCCTATTAAAGTGTCATATCAGATTAGCCTGTGCAGACTGCACATACATAAAGTCATATTAAAGTGTCATCTCAGATTAGCCTGTGCAGACTGCACATACATAAAGTCCTATAAAAGTGTCATCCCAGATTAGCCTGTGCAGACTGCACATTCATTTAGCCCTATTTTCCCAGAATGAGGCTTATATACTACACTTAACATCAGTATTTTATGTGCCTGAAAAGTTCCTAGCATCAAATGGGAATAATGTACTTTTACATTGATCACACTTAGTAAATACAATGCAAATAGCACTTGATCTGATATCAATTTTAATCATAGAAGGTCAGGGCATTAAGTTTTGTATATTTTCGACCGACATTCAGCCCCTGAACCAAAAGTTAATCCTTGCATACAAATCTGCTTTAATATAATTTTTAAATTATATTTAATTTTAGTAAAATAATTACGTAAAAGCCTTCAGCTCATTTTAAAATTATTTTCTTCATGTATTTTCAATATTTATTTAAATTCTTGAATTTTGTTTTAATAGCCTGTTCCTACAGGAACCCATGCAATCATAGATCGGTACCTAGCTGAACAACAGGCTGTCTGGTCAGCTGGGCCCAGACGCCCAGTGACACTTCCTGGCCCAGGACCTTGGGGCAAATGCTCAACTAGTCCTACCTGCAGGGTGGAGCCACTCTGAACCTGGGGCTCCATACTTTCTTGGCCAGCGGCCAAGATTACCTTGTCAATAAGGTAGGTTGGTAATGTACATGTAATTAACCATTTATAATGTGCAGTGATTAACTCCAAATTTTAATTTAAACAGTTTGTGTTAAATATTGATAAAACTCTATCCTGGCTGCTAACTTAAACAAATCATTTATGTAAGTGTTAAATATTTATAATAGCCGCCATTTGTATTGCCTTGAAAGGGCTCAGTTTGGGGGGGCGTACACATGTGTCCTTGTTTGTAATTCTCCCCGTCCTTACTTTCATCCTTATGTCCAACCCACCTTTTAGTGTTGCATGTAATTTAATAAATATTGGTTCCTGAGGGACACAAAATGTTTATATCAAGTGTACAATATATAGAAGGCTATGTTTGTATCAAGTGTTTAATGTATATCCCATTTGTATCAAGATCCTTCAAACATAATTTATTTCTTAAATATTTGTTTACTCAAACAACATTGATTGACTTCTTATATATCTGATGCCATTTCAGAATGCATTAAATAATTTTGTTTACAGGGACACATTCCTGGGATGCCCTAAGGTCTTTCTATCTGTTCACAGAGGTCTTATACTCATAAGTTCAAGCCCAGTGAGCGATGTTCACATTATCAAACTCTGCATCTCAATAGTTAAGTCACCTTGCCGTTGCAAACGTGTTCACTGTGACAAAGCATTCAGGATTGATTGATTGATTGATTTTATTTGGTAAACATATGAACATTACATAGTTACTACATAATGCAGACAATATAAAAGATATTATCACAGCAATATACATAGCAAACCATGGAATGCACACACAATACCAAGGATAACACAAAAAAGAGAAAAATGATTTTCACTTATTTCCATTGTGGTCCTTGTTATTGGTGGCAGTAACCATGAAACAGTCATGTATTAGATTTTAATAATGTATATGTATCAAATATGTACTGTTTAATAAAGTATATTACTGATTAAGAATGAATAAATATAATCACATGTTCATTATTATCACAGAAGTTGCATAAGAAAGTTACACACTGCATAGGTAGTTAATAAACTTACTTTGTAGCATACTATAAGTTAAAGAATAATTATGAGATCCTTGCATCTTATTGATCATAAGACTTAAAAATGTATCACAGTATTTTAACAGAACTTAAAATTCATAATAAAAATTATACTATAAAAAGCTATAAAGACTCTAAAAACTGTTTCTTGATGGCACCCTTGAAATTGTTAGGTTTAGGTACATCCCTGATGTTTTGAGGAAGATTGTTCCATAAACAGATACCATTATATGTAAATGTTTTAGAACCAAAACTTCCTACTCTTGGTTTGGAAAAACGACCAGAGTCTTCAAATGTAAAATTTTCAGCAAAATGATCAGATTCTGGCTGAGCTACCATATTAGACCTAGTACAACCATTATGTACGCCAGACACTGGCTTAAAATTCTCACCCATATACTCTGGTGCAAGGCCATTTTTAATCTTATGTACATGACAAAGTATGATCTGTTCTACTCTTTTTGAAACAGGCAGCCAACCTAAATGTGAAAAATGTTCTTGACCAACATGTGATCTGTTATCCATATTCAGAACAAATCTAATCACCTTGTTTTGTGTAGTTTGAAGCCTATTTTTAAGTGACTGAATAAGACCAGGGTACCAAAAAGAGCAGGCATAGTCAAAGTGGCACTGTATAAGAGACATGACAAGGAGTTTTCTGGTGTGCAATGTTAAGAACTTACTATTTCTGTATAGGAACTTTAACCTTGAGTTTGCCTTTGTAATAATTGATCTAGCAATTGTTTTACCAGACAGGAACTGGTCCAATACAGCACCTAGGTACTTAACAGAACTTGATGGAGTAATTGACACATCATTGCAAGAGACATTTAACTGAGAATTTGACCTTAGTTTGGGCTTTGAGCCAAACAATATAGATTCTGTTTTACCAAGATGTAGGGAAAGTTTATTGTCCACTTACCACTCACTTATAAGAACGAGATCGCTAGAAAGAATGGATTCAATTTCTGAAATGTGTTTACCAGCTACCAGGATGCCAGTATCATCAGCATAAAGTAAAATTTTATTTCTTACCACAGCGGCCATATCATTCACATAAATTAAAAATAAAAGGGGACCTAAAAAGGGGACCCAGTCGTAATAGCCTAATCCGTTTGATGCAATACAGCTTTCACAAATACCCAATAGGTAAAACCCACTACAAACTGGGGTTTCTGCTCTTCAATAAATTGACCAGTTTATCTAATCTAAGTTTAAGGGTTCAGCCACAAACAACTGTATCTAATATAGAAATGTGAAGAAAATGCAAAACTTGCAAGCTAAACCCTCAAATTTGCATTTTAAATTTAACATCTTTAGTTACATTAAAACTCAAAACCACAACAACAATAACATGAAACAATTTATGAGCAGGTACCAACATATTTGACTCTTTAAATCTTGACAAAATCAGGTTCCATATTAACTGTATGTATGGTTTTTAAACTAACATTGAATTACGAAGAGGGATCAGTGATGTTCGTAGCTTTTAGTTTAGGGGGGGGGGTATATAGGAGTGAACTTGTCTGTCGGTCTGTCTGTCTGTCTGTCGGTCGGTCCGTATTAAGTGTTTAAATATGGGTCATGCTGGGTCAAAACATAGGTCGCGGTGCCACTTAGTGCGTTTTAAACATTCAGCATGTTGTCAGCTCTTTAATTCAAGTAATTTTCATCCAATCTTCACCAAACTTAGGTTGACGTTTTATCTAGATGATCTCTAGACCTAGTTTGAACATGGGCCATGCCGGGCCAAAACCTAGGTCACGGGGTCACTTAGTGCATTCAATGCATTGAGCATGGTGTCTGCTCTCTGTCTTTTATTGACGAAGTTTACTTCCGATCTTCATCAAACTTGGTCAGAAGTTTAATATAGATGATATCTAGGCCATGATTGAACACTGGCCATTCTCGGGAAAACAAACTAGGTCAAGGGGTCACTTAATGCGTTTTACACATTCAGTATGGTGTCCGCTCTCTTTTTCAAGTACTTATCATCCCCTTCTCAACAAACTTGGTCGAAAACTTAATCTAGATGACCTTTAGGCCATGTTCGAACATGGGCCATTCCGGGCCATAAACTAGGTCAAGGGGTCACGGGTGCGTTTTACACATTTAGCAAGGTTTTCCCTATTTCAAGTACCTTTCATCCCCTCTTCATGTGGGGGTATTCGTCACGTCTGTGACAAAGCTCTAGTTTGTTTGTTATTAAGTTAATGAATGGCTTTTTGAGAGAGTATCAAGTGTGTTGCCAGGGTAATGAAATGCTTATAAAGTCTTAAAAAATGTTGTCTTAATTTATACATGACATACTTAATTGCAGAAACCCGGATAGCAAGGCGTTGAGTTTGTTCTTGAAGCATTTGCACCAGAAGCAGTCATCATCTTGATATTCTGGAATCTCCATGGTGAAGGACGACCTCAGTCTGTGAACAAAATGCAGAGCTAACCTCAGGTGAGTGTTCAAGTCATGTGCATGTTTTTTTTACGCCCCCAAGTTCATAGATGTGTGGGTGAATGTAGATTTACCTTTGTCCTTCCATACGTGCATCCTGCTGTTGGATTTTTATGCATAGTCTTAACTCGAAAAATATTGTTTCTAGTGTGATTAAACTTAACATATTTTCCAAACCACACTGTGAACTTGCCTACTTGTGTATTTTGATTTCGTTTTCTTTGACATATGTGGAATTTTGAGACAAAAGCAAAATGTAGGTGAATGGTGGCAAACCCTTTCACTACTTCAAAACAAAACGTTTGATTCCGACGGCAAAATGTATATTCATCAAATCACAATCCAAATGGTTTGGTAATAAAAAGAATACACTTTAATTTAATCACTTATTATTAATTATTATTTTATGAGTAGTCTCAGGACCATTATTTTCTCGATGGATTCAAATCAGATTAGTTGTATCATTCTGAAATACCAAGTGCTCCGCGTGTTCTTTTTTTCCATCGGTATCAAAGATAAAATGAAAAACTGACATTTACAGTAACAAGTCTTTTTTTCAGATGCCTTTTGACGAAATCAAACCATCCGATCACAAACACAGACTGTTGCAGCAGTTGTTACCATATTGACCGCAGTCAAACCTAAGAAGCTCAGAGATAAATACTGATTTAGTTCTGCTAGTCTCTGCATACGGCCTGGTTTGGTCAGCACTTACTCTGACTCTTTGAATATTATGACGGATGGAAATGAATGACCTTGTTCAGATCGAAATGGCAGAATGACACATCACAACAATTCAAGTGGAAAGCCAGAAAGTCATGTCAACAGCCACATTTTGTATGTCACCAGCCAAGTTGTATTCAAAGACAAACAATAGTTTATGCTCTATTGTGTATGTGACCAGCCAAGTTGTATTCAACGAAAAACAATAGTTTACGTTTTATTTTTTATGTGACCTACCAAGTTGTTTGTATAGGTCCCTGGTTTAGCAAAGCATTAAAAGTATTTTTAAAAGCACACATATTGCATGTCAATTCAATGTCTTTGCCTGTATTATGAAACTTTCACTACAGATGTTGATCCTCATGATGGTAAATAAATGGGAAATACAATGTTATCAAAGATTTGTTAAGATTGCCAAAGCTGTTTAAATGATGCTGGTAACTTGAACAAGATTGAAAAAAACATTGGAGTGTTTTCATGTTATAAGACATGTTTCAGTTGTCTGTTTTTAACCCGTTAATATAGATTAGCTAATGAAAAGTATTTGTTCAGAAAGGTGTAAAATGTTTACGCTTCAGATTTTTGTCAATCAACCTTATGAAAACAATACTAGTCAATTGGCTCATTCGGGTCGGTATTTTATCATGAATCTTTTTTAGTAGCATACTATGTACATGTATTTCATGGGAATATAAATTAATTCTGGGCAAAATTATTTAATCTACCTGAAATAATCGATTCTGTATTTACTACTAGTACTTTGTTGATTTCAATGGATAGTGTTTGTTAAATGAGTAGAGTATGACTCTTGTTGAAAAGCTTTAAATGAAACTGTGAATTAAAAAATAAATATTAAATTTGTTTTACAGTTTTATGAAAAATGGCAAAATATTGTTAAGTTGTGTTGTTTTATCATATACTAACATGGTCATAAGTGTTAAAATTTGTTTTCGGACATAATAGTTTATTATGCTTTATATTTGTATATGTACATAACGACGACAAGATTGTATCCTCTTTAATCAGTGAGCAACTTAATCAAGATATCTTGATCACTGTATCAAGTGTATATTTTGCCATTTATACATAGAGCAACTGTAAAACAATTGTATTTTAAATGTAATGTATCCATGTATTGTTGCCATTTTTATTAGATAAACTCACTGCTAACATTAATTTGTACAAACTATTGTTATAAAAAAAATTACTTGTTTCAATGCTAAAATATGTATTAAACTGTTAAAATAATGCACAGTAACAACTTCTGAAGAGAAAAATATACTTAAGGCAATAGAAACACATTGTTATATGAAATGCTTTTTATTAAGAACATTGTTTAATTTTGTTTAACATTATCTGAAGAAAAAATAGTACCTTGTAATTTGAAATCAGCCAATGAAAAAAAAGGGAGTGTTGCCATATGCTAACAATAGTCAAGAAATGCAAATGCCTTTATGGGTAATACAACAGAGCAATACAATTTGCTTAAACTAGAGCACCACATAAAGGGTGCCATGCTCGGCTACGGGTGCAGTTTTGAATAAATGAAAGCTTGACATAATTTATTTGAGAGGTCACAGTGACTTGACCATTGACCTAGTGACCCCAAAATGGGTGTGGTGTGTAGAACTCCTCAATGTGAATCTACATATGAAGTTTGAAAGTTGTAGTTGGAAGCACTTTGATTTTAGAGCCAATGTTAAGGTTTAAGCACGACGCGGACGGCGGACGACACAACGAACTGGCTATGACATTACCTCGGGTTTTCTCCGAAAATACCCAGCTAAAAATAAAAACAAAGATGTCTGTTTTGCAATTTTTTTTAACACTTATGAATGTGCTTATATTAAACGTGAACAGTATTGACATATTGCTTATGATAAAGTTTGACATTTTATTAGTTTTGTAACAGCGTGTTTGACCTTTCAAATTGACCCTCCCACAATCCCTTATTCGCTTTCAGTAGGGCCAGTTTCTGTACATCTTCCACTACAAGTTCAGCAAATGTTTTATGACCAGATTTCCTCATATTTGGGAATGTTTATATTTAACTTTTATTGAATGCATGAAACATGTTTGTTCTGTTTTTGAATAGCTGAAAATAGCTTGATGTTTGTAAATTGTGTGACATGTTAGATCAAATTGATATATAGAAAAAAACACATTTTGCATTAACTTGTATTGGTAGCTAAACAACACATGTTTCCAAATACAAATTTAAGTATTTGGTATAAATATAATTGTGCTATATTTGTCATCTCGGATGAAATGCAATTTTAATTATAATGTGTTTATATGTTCGTGTACTCCAAATAATCATTTTAAATAAGTAAATATAGGGTAATAATGTCTATGGAAAGTACCTCATATGGATCAGGGTCTTTCTAAATTATTGCATGATTGTTAATGCCTATGTCTGATTGTGTAAATATCTTCAAAGATACTTGTTAAGAGGATTTTAATATTAAAAGATAAACTAGCATCTTAACTATAACCGGGCATCTTTTGCATTTATTATAACGTGTTTATATTGTTTGGCTTACCAAGTTTAATATTGTCTATATTCGTGCGTAATTTTATTGTGGTTGTTTTGTTAAGACAAAGCGCATATCACTAATGCTGTTGTTTTTGTTTTATGATATATGTAAATAATTAAACATCTTTATTTTGGTGATATGTGTTTCCCAATCTAAGTGTAATGTTGCATTCTCAATAAAGTACATTGTTATACACGTGGAATAGTATTGCTAAGTGACAATTTGTTGTCTTTACAAATAAAAACCGCAAGGATTGTCGTATCAATTTTATAGCTTTCCCCTATTGAACTGGTGTAAAAACGTGACCGTGAGCTCATTTTGTTTAATGTTAAATGGCAATATATATATATATATATATATAGAAAGAAATTGTTCAAACAGTGTAAAAAATGTGTATCTTATACCCTAGCGCTTTTGACTACACGTCTTCTTCAGGGGTGTATACAGATATGAGTTAACGAAATCCCAGTGCGAATGCACAATAGAGGTTAACTTATTGGCTTTCAGTCTTGTTTTTTTTTAGTTATGTGTCGTTTTATTTTGCATGCCCCCCTTCGAAGAAGAGGGGGTATATTGCTTTGCTCATGTCGGTCGGTCGGTCTGTCGTTCCGTCCACCAGGTGGTTGTCAGATGATAACTCAAGAACACTTGGGCGATCATGAAACTTCATAGGTACATTGATCATGACTCGCAGATGACCCCTATTGATTATGAGGTCACTAGGTCAAAGGCCAAGGTCACGGTGACCCGAAATAGTAAAATAGTTTCCAGATGATAACTCAGAACGCTTATGCCTAGGATCATGAAACTTGATAGGTAGATTGATCATGACTCGCAGATGACCCCTATTGATTTTCAGGTCACAAGGTCAAAGGTCACGGTGACCCGAAATAGAAAAAAAGGTTTCTGGATGGTAACTCAAGAACACTTAGGCGTAGGATCATGAAACTTGATAGGTAGATTGATCATGACTTGCAGATGACCCCTATTGATTTTCAGGTCACTAGGTCAAAGGTCAAGGTCACGGTGACCCGAAATAGTAAAATGGTTTCCGGATAACTCAAGAACGCTTAGGCCTAGGATCATGAAACTTCATAGGTACATTGATCATGACTCGCAGATGACCCCTATTGATTTTCAGGTCACTAGGTCAAAGGTCAAGGTCACGGTGACATGAAATAGTAAAATGGTTTCAGGATGATAACTCAAGAACGCTTATGGCTAGGATCATGAAACTTCATAGGTACATTAATCATGACTGGCAGATAACCCCTATTGATTTTGAGGTCACTAGGTCAAAGGTCAAGGTCACGGTGACCCGAAATAGTATAATGGTTTCCCAATGATAACTCAAGAACGCTTATGGCTAGGATCATGAAACTTTTATAGGTACATTGATCATGACTCGAAGATGACCCCTATTGATTTTCAGGTCACTAGGTCAAAGGTCAAGGTCACTGTGACAAAAAACATATTCACACAATGGCTGTCACTACAACTGAGAGCCCGTATGGGGGGCATGCATGTTTTACAAACAGCCCTTGTTTATTTATATATTTATGCATATTTAAATTGTGGTATAGACTGACGCCCGTAATATAAATTATATCGATGTTATAATGAAAAATATTATAATTTGCAGTGAACGTTTTGCATTCAGTATTGTGTCATATTTATTCTTCGTTTTATGATTATGTACATACACTTATTAAAATTGTGTGTTATAAAATGGCGCTTACAATGTTTATTATATCGATTTAACATTTAAATGATTAAAATGGAAGTTAGAATTTAGCGTTAAGTTGTTTTATTTTTTATGTCGTTTTTATTTATTCCATGGGGCTGAAGAGTATTGAGTCGCCTTATATATATATATATATATACATATATATATATATATATATATATATATATATATATATATATATATACATACACAAACATATATATAAATATTTAATATAATATAATGGTCGTCGGACCATTGTGTTTTTGCTTCTATACAAAACAAAATGATATTGTCAAACGAGTGGCCAGATTTGCTGATGTGTGCTTGTTCAATGCCAGTTTTGTTTCGCAACATATTTTTTTTTACATATACTGCATGTCATCAGGTATGGGGCATTTGCAGTTTTACAGTTGTGGTTACCTTTAATGGACGAAATGGCACCAGATGTGGCTTTGAATGTATTTGATGGGCGCATCATGTTGCATATTTGGCAACGCATGGTTTTGATTCTCCTAGAACAGCTTCTTTGGAAGTTGGTGTACTTTTGGCACTTACCAGTATGGGTCTTCTATATGCCAAAATGGGCTTTTCGGGAAATATACGTTTAAGCTTGCTTGATTTTTCGATTGTGGTCCAGTGGCGGTCAATGATGTCTTCTATTTTAGGTAGCCCTGGATGGTAAGTGACCTCAAACGGTATACGAGTGTTTGGCGTTTTGCTTTTGTATTTTATATAATATATAAAGCCGAGCTCTAGGGAAAAGTGGTTTATGCACGTGCATGAAGCGTCGTCCAAGATTAGCCAGTGCAGTCTGCATGGGCTAATCAGGGACGACACTTTCCGCCGAAACAGGATTTTTGCTAAGAAGATACTTTATTTTAACAAAAAATATAAAAGCGGAAAGTTTCATCAATGATTAGCCTGTGCGGACTACACAGGCTATCTGGAACGACATTTTATTGACATGCATCAAACCCCTTTTCATAGAGCAAGGCCCATAAATATTTTAAGATATGGGTAACAAACAAACAAGTACTTCTTTGACGGTAACAGGAAAACGAACACCGTTGACGTTATGTTGTTCATTGATTAAAGAGATTTTTTTATGTCATACCATTGTCCTCTTATTGTATAAACTTTACAAAATATGCGATTGTTGGGCTCAATTATAAATCAAAACACAATGCGTATTCGATCCCGATCTGTCGGCTGCTAACATTCTCTCAGGTGCGCACGTGCAGAAAATGGACGACAATCAGTCTCACACACTTTTTTTACTTCAAATACTTCCGGTCCGCTATAAACATCTAGAGGGACGACGCGTGGTTTGTGTGTTTTCAAACAGGCGCTTAATTAGCGTGAATCAAGCGCCTCTAATGCAGTGACCAGAGCGACGCGCATAATTTGAAATCCAGATTTGCAAGGCTTAATCGATTCCAAAATAAACAAACACGCGGACAGACAAAACATGGAACGCCATTGATAGTCTGTTTACGCGTGCCTCGTACATATGGCTTTCAAATGGAGGAATTTAAATATGAAAATAATTCAGCAGAGATCTTTGAAAACGGGGCTTTATGCATGTGTGTAAAGTGTCGTCCCTGATAAGCCTGTGCAGTCCACCCAGGATAACAAGGACGATACTTTCCCCATTTATTGCATTTTACATTTCAACGAAGACTACTTCACGAAATCTAATCAAGGCGTAAAGTGTCGTCCCTGATAAGCCTGTGCAGTCAGCACATGCAACGACATTCTCCTCATTAACGAAAGTTTTCGTTTACAGGAAGTATCTTTTTCAGCGAAAATCCAGTTCTGGCTAAAAGTGGCGTAAAGTAATAACTTAACGGACCTAAAGGCTAATCAGGAGGACACTTTACACACATGCATTAGGCCCCGTTTTCCAAGTGCTCGGCTCAAGTGTTTTGTACCTCTTGCCGACGTCAAATCTTGCAGCGGTTATTCCTGAAGTATGCTTTAAAGTATACAAGTTATTTCTGTTTTGTTATGACTTTGATTTAGAAGATGAATACCATTTTAATATGTATATGCCACTGAGTTAAGACAAACTTATATAAGCCGTTCATTTTGTATAAACCCATCTGTATATAAATTCCTGTGACAAATCAATAATGTATAATGTTTGTAGATTTATTAAAGAAGCTTTTGTTAAAAGAAATACTATACTTAATAATACTGTTCATTTAACTTCAGTACCGCCTTGATAGAACCTAGGTGTTCTTACCATCGATTGTATTTATTGGTATTTTTATTTTCAGTAATGTTATCTTGTTATGCCTTGTTTCGAGACAGAGAATAGAATGTGTATTTAAGCATGAAGACATTGTACAATTGTATAAATCTGAATAAACTATCTTTCTGTCTATCTGTCTGTCTGCTTTCTTCAAGCCTCAATTCCTATTGGAATTTAAGGGTTTAGATGGAAATATGTTGCTTTGCTTAATTGTTTGCAACACTCTTTTAGTGCACAAACGTGTGTTAACGTTGTTGTTGTTGTCTTTTACAGCAAACAAACTCACCTTCAAGGCATCAGAGAAACGTAAAGTGCACTGGTAATCTTAAATTCTACTGCTGTAGTGAGAATTCGGCATTCGCTTTGTCATGATCAAGAGAAGCACCAAATCAAGGAGTTATCATTATTTAGTCTCGTTGTATAAAGATATATAATTGTGTAAATTATATAACCTTACAGCTATAGACCTTTTTGCACAATAAGCAAAAACTGATTAGGGCGCGAAATAACGTTACTCGCAGAATTCCAGAACGAGGCTGAACGTGTATCCATTCATAATAGGGAACTAAATAAGTTCGATAAATTTCGTTTTCTGCAACTGTTTTATACCTCGATAGCATTGTCTAACATTTTATATTAACTTTGTTTGATGTCCCTATCTTGTCGTTGGTATTGTTAAAGTGTAAAACACAAAATTGTTGAAAACTAACCATTTTCGTTGTATGTTAAAATACGTCCTTTAAAGTTAGGAAGGTTGTTCGTGGTAAACAATATTATCATGTTCATATATTTTCATGACGACAAAGTGAATAAAAATATTTCACACCATATGATGAGGGGATGAACATATCCCCCACGGAGGACTGTCGCCGTTTATTAAGTGAATTCGCGCAACAGACTGACCAGAGAGTACGCCAAGCCGCCAGAGGGCATTGGACCCGCATATAAAATATGAACGTATCAAATATGTGTGAAAATCCCATTAGCCCGTCACCGCGGTCCCCATATGAGATATGTCCTCTACGCCATGCCAATATTTACCGTTGTGATAAACATCTTTAGACGTAAATACGTCGATATTTTGTTCATAAACCCGCCGTTTATGTAAACCTACATAAACATGACATGTTAAATAAAATCTGCGACACATGCATATATAGCTTTGGCAATGGTGACCTTAACAAAACCGCATATCGCATACATTACTTCGTCTTTAGATAAGTTACTTTTGCAATAAACATATGCAATGTTTTATTTAACAAAATCTCACAAATAACAATAAACGACCGCATGTTGGTAAAAAATGTAAACGATATGTGTTTGTCTCATGTTCACACACATATCATTGCTGACTGGAATATTGGGTTTAGGAGTATGTGGTTTTAACTAGTTCATTGCAGTCTTTATTTCAAATTGCAGTTATATTGTAGCGTTTGATGACTTAATGATTTGTTCTGTATGAGTTTGAATTTAACCGTTAACTATACAGTTAAATAAAACGCTTTCAATGAAGATAGTCGTAACAGTTTTTAACTATTAAAATTACAAACTTTGTCTGAAATAAAAATCGGGGCTTTTGCTTCGGCATAGTTATTATGAGGAGCGACATGCGAAAATGGGTCTTAACCGTATGCGGCCAGTTTAGCTCAAGACCCGCCTGCGCATCCGAGTAGTCTGGTAAGGAGCTACCTTATCCGCTTACTGGGCCACGAAACCTCTCGGGGATTTAAAGGGACCTTTTCACGTTTTGGTTAATTGAACAAAATGGAAAAAAATGTTTGAGATTCGATTTTTGTTGTTGTAGTGATGATATGTGTGAGGAAACAGTAATTCTGAACATTTAACATGCTCTAAATTATCCATTATATGCATTCTTTGAAAATTTTAAAACCTGAAAATTATAAAGCGTTGCAACGCGAAACGATTGAATAATTTGAAGAGTTCATGTTGTTGTCGTTATATTTTGTGACACTACGAGGATTGTTTATATAAAGTATTAAATCAGCACCCATGGTATGAGCACGGATGGCCGAGTGGTCTAAGCGTTAGACTTTTACTCCAGGGATCAGTGAATCGAGCCCAGTTATGCGTTACTTGTGTTTTTTTTTCTGTAATTTTATTCTTGTTTTTTTTACAAGAGCTTTTTTCGATCCAATTTTTTACATTTATCAAAAATAAAGCATTTAATGACAGACTTCAATACATGCCAAAATATGTGAACATGTCCCTTTAAGGCACTTGATAAACACGGCGCGAATGCTCAGACTGGTCTTGGGTTACGCTTGGCGCATATCACACAATGCACAGTTTCGGATGACTCGGCACCAATCATGAATGATGCACATAATTTGGCCATTTAGTACGTTATTGCAAGCAAAACACAACTTTGTATAACTTCATTGTCGGATTTCGAAGTTTTCTACGATGCTATCGTTCGCAACCAGGTAGCATCACTGTTTTTTCGTGCACTTTTATTTTGTGAAACTATATCTTCTGCGATGCAGGAGGTGTCTTTATACAAACTTTATCTTAGTATTCACTATTTAGCAGCCATATCATACTAACGCATCAAATACCATCGTAATATCTTTTTAAACATCTGGATTTAGGCATTGTCATAGCTAAAAAAGGATACAAACTGAAGTAAATAGTATTGCCCCGGTATAGCGACGTGTCATACATATCAAGCGACGAATCTTGTGTATCTAATAAGCATTTAGGTGTCATATACATAAACAAAATCATGAAAGGTGCGAGGGTCTCATTATGAAAATAATTATCATAATTCTTGCGGCCACTTGAATGCATCAGAACTCAAGAGGAAGTCAGCAACACAACGCCTCTGGCTTCGGCTACGCGATCGCTCGACTGATGCGATCGTATTTGCAAATTTTTAAGCATACCCTATGTCTCTTTTATTCTACTGTTTTTCTCCTATAGCATATTGGCAATTTGAACTTTCATTGCAGCAACTGAGCGAACATTCTCTGATCTCTGACATAAGCATTAATTTTATGAAAAAAAAGTCAAATTACACTGAAAAAACCCTGAACAATTAAACTTGCCTGTTATTAAAATAAAACGTGAAGCAAAAAGCTATGGGACATCAATCCAGCGACCTTTCGTGAATGATAGATATGCGTGATTACAAGCGCTCGAGTGAAGATTCAGTTTTCACGCGCATAGGTAGGTAATTAAAAGTTGCAAATGTGATTCTAAAGTTCAAAACGTGTTACAGAAGTGAAAATGTTTAGCTAAAAAGCAAATGTGTCACTAATTGTGTTTACATTATTTAAAGTGGAAATGTTTGACACACAGAACACTTAAGTATTAAGCCTATAAAGGTATCCGGAACAACGGCAGCCGGACAATCGGCTCAATGCGCTTTTTTGCATTACCCAACGATCGGCACCTCATAAGTTTGCGGACCATACAAATGTGCAATATAATCGGGTGCCATTGTCCTGTCCGACCCATTTGCGGGGTGCCGAATGTCCGGGAATGACAAAAAAAACGGGTCTCCCACTGGTCATGTTTAATATGCCATAAGTTCAATTAAGCCTGTCTCTGATGAAACGGGCTTTAATGCATGTGCGTAAAGTGCCGTCACAGAATAACTAGTGCAGTCCGTGCTGGCTAATCAGGGACGACACTTTCCGCTCTGATGGAATTTTTCGGCGTAAGCTGTATTAAGCCAGCTTTTCACCCTGACTTGACCTTTGTAAGTGTCCAATAATATTCAAATAAAATTCCCCGCGGCTAGGTACGAATGAATACACTTCATTTATTCCATTGGCTGATTTGAGTATAACACAAGAACATTGGAAACATATCCGCGTCTTTGTAACACTGTTTTACTGCATGAAACAATTTTATCTCTAATGAAAAGGCTCAATAGATAGAACAGTTTTACAATCAATTTTCGACATAAATACAGTTTGTGCGTTCACCTTTTATTTTCAGAGAATTACCAGCGCAAAAGCGTTTATACTAAAGGCTATATTCTTATATTTAGTACTTACTTGCATTGCATTTCAACCCGCGAGGTTTCGGGTCAATTCGCGGCCAGTGTGTGAAAGTCAGAGTTTATATACAGTTCATCACCGGAGTTCGCAGAAGGGGTTGCGATTTTTTCATTGAAGGAAAAAATTGGAATCTATGCTATTTTTGTCTGATGGAGTAAATAGTTCGTTTAGTCGCTTTGTCGATATATCAATATTTTAGGCACAGCTGTTGCCTTGGTCGTGTACAGTTGGCGTAAACAAGCCGTCGTTTCAGCAGCAGAATTGTTACCTAACTTTAATGCATCGCATTCCAATCCGCAAGATATCGAGGTCAGTTTGCGGTCAGTTGCAGAAATCTTTATATAAACGCCGTCTCGTAAACTTTGTGCACTTGAAGTCTGTTTTGATCAGAAAGATACTAAATAAAGATATTCGGCGATATTATTGTGGTATGTCAATCATCGATTTTTAATATGTTTTCAACATTTGCATGATAAGGACCAATTTTGATAAAATTAATTAGAAATATTTATCCATTTAGACCAGTTTATTAAGCATGAGCACAATAATTCACTATACTATAATTATGCAATTAAATAAAATTCGAGTATTGCCGGCTGACCTATATGCACTCGTTTATTTTCATGTTTCTTGTGTTTTTCTATTCTGTAAATATAGATATCTGAGTAATAATATCACATAAAGCAAAATAAGCCACGAAATCTGGCGCAACACCCCGTAATTGAATTGCTTGTGATGTAGCTAAGAACTGCGCAGAAAAAAGGCATCCGCTACTTTTTATCTCATACAGACAACTTTTGATCGTTCATAAACGTCGACCACAATCAACGCCGTATATCTTTTAAAAATATATTTCTTGTTTAGTTTAAAGGAAGTATCTTATGAGCGAAAATCTAGTTTTCGTGGTAAGTGTCGTATCTGATACGTCTGTGCGGACTGCATGGCTAGACGGGAACGACACTTAAAGGGATCTTTTCACGCTTTGGTAAATTGACAAAATTGAAAAAAGTTGTTTCAGATTCGTAAGTTTTCGTTTTAGTTATGATATTTGTGAGGAAACAGTAATACTGAACATTAACCATGCTCTAATATAGCCATTATATGCATCTTTTGACGATTTTAAAACCTAAAAATTATAAAGCGTTGCAACGCGAAACGATTGAATAATTTGGAGAGTTCTGTTTTTGTCGTTAAATTTTGTGAAACTACGAAGATTGCTTATATAAGGTATAAAATACATCAAGATTGTATAATCGGCGGTATAGCTCAGTAGGCTAAAGCGTTTTTACTTCAGGACTCTGGCAGGACTCCAGGGGTCACTGGTTCGAAACCTGCTCCGGGCAATGTTTTTTTCCTTTTTTTATTTTTTTTCTTGATTTTTTACTGGAGCTTTTAAGATCCAATGTTTACATTTATCAATATAAAGCATTTAATGACTAAGTTAAAAAAATGCCAAAATCTGTGAAAAGGCCGCTTTAACGCACACTTATTTAGCCCCGTTTTCACAGAGCACGGCTCAATTGTATTTATGAAAGCAGCTTGTCATATCTGCATATGGAATGTTAATGCAACAATTCGGAAGCGATACAATCAATCGCAATTTAAACACGGGAAGTCAAGTAGTGAGTAAACAACATCACGCTTAAATGCCAAGTTCAAAAAAATGTTTATGGCGGGAAATTATATCAGACAGATGCTTTAATCTACTTTATTAAATACCGCACAATTGATAAAGTTAGAGTAATCATTATCAAACCAGTTTACTCCGCTCGTCCTCTCTTCATCGCATTAACGTATGTACTTTAGTCTGTCGGAAACGGATAGCTAAAGTATCAATGACATGTAATTGTATATGATATTCGTCTGATTTGTCGTTGAAATAAAAGTTGGTTTGTTTTCGTTGTCGTGTGCACACGCTTGCTCGTCATTCCTATAATGTGAAACCTATGCGACATTTCTTGGTTAATGTTGACAATTAAAACTAAGACTTCGACACTTTGACTGTTATCAAGTATTATGCAAAATAGATGGAAATAGGTTGTTTTAAAGAAACATGTTGTGTGTCTTAGTATTTTTGCGTTTTTATTATTGCGGAATTCAGTAATAGGTCAATAACCACATGTAAAGCTGCAATGATCTACAGCCGAACACGTGTCTCGATACGTAAACTATGATTAGATCGTCATCAACCCTTTCGAAACTAGTAAATACATCATTATAACAGAAGTAAATCTTTCCCAATTTTTAAGCGTGCAATTACATAAGTTCTTATTGTCAAGTTAATAGTGAAACATATTAAACTGCCGCATGCATCACAAATCATCAAGGCGCAGTTACGCTTGTATTTTCTGAACAAGCGAATCATGGCAATAAATAGTTTTTGAAAGTTGTAAGAAATCAAGATAATTTCATTGCCAACATTTCAGTGAAAAGTGACATGTTTTATTATTTTTATTGTTCAAATCAAAAGCAATGTATGCTTAATTTATAACGTCAACGTGAAACATCGATTTCAAAGATATGTGAGCCTTGTTCTGAGAAAATTGGGTTTAATGCATGTGCGTTTAGTGTCATCCCAGATTAGCCTGTGCAGTCCGCACATTAGCCTAGATCTGGGAAAACTATGTTCAATGCATTCGCGTAAAGTGTCGTCACGGATTAGCCTGTGCAGTGTTCACAGGCTAATCATGAAAGAAACTTTCCGCTGTAATGGTATTGTTTGTTTAAATTAAGTCTCTTCTTAAATTTATCCGGTTTAGGCGGACAGTGTCGTGTCATATTTGCCTGTGCACACAAATAAGCATTTAGCTCAGTTGTCACAGAACGATGCTTCAGTAAATACGTACTAAGCATATCAATATAATCATTTTCAATCTGCTGTCAATAAATCACGAGTTTAATAACGCAGAATTCTCAAAACATATTGATATAACAGTTCTCCTGAACGATTATCTTTTATTTCAACAGCGACTACATGATACACATTTTGGGAGAATACGATCAGAAGGGATAGCTATGGTCTGTGAGAAAAACCTTGGTGGAACACTATGTAACATCAAAAACTGCGTATATAGTTTATCATCACTTTGTCAGATTCAGTTGTGACAAAAAGTACGTGGAACAATTGAGCTTGGGCTCAATGCATGTGCGTAAAGTAGTCTGTGTAGTCTGCACAGGCTTATCAGAGACGCCGCTTTTATGGAATTCTGCGTTTACAGGAAGTCGATTCTAAAAGACAATCTTGTGTAGATGGAAAGTGTCGTCCCTGACTAGAAGGTGCGAATTTCACAGTGTAATCTGGGACGACAATTTATCCACACGCATCAATCCCAGGTTTCCCAGAACGAGGCTCCATTCAGTATTTTACACGGAACACAAAGTATAAATAACATGCACGTGGGAGTTATCTATGGCATACATGCATATAGTCTATTAATATAATCGCATGTATAATGATCAACGATAAATCATCCTCAATTTCCCTTAATTACACTTGTTTCGGTCTAGGAATAATACCAAATATGGCTAACGCAGTTTCCAAAGAACATAGACAATAAGGGAAAATGTTACGCAACTTAACGTCTTATGAGCAATCTTTAAACGACACCTTATTTTTGCCTAAGTCCTATAATTTCATAATCATGAGTTGTGTGCTGGCCAAATTAAGCAATAAGGTCAACGATCTTCCAAAGCAGAACCTTAATCTTAAATACTTTTACAAATATAGATTTATGGAATGAGTGGCCCTGAGAAAAAGAAACTAACAACATTAATAAAAAATATATATTAAATAAAAAAATCTTAAATGCCGGTATATAAAAAAGTAAAATGATTTGAATAACATACACGAGATGAGATGCGTTCTGGGAAAAATGGATTGAATGCGTAAAGTGTCATCCTATATAAGCCTGTGCAGTCCGCACCGGCTTATCAAGGACGACACCTTTCCAATTTATGAAAGTTTTCCTTTAAGAATTAACATCCAGACTGCACAGGCTAATCTGGGAAGACATTTACATGTATTAAGCCCAGTTATCCCACAGCGCAGCTAAACTATAACAGGATATATTCTTACTCCTGTTAAAATGGACCAATGTACTTCCATTGAAGGATTTTAAAATAATATGCCAAGGAGAAAATATAAGTTTTAGTAAATTTATAATGAAGAAATATCTTTTTATTGTTATTTGAAATCTGTTTTAAAAACATGAGAAGAAGTGGATAATGGCATTTTAAACTTGTTTTACTGAATTGACTTAAATTTTGAAAATCCCATTATTTTCTGTAATTTTATGGAAAATATGTTTTTATTTTAATGAACATATGCCCTCGTCCCTATACCAAACTTTTCATATGGCCCGGTATCTGATACTGTTTTATACATGTATACATGTATTAAGGAATATGTTCAAACAATATTTGAACAAAACTTTTAAAATAAGGTTTTTGAAGACCATATATTTACCGTACCTTGATTGGACGTTGGCATAAACTGCTTAAAATACCCGTTTACAGCATATTTTTATCCCGCGGCATATGCATATGCACAAAAAGGACGTCCAGACAAATAGACTGTACGAAAATAGATAGTGCTGATTTTAATTTGTGTTGTATCATAACTGAACGAGTTGCCTTCTTGAAATGGATACAGACCTGACCAAAGCAAAAAGCCTTACGTATAAACACCTACTTGATTATTACTTTATACTCAGTGTATATTTATTGCTAACAGACATATGTTAGTTGTGCATATAACGCTACAGGATTTTAATGGTAATATAGTGCCGTTGAAACGTGTCCAGAAAGCATTAAGACGCCATGGGAACAACGAACGTGTATGCGCATATCGAAGTTGATGAGGTCCTTCCGCGCCGAAGGCTGCATTCTGTGTGTACCCAGAGTATTTCCAAGAACTAATGGTGAATTTACTGACTAGACTCGCAAAAGTTGGAGTTATCTTTTAACTACAGTTGCAATTTCCAGCCACTCGGTATTAAAGTGTTTGCTGAAAAACATTCAATGGTGACAAACAAACGACATTGGCATTTAGCGGAGATCGAACCCGGGTCGCCTACGTAGTACGTGTACGAACCACTGCGTTAAACGGGCATCTTTCTTGGTGGAGACCAATAGCGCCCCATGTCGCGTGAAATATTTCTAAGTAAAACCCGAAGTTTATCTTACTGGTGTTGTCTTTGCAACAGCATCTCGGTAAAACGCAACGATACACAGATGAGACGCAGACACTGGGTTTCCGCGGAAAGGCAAAGAAATTGTTGTTTGATCGTTAGAGACTCCATGACAATCTTACTGTATTCTGTCCATTGGGGTCCAGTAATAAACTGTCCCGCCTGTGGCGTGCTTATGCCTTATGGGCAGGAATCGTTTTTGTTTACGGAGGTCTAACTTGTATAACACAAGAACATACACCATTCCTTATATGCTTATATGTATTGTAAGTTTTCACTTAGATTTCAAATGCATAGTGCTGGTGGGTTGGCCAAACTGTTTTCGTTTTCAGTTTTTAATATGATTACAGAAATCTTTAAATAAAGATAAAACATGTACATTTATCATTTATGTTCAGAAAGTTATTTGTAGAGTTGATAAAATCCTTTTTGAATTGGCATTATTATCGAAAAAAAATCTCAGGCTTGGTTTTTCCATACGGACTTCAAAGAATATTAATGTATGGTCCCGCCCGTAGTACGGTGGATGTAGCAGTGCAGTTTTCTGGCCTTCCTGTTTATCATTAATAACATTTGATGAAAGTATTGAAAGTATAAATAACTAGGCCTACAAGCAATTTTCCATGGTATATATTTCATATGTAATATATAATGCTATAATAGTAGGAGTTTAAAAAAGATCAGTGTAACAGTTGTTGCGGCATGTATAACAGTTCGTAGGTCTAGTTGGACGCATGGTACACTTTATTTCAGTATTAAATATGCATTTAATTCATTTATTTTCAGTCGCTTAAAAATAATAGTATTTGATTAACGATTTGTTAATATGTTTTACGTTCTATCAATGTGGTTCACGAGTGTACAGACAACCCGCTTTCCGTTGCGGTTTGCGTTTCCGTCTTAGCGTTTGAATATTATACAATCAAAGCGCTGAATGCACTGCAGTTGTTCACTCTTTGAACGTATTTTATATTACTTACAGTCACAGGACATGAAGTTTGACTTATGAACACCAATGTAATTAACTTTTAATTGTCTACAGTGGTGAGATTTTGATAAAAATAGGAAAATTTAATTGATTTAAATACAATCTCTAATAATCTTAAAAAGGATTCACACAAAATCCACTTGTGAGTACACATGAAAAAAGAAATTCAACGTACATTTAAGTCGGTGCTAAGGAAAAGTATGTGAGTCTAACAAAGAATGAACCACACCATAATTCTAATAATAAATGTATTTGTATCAACGAGAATTGTATTTAATGTCGATCAAACGACATTTAACATATTACATATTTTAGACTGAAAAAAAATGCTTCATTTAATGTATTTCCAATTTCATTTTTATTCATTTTCATGTACTGACATCAAATCGTAACTCCTCTACTCCACCCGTCACCAATACTGATATGAACGTACCATCTACTGCCATGTTTAAGTCGAGAATTAACGTATTTTTTTATAGTTTCAATGGGTCAATACTTTCTCATCGTGTGCATTTATTCCGATTTTAACATTTCATCCTAATGAAAATACTTAATGTACTAAATTGCACGTCAATATGTAGTAACAACACCTGGTCTGTGGCAACGCTCACGCTTTTCGTGCATGGAACTTTACAAACGACAGCAACTATTTCGAACTCTTATAAAACACAAGATGCGTACGAAGGAACTTGAATCAGCAAATATTAACAAATTGCTATAAAAAGCGAAATATACATTTACTGAAATTAAATTGCTTACGCGCAGATGCTTTAAATGTTGTTGTTTTTACATTTTACTCGCCATATGGATGCAATTTCTAACCATTTTGCTTGTACCTGTTCATAAGTAACTATTGTTTAGAGTGAGGATGATGCCCGATAGTGTCTTTAATGTACTGTACAAATTACCGTTTTATATTAAGTAAATGGTAAACCTGTAATTATGTGTTAAACAATCTGCGGTAAACGCTTACTTCATTGACCTACATCAGTCAAAAATAATAGTCGCAAGTTAACCGAACATAACAGAACATAATAGTTTATTTTGACTAAAGCATATAAACAGCTCATCGTCATAAACATGCATATACAATAACAGCATGCTTTTAAATTAAATACAAAACATACATCATATCAGAGAAAGATCGATTTAAAAAGCAATGATATACAACATGTTTAAGTGACAATGTCACATGGAAAAGGTAAATACTTAGTGACCACATAATGTAAAAACGTTGTTTAATGATTACAACAAGTATTACTTTATTCTAAGCTTATTGGCTTTATTAAAGATATATAATGTATTCTACATATATAAAAACATATTCTCGCATTTCAAAGCCTTTAAACAAAACATGACTAGTTTTCTTAACACTTTTTTCTTTGAACTATTAATTAGTTCGATAAACTGGATCATATTTAGGCGAGATTTATAATACTTTGGAATTAAAGGGGCCTTTTCACGTTTGAGTAAATTGACAAAATTGAACAAAGTTGTTCCAGAATCGCAAATTTTTAGTTATGATATTTGTGAGGAAACAGTAATACTGGACATGTACCGTGCTCTAAAATAGCCATTATATGCATCTTTTGACTACTTAAAATCCCGAAAATTATAAAGCGTTGCAACGCGAAACGAAATAATAATTTGGAGAGTTCTGTTGTTGTCGTTATTTTTTGTGAAACTACAAGGATTGCTTAAATATAGAATAAAATACATTATATATTGTATCCGGAAGGATAGCCGAGTAGTCTAAGTGGTATAACTTTTACTCCAGGAGTCCAGGGGTCAGTGGTTCGAGCCCTACTGAAGGTTACCTTTTTTCCTTCTTGTTTTTATATTTTATTCTTGATTTTTTACTGGATCATTTTATATCCAATATTTACATCTATCAATATAAAGCATTTGAATGACAAATGTGAAAAGGCCCATTTAAAGCTTTCCTTACATCGACATGGTAAGGACATTTAAGAACAAAGTGATATTCACCCTCGATATCATAAACGTTTAACACATTTACATTCATCTATAACAATGTTCGGTGTCTACCCGTTTCAATAAATAATTTGTGAGACGACAAACTTAATTTAGCAATAATATTCCAATGTTTTTTTTATTTTCAACAATATCAAGATAAGACGATCTTTCGAATACTGATTTTAATTCCGTATATATGTGGAATAGCCATACATCGTTAAAACCAGTTTGGTTAAGAATGTCCCGTACTTTTGATGACCAATTATTTGCGTTATGTTTGTGTTCAATTTCTTATCTCTTTGATGGACCAGTTTGTTTTATAATACAATTACCCTGCTTTACAGTATATTATTTCAAAAAGAATTTAACGATTTTGACATATCTGTACATATACAAAGGGGAATGGACCAATTTTGGCATATAGCGATAATAAGTTTGTTGACATCTTAACATTAAATATTCGTTTACAAAATGTGCGATGGTCGCGCTCAATGTTCTCCGCTTTCATAAATCCTCAAAACTCGCAGTTATAGTTTAGAATTGATGGTCGCCATTTTTTACATTATCAACTTTAGTCGCGAGCTGACAGATTTTGTCGATCGGAAACGCTAACATATAATAGCTAACATATAATACTGTGACTTGGAAAACAGTTGGACAAATACGCTTTACATAAGTTAATGGAACAAAACTATTTAAATTGTTGTTGTTGGTTTTTGTGACTTGTGTGTCGCATATTCTTCGCTGAAATTTGTATTATCAAGTGCATGTGTATTCAAACCACACGTAAATAAAAATTATAATATGGGAGATCACATCCTTTGTGTCCTCATTTTTTAACTATTAGTCTATTTTTCACCAACGAAGTATATGGTATTCAAATGGTTGATAAGCATGTAGTTTTCTTTAGACATGCAGTTTTCTTTCCACGCATTCAAATCATACTTTTCTAGTCGCGTCATGCGAAAATAGGTCTTTTGGCGCGTTGGCTAGGGTAGATAAAGCGCTGTCTGCGCAGTTTCTCAAGGTTTCGTGGTCTTATTATGTATCTCCTGACCTACTGCGAGATGCGCAGGCTGGACCATACCTGCGCTAGTCGCACATGGCATAAGACCCATTTTTAACTGACGCGGATCTATAAAAATATCTTTGTTTCTTATAAATGGAACATCTTAGATTCTTAGCACAATACTTTTCAATAGGCAATCGAAGTCAAACTGTGTTATTTATAGCAAGCTAGCAGTTCGGTGGCATTTAAGTCTTTCACGAACGACTTCCATACCAACTGAATAATACTGCACATATTTGTGATTAAATAATAAAAACTATTTACGCCTAATCATGACGCTAAATTTGTCGGTAGTTTTTGTTCCTCATATTGAAATAATACCGTGTTCTCGATAGTCAATTGTGTCTACTGCAGTACCCTGGACGATTGAGTACCGTGCCAAAATGCAAAGTACTATTTAAACATATATGGTACAAACAATAACATCGACAATGATCAACCCAAACAGTTGTGTTGCTTTATGTTGAGTTTTAGCGAAAGATGATTAATTATTTCCGATTGCCACGAATTTTCCGAATGAATTGCGTTTTAGTTTTCACAGGGACCTATACAAACAAACAGGGACCTGGTTTACCGTTGTGCAGTGTTTATAATATACAATACGAAACCTGGTATTTAACATTAGTACGCTTATTCAATTGTGATACATGGACTATCTCCTGAATCCTCCATAAGATTGATTAATAAAATTAATCTTCTGCTTTATCAGAGTGACTTCCATAAGTATAGTTTTGGAAGTCCTGTGACAAAAGCGGAAGTAAATTTGTCCATAACTCTTGCGACAAAGTTATATTTAAACCCATTCCTTCTGAATAATATAAACGCATGCTTAAAATCCATACTTTCTAATATAAGGAAATGACACTTAATTCAGGATTAGCAGACCATTTACAGTACATCTTACGGAGGATTCCGAAGATAGCCAACGTTTCACGACTGATGACATTTATTTCAATGAAAATTATTTTGTTTAAAAGAAAGACGTTGAATTATGTTCCTTTCTAAAAGCGCTTGTTAAGAAACAAATCAATTCACTTCAATGCTGGGTACGGAGGTTTTGTACTTACTCTATCAACTCCATCGCATCGTCACATATCGCACGAATAGAAACATGATTTATCAATAAGCATGATGCAAAATGCGTATTTAGGGATTTCAAATAGAACTTTTCAATTAAAACTATTAAATTGATTCCTTGATGTTTAATCGATTCCGTTGTGCTTTGCTATTGATGTCTGCAAAAATTATTTGAAGTTTTGATTTACTGGAGCTTTAATATATACCTCGTTCTCGGAAAACACGATTTTTTTTTTCGTGCATAATTTTATTCACTCCTTATACTATTATAATATTACATGCATACATACGTATAATATTGTATAAATTCATAAAAAGTATTATAAATTTCATAAAACAAAGTATTTCATGTACAGCTTTTTAGATGGGTTTATAAATATAATATAATTAATATACTTGTAGTACATTCAACATACATTCATATAATATTATAATTGTGTTATAGTTCTAGTATTTTACAACAAAAAAAACAACATGACACAAAGTAGTTCATGTACAGCTTTTTTGATGGTTACATAAATGTGGTATAATAAATATAATTGTAGTACATTCAACATACATTCATATCACATTATAATTGTGTTATAGTTCAAGTATTTTACAACAACAGAAAAAAACAACAACACAAGTTTGTACAATACAAACTAAATTAATGTTGAATATAAGGATGTATATCATTTAACATAAAATATTGCACATAAGAGAATTAAATATAAAGTGCTGAATTGCATTGTATACGAAATACTGATAGTGCAGAGTTTACAACAACGACAACAAATAAATATGTTATAAGCATTATTTATATTATGTGTTATGATTGGTTATGTCATTATATGAGATGTCAGTAAATATTTTAACCAGAGACCATATTGTTAATTGTTCTTCTGATTTAATTGTATTTCTGTAAATTTCAAAAGTTTGTTTCATACTGATTACAAGTCCATATTTTGAAGGAATTCTGTTGTTTTTTTCTTTGACAATGAAAGATTTACCGTTTAAGCTCTAGGCATACTATATTTAAATCATTCATTTTGGATTAATAATTCCAAGTACAAGATCCTGACATGTAATGTGAATATGTATGCTTGGTCTACTTCTACGAACAATATCAACAACAAATTTAATAATTTCCTGGGTATGTGGACAGTACAAGAACAAGTGCATTATATTTTCAACTTTCAATTTACAGAATGTACATACATTATTAGCGACAATTTTCATTTTGAACATTAGGGATTTTGTCCCCAATATTCTGTGGACTATTCTGAACTGGAGCCATCTGATATAAGATTCTTTAGTTATATTGAATACAAGTGCATGCAATTTTTTCCATTCAATATTTAAAAATTCTGAATTCCATTTAGTATTACAAGCTGGAATGTCATTGTTTTTAATTAATGTTTTATAAATATGTTTCTCTTCTTTAGGGCGGGTTAGTATTTTTTATTGTAAGTTGGTAATACAGGTCCTTGAGTGTTTTTGTCAAAATTTGGCAGGAAAACATGACTTAATGCATGTGCGCAAAGTGTCGTCCAAGATTAGACAGTGAAATCTGCTCATATTTATTAGGGACGACACTTTCCGTCTTTATATTTTGTTTTAGTTACATATCTTTGATTTGGGTAAAAGAGTCGGAGGGCGAGTTTTGTCCTGATTCGATGTTCTGTGAAGTGTTCAGACAACGCTCAAAAAAGCCTCTATTGATCCATCCACCCTCTGACATACGAACGGAAGACAGCGCTTCAAAACCACCCAAGAATCATCTGACCACCTTGTGCCGTTAAAAATACAGGAGGGTGATACATAGTTTCCGACGTCACGGCGTTTGCTGCCCCAATCATTGTCAATTGGTGACGTAACAGCTTATAATACTGTATATTTTCCTAATACAATCGCGGGAGGGCTATGCTCTGTTGATAAAACAGATTCGTCCACAGGAAAGATAAGCTCCGGAGCATTAAGGTAGCTTGTATCATTCAGAACAAAATTACAATTCAGTAAAGTAATTGTTTAAGTTTTCTTTGGATGCGGTACGGACCGCTCCAAGTTTCTGTGGGGCTACAACTTTAAGTTGTTCCCAACTACTACAAAACAAGGAATGTGCATAATCATAATGTGTAAAAAAAAAACTGTAAATCATTGTGTAGCCACATCCAATTTTGGCCATCTGAATGATATGGTCAGCTTAAAGTGTCTCTTTACCATCAGTGAGGAGACGAACAAGTCCTGACCTACAGTCGAGGGAATATTGTGCCAAGTTCTGTCCCTACGGGTAGACTCTGTTACTCTATACACTCTGCTTGCCTTATACAAGACATAGAGGTTTGTAAATCTCTCTTTAAGTTCTCCAGGACCGTACGCAGGAATTTTAGACAGCGGGGGGGGGGGGGGGGGGGGGGGAGACAACCAGGGAGGGTGCGGGAGGAGTCTTCCCTCCCTATTTTTTTTAATGTTGCATTTTTCAAGGTGAATTTTAATGCTTAACTAAACTTGTTTTGTAATATAAATTTATGGAATATAACAAGTAAACCAGTATTGTGTTATTGAGTGGTGTGAACAGTATTTCAGAAATGTATGAAGACTGAAATCAAACTTTGAAAATCAAAAACCTTTATAAAAAATGTATCATAAAGTATGACTGACATATAACCATAATACTATTTTCTCTTTAAATTCAAGCCTCCTCTAAAGTTTCAAAGAAAACTCCTAATTAAATGTTTACATCTATTACTACACAGTTTTACTTTCACCATCATCAACACAGATGAACCATCGCAATTGTCAACAACTGCGTTGCTCTGGTCTCTTTCCTACCATTGAGTAATTTAATGGTAATTACATTGAATGCGTTTTAATTCCTTTTTATTATTGTTTAATTTGAGTTTCAATGCTTTGCGGTTAAATTTATTTTATTTACACCTATATGTATCATGAATATTGCTGGGCCAAGTGTGAGGTTGAGTGCACTAAACCGGTTTCAACCCCCAATGCTTTGCATTGATCATTCCAAGGCGGTGACCATAGCTTTATTCGTATATGGGTTTATGTTGTTGTGCATTGTGCTGTTTTGTGCTGCTTTGGCAATTGGTCATCTGCCTTGAATAAAGGACCAACTAATTGTATATAATGAGGATGCAATACTGCTCCAGCAGCTGGAGTTTCCCTTCTTTATACTTTATATTATTTTGGACCATGAAACTTTTATTTATTTTTATGTTTCTGTTTTGCGTAGGTTTTTAACGGAACTATATCAGATATTGAGCTTTTTTGGTATGCGAGTCTACCTACATGACTGAAAGATAAATTGTGTAATTCGTTCCGGCCCATTGATATTTGGCGAAGTTATAGGCCTTAAACCTAAATGTTCATTATAATAACCGTTTTCCTGAGGGTTATTTTCTCAACTCTTTTAGATATTAAGCTAATTATTAAACCCCTGGTAGGGTGGCATATGACAGTTGGACCGTCCGTCTGTCCGGTATTTCATTATTCAGACTTTTTTTTCAAATGTCCGTTAACTCCGCCTTTATGGATGTTTTCCTTTAAAGGAACTATCTTATTAACGAAAATTCAGACAATCCGTCTGTGGTCAAACTGAGCAGACTGCAAAGAGCTATCTTGGGCGACAATTTACGCACATGCGTTAAACGCCGTTTCCCAGAGCGTCATTTGACAAGCAATACATTTTCCAATTTTGGACCGTTTCTCCCGGCGCATTGCCGGTCAATTCTGTCCAACATTGGGAAATGAAGTTTCCGATACGAATTATATAAATTAATTCACGTTACACATTAATGGTTTTGCATTTGTTAGTCCATGCTCAGTGAAAACATATTATCTCTTATATTTGTTATAATTTTTGTGAAATCAAAGATCGTCTTTTTGTTTTGACAAACAATAGAAGACATATAAAATTATTACTGAGTCGTTATGTTTGGTTCGGTGGTTTGAATTAATGGCCTGTTATAATTAGCATGGCGTACCAGGAGTACACTTTCTTTTGTACTCTGCGTGATTGTATACGGAGTTTTTTGCTGTTTTTTTACTCGACGCTCAACGCTTGTTCGCCATTGCCTTCGTAATTTGGTTTTGAGGTTCCGACACAAACTTTTACTTTTGCGTACATAGTTCTATTAAAGCGAAATATAATTGATCAAAATAATAATTTGCAAAAATAAAAATATATAGTGCATGCTTGTACACAAATGTCTCGTTTTCCTGTGTTGCGCGCAATTATGCAGATTTCAATATACATATTAACAAGGGAAAGAACTTCGCTATAATGACTTCGTAAGTGCACCACGATAGCCTCCCTTATATCAAATGTTCGCTTTTTACAAACATTAATTTCTCACGAAAAACCTGACAGAGGTCAATTTTTGCAAAATATCGTTTTAACTTCTTCAGATTATATACTAGTATATTGTTAAATGTTATTTTTTACCAAAATGTTTCGAACAAAACAAATAAACAACCAGATAAAACATCAATAACACACACTGAAAACTCGACCCTAACTCGTCTTAAGCCTTTAAACACCGTGATTTGAACACATTTATGCGGCCTTGACTCAATCACCATAACTAAAACAGCACCGCTACCTCCGACTCAAACACCAGTTGCCACCATAACCACTACCGCCCCTTCACGTCCACCGGCTCAAACATCACCAACACACCGCAACTTAACCACCACGGCCACCACCACTATAGCATCACCACTATAACCACAGCAACCATCATCTACACCATCCCCACCTACCCACAGCTAGAACCGCCACAAACTCAATTACCTCCCCCGCTACTGATATCCCCACAACAACTACCACACTCCCACAACCACCACCGCATCTCAACAGCCACCACAACAACGTCCACCGCTATCCACAAAAACCACCGCCCCCATTATCACTACCACTTTTTGTAATATCAAAATTGATGATTATGCACTTATTTAAATTCAAATTCGGAATTATGGGGAAACTTATACCATGGAGACTTCGTACTTCTTTTGAATATACTAACGTTCACTTAAAGTCATTTATTGGTAGCAATTTGTTGTTGAACACATTCATGAAAATACATGTAATTACGTGAAAAATAAATATGTACACTTCAACACCGTTATTGCGAACACCGATAATCCGAATTCAACGTTATTTGAAAATAATTACAACTTCTGTCACTTTCATATGAATGCTGCATTCTGATTGGATAATTTGTTCACGTGACCTGTTTTTCATTTTCCGATGTATGCAAATTCAAACATGAATATTCATGACACTACTTTCTGGTCATAAACAAGTTGCCAAAATGACGTAATGTTTTGCGAGAAACTTAATGACGTTGTTTTTTATTGGTCAATAGAGAAATGACGTTATTTTTTTGCGCGAACTTCAGCGATATTCCCATTTAATGGAGATGAAACCGAAACTGAAAATAGATTCATACCTAAATTAAAAATGGCTTTTATGACCCTTACCACGATAGAATTTCAGCTTTAAAATCAGTTTGTGTTGTAATTATAAGAATTGAATAGCATTTTTCTGCATTTCATCGGTGTATGAACTGTCGGGAAAATTACACCTAATTTATGCATAAAATCCGTCGGCTATTTTCAAATGTAGCTATGAATTGATACAGTCATGAAATACATTATTAAATTTAAAGATGTTGTAACGCTTGATTATTTTACCATGTATGATAGAAAATTCGGTTTCATATATGTGTATGTTCAAGATGACGCATTCATGTGTGTTTTGTACTTTAGTTGCCTGACAAGTCAAGTCAAGTCAACATTTTATTAAAGAAACAGAGGCCTCCGGCCCAAAATACATATCATGTAAGTTGTGTGTTAGTGGTATTATTCAGATGTAAATGTTAGCACATGTATCTAGTCCCTTTTCCTGAATTCATAGGAACGAAAACATACACTGCAGATTTTCTACATACATATCATGTAATATATAGAAATTACAAAGTTACGTCATAGTGATAGTATACAGACAATAAGTCTCTAATCTTTTCCAGAACTCGTAAGACAGGAAAAATACACCACAGAGTTTCTACATACACACCATGTAACATAAAGAAATTGCAAAGCTATGCCACAGCAATATTGTTCAGATGCAAAAGTTAATACATGTATGTATATCTAGTATTTTCTAGAATTTACAAGATAGAGAACATACATTGCACATTTTCCACAAACAAACCATGTAATATACAGAAATTATCACGCTGTGTCATTGCAATATTGTACAGATGTACATGTTAATACATGTATCTAGTCTTTTCTAGAATTCATAAGATAGAAAACATACACTGCGTATTTTTTACATACATATCATGTAATATACAGAGACTGCAAAATTGTGTCACACTATTATTGTACTGAAGTAAATGTTGATACATGTATCTAGTCTTTTATAGAATCCATAAGATAGAAAATATACACTGCTAATTTTCTAATAGTTTCAAAATCATTCGTTGACAATAAGTCATAGAAGTTATACAAGTCAGTACCAGAGTTATACCAGTTGAACAGAAACTGATTTCTAATACTTGTATATTTAGTACAATGGAAAAATGCATGATATTCACAATCCACAAATGTCATATTAATATTAATTTGTGAACAAACATTACACACGCGATTCTGGAAAGTAATATTCAGATGTCTGCCAGTTTCAACTTGTAGTTTATGGTTTGAACATCTAAATTTAGCATAGGCTATTTTGTGTTTGGCTGGCATTTCTATTATCAAATATCGCTCAATATTAAGTAGGGTTTTAAAATGACTATAATGGTGACAACGACTTGAGATACTCACAGTGTCATGCCAGTTTTGAGTAAAACAGTCAATCAATCTATTTCTAAAAACATTGATAAACATATCACAATCACCAATTTCTTGTGATATCCACACATATCCAAAACCGTATGTGAAAAGTATAGATTTTACTTTGGTCGCCCAACAAATTCTTCCAGCATCATCTATTGATTTAAGCATAATATAACATTGCCTAGGGTATCTATCAGATGTCATAGTCAATAGTTTACACCAGTACCTGATACAATTGGTAAAATAAGTAATACATAATGGGAGTCTTCCACATTCCCCCAAAACCATGCAAGTATTGGTAGTTTTACGAACATGTAATATTTTTTTACAAAACATATTATGGACAAATTCAATAGCTGGGCTGTACTCGTAACCCCATATCTGGGAACCGTAACATAATATTGGCTTTACCATAGTGTCAAATATTTTAAATAAATCCCTTGCAGGAAAACCCCAAATGGTTTCTGATAATTTCGTTTAGCAAATAGTGCCTTTTGCGCTTGGGAAGCTAGTTTATCATGGGCTGAGCTCCAGCTTAACTTTGGAGTCAACAATAACCCCATGTACTTGTATACAGGAGTAACGTTAAGTTGTTGTCCGCGGAAGAACCAAGATTCATATCTCCGGAGGGGACCACCATTGCGAAATACAGTAATTTCGGTCTTATCCAGATTAATTTCCATACCAGTATCAGTACAAAACTGATCAACAATGTTAATTTGTTGTTGTAACTTAATTGCGGTCTCGGCACAGTTGGCGACATCGTCTGCAAATATTAGACATAAAATATCTGGGATATCATTAGTTATGAAAATACCAGTTTCACATTTAATCCTTAAAAGTGACGATAACTCATCTATAAATAGCGCAAAAATAGTCGAACTCGATTTGTCTCCCTGCCTGGTTCCAATATTACAGGGAAACGCATCTGTAACATCTTTTGAGACTTTTACACGAGAAGTCAAGCATGAATACATAGATTTAAGAACTCTAAGGAACTTTCCAAAAACTCCGTTCTTCTCTAACGATGAAAATAGTTTGACATGGTTAACTTTATCAAAGGCTTTACGGCAGTCAACATACAAACAATAGAATCGACCACCCCGTTTTGAAAGATATTTTTGGACCATCGCCTGTAAACAAAAGACATTATCAACTGCCGAATATCCTATACGGAAACCTGCTTGAGATTCATCAATCTTATTATTTTCTTCTGCCCAGTCATACAATCTCTTATTAATTATTCCAGAGAATATTTTATATAGAATATTCGTAATAGATATACTACGATAGTTACCAAGGTTATTACTTGGACCTGACTTATGAATCGGTGAAATGATACTTTGACCCCACGACTCGGGAAAGTTACCAGTGTCTAATATTTTATTAAACAACAACAACATTATTGGAGAAATATCCGTTTTTGAACACTTGTAAAATTCAGATGGAATTCCGTCCAGACCACAACTTTTACCATTTATTAATTTTGATATTGACCATTCAATTTCTTGCAAAGTGAAAGGATCATTAAGTGAATTCGCCGTATCATCAGAATAAGCATGGTCATTTCCAACAGTGTAATCAACAGCAATAGAGTTCTCATCGAATAAAAGGCCACTGAAATATTGTAACCATTCTATTTTTGAGATACTAGAGTCAATTGGTTTGGCTGGTTTACTTTTCTTTAAAAGTTTCCAAAACATTGTATGATTATTACTACAATTAACTAGTTTTTGGCGGTTTAACCTTTGATATTCGTATACTTTTGACCTACAGTGATTCTTAAAATTATTTCGTTGATCTTTAAACAATCTGAGATCTGACTCTAAATTGGAGCTACGAAATTTACGAAGAGCGATATATTTTACCGACTTTAAATAGTCGCACTCGTCATCCCACCAAGGTGGTTGTGATGAAAAATACCAAAAATTAACCAGCATACATTTACCGGCATCCTGATATATAGCTGTAATCAGATCTACCGCAGAATTAACATTAGAATCTATGGTATCAAGCAAAGTGTTATACCGATTCTGTAATAAGTCCCTTAACGTTAGTACAAACTCGTCACATAACGAATTACGCCATCGAAATTTCTTACATGTGTTAAGTGGATAATCATTAATATTATTTACAATAGTATTTGACCTGTATGGAAGCTCAAATACACAAGAAATCGGAAAATGATCCGAATCGTCCCTGTTTATAACTTTGAAGTCTTTAATGTATTGAAAAAGTAACGATGAAGCAATCATATAGTCAATGACACTTGCGCCATCATTTGAAAAACATGTAAATTCACCACATCTATCACCAGGGAAGCGGCCATTGAGAATGTGTATGTCAAATATGTAACATAGATTTACCAGGGATTTACCATAATTATTACCACGTATATTATCCGTATTATTGCGTGGGATATCAAATGTGCTTCCATCATAGTCTATATTACCAAAAATGTAAAAGAGATCATCGAACGGAATATAATCCAAAAAAATCTTTACATCTGGAATTCAAATCACCTGCAATGTACAACAATGCTTGTGGATAATCATAAGTTATAGTTTCTAAATTATCATACATTTGAGATATGCCATTCTTCTCATCTTGATCATTATAGTAGCATGATCCTTCAGGAGATACATACGTAAAGTACATTATAATGTCCTCACAATCATACAAGGTAGAGTATTCACAGTACAAAATAACACAGTTTTCAAATTGTTCATAAATTCGTCGAATAGGTACTGGCTTATGTAGTTTACTACTTATATAGACACTAATTCCCCCACTATTTCTAATAGCATTATTTTTCATCTTTCTCACAGAGTCGTAATGAACAAACGATTTTATAAAGTCATTAAAATCCCCAACATATATAGCCCAAGTTTCAAAAATATGTATTATATCAAATGAACTTAAAAACTTAGTGACCTCGGCATTTTCAAAATATTTGTTTAATCCACATATGTTCCATGAAATAACCTTAACGCTAGCATGTTTATAAACAATGTTCGTATTAGGACCTTGACCTAGTCCCTATTCGGAGAGAGAGTCATCGGAATGCCTGTTCGCTTCGTGATTTGGCGTAGCTCCATTGATTGACTGAGCGTTACCATGTGACCGGTCGTCATCGTGTTCACTGTTCACGCGTTGAGATCCGACCAATCGCTGCTCATCATCGGTGCGGTTTTTCTCACCCCCTTGATGCTGGAATGCACGAGGTCTAGAGCGCTTCCCAACGTAAACAATTTGGTCTGTGTTATCATCGTATCTATAGATAGTGTCATTTACAAACAACTTGTCGTATCGAATAGATGCGTAATGCCCATTGTTGCGTTCAAGTACCATGCGTTCCCCGAGTATTCTTCTGTGTCGTTTTACACGGTCTGTGTAGTCTTGTTGTACAGAGTACTTAGGGTTTGTGCCCGATTTTAGTACACTCGAGGCTTTAATCATAATTAATTGACAGTCTTTGAAGCGAACAAAACGGGCTATAATTGTACATGCATTGCTGTCATTCGATTTAATCCGGTGAGCACGGTCAATATCAATTTGGTCCGCTTCGTCTCCAAAGTTCAATGTTGCTTTTAAAAATTTCGAAGTTTTTCTTCAGTTACACTCCATTGCTCGTTAATATTGCCACTGATACCATTAAATCTCAAATTGTTTCTACGCGACTGACTTTCATACTGGTCTAGTTTGCTTTTCATTTGAGATATTTCATGATGAAGAGACATATTGTCTTGTTTTAGTTTTTCATTGTCAGACTTCAACTCATTCACAGTTGATAAAACTGAGTCTAGTTTCGAGTTAATATTGCCGATTTCCGTCGAAACTGTAATATTTTGTTGAGTCAAGTCGTGCTTCATAATTCTTAAAAAGTCAAACATACCTTCCGTACTCTGATTGTGATCAAATGTGGTAGCAGCTGCATTAGATGTAACATGATCATGTGCCCATGCCGCTCGAGCTGGAGGGTCACGTTGACCCTGGGGGTCCAAATTCTGGGTCTGATGATGACCATGGACAGGAGAAGCATGCTGGTTTGGCTGTCTATGTTGGTTTTACGGCGTGGTATATGTAGATATCGACATCTGGCGTGTCACGACACCCTGGTTCCATTGGGCGGCGCCCGTCCCCGGCCTGGTGGGCTGAGGGGTCGTTGTTGGATTCTCATGTTGGCCTCCGCGATCGAAAACCCTGTTTTGCGATGATGTTGTTTTACGTGAACTGTCAGATTTTGGAGGTCCCGGGTTGCTCTCGACATCTCCGCAAATAAGCAGCAACGCCATAAAGCACGTGGTTAACCGAAAGGCGAGTTTAAAATTACTCCCAACGTGCACACACAGCACGTCATGCTTAAAAACAGACTTCTTCGATTGTGAAAAACATCCTATTTTGACCCTCCACTGGTCAATGCTAATCCCCATTGTTATTTTCGCACTTAAATTAATATAAATTGTCCAATTTTTGACGAGCATAGAAACACGCAGCCATCTTATCATGTTATTCATGCGGTACAAGTGTGTTTCATTGTTGTTATTCATGCGGTACAAGTGTGTTTCATTGTTGTTATTCATGCGGTACAAGTGTGTTTCATTGTTGTTATTCATCCGGAACAAGTGTGTTTTGTTTTTTTTCTCCGTTTTATTAAAAAAGAATGGCTAAATGGATGAAGGGTCAGTCCTACAACAAAAAGAGAATGACATGAATGGGGTTTATGCGTGTCATTTGGGTACTTCTGCAATTTGTTCTCCGTCTGGAATTTCAATCTATGAAGATAATAGTATTTGCTATTAAGGTTATTTGGACATGTAATACTTATTTTGTTCAATACAGAGTCCCCTTACCATCCATAGTCTATATATTATATATCATATACGATTTTTTGTGTGCCGGATCCCTATGTTACCATCTATCACATTCCTACCCTACCTCAGGGACCTTTGTTTGTATAGCTCACTACCTACCATCCACACCAATTTTGATCAGAATATTCACATCTCTCATCTAGTCTAGCACTCCAATGGTCGAAAAATCATTACAAATCATGTTTTTATCCTGACTGCAGACGAATTTCTGTGTTTTTTTTAAATTACACTACCGGTAATTCCGATTCCGATAGGTTCCCGTTATTATACTGCAAACTCTCAAAGCATTTTTCCTGGTCTATACTTTATTCGATACCTGGTATAATTTTCGTATGTCGTCTTCAACTAATTTCAATTAAAAAGCATGCCATACAGTGCAGCGGCAAATAAGCAGATTTATTTTGACCAGCATATTTCGACAAAAGCCCCATACAACAGAAAACACACACTAAAAATCATATTTTAAATTAGAATGCTATACAAATTTGATTTCACCAAACTACTTAATACATATTTTGGATATTAGAAATAGCCATACAAGACATGTCAAATGATAGCAAAATGGCTTTTATGCAAAGGAAGAATAGGTGCTCTTTAGAAATTACTCACTGAGGAGAGATACACACTATTTTAGTTGTATGTTACCCATGATGGCGGCGTTAACAACGCTGTCAGTAAACGAATATAAAACATACACTGTACTAACGAAAATAAAACGTATAATGACATCAAACAGGTAAATACTTGTTCCTTAAAAGTATATTTACGAACTCAGTATTTCTTTACGATGGTCTTATTTCTCCAATGTCAATATTTCAAACAAATGAATTGTAAACTGTACATTTTGTCAAAAAAAAGATGATAGAGTTGCCCCCCTTTTTTTTAAATATTGTGACTAACAATCGAAAGGAAAACATCGACACGATGTCACACGCATGCACTTCGTCTAATTTGTTTAAGTATCAATACTACCATTGAAAATAAATACAAAAACAACCAAAAGAAGGGAAAAAAACAGGTAAAATTTCAATTCGAAATATTACTGCAACTGAAATAATCCAACTGGATCCATTTCCATGACTTTATTAGTCCTCTTCATCTAAATGTCCACATAATTTCTAAGTAGCTGTCAACTGCACTTCTGTAGTGGTAAAACAAAACTTCAACAAATACTTAAAGTATATTTTGATTTTCAGAAAATGTTTCATGCATTATCATAATAGATTCTTGCCTTAGAGCCAAGCACATACATCCATTATGGCCTCAGGCGATATACACATGTTTAGTTGGAATAGGGTAACTCGCCTTTGAGTCGGACAGGTTAACGGTATAAGTCTATAATACAAAATTTGTGATCAAAGCCGGGACTCGGCTTCTGCAGGCTTTAACTATAATATCATGGGAGTCTATTTTACAAATAATTATTTGATTCCCAGCTTATTCTCATTGAAAAATAGTTGAATAACAATACCCATTGAATTCGCCCATGAGTCGGACACATTCGCCCTTAACACGGACACAGATTTGTATTAAGCATTTATTTGATTATCCTTTCCCTATTATTATTAAAGTGTAAATTGCACAGTAACAGTCCTGTGTTGATTTTTTAAGTGTATAATTTTGTCAGCATGTTGAGGAAAATATGTTATAAAAAGAGGAAAATTGACATGGTCACTTGAAGTGTCTATCAGACTTTTACAACAACGTAACCATTTGTAGCACTGGGGGTAACAAAGAAAAGTACAGAAATGCAAAGATAAAACATCAGACATTCCCAAAAGTGCAGGACCGTCGGACCTGACCGACATTTTTAAGACAGGTCGGATTGAAAATGCTATGTTGCCGGTCCCAATGTTCGGTCAATAATTACTGAGAAGAAATTTATTTATTTCATAGAATGAAAAACTGAAAATCAAAGAGAGCTTACAAGAAATATGAGCGGTAAAAATCACATCGTATTTTTGTTAACATGCATGAAATGTTCCTGCCCATGCGCACCAAACACTTCCGAGTAAATATGTCAATATTTTTTACGGTTTCATGAACACACGTTCTGCAACTCAGACTGTTATTTTCGGGGCATACACAGTTTGTTCTCCTTCAGTTTTACGCGTTACAGTGCTTTTTCATTGATTTGTACATCTTTGTGGCCAGTTTATTGACATTTGTAGTAAAATTCTGAGTTGGCATATAATTTCGCGACCGGGAATTAGTTGTCAATGACATTTTCGTAGTGCCAGTAATTGCTTTGTGCTTTTAAAACTAAGTATGTTTAATTATGTTTTTGATCTCCCACATACGTTCTGTTGTTTTATGTACTTCATTGATTCCTTACAAATATAGTTGTGATTGTATTTGTACAAATAGTTTATTGACATTCTTTGTTGACTTCAGTCACTGTCACAGTCTTTTAAATATCAGCAATGCTTATTTTCTTAATGTGGGGAAAAGGCTGGGCATTCAATTTTATGGGGGAAATATCCACAAAACTAAGAAAGGGGAACATTTTCTCCAAGGTCAACTTAAAATTTTGGGAATTTTGCACAATTTTAAAGTAATTAAGTATGATGAAGGGGCCTTTCTCTTGTGTGAAGGGGCCTGCAGTGCTAAAGAAGAAAAAAAGCGCTGATCAGTATCTGAAAACTTTTGTTTGCACACGAGTATACAATAATTGTATTTTCAATTTAGAAATTGCTCTTTGTTTTAACTAATTTTTGGTTTAATTAGTTTAATTAGTTTTCTTTAACGGTGAAAATTACATAGATAAAAATGTCAGACTCAAGGGCGAAATCTACTCAAGGGCAAGTTACCCTACCCCCATTCATATTGGACAGTTATTGTATCAAATCCAGGGAATAATCTACATGCGCATCCCGCGTCTATGACGCACAAATATCGAAATAGATGCATAGTTTTGAAATATGTGCGTCCACTCGGACGCATTGCTGAAATGAATCCGTTAATGCATACCAGGCTTTGCGAAATTGCCTGTCCGCCGGTCCTGACCGGCAGATTTCCACTTGGACCGGCAGGTTTAACAAGAATGTCGGTCCTGACGACTGGCAAACTGTAAAATGAATGCAAACAAATCTTTTTTTTCAAAATTGTGAATTCTAAGAGCAAACCCCTTACTACATCATGAAAATGAAATTGCTTATTGTTAACCAGGTTTTCCGAAGGAAAAAACTGGTTATTAGATTGGCGAATGCGGGCGGGCTGGCGGGCGGGCGGAACAAGCTTGTCCGGGCCATAACTATGTCGTTCATTGTCAGATTTTAAAATCATTTGGCACATTTGTTCTTAACTTCACCATCATTGGGTGTCGCGCGAAATAATTACGTCGATATCTCCAAGGTCAAGGTCACACTTTGAGTTCAAAGGTCAAAAATGGCCATAAATGAGCTTGTCCTGGCCATAACTATGTCATTCATTGTGAGATTTTAAAATCATTTGGCACATTTGTTCACCATTATGGGACGGTGTGTTGCACGAAAGAATCATGTCAATATCTCCAATGTCAAGGTCGCCACGACTTAAAATATTGTAACGAGCCGAGCGGTTCTTCTTTTTCTTTTCCTTAACGCAATGTGATAGCGGGCCTAGTCTTGGTATTAAACCTACTTTTCTTTCATTAAGTTGTATTTAAACATTTTAAATAAAATGGACTCTGTTAAAATAAACTGAAGATAATAGCCTGAGTCATTTAATGACTCTCAAATAATAATTATAATAAACAACCAAATAAAATTCAACACATTTTTATTCTTAACTAACTTGCATCAATAGTACATCAATGCATTCAACAATTTATCATAAATAATACAATTCTCAAACTCACATTTACAATGCTCAATCAATCTTAAAACTGTAGGATTAAATATCCCTATGCCTTAGTCTTAAATCTTATTCAAAAACTCTATTATATGCAAAAATATGAATAATGTTTCTAAATTACTTTTAATAAAAATGCCTAAAAATAATATTTATTAGAGAAAAATTTAGTAATAAGAATGTGCCTTTAATTCCAAAAAAATCAGTGTCCCTGACTGTGAAATTACCAGGGTTTATATACTAGGGCTCCGAGCAGGTCCGAGCCTTGCGTGGTCATAACATTAATCCGAGCAATAACTCAACCGCGCACCATCCGCGCGTCTTCCGAGCGTAACCAATCACCTCAAAATAAACAGAGTTACCGCCTTAAGTTTAAACAGTAAAAACTTTATTAAAATGACTGGAAATGTTTCTTTAAGTATTATAATAAGGTTTAAAACATATAAATACACATGACTGTAATTATTTGATAAAAATCAAACCTTCGCATGATGTATAAATCTAGTACGAAAATACGAGATTTAACTGTCTGCTGACAAAGTTGGCAGAGGTCGTCAATGTACACTACCCATAATTCAACCAATTTAAGGTTAAAAGTCACTTCCTTTAAATATGGCGACTATCCAAACATGTGATTGTAGTGACCAACAAAATGGATTTTACACGGATATGAACCATACAAACGGATATGAACCATACAAACGGTAAATTAAGCATAGTAGATGTTGATAATAAGATGTTTAGTTTTGAATGCAATAAGAAATAACACTTGACATAGAGTTAAAATGTAAAACATGGTCATAAAAACAAACATGTTCTCGTGACCTATTTAATAAAAATGTCAACAATGGGTCATGACATTATATTTTCTTTTAAAAACAAACTTACAAAGGGGGTTAATTTTGTTTGTTCATTTCAAAAGTTCAGTTTGAGTTTTCTCCCTTTATCAGATTTTTTTTCACAATGAAAACCTGGTTTTGTGACAATTTTGTCCCTTGTTTTGATGTTTGCAATAACTTTGTAACTTACAATTAGCAAATCCAACTGGTTACACAACACCTACTTCAAACTGAGTCGCAAAATCGGCAACTGTGTTCTAACAAAAAAGATCTAGATAGCTTTGACATATTTTTCGAGTAGATAAGGACATTAAAATATGAATTTCTTTATGAAGCATGGCTTTAAAAAGGTTGTTTATTAAATATTAACAATGTTTTAGTGATATCTTTATAACATGCACTAGTGCTGCAACAATACGCCAAAAACCGTATTGCAATATATTGTCATTTCAAAAACCCGTATTTCAATATATCGCAATATATTGCTTACTTGTACCAAAATTATAACTTGCCAATTACCTGATAATCCCGTATATTCCAGTTTTAAAGCAAATTCTGGTATATATTTACTATAAATGTGCTCAAGAATAACAAGAAACACAAACATTCGCAAATTTTCTTAAGTATCAAATACATTTTGGCATTCATTACTATTTAAAGATGTGATGAAATAACGTCCAACTGGGGCGTTTTTTTCCAATGAACACGCGTAATTCACCTGACGTGATGTTCCCATTTTTAACAACACAAAATACACCAATACTTTCCATGCCACGTTCTACATGTCTGTATAATTTTCGCGCGCTTTTTTTGAGACAAAGGATAAAGCACTTTTTATTTGACGCTAGAATTTTTTATTGTCGCATTAGCATTAAAATTTGGAAGAGTAATTCCGAAGTTCGGAATACAAATTTAATAATGCTCAATTCAGAATCGAACAAAACATTTACAGCTGTGCGCAATTAATTCAACGGTAATCTGTTTAAAAGCATCGAACGAATGCTCCGATGTAACAACGCTACTCCGTATAATACACTTTCAGAATGCTATTTTTACGGATTTTTTTTTTTACACTGCTTTGTTTTGTTTACCTAAATGTTATCCTTATTTCGAATGGCTTTTCTGGACAAAATGTGAATGAATTTTTGTTCGTACCGGTATGATGAAAATCGTATTGCAATACAATATGCGAATTGCATATTGCGATATATACCGATAAACCGGTATATTGTTGCAGCACTAACATGCACTCGTCATAGGTCTCCAAAAATGTTATCATTTTACATTGTACAGGTAAGTGTCTGTTAACAGCCATTTTATTTTTGATATTTCTTCTTACTTTAGTTTACTTGGTTAAAATCCCTAACTTCAAAAAGAAGATTGATTAAGTGTGTGACATTGAAGAAGATTGTCAAGGCAATCATGATGAATTGATTAACAGCGAAAAACTATTAACTTATTAGGATTAAAAAAGCATTGTGCTAGCAGTGGCTTATTGAGCTAAATAAAGGGTTTATGTTAATGTACATAGTTTTTAGTGCTGCAACAATACGCCAAAAACCGTATTGCAATATATTGTCAGTTCAAAAACCCGCATTTCAATATATTGCAATATATTGCTTACTTGTACCAAAATTATAACTTGCCAATTACCTGATAATCCAATATATTCCAGTTTTAAAGCAAATTCTGGTATATATTTACTATAAATGTGCTCAAGAATAACATGAAACACAAACATTCGCATATTTTCTTAAGTATCAAATACATTTTGGCATTCATTACTATTTAAAGATGTGATGAAATAACGTCCAACTGGGGCGTTTTTTTCCAATTAACACGCGTAATTCACCTGACGTGATGTTCCCATTTTTAACAACACAAAATACAACCATACTTTCCATGCCACATTCTACATGTCTGTATAATTTTTGCGCGCTTTTTTTTGAGACAAAGGATAAAGCACTTTTTATTTGACGCTATAATTTTTTATTGTCGCATTAGCATTAAAATTTGGAAGCGTAATTCCGAAGTTCGGAATACAAATTTAATAATGCTCAATTCAGAATCGAACAAAACATTTACAGCTGTGCGCAATTAATTCAACGATAATCTGTTTAAAAGTATCGAACGAATGCTCCGATGTAACAACGCTACTCCGTATAATACACTTTCAGAATGCTATTTTTACGGATTTTTTTTTTTACACTGCTTTGTTTTGTTTACCTTGTTATCCTTATTTCGAATGGCTTTTCTGGACGAAATGTGAATGAATTTTTGTTCGTAACGGTATGATGAAAATCATATCGCAATACAATATGCGAATTGCGTATTGCGATATATACCGATAAACCGGTATATTATTGCAGCACTAATAGTTTTGTTGTTGTTTTTTTTGGTCCGGCTAAATTTTCTCCTGCAGATTTTTTCCAATTTTACCAAGCCTGGCATACGCCAATCACGATAAGTACAAACCATCTCAGGTATGAGTCAAAAGTGTAGCGATGAACGTTGAAATTAACCGAATGAGGCTTGAAGACTGCAACAAGTTTTTTGATTGGCTCTAGTTGAGCTGCTGCTGTATAATACAAATCAATTATAATCGACCTTTTAAATATAGTGTGTTATGATATTTTCTAGAGTCCCCGGATTAAAGGCCTGCTTTAAGGTTTTGTAACTTATAGTCATAAATAATACAGAAATAATGCCTCCGAAATAAGGTGTTGAAGCTAGATCCAAAACAAACAACTCTAAACTTATATAATGTAGGTCAACAGCTCGCAATTCGGATGTAAATAATAATATTATCAGGTTCGCAATTCGGATATTAACAATGCTATTATCATTGACTTGAAACAAGTTGAAATGTTGTAACAGCAAGGTTACATTCATGTAAAAGACGACACTGTTATAGCCTATGTGATGGCATTAACAAGATAGTGATAACTCTGAATTTGTTTTTTGGTTTCAAAACTCACTGTTTTTGAGATTATTAAAAGTTTAATGCAAAATATAATTATTGAGCTAGTGTCATTTAGACTCATTTTCTTCATTTCTTGGTATCTTTAAAAAATTGGGACCCATTCTTTTTCAAGTTGGACGCATTAATTTTGGCCTGGGGCTCATTGGTCTAAAATATGCAAATTCAGGGACCCATAGATAGTAAATTTTAGATTATTCCCTGCAAATCTTTGAATAGTATTTGAATCAAATTTATAAGATTAGTTGGCCTAATGCCTTTTGCTATTGAGTACTCTCCCTTTCTGGTGTGACATCTTGATGCAAGGAAACCAGGCATGTAATAAATGTTATTGCATGTGTTTATAGAGCAATTGGCTTTGAGTGGTTAAACACGTAGTTAATAAACTATTTTGACATTGATTTCAAGGGAATCAATAAAATCTGTAAATGGAAATGTTTTAATGTTTGATTGTTTGAATTAATTTAGAAATGCTGTTACCGTATTTTTCGGGTTATATGTCGCACCGGAATGTAAGACGCATCCCCTTTTTTTAAACATTTTTTTTTCCCATACATAAGACGCTCGGGGGTACATGACGCACATAAATCATCATGGAATATTCCCAAATATGCATTCACACATGTTAATCCATTAAATGTTTAATCCTCTTTCGTGTTTTATTTAAGATAGAAGATTCATCTTAATACGGTGCAGCCATTTGTTCTCTCACATGTTCATTGTCTTTATATAATTTCTCCATTAAATTTATTTGAACGCATTATTTTAAACAACAACATCATTCAGAACAATGTATTACTGGTAATAATTGACCATATCTGCAAGCCGTTGCATTCGCACATGTTTATCTGTTTTGTCAAAACATCGCAGTCTAAACACTACTGATCATGTTTTCACAATTACCAAAATTAAATCCAGTCTTGACCAGATTTTCCTGTAAATCAGTACACAGAACATTATCTGTTTCATAAATAAACTACCTAAATGACCGTAACGTCAAAGATACAGCATTCTCCTCACTACACAGTTTTTTCTTCAACAGTGTATGACACCCACGCTAATTTTCGCGCGCTTTCCAACTGAACAAAAGAAAAGTACATGAGCAATAGATGTGGCTAGCGTAAACGTCGCGTTAGCAATAAAATTGGAAAATACAAATCTAATTATGCGCATTTGATAATACAACAAAATAAAATAAAAAACAATTATTGTGTATTAAACTGCATTTAGGCTATAAATGCAGCATTTGCTGTTTCATAAAAAATAAATGTACCATTTTCTAAAAATTGTATTTTTGCACAACTTTTGTAGCATAAGTATACCGGCATTCATAAATTGGTAACACGAGCATTTATGATGAATATTAAAATGAGGCCTGTTATGAGAAGGGCTAATATTCTTATCGTGATAATCTTAACACAAGTGTGCAGACGTGTGGTGTAACTGGCTTACCAATAAACGCTTTTAATCCACACTGGGGACATCATTCGTCTCCCATGGAGAGATTATGATCGTTCATCTATCGCAGATGGTTAAAGGGTATTTGAGATCTCATGTTTGCAGACATGTGGTATCGCAGGCATACCAATAAACGCTTGAAATAAATTGTTGTAAAATTCGTAAGGTTAGCTAGTAAAATAAATTTAGCAGACGACTACTTTTTTGTTGCATTGTTTTATTGATGTTACAGTACTGTATAGTACACCAATAGTATTGTTAGAAGTGTGTAACCGACTTTGTGTTAAATAAAATTGTGTTACAAAAACAGCGAAACTTACTGGTAATGGTTATCAAACTCGCGGATTTATGCAATTCTGACTTAAAAATTTGACATTTTGACTTTAGAAAAATTAATTTTGTACATACATAAGACGCTCCGGGGCATACGACGCATATGTAACTTTTGTCTGTAAAAAAGTCACGTCTTATACCCCGAAAAATACGGTACTTTTTTTCTTAATATGACGATAATCGGTCATCAGAGGATAACTTAATTATTTCCTCTTCAAAAAAGTTCTACATAAATTGCATTGTGAAGCAGACAAATGTACTAGTGTTAACACAGCCAAGTTCAATGTAGTAATCTCCCTTTGCTTTGATTACACCTGAATTAGGTTACCCATGCAAATTATCAACACTATTACAGTTTACATGCACAAACATCTCTTGCATGGCTAAACAGTGTGCGAATGAACACAATTGACATGGATTTAATGGCAATAAAATAGTTTCTTGAAGGAAAATCATTTAATGCTGCATTGTTGGGATTAGTTCAGAGATTATGTCAACTGTTTCTGTAAGTCACCAGAAATAGGTCACTGGGGATTATCTTTTCTGCCAAATACAGTCTTATGAGTCCCAATAGTCCAGTGCCTTCCCCAGGAATTTTTTCAGGCGCCCCGGGGCCGATCGGGGGTGGGTTCGGGGTGTCCCCTCCCAACGTTTTTTTTATTATTTAACGTGTCAATTCACGTTCTGTGGTGCGTTATAACTCAAAGAAAAACAGCGTCAAAAGACGTCATTTGGTGCGCTATGACTCTTCAAAAAAATCTCCCAGTCATTTAAAAATATATTTTTCTATATTGTTTAATTGTTTTAAAACTTTTCCGCACAGATAGTAAAATCCCGACTCGAACGATTCCCCAATACATCCGTTTCAACCCGACTCTATTACTGTATACTTACTATTTTTCAAGTTTCTATTTATTACCCGATAATCCCGTTTATTCCGTTTTTATCAATCTCTTTCTGGTAAATATTTACGATAAAAGCTTTCAGTTATTTCTTTAACACAAACCTTGCCATTTTTTAAGTGACTATTTATAGATGATTTGATGAAATATTGCCTCTGAATATGCGTCAATCCCCTGACCTGTTGTGGGCTTGTTAAAACGCTCAATACACGCCATTTGTATGCAATAGATGCGACGTTGTACATGCTGCATAATTTTCGCGCTCTTTTTAATTGAGAAAAAGATTCGACACAAAATAAATTTGCACTGCTAATTTGAAGCAAAAATATTTAACCTTGCGGTAACATTTACATTCGGAAGTGTGTTTCGGATTAAAAACGCGTTAACATCGACTTACGGGAATGGGTTTCGGATTACAAATTTAATCAGTCCCATTTGAGATTTCAACAAATATTAACCGTTGCGTTATAAATTCAACAATAATTTGTTTAAACACTTTACGAGTCGAATAAATGTTTTAACGGAATTATGCATGAAATTCACGTTGTCCACGAGGATAACGGCCGGTTGCCATCATCAGTCTTCTAACTATCGATTATCGGACGAAACATTTGCAAGTGTGCGTAATTAATTCAACGAAAATTTGTTAAAGCGCATTACGTGTCGAATAAATGTCAGAAAAACGAGGTGAATCAGTTCTATAAATGGACATGTTGAAATATACATGTACTGGAATTAAATAAATTGTTATCACATAATTGTAACCGGGAGTCATTTGCACAACTTACTCGCTATAATAATTAATTGTTTACCACTTGCAATTAATTTCTCGTATTAATTATGAGTCATAGGTAACACTTGTTTACAGTAAAAAGGTGTGATGATGATGCCCGAAACCGTCTTTAATGTTCTGTACTGTACTAATTACCGGTTTTATATTACTCAAATGGTACAACTTCTTGCTAATCAAGCTGCGATAAACTCTTACTTCATGCCCGACGTCAATCAAAAATAATGGTCGATAGTTAACCCCGCCCTCATAAGCATTCGCGTAACCGATTGGACGATGAACTTCACAGCGTCAGTCGTTGAAGCCGCGTCAGTATGCGTCGGCAAGTAGCATTTCGCCGCGAAACTTCGCATCTGTCCGCCGAGGCATGCCGCGATCCGCGACATGATGCCAAGTCGATGCGCATCATGAAATAAAAAATCTTTTTTAAATTATTAGTTACATGTAGTTAACAAATTTTGAAAGAACAATTATACTATTAATTAAAATCATAATAAATTTATTGTGCGCGGATTGTATTAGCATATACATGTAAGCGTAGTTAATGTGTCTGGCCAATTAAGTTTGTTTCCTGCCCGCGGTGTATGTATTTCACACATAAACAAGGTCACGTAATTATGTTTTCGCTCATACAAGTGGTCAAGGCTCCAGAATATGGTGGATTTATAAATAAATTGCATTTTGATTTTGCTATTATATTTAAGCTGAGAAAATTAGCAATTTGAAGCCACATTAATAATAAAGACGGTGACAACGTATTTGTTGTTTTGTTAATTATCAGCTTATTATAACTATTGTTTGAATATAATATATAAAATATATAAACACGTTTTTTTTTGTTCATATTATACAGTAAATATCGCTACTAATTACCTAATAATCCTGTATATTCCAGTTTTAAAGCAAATGCTGGTAAATATTTACGATACACAATCATTCTCGCTTTTTCCTTAAGTATCAAATACATTATTGCAGTTGTTACTATTTATAGAGATGATGAAATAACGTCTAATCGGGGCATTTTTTTCCACTGAAGGCGCAATTTACGCCTGACGTGTTCATGTATTTATACAACACAATATACACCCAAACTTTCCAAACGACGTTCTACATGTCTGCATAATTTTTGCGCGCTTTTTATGAAACAAATGATATTTTAGCACTGTTTATTAAATTGAGGCTAGAATTTGCCAAAGGTCGCGTTAGCATTAAAATTCGGAAGTGTGTTTCGGATTACAAATTTAATAATGATAATCGAACGAAACATTAACAGTTGCACGTGATTAATTCTACGCTACACATACATGTTTGTACATGTAGGTGGATATCTTTTCACTCGATCCGCCGCGTACGTATGCGGCGGATTTACTCCGCGAAAGTACGCGAGGTTAATACAGACTCAGTGTCGTTGCGCGGATTGATGCCGAGTGCCAAGGCGATACGCCGCATGGACACACGATTTGGCCGCCGTGTACTAATAATCTGGCCGTGGCATAGCCCCGGATTCTGTTTGTGCCGCGTTGGCTGTACTGTAAATATAGATTGTTAGATGTATAATATTCATGTGATTGAACAATTTTTTTGCCTATAATAATTATAGTTAAATTTATCGACATTATAATTTTTAATTTCATAACATATGTCTTTTTCACAAATAGAAGTAAACAAATTTGATGTGCATTTCAATTTGAATTGGATAAATGTATGGTATTTCTACCTTTGTATTCGTCCATGAAGCGTCATGATTAAAGCATCGCAAAAGAGCAACAAACATTATTTCCATGGGCAGAAATGCATGAACACTAATAAGTGGCATTCAAAAGATCAACACAGGTAGCATTTTGTTTCAATTACAAAATAAACCACAACATTTTTTTGTGGAATCAGTCTCAGTCAAATCAAACTTAACACAACACTCATCAAATTCCATTGATACAAGATTTTAAATTAGAAACAATATTGCACTATTTTTCATCAATTAGATGTTCAACATTTCAACACTCTGATTTTTAATCTGCATTGTTTTTTCTTTCTTACCAACATTCATTCTATGCATGCAGCAATCTGAAAAATATAATATTGTTTTAATAAATCTCATTGAATCAGATGTTATACCTTACATGGAATAGCTAATGAGAAGGAATGTTATGTTTGAAAGCACACTATGTACACTTTCGTGTGCCCTGGGAAAAAAGCATGAAAAGAAACCAAGGGAAATGACTCAAAAACTATGTCAGTAGCACTACTGAAAAATGCAAAATGTATATGGCTCTTGAAGAGTCAAGGAAAACACAAAGCACAAGTATTTTCCTCAATCTTAATTTTTTAGCTTTTAGGGATTACATGTATGTCATGGTCCTGTGTCCGTAGTGCGTGCGTGCGTTAACTTTTTCTTTAAATATCTTCTTCTCCTAAACTACAAGTCCAATATTGATAAAACTTCTCACAAATGTTCCTGAGGTGAGCCTCTTTCAAATTGTTCATATTATGCCACTGGGGTCAAATTTGACCCTGGCCCTGGGGGTCAATAAATTGATCATTTGCTTATATAAAGCCTATTTTGTGCATACTTAAAAAATCTTCTTGTCCATAACCATTGGACCTATTGCTACCACATTTGGTATGTAGTGACATTTAATAGTTCTCTTCTTTGTTTGTTCAAATTATGTCCTTGGGGTCAAATTTGACCCTGCCCCGGGGGTCACAAAAATGAACATATGCTTATATAAAGCCTATTTTGTGCGAACTTTAAAAATCTTCTTGTCCATAACCGTAGGGCCTAGGGCTACCAAATTTGGTATGTAGTGACATCTAATAGTTTTCTACTTAGTTTGTGCAAATTATGCCCCTGGGATCAAATTTGATCCTGCCCTGGGGGTCACAAAAATGAACAAACGCTGAAATAAGGCCTTTTTTGTGCAAACTTTACAAATCTTCTTGTCTATAACCGTATGGTATAGGTCTACCAAATTTGGTATGTAGTGACATATTATAGTCATCTACCAAGTTTGTTCAAATTAAGCCCCTGGGATCAAATTTGACCGTTCCCCAGGGGTCACAAAATTGAACATATGCTTATATTGGGCCTATTTTGTGCAAACTAAAAATCTTCTTGTCCATAACCATTGGGACTATGTTTACCAAATTTGGTATGTATTAAATTTTTAAAGTTCTCTACCAAGTTTTTTCAAATTTTGCCCCTGGGGTCAAATTTGACCCTGCCCCGGGGGTCACAAAAATAAATATATGCTTAAATAAGGCCTATTTAACACCGCAGTAACGTTGTCCATAAATAAAAATGCTCACCCTTCCAACCCTTCCTGTGGGAGAAGGGATAGAAAGAGAAAGTCACATGCTTGAGTACATTTCAACACATGCGCATTGCATGCTTTTTTCGCATAAAAAAAACAGTGGAGCGATACAGGGCCATCATGGCCCTCTTGTTTTGCATTCTAAATAAATCACAATTTTATGCAAGTTATTTTATTTTAGTTTTGTAATAACATATCATTAATCTTCAATTTAACTTTAAAAAACTGTATCGGGGGATTATGATCAAAATAGTCTTCCCGCATCCTCCCGAAAAAATATATTGCATCTGTGCACTCATAAATGTTAGATCATATAAGTAATGTTGTTTAATAACCTGACCATTAAACACGTAAATGTATAAAGCTTTAATCAAGCCGTCGTTCAGCAGTGGAATCGTTACATCACCTTATTAATGCATTGCATTCCAACTGGAAGGTATCAAGGTCAGTTCGCGGTGTGGTACAGAAATCCTTAAATCGCTTTAACTATGTGCTCTTTAAGTTTATTTTGATAACAAATATATTACATGTATATAAAGTTATTTGGTGATATTTTTATGGTATGTCAATTAAAGATTCTTAATATCTTTTCAACAGTTGAAAGATAAGTACAAATGTATCAGTTTTGATTAATTTAATTAGAAATATTCAACGGTATAGACAAATTTATTAAACATGAGTGCTATGACTTGCTAAACTATTAATAATGGAATCAAATAACAATGTCCGATAAACCCAAACAACAGGTCTGTTCGAAGAATATGCGTATAACTATTTCAAATATGTACGGGGTGATTACTGTGTTGTCGGCTGGCCTACATGTATATGCTTTCATTTATGTTCAGTCTTCTTGTGTCTTTCTAATCTGTATAAATGTTTCTGATTAATAACATCTAATAAAGGTAAATAAGCCACCAAATCTGGCGCAACACCCACTAATTGATTTGTGTGTAATGCAGCTAAGAACTTTGAAAAAAAAGGCATTCTTTACTTTCATAGATACTTTTGATCGTTCATCAACACCGACCACAATCAATGCCATATATCTTTTAAAATGTATTTCTTGTTTTACCTTTTGGAGAAAGGTGTGGGGACCTTCTGTCGGGGAATTTTAAAACAAAAGGGGATTTTTTGTTAAAAAGAATGACTACATGTTTATATCCTACTTTGCTATATACCATTTATCAAATGCTTTGGTGCAAATGCTAAATAAGATTATTTTTCATTATGCTAAAAATTAATTTAATGGCAACAATGGACAATATTACTCATACAATATAAAAAATGTTTTTATTTTTGTCATTTCTTAGCTCGACTATTATACACTGTAACTGCAATATAGTGCGGTCCGTTATAACGCTGTGTCCAATATAACGCGGGGGGTCCTTGGATCCCGTTTTTTCTCCAACCATTCATTTCTGATTCAAATTCATGTTATGCAACTACTTGTATTTTCAGACAATTCAAAGAAGCCGGCAATCACAGCTAGATTGCTTTATCCGTTCGTTTAACTGATTTTAATCGATTAGAGGTTAAACGACACTCAACAGCTAATTGGTGTTAATCTGTTGTGTAATGTCAATAAAGGTGTGAAAACTCGCGAGTCCGTGTTTATTACACGTATTCCCTATCAGAGCGGTTCGGTGCGCGAATTTCAATAAGGTAAGTGCCAGCGAAATAATTATCAAATTAAAGTTATTTAAAACGATTACCTGTTTATGTTTTATATTTATCGTGTACTGTATTTCATTGTATAAACTATGGCTGTGTAAGTGTGTTATCGTTTATTATATCATAAATATATGCTATACAAGCTTGATACATAAAAAGATCTTTGTGTATGTTTAATGTTTCAGTAGGTTTATGAAAAGTAAATTAAAAAATCCTGACGATTTATTTACATGCTAACGCAGTGTAATTGTTAAGAGATTCACTTAAATATTTGCCTGTTATCAGAAAGTCCACGGAAAGTACGTTTTTTACATGCTGCCTATGACGCAATTAAACATTACTTTGTACATGTATCGTATTGCATTCAATCTAAATTTAAGTTCGCTCGTCCAATGAAAGCTGTGTCCCATAATGCGCTGTACTATTTTTCTGAAAAATGGCTTAGGCATATGAATTTGTTTACGAAATTTGTAAACATATTTCTTGTAATAAATGTTTAACATTATTTTTTCTTAAGTGATGTTGTAATTATATTGGATTATCGGACAAATATGCACATTAGAAAAGCGGTATATATACTGTTATCGTTCGATTCGATTTATATGCATGTATTTGCGGATGACAACACAGCATGAAAATATAAATAAATAAGCTCAAAACTTATAACGCTGTCCGTTTATAACCCTGGTGCGTGGCTTGGACCCCGTCATCCGTGTTAAATTGGAGTTACAGTGTATATGAAATATATATAGTGGAGCTATCCTACTCATCCCCACGTGCGCGTGAGCCTTGGAATGTTAAAGTTTGCGTACCACCTCAAATATTGTCTATGTCCCTTGACATTTTGCTTTCATATTTTGCATACTTCTTAACCAACATGACCCCAATATAAAAACAAGAGCAGACAACTCATCCTTCAAGGTAAAAGGTCAAATGTATGCCTTCAAGGCAGAGTCAAAACTCTAACCTTGGTCATAAATTTTGCAATATTGAAAATTGCAACTTTATATTTGGCATGCATATGTATCTCACTGAGCTGCACATGTTGAGTTGTGAAAGGTTAAGGACATCCTTCAAGGTCAAAGGTCAAATTTATAGCTTCTAAGCGGCGCAACAGGGGGCATTGTGTTTCTGACAAACACATCTCTTGTTCCACTTAGAATATGCATATTATTGATAAAGCTATGTCTATATATATATATATATATATAGATATATATATATATATATATATATATATATATATATATATATATTTATATTTTAAAAGATCATCTTATAATTACTACACCCCCACATTATACCCCCCTCTACACTGCCCCCCCCCCCCCCAAACAAAAAGATTTGTTTGCCCCCTTTCAATGAAAAGGGGGCACATAGTGATCGGACTGTCCGTCCTTCCATCACACTTTGCGTTTAGGTTTCGAAAAATGCTCATAACTTCTATGTCCCTTGAGATATAACTTTCATATTTGGTATGCATGTGTATATGGACAAGGCCTTTCCATACGCACACAATTTTTCACCCCTTTGACCTTGACCTTGAAGTTAGGGTCCGCATTTAGGTTTTGAAATCTGTGTTTAGGTTTAAAAAAATGTTCATGACTTCTATGTCCCTTGAGATATAACCTTCGTATTTCTTATGCATGTGTATGTGGACAAGGCCTTTCCATACGCACACAAATTTTTACCCATGTGACCTTTACCTTGAAGTTAGGGTCTGCGTTGAGGTTTTCGAAATCTGCGTTTAGGTTTAGAAAAAAGCTCATAACTTCTATCAAGTGTTTATAGGGGGCATAAGTCATCCTATGGTGACAGCTCTTATTTTTATTAAGAAAGTTACGCCGATATTCGGCGTCTTCCCCTACCAGAATTTTTTCCCCCAAAATACAATTTCCCCTCCAAGAATATCATTTTTCCCCAAAACATATTATTTTACCCTCAAAGAAATGTTTTTTTCCTTTGGGTCGGTCGACATATATCCAATTTTGACCATGTACAAAGATCTTGCTCTCTCTCTCTGCCAACGAACACACAAAACTGGGCACCCCAGTGATTCTAAATATAGCAATTAAATTACGTCATGGAAATTTTATCTGGGCAACTAACCATCAGTGTTTTTTTTTCACAAATAGGGGATTGGTGGCTGGGCCGGTCCAAAGGAAAAAAAACGTGTCGTTTTTTAGGAAATGGGGAAAATAAAAAAAAAACTCTTTTATATGTTATGATAATGATTATACATGTATGAATACACATGTTTGTATGAATGTAATATTTACAGCTGATTTTCTCTGTTCTTTCTCTTAAATATATATCAGTTATTTTTTTCAACAGTATAGTTTCAGACAGTTCAGCCTTCATGCACAGTCTCAGTTTTCCTAGCCATTTTGAGTCTAAATCGGTATTTTTTATTGAAAGAAAGGGCAAATTTAAGCATGTTTTATCATACTCCAGTCGGTCTATTTTTAACCTAGAAAAAATTGCAAAAGAATTTATTCCGTGTGGGTCGTATTCTCATACGTCTTATTAATTCATAGTGTTTTTTTCAAGTCTCAACTCAATGGGGAAAGTGTTAAAATTCAACGTTGAAAATGGCGAAAAATGCGAAGTTTTATTATGTCCCATGTAGTACACCATACGGTTTCTTCCAATAAATTTGACGTCATTAAGTGACGTGAAACAGTTCAATATGGCGGGCAAAGTCAGTTGAAAGTTCTGATCGATGTGGAATCAACTGTGATTTGACGTTATAAAGACAGTAAGTAGAAGTTTTGTTTTTCAAACGATGTGAATTGTAATATTTCAATATAGAGCAATGCTTAATGGTGCCGCTGTTTTAGCATAAATCTAGTTGAAAGAAGATTATAAGAATATCAGAGCCCTCTTAAAAGACATGCATCATCAAGTTATTGAATTGAGGCGTTTATACATCTTTGTAGACTTTTTTTCATATAAAATACACATGGAGAGTTGATATTTACCAAAGGCATCCTAAATACATGAAAAAAACTTTTTTTGACAACTTATAAACCGAGGTCTGCACAATTTTTAAAACTACGGAAGCGTGTTTGTGTCAAAAATCGCAAATTTCGGGGAATATGAGTTCTTAGTTTTTCGCATTTTATGTATATTCTTTGATTTAAACAAGTTCATTAAGTACATGAAATTGCTAAATATTAAATATTATCTATATTAACACCATTTCAGGTCACTGCATCAGTGATATACAGCATGTGAGAAGACCAGCAGATCATGTAGTTTTTGCCATCTTTCTCATTCAGCACGGTATGTTACATTAACTGAACAATCGATTTTATGAAATATTTCATGTATTATAATCAGAAAAAAAGATAAGTTAAAAGTATAATTATACTGCTAGTCCATGATATTTGGATTTTGTCTTTTCACAAGTGGTTATTAACACTATGCCACTCATGCCACCCAGCAGTTTGTACTTATTTACATGTATACTGAAGAATGTTACTATATAAAGAACATATATTTCACGATCGAGTCGGTCACGAAAAATGCAACCAACACTGATTCAAAACGCCGGGCGGCTTTTATTGGAAGTAACACAAATCATTATTTAACGTTATTCTACTTCAGTTACAGTGGTATGTATTACAATTATATTAAAATATATTTATGCAAACATTATTTTTGTTGCAGGACAAGGTATGATGGATGACCAGGCGAACAGCAGAATATTAAGATCGGACGAGACTTTTGATATTAAGTCTGACTGCTTATTCTGTGCTAATTATGCTAAATCGGACAAAAAGAAAAGGGGTGGGGATGTATGGGATGTCAAAACTTTTGACTTTCAAGAAACTATAATAAAGAAATGTAAAGAAAGAAATGACCTTTGGGGTATATCAGTGCTTGGAAGAATTGAGCACATCATAGATCTGCCTGCTGCTGATGCAGTTTACCACCAGACATGTAATACAAACTTCCGGACTGGAAAAGACATACCTTTGAAATATCGTTCAAATAAAAGACAAAAAACAAGTTCAAAAAGTCCAGGAAGGCCTGTTGATAAGAACCAATTGTTAGCGTTTCAAGAAGTTGTGAAATATGTAGAAAGTTCGGAAGGTAAAGTCATATCAGTGAGTGACCTCGTCCAAAAAATGACTGAACTCTGTGGTGACAAGTCTTACAGTACAAAACATATGAAAAACAAACTGATAGAACACTTTGGTACTGATATTGTTATCGGAGAATTAGATGGTTAAAGTGACATTATAACCTTAAAGATTACAGCTTCATATATCATTCATAATTTTCACAAGAGTCAGATAAATGAGGCATCAAATGAACGAGAAAATATCTTGTTTACAGCAGCTAAACTTATCAAAAATGACATCCAATCCATGCAGTATGATAAGTCGTTCTACCCAGCATCAGAAAATGTTAAATCAATTGAAGACAACTTAGCATTTTTGCCAAAGAGTTTACTGATATTTTTGAACAACATATTTGTTGAGAAAGATTGTAAGTTGAAAATCGCTGTTGTCGGGCAAGCAATAATGCAAGCTTGTGCCCCTAGAAATGTTATTTGTCCTTTGCAGTTAGCCTTAGGCTTACAAATGCATCACCAGTTTAGTTCGAGGTTCCTTATTGATACTTTGTTTCAGTTAGGCCTATGCTCATCATATGGTGAAGTACAAAAGTTTGAAATCAATGCAGCAGCTTCAAACTCAACATTGTTCAAAAATTACTTCCCTGGACAATTCATGCAATTTGTAGCAGACAATGTCGACCACAATTCGAGGACACTTGATGGACTGAATACTTTTCATGGAATGGGTATAATTTCTTGTAAAACCCCAGGGCAGAAGACCAGTTGGAATATACCAAGGACGGATGCCAACTATAGCCAGTTATCAGAGGCCAACATTGAAATTAAGTATTACAAGCCATCCGAGGCTTCAGTCCCGCCCATCAAATTTAATGAACTGACTGAGATTTCCCCAAAGAATAAGAATTTCTTCCATTCTGCCAACTTGTTGATCAAATCTGTTTGGATTGCAAGACAGACAAGACCTAATTGGTCAGGATTTATGCAGACATTTCAGCAAGGAACACATCCAGGGGCAGCAAATGTGACATTTTTGCCAATGATAGACATGGCGCCTAGTGATCTCACATGTATCAACTCTACTTTATGGTTTGTTGCAAACCAAGCAGAGAAATTTAGTGTGACACCTATCATAACCTTTGACCAACCACTGTACCTGAAAGCTCATACAGTAATAAGAGAACAGAATGCCGACAGTCCGTTAAGACGTGTAGTATTGAGACTGGGTGGATTCCATATGCAGATGAGTTTCTTGGGGTGCATAGGGCACATTTTTACTGACACTGGATTGCAAGAAATATTGGAGACAGTCTATGCTTCAAACGCAGTTGTTCACATGTTGACTGGAAAGTCTGTCCATAGAGCTGTTAGAGGTTATTTTATGCTTGACACTGCACTCCATGCTTTGATGTTGTCTGAACTGTATAACAGACCGCTGGACGCACCAATATCTGAGCAGTTGAGTAACCATGGTGTAGAAAATGCGAATGGTTCAACAATCGCTTTTCCAAACACAGGTTTAACAGAGGAATCAGAGTCGTCAAGACAATCGATAGACCATAATGAAAATATCTACGACGCTCCTAATGATGATGTAGAAGCTATCGGTCACTTATACGACGCCATTTCAAGCGACAATGCAGCACTAGATGATACCAAAACAAACACACACCTGAAAGCGATTGATGAAAATATATCACATTTCAGACAGAAGTTGAAAGAAAATAGGACAGCTCAGCTTTGGTTCCAATTCATGGACATGGTATCACTTTTGCAGCAGTTCTTGATGGCTGAGAGAACAGGCGATTGGGAAGGTCACTTATCAAGTGTAAAAAGCATGTTACCCTATTTTGCAGCTGCGGGTCATACACACTATCTGAAGTCGTGCTACCTATACCTAATGGATATGATGAATTTGTCCACTGATCATCCAGACGTTAGTGAAGCTTTCTCACAGGGACTCCATGTGGTCAGAAGAACAGATCGGTACTGGGCGGGCTTGTCAACTGATTTGATTATCGAGCAAGTTTTGATGCGTGCGCTTAAGACAAGTGGTGGACTAACACGTGGCCGAGGCATGACTGACAATCAGAGATCGCTATGGGTACTATCCATGCCTGCGTGTTCAGAAATGAACGCAGCAGTACAGGAATTGACAGGAGTATATTATGCCACCAGTGATCAACACAAAGACGTAGGGACAACAAGAAACTCAAAGGACAGTACAGACACTAGAACTATAATCAAGTTTCTGTCAGAGAGAAACCCGTTTGACGAGGCTGTGCAAGATCTAAGAAACATTGAAACCGGTGTATTTGCTGAACTGAACGTAAATATTGACAAAGCAAAGGACGTTGGAAGCAGTGTTTTAAAGGACATGAAAGACAAAAATGTAGATGTGTATACATTTAGAAGAGCAGACCAAGTTGTGAGAATGAATGTCAAGTCCACTCTGAAAGTTGATGATGAACTGATAGAAGTCGATCCACAACTTTTGTTTCAGCGTCTCATAACTGTTGCTGACAGAAACATGCCAAATATGCCAGATATATTCAAGTATGAATTGTGCCAAGTTCCATCGTCTATGTTTGACAAAAGCGGACTTCTAAGAGAGGCTAACAAACCGAATTTATCCGAAGCTATTTGGAATATGGGTGACTGTCAAGCTAACACCTTCCCACAATCACCAACATATGTTTTAGATGGTGGGTCATTGCTGCAACGTGTTCCATGGAAGAAAAACAGTACATTTCAGCAGATATGCCAACAATACCTTCGAAGTATTCAACAACACTATGGCAACAGAGCAAAAGTTGTGTTTGACGGGTATTCCTCCTCACCAAGTCTCAAGGATGTTACACATATGAGGCGAACGAAAGGAAATAGGGACAAAGGCATTATTTAACCTTGATACGACGTTCAGGTCAGATAAGGAAAAATTCCTCAACAACACAGAAAACAAGCAGAACTTTCTAACCATCCTGAGCAAATACCTGAGAGACAACAACGTGGATGCAATACAAGCAGTCGATGACGCTGATACGTTGATAGTAAGCACTGCAGTTCAAGAAGCAACATCGCATGATACGGTCGTTGTCGGTGAAGACACTGACGTGCTTGTATTATTGTGTCACCATGGGGACGATTCAAGTCACAATCTGCTTTATAAATCAGATATAAGGCGAGCAAATAAGGCAAATAAAGTCTGGGATATCAAGAAAACGAAAACTGTACTTGGACCAGAGTTATGCAGCATGCTTCCGTTCATACATGCATACACAGGTTGTGATACGACTTCTAGGATACATGGTATCAGCAAGGAAGCCGTACTAAAGTTGTTCAAAACCAGTTCCGAATTCAGACGGACCATTGCGATATTTAATGAAGAGGAACCAGACGTTAACGAAATAACAACTCGTAGTGAAGAGGCAATGATTCTTCTCAACAACGGTGTTCCTTCTGAAGGGCTCGATATCCTGAGATTCCGGAAGTTCACCCAGAAGGTTTGCACAAGTAAAACATCCGTCCAAGTAGAGACATTACCACCGACCACGGCTGCCTTTCGCTTTCACTCACTGCGCACATACCTACAGACACAGATATGGCGAGGAAACAACAATCTGGATGCAGTAGATTGGGGCTGGGAAATATCCAACAACAAATTGATTCCAGTAAGGACACATCTGCTGCCTGCTCCTGAACATCTACTCAAAGTCATACGCTGTAATTGCCGACAAAGTTGTGACTCAAAACGATGCACGTGTAGAAAACATGGACTCGAATGTTCACAAGGCTGTGGGAACTGTCGAGGAAACTGTTCAAACTCCTCCTCCGTCAATGATGATGACGACCTTGTGTCTGAAACCTGAACGTTTCATATGAACGACCTGTATAGAGAGATAAAAAATTGTGAAAGGATTCAATGCATTTAAGATAATATTTTAAACCATTCAGGTATTTCAATAATTATGCACATCATTTATTTGTATATTTCTGTACTAAATAGCATTCGCACGATATAATTGATGCAATATGTATATAAGCAAAGAAGTATAGATTTAAATAATTATATATTGCATTAAGAATGCAGTTAGTTTAGTGTGTGCATATACATTTATTGTTTCAAATTAGACAACGCCAGATTTGCCAATGAGTGTATTTGATTGTGGATGTTTATTTTCTATGATAAGTATCCAAAATAGAGTATCTGTGGAAAATTTTGAAATATAAAATATACTTTAATCATTCATTTAATAATAATATTATTAAACGACATCAAATCAATATATGATCTTTAATTCCATATTGAACAAATAGAAAATATAAGCTTGTCAAAAATATGGTTTTCGACAATTTATGTACATTTATTTTAATATGCATTTCATATAAAAGGTGTGAAGTATATATTGTCTTCACATTATATTAACCATGAATATATTAAAAGGAATTTAAGTAAAAAATTAGTTGCTTATTTTTACTTAAATTAGATATTCTTGGGCTGCATAAATGTTTCTGGTTGCAATTAATTATCTTCTTAGAAGAATGATCTTGAGTTTACAATGGACCTGTTTGTAAGAAGTGGGTGGGGTAAATTGACCCACGACATACGATAAATATGATCAAAATAAAAAGAGAAGTCAATTTAAGAATCATCACCGGCATCTAGACATGCTTTGTATGTCGTCTATGCTTCAAAAACTATGAAAACTAATACTTACTGGCCAGATGCATTTCATATAAGCAATTTTGTAAATTTCCACTGGTTTCAGCTGAAGTTCTAGGCATGTTGTTTCGTTACAAATTTGAGCACTTTCCGCCAAAGAAAAGTAATTTCTAACCTTGTCATGCAATTCTACGTATATTAAAATACCTAAAAACAAACAAATAAATTCTTTTGCAATTTTTTCTACCTTTAGCCATTTTAAGGCTAGAATGACTGGACTATCAATAAAATGGACAAAAGTGGAATGTTTTTATCAACAAATATTGACATTATATAGATGCATCAGGCCTTTTCCTGGCCATTTTGGGGAAAAAATGCAATTTATATGAAAAGTCCACTGTTTTGGGAAAAAATAATTTAATATAACTCTTTATAATAATTCAAAAACATATAAATTTGTTACATACTTTGTTAGTTGTTTATGAAATAAATTTGAGATATATAAATCATTAGAGAGTTCTTTCTAAAAAAAAAATAAATATTTTTTACTTCTGGAGGGGATTTTTTGTACAAAATAGGGGAAAAATATATACTCTTTTTTGAGGGGAATGGGGCCGAATTTCGGCCCCGAAACCGCATAAAAAACACCGACCATAATAATCATGTGACTATTTCACTGGATTCTGGTCTTGCGCCAGTAGGGTATTTCTTCCATTACGTACCAGAAAGCAGTCGAATTTTCATCCGGGTTATGTGAAAGCTAAGATGTAAACGTGAAAATAGAAAAAAATGTCTCACAATTGGCGTTCATACATGAAAAAAACAACGTTCAGACTCCAAAGTACTAAACACATTGACACATTTTTATGCCCCTCTTCGAAGAAGAGGGGGTATATTGCTTTGCTCATGTCGGTCGGTAGGTCGGTCCGTCCACCAGGTGGTTTTCGGATGCAGGGCCCTCAATCTATCAAATCTGCCGCCGAATTTCGGTGGCAGTCCCCCACCTGAAAAGTATACTTTTTTCCCCTTTTGGGGGGAAAAATTCCCCCTAAAAAAAAATTTTTTTTTTTTTTTTTTTTTTTTATAGAAAGATGTGCCTCATAATTATTATATCTCAATTCTATTTCAATTTAATCTTTTCAAACATACTAAATTATGAAAAATGCAATGAATATAGTGCATACATGTACAAATGAAATAATGAGAGAGTAAGTAAAAAATTCCCCCAAAAAGAGAAACGCCGCAAAAATTCCCCCTCCTAAGGGCTGCGGACCCCATCCCCCAAAGTAGTGTGAGGGCCCTGGGATGATAACTCAAGAATGCTTGGGCCTAGGATCATGAAACTTCATAGGTACATTGATCATGACTCGCAGATGACCCCTATTGATTTTGAGGTCACTAGGTCAAGGTCACAGGTGAAGGGCACAGTTACTGGAAATAGGCATTTTAAGGATTTAGCATGGTTCAAACAAGGGAAACAACTACCGTTTTTGCATGTTCTTTTTGCTACTACTACTACTACTACTACTACTACTACTACTACTACTACTACTACTACAACTACTACTACTACTACTACTACTACTACTACTACTACTTCTACTACTACTACTACTACTACTACTACTACTACTACTACTACTACTACTACTACTCCTCCACCCTACTACTACAACTACTACTACTACTACTACTACTACTACTACTACTACTACTACTACTACTACTACTACTACTACCACTACTACCACTACTACTCCTCCTCCACCCTACCACCACCACCACCACCACCACCACCACCACCACCACCACCACCACCACCATACTACTACTGCTGCTGCCTGCTGCTACTTCTACTACCACCACTACTACTACTACTACTACTACTACTTCTACTACTACTACTACTACTTCTACTACTACTACTACTACTACTACTACTTCTACTACTTCTACTACTACTACTACTATCACTTCTACAATACTACTACTACTACTACTACTACTACTATTACTACTACTACAACTACTACAACTACTACTACTACTACTACTACTACTACTACTACTACTACTACTACTACTACTTCTACTACTTCTACTACTACTACTACTACTACAACTACTACAACTACTACTACTACTACTACTACTACTACTACTACTACCAGGGTTTTTTTTGGCCCGATTTTATAGCCGAAATTCGGCTATGATCCCAATCCCAAAAAGTATACTTTTTTCCCAAAATGTGGCCAAAAAATTCCCAAATTTCCTCCCCCAATTTTTTTTTTTTTTTTTAAAGAAGTGTCTAATGCGTATTTTATCTCAATTTTATTTCAATTACATTTAACAAAGTATTACATGATTTTGAACTTTAAATTTGAATGATTATAAAGAGTTATGTCAAATTTAGTATTTCCCTAATCAGTGGACTTTTCGTGTGGAAAAAAAAGGCTAATGAATTTATTTTCCCAATTTCATGAAAATGCCGATAAAATTCCCAATTCCAAAGCCATGGGCTATCTTCCCAAAAAGTGGAAAAAAAAACCTGACTACTACTACTACTACTACTACTACTACTATTACTAGCTACTACTACTACTACTACTTCTACTACTACTACTACTACTACTACTACTACTACTACTACTACTACTACTACTACTACTACTACTACAACAACTACTACTACTACCACTACTACTTCCACTACTACTACTCCTCCACCCTACTACCACCACCACCACCACCACCACCACCACCACCACCACCACCACCACTACTACAACTACTACTACTACCACTACTACTTCCACTACTACTACTCCTCCACCCTACTACCACCACCACCACCACCACCACCACCACCACCACCACCATCACCACCGTGACAAAAAACGTATTCACATAATGGCTGCTACTACAACTTATAGCCCATATAGGGGGGCATGCATGTTTTATTTAAGAATAAATCATCGAAAACCATTGAAACCCAGCAGGATTTGGAGGTAATGGACATTGAACATTTTGAAAGTGAAAGTAGACAATCAGCAGCTGCAACACCTTACTATTCCATACTGTAGCAGATCTAGATCGTCTACCCATTCATCATGAAACTGAAATCACAAAATTGACATCGTCCCCCGGCCCCAGTACAGAAATACAGCTCTGCAACTTTATTTTCCAAGCCAGACGAAACACAACCAAAACCTGATCTTTTCAATTCTCAAGTATACGAATTCGGATACCCATGGATATATCAGTCTACCTAAATATGGGTTTATGTGTAAATATTGTGAGCTGTTTGGATCCAGTAGTGACAAAGATGTCCTTTGTCACAACTGGTGCTGTATTATAAATGGGACAATCCCTATAGGAGAATTAAAACTCTCAATAATAGTGATAGACACTAGGCTTCAGTAGAAAAAAAATCCAACTTTAGAAGCCAACACAGTGTTATTAAATTGCCAAAGGACAGAGGCATTCCTCTGTAGATGAGTTATAGACATTGAAATAAACAGTTTTTATTTTTTCCCCAAATATGTCTCTTTTGCGCACTATTTTTCCACTTTCACCCAGCTTCCAGCGTCTTCCCTTTTTTCGAAAAAAACAAACCCTGTATATAATTCATTTGTTATGCCCCCGGTAGGGTGGCATATAGCAGTTGAACTGTCTGTCAGTATGTCAATCTGTCCGTCCGTCAGAAAAAAACTTTAACGTTGGCCATAACTTTTGCAATATTGAAGATAGCAACTTGATATTTGGCATGCATGTGTATCTCATGAAGCTGCACATTTTGAGTGGAGAAAGTTCAAGGTCAAGGTCATCCTTCAAGGTCAAAGGTCAACAAAAGATTTTTTTTCAAAGTGGCGCAATAGGGGCATTATGTTTCTGACTAACACATCTCTTGTTTATAACTAGATCACCTTTATATGATCATTGCAATGTACACATTTCTCCCCGTATTATGTTTATTGCAATGTTCACATTTCTCCCCGTATCACTATAATGTAATATATTGCACACTTTAAACATGAAGTACCCTATGTCGGGCAGTGTGAAGTGTCAAATGTGCAGTGTCCTGTATTGTGACCACCCTATGTCTGGCGGTGTGAAGTACCGAATGTGCAGTGTCCTGTATTGTTACCACCCTATGTCTGGCGGTTGAAGTGTCAAATGTGCAGTTTCCTTTAATGTAACCACCCTATGTATGGTGGTGTGTAGTGTCAAATGTGCAGTGTCCTGTATTGTAACCACCCTATGCATGGCTGTGTGAAGTGTCAAAGGTGGGATGTCCTGTATTGTAACCACCCTATGTCTGGCAGTGTGAAGTGTCAAAGGTGCGGTGTCCTGTATTGTAACCACCCTATGTCAGGCAGTTTGAAGTGTCAAATTAGCGGTGCCTTTTATTGTAACCACCCTATGTCTGGCGGTGTGAAGTGTCAAATTTGATGTTGTCCTGTATTGTAACCACCCTATGTCTGGCGGTGTGAAGTGTCAGATGTCATGTTTGACGGTCATTTAGGCAAAAAAATTAATATTTTCTGCAAAAATGTATTTCAGATTATTGACCAACAATACTTACTGGTATATGATCTTAAATATACTAGTTCACATAATGCATTATCGTAGTAATTACTAAATATGATAACACAGACTACAAGTACAAACATTCTGTGGCTGATAATATTTTTAATATAAAGGAGCACACAAAAACTGTAATGAGAGTTGAGTATGAAACTCCTCTATCTCTCAAGAGAAACGAGAGCGCCGATGGCGCTGAAAGCATTATAAGTTGCAAGATACAGGGAAGTTGCTGCTGAAGTAAATGTTTAGGTCAAAATATACTAAATAGTTTCCTTATATGTTTCGATGTAAAAGCGACAACTTTGAGCGAAAATAAATACAACATTTTGCACATAGAGACCCCCATAACCATCCTTTTCTTGACGGGCATTCTTAGCTGAATCGATTTAAGCAATACAAAAAGATATGTCATGTTCAAACCAAAAAAGAATTTGACTCAAATCAAAATCAACTGTTTTTGCGCCTTTTTTCGGCCGTTTTCTAGTGGATTGTAACCTTTTGCAGTGCCATTTTTTACTTTAATCTCCAACTTTATCCTATTTCAGGGATTTAGTAGTGAACACCTATGCTTACCCTATCAATATCTCCAAACGATAAAACCTGAACAACAGTCTAAAGTGTATAACATGCCTTCGAGGAAAATATGATGATTTGTTTAGAAAGTACAGCCCTTCATGACTCGATTATTTAGTATATTCTAACCTTAACGATTGCTTACATCACGAGTCGCCCCCCTTGTTACCAAAATGTTCTATTTTTAAAAACGGGAAGGCCAAATAGTGACGAATGTGAATGGTTACAAAATGACATAACTATGAAAATAAATACGTAGAATTACATTATTTCTCGCATACCATTTTGCAACCATCTGTTTTCTTTTCCGACTTGATACATTTACAGCTTTCCATTTAATATTTTACAAACACAACACTCGTCCAGAATTCGCGCGAATCCATTAAATCCGTAGCTGAAATAATTCGCGTTCAGAATAAATCTGAGTCTGCCAAAGCAAAAATCATCAAAAGACTATATGGCGGCAATTTATATTTACTAAATTAAAATCCGATGCCACATTTAAACCGTTAGCTCTACTCGTAACGTTAATTTCTGGCTCAAAGTAAATCATTTAAACTTCAATTAACACATCTCTATTACTTTCAAACTCTACTTCATCAAATCCATAGAAAGGCAGGTCAGAATCCATGTCATAAATCAGAAAACATTCATCGTACTCCGCCATTTTTTACACATTTTCAAAGAATAAAAGTGCTTTATGCCCCACTTCCTGCTGAGAATATGTTTTAATTTCTATTTATAATTAACCGATGAAATGTTACATATCCTTAAACCAGGGCCTTATGAATTCAGTTATGTAAACATTTGACCTCTCACAGAACAGTAAACAAAGGAAATAGAAATTAGGTGTGAGGTCACTATCAATAAGAACAGAATTGTTTTACGAACGAAATTTGTTTTAGTTTCTTAGTAGGTTTTTTCACGTAAAAACGGTCTTTGAAAAATTCACTTAAAACAAGCAATATTGTAAGCAATATTCTTGGAAGAAAACGTTAGAAAAACGTTTCAAAAAAAATTTTGTAAGAAATACCATATACTAAATTAAATAGATATTTCGTCTGATTTTTGATCAGGTAAGGCTTCATAATGGTCAACCGATCGATGTGGGTTTTCGAAATGTCGTATATACCTTAAGCATAGGTGCGTTGCACCTATGCTAAAAATTGTTTCATGCTGAATACTGTTTACACAGTAAACGTCGTTGCTAAAGGAAATGCAGTAACCCTTATCATACCCTATACTTCCCCAAAATATAAAGTCTATTGAATAACATAAATGTAAATGTAAATGTGAAAACTGTTAAATAAGATTTAAGACATTGTTTTTTTCAATGGTTCAATATTTTGAAGTAGTGTTTGGTAATTAATAGAGCATTAAAATAGATACATGTATGCACTTTTGCCAAAACCTGCCTTTCTGCAAATACAGGTGGTTTACTTAGTACACCTAGAACTAAATTGATTTCTTTGCACATTTTAATTACAAAAATCAGTTAGAAAAGCTCTTTCATTTTTGGTTTTGTATATTTACAGTTGATGTACAGAAGTCAGATTGGTCAGCCGGTGAAACATGTTCTGTGAGTAGCTAGAATGGAACTTAAGCCAGACACTGAAACTGTACTATCCTTATTCCTGTCTAGGTGGAGTTGACTGTGGTTGGAATAGTTGTCAAGTGAACAGCAGAAATGTTACCCAAACCAAATTCTTAACACTACTTGCCCCCTCCTGCTTAGTTGCAAGTGATAATGGTTGAGATAGATATCTACTTAGCAGCAGAAACGGAATTCAAGCCTTACACTGGACCTGTACTGACCTCTATCCTGCCTTGGTGGAAGTGATTGTGTTTGGAACAGTTGTATAGTGGTTTGGAACAGTTGTATAGTGAGAAGTGGGACTGTAAGCCAAGCCAAACCCTTTACCCTCTACTGACCAACCTCCTGTTTAGGTGAATGTGACTGGGCCTGGGATAGTTAGCCGCAAAGTCTTGTCAGGTAAGGTTACATTGATATCAATACCAGTCACAGCCTCAGTGGCATGCAGCCCAATCACATATTGCATGCTTAACTGAAGTTAAAGTTCTAAGGTATATGCTATTTTGATCAGTCATTGTCTGCTGTCAAATGTGTGTTTCTTGTCATTTCAAGTACCATTTTTAGGCTTTTGACATCTTTCTTGTAACCACAGAAAAGAAGTTAAATAAACTGGACAAGTGTTTACAGTTCTAACCAAATTAGAAGAAATCCATGTTTGATACTGTGTGCTGTAAATTTGTGTTGAACATGGTAATTTATTAATTGCAAGTTGTTCTCAGCAATTATCAAATCATTGTCAAGCCTGTTTATTACCATCTGTATCAACTCAGTAAAATTATTTTGAATGAGTATTTCATAAATTTACCTCAAACATTAAAGCGTGTTTGACATGTTCATGTTTGATACAATTTAGAGGTATTGTCATAGCAAGCTCATCGTACGCCGTCAGCTGTCCGCTGTAGGCATTGTGCTAAAACCTTAAAATTGGCTCTAAAATCAAAGTGCTTCCACCTACAACTTTGAAAATTCATATGTTGATGCACCTTGATGAGTTCTACACGCCACACCCATTTTTAGCTCGACTATTATATATGAAATATATATAGTGGAGCTATCCTACTCACCCCGGCGTCGGCGTTTCCGTTTCCGTTAGCATGCAAATGTTTAAGTTTTCGTACTACCCCAATTATTTTCATTGTCCCTTGACATATTGCTTTTATATTTTGCATACTTGTTTACCAACATGACCCCAACCTATAAACAAGAGCAGACAACTGTATCAAGCATTTTGACAGAATTATGGTCCCTTTTATACTTAGATATTTGAAAATTTTACTAAACTTGCCATAACTTCTTTATTTATGATCAGATTTTATTACTACTCTGACAAAACAACACTTACCTGAAAACCACAATCGATTCCACCCAAACAATACCCCACGCCCCACCCCAGAATCCCCCCCCCCCCCCCCCCTATCTTTGAAAGATAGTCTTATAAATTATCGAATATGAACAATTCCCCCATCATGGCTTATGTTATACTGTCAAGCAATTGAATAGTTGAGCGCGCTGTCCTCTGACAGCTCTTGTTGGGTCACTAGGTCAAAGGTCAAGGTCACTGTGACCTCTTATATAAAACTTAAACATAGGCTCTACAATCAAAGTGCTTCCACCTACAACTTTGAAACTTCATATGTAGATTCACCTTGATGAGTTCTACATGCCACACCCAATTTTGGGTCACTAGGTCAAAGGTCAAGGTCACTGTGACCTCTAAAAAAAAAAAAAAAAATTCTTACAAGCTTTCGCAGCCGAGCGTTGGCACCCTTTATGCAATGCTCTTGTTTATTTTGAGTGGTCTCCCTTGGACCTGCGTTGCTAATATATCTCAATACCATTTCCAATGGTAAATTGTTGTAACAAATCCCTGAAAAATGTGAATATGCCATGTGGTTGGATTAATCTATATCCCGATCAGGCTAGAATATTTAATTGTACTCTAATTTTTCGGACTCCTACAAATAATTAATTTTGTTCATGTCCAAACATTTAGATAAGAAATATATTTTAAAATTTCAGGTGTCCGAAAATTTAGAGCCAAAAATTAAGGTGTCCAAAAATTATTATTATATTGAAATAAATGCAATCAATCAATGTTCAATAAATATCTTCTGATTAACTCTTTTTTTCATGCTTAAAAAATAAGAACAACTTCAAAGCTTTGCTAACTCTTGCCTAAAATGATATAGAACTAAAACTTAACAAGGGCTGTTTGTAAAACATGCATGCCTCCCATATGGGCTGTCAGTTGTAGTGGCAACCATTGTGTGAATACGTTCTTTGTCACCTTAATTTTATGTGACCGTGTGATGTCCGGCGTTCGTTGTGCGTGTGTGTGTTCGTTCTCATGAATGATACATTGTGCAACTTTTTTTATGCCTAGATATACATTGTGTGTCTTAATTTCATTGTGCGACTAGTCGCACAATACATTTGCCCAAAGTTTGTCAAATTGTGTCTTGTGCAACTTTAAACCTATCTGGAGAAGTCGCACAACGTTTTTGTACAAAATGTGTCCAAAGGATGTCCATGTAAAACTGTCTATGCGATAGACGAGACCGTAACTTTTATTTATGCAATTGTCCGTGAAAGTTTGAGCGTCTATATTTGAGGCAATCAGAAGCCTGTTTATAAAAAAGACGAGCCAATGAACACCGGGCTTTCTAATCGACGCATGTGCGTGCACCTGCGTTCTCCCGCGTGATGGACATGTGGATTTTGTGTGTAGTGGGACTGTTTTAAACGTCGCAGAAACCAACATAACTGATTTATATTTTATAGAACCATATGTGAGGTAAGTTTCGTATGTTTAATCCATTTAGATGTTTTCTTTTTGTGAATGACTTATGGCACCCAGTTTAAGCAATGAAAACAGGAATAAATAAGGTCATTTTGAAATGTTTTATTGGCCACACAGTGATCGGGAAATGCAATATTTAATTTGTGTCTCATTTTTTTTACATCCAATATGCCATAAGCACAACTAATTTTAAAAGAGTAAACGCACATTGCTTTCAATAGTTGTTAATAATTTCGCTGTTTTTTCACGCGCACCTGCTCGTCGTTAGCAACGTTAAAAAGACGCCGCCATTTTGTTTGTAAACAACTTTGCTGCAGCAAATTTTTTTTATATGGAAAAAAAGTAAAGCGGCGTTGTGGGGCGGCAGCCACCATAATGAGATTTTAATTAGATTAGACAAACTGTAAATGCTGAACTGGTCAAACCCGAATGCTAAAGTGGCATTTAATTATGATGCCGAAGTAACCAGGTGCCGAAGAATCTAGCTATCTGTCAATTGTAACCATTACCAGTGTCAGAGCTCCAGATAAGGGTCGTATTTTCGTATTTACGAATTATTTTCAAGTCCGTTACGTATTTATTTTAAAATCTTGTCGTACCATTAAGAATTACAAAATCAAGTTACGAATATTATTTTTACATCGGTTTGTATCGATTTTTATTGAGTTCTTTTCGCGTATTAAAGATCTTTGCGGTGCTTAAATAGAATGGTTATCGGGTTTGTTTAAAAAAGCGCATTTTTTTCCAATAAAAGCGGCGTATACAGTCTATCTGTCAAAAAACAATGGCAGCGCCCAGAGAGCGTCCTAAAAAACTGCAAAGCGTCCAAAACCACGCTTTTAACATATTGTACGCAAAGTGAGCCGAAGTTAAATGTTTAGAAAGACATTATAGAAAAGATCTTATACGATGGTGTATGTTCAGTTGCCGACACAGTCGGAAATGCTAAACAAAAACGCGACACAACGGGTCCAAACTTAAACACAAACATTGAACGAGTGGAAGGGACAAGTCCCGTGGCTAATCGTTGAAAAGATTGAAGGGGAGAACGGTTTAATATGTAAAAATTCATCTAAGGCATGCAATCTAAGCACAGTTTGGGCATATGAAGGTATTTGAAAAATAAAATTGTATAATACTGAAAAGACACTATTGAACTCGTATAAATAAAGTTGCTAGTATGTTTATTTTGATTTTTTTGCTTGAAAATAACCATTATTATTTATTTTTAGGTCATTTAGAAAAAATAAGAATTATTTTCAAAAACTTAGTAGTAACGTTAAGAATGAAATTTCAGAGTTAAGAATTCTTTTTGAAAATCTGGTAGTAATTTAAGAATTTCACAAAACCTTATCTGGAGCTCTGCCAGTGTGTCTTAAAATGTGGCTTTTCCAGGGAAACCATGTGTTGGCTGACTACATGTTTAAGTTTTACATCTTACGAGCAAATAAATGTGTATTGCTCAAGCAATAATGTTGATCATTACACTGTTTTCAGTGAAACATTTTATAGGATTTTCTTATTTTATTTTAAAGATGCATTGGCGATTATAAAGATTGCATAAAATGTGAAGTTGGATATCTTTTATTTGAACAACATTAATTGAACATAAAGCTAAAACAATTTCCCATTTTTCTTGAAAACAATGTTAAATTCCCCTACATGAAGGCCCCCGTCCCTTGAAATGTTATTAGGGTTGTGTAATGATATCTAGGTTTAGTTTAAATCTGGGTAAAGTTTGTCACCAGATGAACTATTAAAAAATTATGAGTTTATAAAACAAGAGGAACAGAACTGTTTAATTTTCTTTGACAGTGTTCATTTTGTTTTTATGTGAGTAGCTGGTGCATTGCTACTATATAATTTGCAGTTGAAAGTTATTACTTAAATAAATATACATGTAAATATAAATTTTACATTTAACACAAACACACGAGGTACTTGCATGTACATTTTGTTGGTAAATAATTCTGAGGTAAATGCAGGGCCTTTTTTCAGCCAAATTTACAGCCTTGATGGTCGACCAATGCAAATACTAGAAGAGAAAATATTATAGTTATTGTGTTTATAAAATGTTTAACTTTTATTGGAGTATTCAATGCTGGTCTAAGTTCTGTGCATTTTCACACTATGATCAATGTAAAAATTTAAGATGGTGCAAATTGATAAATAAAAGACTGAGTGAACTGTAATTTTTCCTAAGGATATAAAATTATCAGTTGGAAAGTAAAGCAGTCTTGTTGCTTTCTACAAATCAACATGTGTGGATAATACCACAGGATTGCAAATACAAACAATTCTTTCAAACTACTAATATTGAGCTGATTTTTAGCTTGGCTGTTTTTGGAGAAATACCGAGGTATTGTCATAGCCAGCTCTTCGTCTCCGCCGTCTGCCGGCCGCGTCGTGCTAAAACCTTGACATTTGTCTCTAAAGTCAAAGTGCTTCAACCTACAACTTTGAAACTTCATTTGAAGGTGCACCTTTAGGAGTTCTATACGCAACACCCATTTTTGGGGTCACTAGGACAGAGGTCAAGGTCACTGTGACCTCTAAAAAAACAATTCTGACAATCTTTTATTCAAAACTGCACCCGCAGCTGAGCGTTGGCACCCGTTATGCGGTGCTCTTGTTTTAATTCCAGTGGTATGGGTAGTTTTACATTCTCTTGAAAAACGCCCTGAAATACTTTTATTGTGGGATTGTTTATTCGTTATGTATTTGGTTTGTGCGTTTGGGTAGAGCCACCAACCTTCAGTAACTTCCCAAATTTTAGGGTAGGAGTGTCCCGCTGAGACTTCCGAAATGTGACCCAACTCTGATAAAGTAGACCCATTTTGATACAAGATTTTTTTTAAAGCAGACCCATTTGTATACGACACTGTTGAGAAAGTGGACCCTTTTCAATACAAGAATTTTGATAAACTGGACCCATTTCAGTACTAGAATTTGATAAAGTGGTCACATTTCATTCTAGAATTTTAATCTCTATCATATCAATATTGTATACTTATTGAATTATACAAATATTTATGTTGTTTTGATATATTATAAAGAGCTTTCGTACGTATGACTGGAAATTACTTGTTTTCTTAATTTGCTTTCAAAGCCTGTGATAACGATTTCATGATTCCACACATAATCAAAATTTTCTACAAAAAATATATAATTATCCATGATGTCACAATGGCAGAGTATTATTCCGTGTACACATGTAGCATTAAGTCGGTTATTTTGACTGTCGTCAAATTCCAACACAATTTTCATAAATCATTTGCAGTAACTGCACTTTTCCCGGCACTTTTAGATTATGTAACAATTTCGTCACTTAATTATGACGTATGTTAATATATGACGTCACAGTATCATCTTGTTCGATCAAGCAACATATAAAAACAGTCATGTTTCTGCATCTTTCTCGCTACTGATTGATACCCATTTATGTACAAGAATGACATTTATCATTCCCATTTTGATACTGATACTTTCAAATCTATATGCATTTATATACAAGCAAATTTCAGATTTCATTACCCATATCTATACTTAGATGCTCAAAACCATACCCATATTTATAATTTTAGTCGAAAAACACACCCCAAAAAATCCGCACACCCCTGTATACCGTATATAGGAAGTTAACCCCCCCGGGTCTGGAGTGCACCTAATTACGTTCAGAGTTATTCATTATTCAAAGATTGAAGGGAGGTATATAGGAGTTGGCTTTAGATTGTCCGTGTTAAGTTTCCAAATTATAAATTGGTGTCTGATATTATTTTACACTTATACTTGATTTCAACAATAACTCACTTGATGATCAGTACAGTTACACACGTTATGGACATGACAGTTACTTAGGTTATGGACGTTAAAGTCACACGTCACACCTGCGTTATGGACATGACAGTTGGCCAGTTTAATAAAATTAAAGTCACACAATTAATGGACATAATAGTCACTTAGGTTATGGACGTTAAAGTCACACACGTTATGGACATGGCAGTTTAATAAAATTAAAGTCACACAATTTATGGACATGACAGTCACACAACTTACGGACATTACAGTTACTTAGATTATTAACATTAAAGTCACAAAATTTATGGACATTACAGTCACTTAGGTTATGGACGTTAAAGTCATGCAAGTTATAGACATAACAGTTACTTAGTTAAATAAAATTAAAGTCACACAATTTATGGACATAACAGTCACTTAGATTATGGACAATTAAGTCACACAACTTATGGACATTACAGTGACACAACTTACGGTCATTACAGTTACTTAAATTATTAACATTAAAGTCACACAATTTATAAAAATGGACATGACAGTCCCTTAGGTTATGGACAATTAAGTCACACAACTTACGGACATTACAGTGACACAACTTACGGTCATTACAGTTACTTAGATTATTAACATTAAAGTCACACAATTTATGGACATGACAGTCCCTTAGGTTATGGACAATTAAGTCACACAACTTACGGACATTACAGTGACACAACTTACGGTCATTACAGTTACTTAGATTATTAACATTAAAGTCACACAATTTATGGACATGACAGTCACATAGGTTATGGACAATTAAGTCACACAACTTATGGACATTACAGTGAAACAACTTATGGTCATTACAGTTACTTAGATTTTTAAAATTAAAGTCACACAATTTATGGACATGACAGTCACTTAGGTGAGGACGTTAAAGTCACACAAATTATGGACATGCCACTTACATAGTTTAATAAAGTTAAAGTCACACAATTTATGGACATGACAGCCACTTAGGTTATGGACAATTTAGTCACACAACTTACGGACATTACAGTCACACAAGTTAGGGACATGTCAGTTACTTAGTTTATTAATACTAAAGTTTCACAATATATGGACACGACAGTCACTTATGTTATGGACGTTAAAGTCACACAAGTTATCGACATGACAGTTTCATAGTTTAAAAATTAAAGTCACGCAATTTATGGACATGACAGTCACTTATGTTATGGACAAATAAGTCACACAACTTATGGACATGACAGTCACACAAGTTATGGACTTTCCAGTTAATTGGATTATTAATATTAAAGTCACGCAATTTATGGACATGACAGTCACTTATGTTATGGACAATTAAGTCACACAACTTACAGACATGACAGTCACACAAGTTATGGACATGACAGTTACTTAGATTATTGACATTGAAGTCTCACAATTTATGGACTTGGCAGTCACTAAGGTTATGGACAGTTAAGTCACACAACTTTTGGACATTATAGTCACACAAGTTATGGACATGACAGTTGCTAGATTGTTATTAAAGACACATTAGCAATAGGGATAAAAAATACACTAGTGATGTAGTTCATATACACAAATCATGCCTATTAATGACACAAAAAGTCATATAATCAAATAAAAAAATAAATCATTTCAGTGGCTTTACAGAAACAACCAAAGAACTTGGAGGCCTTCTTAAATGATGTCCAGTATTACAAACTGACTAAAATAAATTGAAAATCCACAACATTTACTGCAAAGTAACACGTTTTTAAACTATTCATTTTTCCTTTGATTTCAATTCAAAATGTGTGTACAAACATATTAACAATTTTGGCTTTACCTATACGCATAATGTTTGTGTATGTGATTATTTTCACCTTTTCTGTGTTTTTTATTTTATAATTCATTAGTCTGCACGTCATTGACCAAAACGCTGGCATTTTATTATTTTTTGTTAATAATTGTATCCCTTCAAATCAGAATGTAGGTCAAGATACATCACCCACAGCCAGTAAATAGGTGTGCTCATCATCAGGTCAAGATACATCGCCCACAGCTGGTCAAGAGGTTCGGTCTTCAGCACATAAAGAAACATCATCCACAGTCAGTCAAGAGGTTTGGCCATCAGAACGTCAAGATACATTACCCACAGCCAGTCAAGAGGTTTGCTCATCGGCAGGTCAAGATACATCACCCACATCTAGTCAAGAGGTTTGGCCATCAGCACATAAAGATACATCCCGTACAGCCAGTCAAGAGGTTTGCTCATCAGAACGTCAAGATACATCACATACAGTCAGTCAGGAGTTGAACCTTAGGAAACAACTGCAACATTGAGCCAGGTAAAGATTATATCTTGTACTTTGTGGGTTTGGAACTCATTTAAATTTAACAGTGGATTATTATGCTCGGATCGAAGGATCGGGGGTATATTGTTTTTCGCCTGTCTGTCATTCTGTTGAAAACTTTAACCTTGGTTAAACTTTTGCAATAATGAATAACTTTTGTAATATTGAAGATAACAACTTGATCAAATATATGGCTTCAAAGCGTCGTTGAAACTTTAACCTTGGTCATATCTTTTGAAATATTGAAGATGGCAACTTGATATTTGGCATGCATGTGTATCTCATAGAGCTGCACATTTTGAGTGATGAAAGGTCAAGGTCATCCTTCCAGGTCAAATGTCAAATATATGGCCTCAAAGCGGCGCAATAGGGGTCATTGTGTTTCTGACAAACACATCTTTTGTTTATTTTATTTTTTTAAGCACAATACACAATTTCTTAGACTTATGAATGCAGGAACTTTTCTTTTAAGCCAGAATGACTTTTTACCTTCCCATATTAAATGAATTACACAATAACAAGCCTTCCTATCAGCCCAAAAAGTAATGAGAACCAAAGTGCAGTTCATTAAACAATGATTGATGATTGCAATTTCTGATCATAATATTATTTTCAGGTGATAAACTTGAAACCAAACAAGCTACAATGGCTGTGTAGCCACCTGGGTCATACAACAATAGTGCGCTTGGACCACTACAGGCAAATGTCTGGCTTCATTGAAAGAGTCAAAATCAGCAAAGTATTGCTGATGCAAGACATGGACCTTACAGAAAAGTTTGTAGGAAAGAGCCTTGATGAAATTGGGAGCATTCCTTTTGAAGGTATTTTTGATGATTTTTAGCTCTGCTGTTTTCGGAGAAAACCCAAGTTATTGTCACAGCCACTCGTTGTTCGGCGTCTGCTGTCTACCGTCCGCCTGGTGCTAAAACCTTGACAATTTGCTCTATTATCAAAGTGCTTCCACCTACAACTTTAAAACTTCATATTTAGATGCACCTTGCTGAGTTTTACATGCCACACCCATTTTTGGGTCACAAGGTCAAAGGTCAAGGTCACTGTGACCTTCAAAAAAATTAAAATCTGACAAGCTTTCATTTATTCAATACTGCATCCGCAGCCGAGCGTTGGCACCCGTTATGCGGTGATCTTGTTTTAATCAATTATAATTAAATTAGATTCAGTGTTCTAATGGTATAAAAATTATAAACTAAAAGCACATTTAAATATTTAATATAATGATTGAATAATAAAAGTTTTGTAAGTACCAGATTTAGCAGTTAAATGCAAAATGTTAATGTTTTTCTAGGACAACACATGTATGTGTATATTTTTCTTTCATAAATGTCTTATATCTAATATATATATATATACATTTTCTTAGCACTGAATTGACTATTTGTTGATGATGAAGTGATTTGATATTGGTCTCAACTGTTATTTTTCCGAGGGCAGTCGTATTCGCCCAAGGCAGAGGGCCAATAAGACTGACCGAGGACAAATAACAGGGCCAATATCAAACACTTACTTATTAATGATGTTATTTAAATATCTACATGTATGTATAACATTTCACATTTACTTTCTTATTTAATACTAGAATAGATTCAGACTGACTTAAAACAAAATGGCATTTCCCGGAGTTTCTTGCTGAAATCTATATTATTGTTTGGACCTACCTTATCAGCCAATCAAATTATTAAATTTGCAGGCTGTATATCTATATCCCTTTTCAACCCATAGTGGCCCTGCTATAATGTAGACTGTTGTTTTATTGTACATGGCAGATGCTTGATTATGAAATTGGTGAAAATCCAATAAATATGTAGGTGCATTTACTGTTAATAGTACACATTGTAAACAGTTGATGAATGTTTTCAGACATTTTAACATCTGGTCCAGAGACATGTTGTAATGAAAATAGAGCAGAAAGTCAAGCAGAAGTCGATGCTGAGCACACAAGTCTTGATGCCCCAGATGGCTATGGGTAAATTAAATTTAAAAAAATTGAAACAATGTACTTTAATATCCCAATTGGAGATCAATGTTTTTTAGCTGAGTTGCGCTTTCCAGTGTTTTTACTTTTCTTATTTTTTTTGAATGGCTTTCTAAGATCTCAGTACTACTTTTCAGCGCACCTGATTACAAAATGCTCATTGTGAGCATAGAGAAAACTCATTTTCTGATAGAGCAAGATTTAGGGCTTAGATATTTGATGTGAATCTTGTCTATTAGACAATAGGTTGTGTTTTGGTAATGTTTTGGAAATTTATGCTGAACAAGCTCATCTGAGAAGACCAAAATAGCAGAATCCTCGGTGTCCTTTTGATTTAATTATCGCCACTGTAGTGTGTGTTGTCAGAAATAAGGACTATACATTTTGTAATAAGTTTTGAATTAGTGTTGCTTGCTTCTATTTGAATAATATTCTTTGTAACTTTTTCAGAAGCATGGACGAATATGACCACACTATATCAAATGGGGATGAAGAGGAATTTGAGGGAAAGAGAAAAAGGAAGCCCCCCAAAAAAGGCTGCAAACGTCAGAAATTCACAGAGGTAGAAACGGAGGAAATAAAAACTTACTTTAGTGAATATCTAAAAAGTGGAATTTTTCCGCGGAAACAGCAGGTTGAAGATGCCAAACAGAAAAGTCGTAAGAAAACTGGGCAAATATGAAAAAGGTCAAACGACAAGATAATTAAGAAAATTAGTGCAATGAATCATAAGAAAAAATAAAAACATGTTGTTTACTACCGGTACTCAGATGGAACATTATAAGAATACCTTCGAGGGACATTGAAAAGTTCATGCAACAGTGACTTGGCAAATATGGCTGATGTTTGTATGCAAGTGGTAATTTTTGTGTGTGCATTTTATTTGTTGAATTGAAACTTTACTATGTATATGTCTAAAGGTGGAAAAGAATCTGGTATATTATCAAACGTTAAAAATGCTAATACAAAAGCTTAGATACAATATTTTCCTTTTTACTTCATCGATGCTTTTGGAATGTACCTTATTTATTTTCTTATATACCTGATTTCAGTTTACAAATAATTTAAGTAAAATTTAAGGTATATAATTAAAACACATGTTATGAACATAAGGTCACAAATGAATTTTAGAAGCAAGCTCTATTTGTAACTACTTAGGAAGAAACATTTTTCCAAATAGATTCTTTTTTCTCCTGTGGTTTTTCTTAGATTCACAACTTTTGTTATTTAAAAAAAAAGAGATTGTGTGTCCTTTCCAAAAGTTGCTTATAATATGTAACTTAAGCTGCCATATGTACATGTGTATGGTCCAAACTTGAAGAAAATGTTTTGGCAAGACCAATATGGAATCTGGGCCATGTGGGTCCAAAAGCTAGAATGTGTGCAAAAATTTACAAAAATAATTGTAAATATGCTTGAAGACACATTTTTGATCCATTTTTTTTCAAGATAATATCAAGTTTGACAAATCTTGAGGAAACTTTGTAAGAGTTGTCTAGACATTTTTAGTTTGAAATTGTTAGTTCAAAATACATTTGCACACACCCTAAGCATGTTTTTTTGCTATACAGTTACTGGTTTGTAATATTTTAAAAGGACGAGGCAGTTGAATAAAACACTGACAATTAGTTTTTTCTGATGGGAATGTTTACCTGTATGATTGGAATAATTTTTGTTATGCCGCTGGGATTGAGCTCGATATAGTTGCCACAATTGCACTTGCGTGTCTGTATATACGTTGGTTTAGGTTTTGGGTCAGGATTGCTTGTCCAGAATGTATCGCCCTTATGCATTGAAACTTTTTTTTTAAATAACTTGGCATAATTGTTAAACACCATAAGCCGGTGTGCAACACGAAAGATCCAGGTCTCTAGCTCAAAGGTCAAGGTCACACTTCAAATATCATCAAATATAAATCTGTAGTATGGGTTCTGCGAGTTTGAAAGTCCCACTACACAAAAAGCCACATGTCCAACATGCGGGTGTACGCACATGCGTCGATTAGAAAGCTTGGTGTTCATTGGCTCGTTGTTTTCATAAACAGGCTTCTGATTGCCTCAGATATAGTCGCTCAAGTCGATATAAGAGTTCAAAGGTCAAAAATTAACATTATACACCTTGTCCGGTCTGTATCTCCCTTATGCATTGACACTTTTTTTAAACAAATATTTCTTGTTGGTTTTTGTTAGTTTTTTTTAATTATTAATTGTGTCTGTGTGCAAACAGGATACCAACTATGCTTTATTGACACTGTGCTCGACAGGTATCTAGTTCTAAAGTTCATGTCATGTGTGTGTTTAGGTAAATGGAGATATATTTTATACATATTAACTGTCTATACATTTGTAAATAGGATTTATACCGAGTCTGTAGAAGAAATACGCCATTCAATTTCAATATTTGTTTGACTTTCCCTAGGTGTTGTTTAGCTCAACTTTTCAAAGAAAATGAGAGCTACTGTACCCACCACGGCATTTGCTGTGGTCAAATTTTTATAAATCACAAATAACTTTGGGAAAATGTTATTTGTATTTGTCAATGTAAGTTTTTCATTACAAAAGCTTAAATTACAAAACTTCAATGTACTGAAAAGTAAGTGTAATCTGAGATTATACTCTGTAATAACTTGAACATATTGAAAATTAACATGTGATCTGAGCAAATATGTGACAAGTATTCAGAAAAGTTGACCAGCGCTGTCCTCTGGCAGCCCTCGTTTTTAATTGTTTTATTTTGTTCCATTTTGTTCTACTGCAGTAAAATCCATTTGCAAACATAGTTAAATCTGATATTTACTAATCTTTACACTCTTCCTACAGAGACGGATATTTTAGTTTAAGAATAAGGTCATATTTTTTTTTCAGTAACAATTACATTATATCTTCCTTTGATGACCCACAATAATTGATATTAGGTTCATATTAGTGACATCCCACAACCATTTTGTTAATCTTATGCTATTAAAGTTTGTCCAGTATGCCTGCATTTTGTCATTTACTGGTTTGCAACATTGTTTTGAATAGACCAATGATGCACATTACTTTTGAGCATTTATCTTGCAGGCAAAAAATATTCCTTTTGCTTAAGTTTTGGGGAAAGTGATTACAATGGTTGAAATTTTCTACATTCAAAGAATAGGTGTTGTATTGTTTCTTTAGAGCACTAGCATAGATTGCAAATACTTGATTGTATTAGTTTACATTTATAAAAGTAGGCATTCGTGACAGTTATTTGATACAATATGTTTTTATTAAACATTTCTAATATATGTGTCATGTTGGTACATGTATTTGTGTTAAATACATAGTTTTCCAGTGGAGTTGTAACTCTTTATTTGACATAATATGATCCCGCAATTTATTTGGGTGAAAAGACACGCAGTGATATAGACACAGAAGTCTGAAAAACACACAATGTATCATTCGTTAGAAACAAAAATGAAAAGACCCACAATACGATTGTGATAGTCCCACAAATTATTAGACACACAATGTATCATTCGTGAGCCCGTCCGTCCGTGCAAAATTTTTGTCCGGGCTACATGTATTTCTCTGCAATTAATGACCAGAATTCAATTAAACTTTATGGGAAGCTTCACTACCAACAGGAGATGTGCATATTATAAGCCGATTATGGTCGGATTATTTTTCACAGAGTTATGACCCTTTGAAATTTTCCATTAACTGTACATATAGTGCAATTCTTGTCCGGGCTATTTCTCAGCAACTAATGACCGGAATTCAATGAAACTTTATGGGAAGCTTCACTATCAAAAGGAGATGTGTATATTATCAGCCAGTTCTTGTCGGATGATTTTTCACAGAGTTATGGCCCTTTGAAATTTTCCATTGTTCATATAGTGCAATTCTTGTCCAAGCTATTTCTCAGCAACTTATTACGGGAATTCAATGAAACTTTATGGGAAGCTTCACTACCAACAGGAGATGTGCATATTTTCAGCCAGTAATGGTCGGATGATTTTTCACAGAGTTATGGCCCTTTGAAATTTTCTATAAACTGTACATATAGTGCAATTCTTGTCCGGGCTATTTCTCCCCAACTACTGACTGGAATTCAATGAAGCTTTATGGGAAGCTTAACTACCTTGAGGAGATGTGCATGTTATTTGTGGGTTCTGGTTAGATGATTTATTTAGAGAGTTATGGCCCTTTGAAATTTTTAAGTTGCTAAACCATTCATCGTATTATTTTGTCCAAAGTTATGCCCCTCAAGACGTTTCCTTTTATCTGAATATATAATGCAATATTGTGACAAAAAAAACATTGGGGAGCATCACCCGTCTCTGACGGTTTCTTGTTGATTTAAGTATTGAAATAGGTCCCTTCACCTTTAAAAAGAAAAATAGATGAGCGGTCTTCACCCTCTAGGCGATGCTCTTGTTTAAGAGATTATAACCCATCCATAAACAAACTTTATTTAGTGGGGATATCAATTCAACCAATTTGCTTGATATTTATGTCCTTGATTTGTGTACATTGTTAGGAGGCCACACAAGATATATTTTAATATATAAAAAAATTAACATGGATAAATACTTGTTAACGCAATCATTGAATGTCAGTAGCAGTTAATTGTTTATTAATATTTGAAGTATGATTATAAACTTAAGAAACTTAGTTGCATAAGATAATGTATCACTTGTGACCAACTCAATAGCTTTAAAAGAATTTTGCAGAACAGAAATGTCCATAGAGTATAATAATTTTACTTAGGTTTGTTGGAATGTGAAAGCAATGTTTAAAAGCTGAATAACAGATCTATTAACATATTGCTTATTTGATCATTTGAATTGATAACACACTTAAATATTTACAGTGGAAATTTTATACCTTAAAATGTTCTCTGGTTCAATCGTGACTTTTGAAAATTATTCTGTATTCAAACTTCAATAACTTCAAAAATGAGATTACCCAAACCAGTGAATTACTTTATGTCAACGCATATTAATTAGATATAACCGCTCTGCAAATCTGTTTGTGCAAGTGAAGTGTCAGGCAATTTAAAAGATCTTAAATAGATTGAATTGCTTTCATACCTGCCAACTCAATGGAGTCTTTGGGCTAGTTGTAATGACTGCAATATGATATCCATACCTGAAATTGTGTATATCAAATTCACTGGTAATCATCAATTAAAGAGACTTGTGCAAGCATTTTGGCCTGTTCAGGCCCAGCTTTTATATTTTGCGTCTGATTGTCCTCTTCACAATTTGTTAAAACTATGCCCTTGCTGTCAAAACTGGCCGCGCTCCAGTGGTTTCATGATTAACTACAACTTTACAAAATGTTATGTTCTGGTCCCTATATTTGGTATGTCACCTTGTGTATGTCTTGATCAAAGTTGTTAAGGTAAAAATTGGTAACACTGCAAGTATCAAATGATTTATATAGGCTTATTGAGCATAATAATTTTTAGGAGTACAGTGTCATTTACAGACCGATTAGTTTACTTGGGATAACAAAGCCACAAAGCCTCTGAAATTATCGATTGATATAGACAATGGGTTATTCACATGTGACTTATTTACAACCGCCCTCATCTTCGTTTCCTCAGGGCCATACTCTGATACTATCCGGCTAAGAAGTTTGAATGGGCAACTTAGATGTTATCAATAAGGGTGCGTGGTGGATTGTGTCTTTGAAAATGGCAAAGTGGCGCAACAGATCAGCGGCATGGCGCAGCGCCATGTAAAAAAGGGCTTGGGAAAAATAACATGCAACATCATTAATAGATTCCCTACCAAAGTCCACAGCTTTGCAATGTGGTGTGTGGTCAATGATATTTGTCCTCTTTGGAGACTGTATGAAACATTTGACCTGAGGTACAAATTTTGCCACACCCCGTTACACATGTGCGTCGTCAAGGGCATACTTGGTTCTCTTGTCTCAACAATTTCATCAATTAAACATTGTTCAAGGATACATTTCTGCTTGAAAAGAGGTACTATACTTGCTTAAATAGTGTCTATATTTAGAGGGAAATACTATCCTTATGCCTTTTTAAGCTACTGTAATCTTTTCAGTTGATAAAAAATGCAAATAACATTATAGGAAAGAAAATAGGTTCTATGGCCCAACAAGTTTCAATGATGTTTGAAAAAGATTCAATACATGTGAAAAGATTTTGAATAGCTTAGCAAATTAGATTTTCCTCTCCCGCAAATCCCTTTGTGTGAAATAGAGCTGTTCAAATAACTGCAAACCTTGATATACAATGTTTTGCATTTAGTTCACAGTAGATAAAATATTTTCAATAAGGAAATTCGCCAATTGTCTGTATGTAAGCCACTCCAATAAGAATTGTATCCTTATCAACATAATATTTCTTTTTGAGCGATTTGCAAGGGATATTGTTGTGAAATTGTATGTTTAACAAAGAAATTCTTGAATTGCTTCGTATTGAAATTCATAATCATGAACACTATAAAATCAAAACTGTTAATTGCCTAAAATATTTCCCTTTGAAGAATGTCTTTGCACATGACAGTCAGTTGGTCTGTTGGTAGACCTTTAGTGTCTCTAGATATTAGTATGCGTCTAGACAACGATAACATCGTGCTTATATAAAGCAGTGACCAATTAACAATCTCATGTTCTTATACGGTATATTTTACTTTTTAGAAGTTATGTACCCTTATCATTAATAGAGCTATATTGTTATATCAGGGTTTATTAATTACAACATTATACTCACGCTCATCAAGCCGAAAACAAAGTGCATACAAATGCAAGTCATCAACAATCACTTAATAACATTATACAAATGTATTTATGAACTCACGGTACATTTGATCCTGTATAAATTGTACTTCTTCTAAAGAAAAAAAACCCAGTCGCTTTTTTTCGCCGCTTATAACTTAAGCAGACTTCGAATAATATTAGGGAACGATGCCTTTTTAATCATATCTCTACAGTAATGAAGTTAAGAAAAACATGAATATACATACTATTAATATATTTTTAAGTGGATGTGTAAAGTATCATATATTTTAACTAAATTAAAAATAGGAAACAATGTTAGCGATGAAATTGAGGTATCTTCGTTTATAATAAATTGAATATTAAATATTAAACTACTATAGTTGAATACAAAATGTTATGTTTGATTAGAAATCGATAAGAAGCTCTTTCTGACAGTAAATAGAGGATATTTGTTGGAATCGATGGAATATCGATTTTATTTCACGAGTGATCATAAAAAATATATTTTCACGAGTGGTACAGCCACGAGTGAAAATATGTATTTTTTATGATCACAACAAGTGAATAAAAATTGATATATCATCGAATCCAACAAATTTTCTTTTTATTGTATGACTTTTTTACCGTTTATTTACATTGTAAAAGAGTTTAACTGGATAATTTTGCTTGATTTATGATGCCATTTCGTCGAAAAAAATGACGAAATGACGTCATTTCACAGTCGATATTTTTCACTGTTATTTTTCACTGTTTAAAACACTGTAATACCAATTTTATTTCACTGGTATTTCTCTATAAACCACCGGAAAGCATAAAATAAACATGTTTATATTTGCACGTGTAACAGCCAACGAAAGCTATACAGTCTTATTATGAAATGTATCATTTAGGCTATGTATTCTTTTAAAGTGACATAGATAGTTGTACTTTTAATGAACAATATATAACATTTTATATGATGAATACCTTGATGAAAAATAACAGTATGCAACAATAATTAAAAAATCTTATGTCGTATTACTAAAGGCAGGGCCCTCAATCCATTTTAGGGGAAGCGGGTCGCTACCCATAGCAGGGGGAATTTTCGCGGCGTTTCCCTTTTTGGGGGATTTTTAACTTACTCTCTAATTATTACATTTGTACATGTTTGCACTATATTCATTGCTTATTTCATAATTAAGTATGTTTGACAAGATTAAATTAAAATAGAATTGAGATATAACAAGGGCTGTTTGTAAAACATGCATGCCCCCCATATGGGCTGTCCGTTGTACTGGCAGCCATTGTGTGAATACGACTTTTGTCACTGTGACCTTGACCTTTGACCTAGTGACCTGAAAATCAATAGGGGTCATCTGCAAGTCACGATCAATGTACCTATGAAGTGTCATGATCCTAGGCAAAAGCGTTCTTGAGTTATCATCCGAAAATCATTTTACTATTTCGGGTCACCGTGACCTTGACCTTGTGACCTCAAAATCAATAGGGGTCATCAGCGAGTCATGATCAATCTACCTATGAAGTTACATGATCCTAGGCATATGCGTTCTTGAGTTATCATCCTAAAATCATTTTACTATTTCGGGTCACCGTGACCTTGACCTTTGACCTAGTGACCTCAAAATCAATAGGGGTCATCTGCGAGTCATGATCAATCTACCCATGAAGTTTCATGATCCTAGGCATATGCGTTCTTGAGTTATCATCCGGAAACCATTTTACTATTTCGGGTCACCATGACCTTGACCTTTGACCTAGTGACCTCAAAATCAATAGGGGTCATCTGCAAGTCATGATCAATGTACCTATTAAGTTTTATGATCCTAGGCCCAAGCGTTCTTGAGTTATCGTCTGACAACCACCTGGTGGACCGACCGACCTACCGACCGACATGAGCAAAGCAATATACCCCCTCTTCTTCGAAGGGGGGCATAAAAATCATGAGACATCTATCTATAAAAAAATATAAAAAAATTTATTTTTTTTTAGGGGGAATTTTTCCCCCCAAAAGGGGAAAAAAGTATACTTTTCAGGGGGGGGGGGAATGCGGCCGAATTTCGGCCGTGGATTTGACAGATTGAGGGCCCTGAAAGGTTAAGTAATAAAATAATGCGGTAAGTCTAATGCAATTTTTTCACGCAACATGTGTTTCAAGTCACATTGGGAGATAAGGAAAATATACGTTGTGGGACATTACACTTTTTTAACATAATTGGTGTATGTTATATATAGTTGTGGTTACAACAATTAAATGGTTCAGTTTATGAAGAATGTTATTGTCAATGACTTGATGTTCTCTGATCATCTTCCGTTTTTATTTTCAAATAAAACAAATATTGTTACAAACAAAACATGAATACTACAACAACAACATTTATTCAGCGATAAAGCGTATACAAGCTCATAGCCTACATTATATATGCATTATACAATTTATAAGTAATGGTAGAAGATAGAGGTTGGACGATAGTGTTATGAAATGGTTTACATGGTAAGTTATGAAGGGAATAAAGAATTGCTTCTAATATTACAATTGCTCGTCTAAAATTTACTAATTTACTTACAAGACATACGATTAGAAGAATTTGCAGTAGGGGAGAAAGATATTGATACTGATTTTTCCAAACGATAATTCTTGACGTGAAATATGTCAAATCGATTATTTAAAATCAGTATTTATGTGGAACTTAAATTCAAACACATCAATTCAAAGGGTATACAAGAGATATGAGCATTTATTTGAACAAGATGAAATGTTTAGTGACCTTATGGTATTACACTCGTGACGAAATTTTAAATGTTTAAATGCAAACATCACCAGGGAATAACTCCACAGCAAACAAACTTTTGAGTAATATAGCTTAAATTATCTTAAGAATAGTTAATCAAGTAATACAAATTAAAAGCTATCGTAATTTATAATGATATAAAAGCAAACATAGTCAAGTGCATATTCCTGTTTTCAAAATGAAAATATATTTAACAAGTATGAACCACCCAAGATTGATGAACTAAGACCTATAAATATTGAAAGGTGGACGTGCCCAATAGCAGCTATCCCAAAGATGACACAGCATTGACATGAAGTATCTGTCGGATTAATTGTCCATTTTACATCGATCAAACAGTGTGTGTGGTTGTTTTTTTGACAAGCAGTTTACATTGCTTTCATATCGAGTGTCATTTTTGCTAATGGCATTTTCTTGTCATTAATATTTTATTTGCCAATGCTAAAATTGTTTAAACATTATGTAATAAACTGCTGTGAGTTAACCGATAAAGATATCCAGCTTTAAGGCTGAAATATAAATGTTAAGATTTCAGGTGCCACTGCATTGATTTTGAAATGTTCGCTTTGATTTTTGATCAATGGCAAACAATTATTGTATCAAAAGTATAGTTTTTAGATTTAGGTTTTAATTATAGGTTTTTAATTACTTAACATGTGTTTAGGGTCACTATGTTATATCGATTACTAATTCTTTTATAAAACTCTGACCCTCAATTTGAAACTTTGCGCATGTCTTTTGTATTATCATTTGTGGGATCGGACAAAGGCTAATAGCTCCGACCTGTAATTTAGCAGATGTATTCCCCTTTCATTCTTAGACAGGTACGGAAATTGCGTGCAACAACTTTATATCTGTGTCTACTACAGATATTAAAATAAAACTACACATTGGTTCAGCTATTTTTAAAGCAATCACTTACTAGGACTCATAACTTTGACAAGCTTTTTAACATGATTATACCCTTGTGTTACTTAGAGAAAAGTCAGTAAAGTAAGAAACAAGTTGAAATTCATTTGAGGTCACCAAAAAAGGTCCATAAATATTTTTGCACGCATCAACTCTTTTTGCTCAGGTGAGCTTTTGTGACCGGTCTTTGTCCATCTTCCGTCCGTCCGTCCGTCGTCCACATTTGGTTTGTAAACTCTCTAGAGGCCACATTTCATGTTTGATCTTCATGAAACTTGGTCAGAAGATTTGTCCCAATGATATCTCGATCAAGTTCGAAACTGGGTCATGCTGGGTCAAAAACTAGGTCACTAGGTCAAAAAAAAGAAAAACCTTGTAAACACTGTAGAAGTCACATTTCATGCCCAATCTTCATTTAACTTTGTCAAAATGTTTGCCTTAATGATACGTTGGTCGAGTTCACAAGTGGTTCCAGTCCGTTGAAAAACATGGCCACCAGTGGGCGGGGCAGTTTTCCTAATTTGGCTATAGAGAAACCTTGTAAACACTATAGAAGTCACAATTTTTGCCAAATCATCATGAAAGATGGTCAAAACATTGGTTTTATTGATATCTCGGACGACTTCAAAAATGGTCCAGATCGGTGAAAAAACATGGCCGCCAGTGGGCGGGGCATTTTTCTCTATATGTATATAGTGAAAACATGTGAACACTCTAGAAGTCACATTTTTGGCCCAATTTTCATGAAATTTGGTCAGAACATTTGTTTCCTTGATCCTTGATATGAGAGTTGAGTTTGAAAATGGTTCCGGTCAGTTGAATAACATGGCTGCCAGGGGGGGGGGGTGGCAGTTTTCCTTATTTGGCTTTAGAGAAACCTTGTTAACACTCTAGAAGTCACAATTTTTGCCCAATCATCATGAAAGTTGGTCAAAACATCGGTTTTATTGATATCTCGGACGAGTTCAAAAATGGTCCAGATCGGTGAAAAAACATGGCCGCCAGTGGGCGGGGCATTTTTCTCTATATGTATATAGTGAAAACATGTGAACTCTCTAGAAGTCACATTTTTGGCCCAATTTTCATGAAATTTGGTCAGAACATTTGTTTCTTTGATATGAGAGTTGAGTTCGAAAATGGTTCCGGTCAGTTGAATAACATGGCTGCCGTGGTGGGGGGGGGGGGGGGCAGTTTTCCTTATTTGGCTATAGAGAAACCTTGTAAACACTCTAGAAGTCACAATTTTTGCCCAATCATCATGAAAGTTGATCAAAACATTGGTTTTATTGATATCTCGGACGAGTTCAAAAATGGTCCAGATCGGTGAAAAAACATGGCCGCCAGTGGGCGGGGCATTTTTCTCTAAATATATAGTAAAAAAGCTTGTGAACACTCTAGAAATCACATTTTTTGCCCAATCATCATGAAACTTGGTAAACAGATTGGTTTTATATATATCACATAATTAATGCCATAATTATTGCCCTTAGATTGTCAAAATTTTCATTATATTATACAAAATCCTTGTAAACACTCTAGAGGTCACAATTTTGTTTCAGATTTTATGAATCTTGGTCATAATATTTATTTTTGTAAGCATAGTTTGATGTTTGGTAAGGGGGGGTGAACTCAAAATATAGGTCACCAGGTCAAATCTTACAAAAACAAAAACACTCCATATGCCAGAGTTTTGGTTCAATAATGATGAAACTTGACCAGGATGTTTGTCCTGGATCTAGGTCAAGTTTGACATTTGGTAAAGATTGAATGAACGACTCCTGTCAGGTTAGCGAACTAGGGCCATCTTGGCCCTCTTGTTAATGAGGTTTTCTTTTGGGCCCCTTTGGTCAAGGGCAGGGTTGCACTCAATAACTTTAGATAGGATGAAAATATTCTGCTGAATTTTTGTGTTAAGGTACGGTCACATACTGGTATAGTGAAGGATTGCATAAAATTTGGAGACAGTGTGGTGAAGTTCACCATTACTAAAATAAAAATAAATATCTTTAAAAAAGATATACGGTAATGATTGTGGTCGGTGTTTATGAACAATCAAAAGTTATATCTATGAGATCAAAAATAGCAAATGCCTTTCTGCGCAGTTCTTAGCTGCATCACACGCAAATCAATTACGGGGTGTTGCACCAGATTGCTTGGCTTATTTGGCTTTCTTAGATATTAGTACTCAAAAATCTACATTGACAGAATAGAAAAACACAAGAAGCATGAAAATAAATGAAAGCTTATAGGTCAGCTGGCAACACTTGAATTTTATTTTATTCCATTATTGATACTATCGTGAATCATCGTGCTCATGCTTAATAAATTGGTCTAAATGGATAAATATTTCTAATTAAATAAATCAAAATTGGTCCTTATCATGCAATTGTTGAAAACACATTAAAAATCTATGATTGACATACCATACTAAAATCACTGATTATCTTTATTTAGTATCTTTCTGATCAAAATAAACTTGAAGTGCACATAGTTTACGCGATAGCGTTTGTATAACGATTTCTGTAAATGACCGCAAACTGACCTTGTACATGATACCTTGCATGTTGGAATGCAATTCATTAAAGTGAGATAACAGTTCCACTACTGGAACGACGGCTTGTTTAAAGCTTTAAACATTTACGTGTTTAACAGTCAATTTCGAAAACAATTTTAAATATTTTTGTCAAAGAGAACAGTACAGGCACCGTGTATTTAAACAAAAACGCCTGTCCGCGGTGTTCACTTTTCAAGATGGGTGACATTTCGAGGGGGACAGACACGCTACTGACCGTGGTGTTCGGCAAACACCCGTTAACGCAGCGATTGCACGCTATCGTTAAATGAACATGTACAAAAGAAAATCATATACCACATGTAGGTATTACATGTATGTGCACATGTATGCGTACTTGAATTTGGACAGTACGTTAAGTCGGAAACATAAATAAAGTGTTTAGATGATTAATCATATTAATTCTTCTGGTGTTAATCAATGCAATTGTGCTTTGTAACAACAGATATCGAGTTTCAAAGAAATCAAGTGATTATTAAATCATTTATTTACTTGTGTCCGACTTAAAGTACTGTCCGAATTTACGTACTGCATCAGTATGTTACAGATCTGTGTGCTGTCAGTATAAAATACAATAATTGTTTCAATAATCAAGGAATTGAAACAGCGTAACGGTAACGATACATCGTGTCAATGCCAAATAATTTGCGAGATACCCCGGTAGTTAAGTTGAAATTCACAATGAAACTTTAAATGGAAATTAAATCATCTCAATGTTGTACCTGCTACGAAAATTTTATTTACAAATAAATACACCCACGCCAATTTTCACGCGCTTTTTATCAGGACAAAGAAATTCTACCGAAAATAGCTGTACACGACGCGTGCAAACTGTGTCAGGTGATTTACGCATGTTGGAATACAACTGTCCTGATTGGGCACTTATTTCATCATATCTTTAAATAGAATCATGTGCAGAAATTAATTTGATACTTTCGAAAATTGCAAACGTTTTTGTTATTGACATTCTTGAGCACTCTTATCTTCTATATTACCCACCCATAATTTGCTTTTAAAAATGGAAATCAGGCATATAAGATTATAGAGCAATGGATAAAGATGAGAGAAGTTGCATGTATGGGATTGAGACAGTTGACACATATGTATCGGGGAATCCAGAGATTATGGATAATATGATTACTACAATCAGTTATGAGTTCTCGATGGCTTCAAACTTTTAATTGCATAATCAAACGCACAATTATCACTCCTCCAGGTGGGGTATCCTACAGCTAGCTGCGAACACAGTTTTCTTTTATACACAGCGTTCAAAAAGACAGAAAACACTGTCATGGGCATGGGTGTGAAATACATTATTCATTATCACTATTAAATGAAAGGGATCAATACAATACGATTATGTTCAATTATTTTATTTTTAGCCAACACAATCAACACCGCGGTAGATATTATGAGTCCGCGGTGTTCGCCTTATGGCAAACAGCCCCCGTGACCTTTGATCTGAACACACATCGCGGGCTTCATATTGGTAAATGAACACAGAGAGATGAACACCGTGGCGAGTGGCATTTGTTTAAGTACACGGTGCCTGTACTGTATATCAGGTTACTGAACAAACATACTTAACCTTTTCCCATTCAGAGGCAAAGTGAAAATGCCTTTTGCAACCAGCATAAAAACAGAACAGACTGCTGGTTAAACGCAGTCTGTTCAGGTTTTATGCTGTTTGCTGCTCATCAGTATCTAAGGGATGGAAATGAAGCCTATAAAACTTGAATCTAGTAAGAAATGTCTTTAATTTGATTTAACTTTCTGAGAGACTACAAATGCATGAAAATACGTATCTAAGTGGTAAAGGGTTAAATAATAAAAACTTTATTAGTACACAGAATGCAATATTATAGTAATTACCAAATATGAGAACACAGCCTTTAAGCTCTGGCGCTGACATTCCTCTAAAGTATTAAGGGGCACACACTTTGTATTGATGTCGAGAATTGAGTGTGAAACTGCTCTATCTCTCAAACCTTATAATTAGAAATACAATTGTTTCATGCTGAATATGCAGTTAACATCGTTGCTAAACGAACTGTAGGATCCCTCTTCATACCCTATATTTCCCAAAAATAGAAGTCGATGAAATAACATATTAATGTTAATGTGAAATCTGTTTGTAGATTGCACGATTTCTACTGTGAAAAGTTTCAGGTCTATACTGGCGGAAATTTTTTAATTAAAATTGATTGGTCACTTACAAAGGTCAGGCTTAGGTAAAAAGCTGGCGTATACAGCTACCCTGAAAAAAGGCTTTGCACTGGATAGCTTTAGTTTGGATGGAATTATTGTGCCTTAATTCTGTTTGTAAGTAGCTTACATGAAGACCTAGGGTGGGATTGCATAAAAGACCATTAGGGTACAGGTAATGGTTTCAGCTCAATAGAGTGAGTTATGATGGAAGACATGCTTCAAACTTTATTAATTTATTAATTGGTATATTGTTAAAAATCAATTTTCTTGGAATGGTCACTTTTTTTTCCTTTTTCTGGGTCTCGTTGTTACTTTATAATTAAGGGGGTGTCATTTAACTACTGCTTTTTTACTGTTAGTGCTGATCCTATGGCAAAGCCATTACCTGTGTTGCTGCTGACTGCTGTTGCTGATGATGATAAGTGCTGCCGTCAATAATGATAGTTGCTGTTATACAGGCACTATTTTGCTGTTGCTAACTTTGTTGCTGCTGCTGATAATAGCAGTGGTCCTCACGATTTTCTAACGATTTTGTCATTTTTGACGATGCTGCTTTCAGCAGCGAGTCAAGGTTAACATACCATGAAAAAATTCTTCACAATGGCAAGCTATGTAAAAGACCGAGAGAGTCCGATTGAGATAGCGCAGTTTTTCTAATCGGAATACCTGGACCTCGCTGATTTTCGTTGATAACATTCTCCTAGCAAAGTTGTCGTTCGTGTTTCAACATACAAAGATGGCCGCACCCATGAGAGAATGATGACTCTTGCGACAAAACTTTCTTACAGCCTAAATCGGCTTGTTTCGCTATTTAGAAGCTGTCATTTAGGATATATGAGTTATTTATTCACTAAATCTCCGCTAATGACAACAATGGATGGAACGTAACATTCAACCCGCGTTCAATTCAAAGCTGGCGATTCAAATTGCAAGTAATGGTGATTCAATAATGGAGAAAGCATCAACTTGATTTAACAAACATTTGATAAGGTTTGTTATACCAGATAACAACAAGAAAAAATTTGATTATTAAAGTAAAACTACTATAGGTAAGGCATTCTTAAGTGTACATATTTCGGACATGTATAGCATTCGGATAAACAGTAATAGATATAGATGTTCCATGCATTTAGATTGTGTTTTGTTAGAAGAGCTATCATAGAGATGATGATAATATAATGACTATAAATATGTGATGTAAAGGTGCTTCCGGTACATATCTTAAATTACTTTAATGTGTTAAATGACTTAAATGTGTTATAAGGAAGTAGATTTTAATGTACCATTAAATTATAATTATGTTGTGTTATGTATCATGGTATTGTTATTTAATAAAGCAGTATAACCTTTTAAGATATTGTGTTGCTCTTATAGCATATTTTATCTAAAAATTGAATAATACAGACAAAAACACAACGCGCTTCAAAATTGACCCCAGCATTTTTCAATTTGACTCCTCAAAATGTCAGTCCAGGGGTCATTGACTCCTGGTTTATAAAAGCTATTGAAATCCCTGTATATTCGATGAGAATGAAGCACTTTCTAAAACACTTGCCGCGCCCATGAGAGAATGATGACTCTCGTGTCAAAACTTTCTTACTGCATAAATCGGCTTGTTTCGCTATATAGAAACTGTCATTTAGGATATATAAGTTATTTATTCACTAAATTACGCTAATGCAACAATGGATGGAATTTGAAGGTTATATTCGATGTGAATGAAGCACTTTCTGGATCTTGACAGCTTGACAAGGCAAAACTGGCATACTGATGATACTGGTATTTTTAGTTATTAATTTAAGTCACATTTTGCTTTATAAATTTTGTTCGAGCATTTTACGACTTATTGAATGGCTATGATACCCGATATCAACATATCATATGGGATTTGCAGATCACCAAGTTGTCCTGAAATTCAACAGTGATTACAAACTCTTTACTCAAATTACTCAAATTACTGGTTTGTATTCTTTCTTACTTGATATCATGTTAGTCCAAATAATTAGACGTAATCTACCGTTTAGTCCATGTATATCGACCTCATATTTATAGGAGTAGATATCATGTTAAAGTTAAATGAACTGTATCACAGTAAAAGAGACATTAAGGCGATTTTTGCCAGTTTGGATCCAGATCAGCCTGCAGTTGCTTGAAAGCTGTTTGCTTAAGAGCGGTTTTCTGACAATAACAAATAGTTTAATTGGATACTAATTAGACTCCCTTTTTTCTGGTCCCTCGGGATCAATGACTCCAGCACTTCGTGTTGTCAGAATTTAATATTACTTAAGGCGATGCTATGGGGCGTGAGAGCATGTTGCACCTTCAATTATCTCTCAAAAACCGACTCATTAAAACCCAGTTGGCAATATTTGACTTAATTTTTGGTATGATTGCTCTCGAGGGATCCAACAATTTCAGAATCTTCCTAAAAGCCTAGTGGTAGAGTGTCGACTTTGATTGCAGGAGGTTGCGCTGGGGGTTTGATCCCCAGAGGCGACATTGAAAACTAGCCAACTTTGTTATCTAAATGGCTGCTTAACATAATATACTAAGATAATGTCAATTTTCTCTCACATGATAGTCATCAGTTATATTATATAAAACCTTACAGCAGTAGTAAACAATGGGACAAAAATTAATGAACGCATCTTTCATTTGCCTTTGACACTTTGAGTTTGACATGGCCTAGATTTAAATATGTGACTTGACTTTACCAGAACTCTTGTGACAGAGCTAAAGTGGAAATGTACCATTGAAAAACACCTAAATCCAGATATGCTACACCCCAATTAAGATTTCCTTGCATAGTTCAATAAAAATTAAATTCAGAAGCCTGGTAACAGTTTAACGTTAATGTTACCAATGTGTCAGACCAGGGCCTTGATTTTGTAATCTAGGAAATGCATGGTCAGAAGATGTCATTTAAGATTATACTTTTTTTCAAACACATACAAATATAAACATGTATCTGTAACTAATGTAGATGTTATAAATAGTAAAATGCACTAAGTCAGAAGGCGTTCGACTTTTCTGCTGGTGCCTTGGCACACCAGCTGTTTCGATTGCAATGGTTTGATGGACTCACTGCTTGATGTGTAGTTACATTGTATACAGTATATCAAACTGTATTATTTCAAATATGTTTGCATCTAGTATACAATGTACTTATTAATATTTACATGATTGATGCATATGAATGATACTGATATACTAGACTGAAATCATTTAAATGATACTGAAATCATGACAGTGAATTAATATTGATAATAATTTAATATATGTTGCTTGATACAATCATGTACATCTACATCAAATGAGATCATACTAAAACTTCAGTGATGAATGTCAGTGAAATAAATGGAATCCAAAATATAAGTCACTCCCATATCTCTCCAGCAGCGCGCACCCCTAAATATCCTGCTGTGTACCAGATAAAAAATATGATACATAATTATGTATCATATTAGTTTAAACCTATTTATTTTAGCTTGATTGCATCGAAAGCTTAAGGCTTATATAAATGCTCTTGAGTCCGTATGTATCATATTGTTTAGAGGGGATGATTTTCCCTCTGTTTTATCAATGTATTGTTTTACTTCTTTAATCAGTGTGTTTAAAGATATATAAACATAGCTCCAGGGTCGGTGCTTCAGGCAATGAATATTTTATCTCCTGATCTCTTTTTCTAATGGATATGTTAGCTAGTTCCTACATTCAATACAGTCAAATATATGTTAAGTAGTATCTGTCACATTGGTAGATTAAATTTGTACATCAAATATTATTTGTTAGTGATAAAAAGATATAGTTCAAATGTTCATACTAGTTGAATTAAGAACCTTAGTCAAGTGGTTTTTAAATATTTTTAAATATAACCACTCTTATAACCAGATCTCAAATGTATATCCCTTTTCTCTGTCACCCTGGTCATCTCCTTTCAAAATGGCAAATTATATGCAGAACAGTTTGTTATATGTAATGGTTAAATAAAGTACTTCAGAAAAAAATTGACATCATTTTCACATGGAAATTTCACTTTCACAGTAATGTGAAAAAAATTCCCTGACTTGCTTGATTTTCATAAGCTTTTTATGCCCCCCCCGCCCTTCGAAGAAGAGGGTGTAAATTGTTTTGCTTATGTCGGTCGGTCCGTCCACTAGAAGGTTTCCGGATGATAACTCAAGAACGCTTAGGCCTTGGATCATGAAACTTCTTAGGTGGATTGATAATGACTGGCAGATGACCCCTATTGATTTTCAGGTCACTAGGTCAAAGGTCATCGTCACGGTGACCCAAAATAGTAAAATGGTTTCCGGATGATAACTCAAGAACGCTTATTCCTAGGATCATGAAACTTGATAGGTAGATTGATCATGACTCGCAGTTGACTCCTATTGATTTTCAGGTCACTATATCAAAGGTCAAGGTCATGGCAGTGTTTTTTTTCACCTATAGGGGAATGGTGGCGGGGCCAGTCCAAAGGGAAAAAAACAAGTCGTTTTTTAGGAAAAGGGAAAAATTAAGAAGTCATTCTTTTATATGTAATGATATTTATTATATGAATACACATGTATGTATGAATGTAATATTCACAGCTGAATTTCTCTGTTCTTTTTCTTAAATATATATCAATGATTTGTTCAACATTAGTTTCAGTCAGTTCAGCCGTCATGCACAGTATCAGTTTTCCAAGCTAATTAGAGTCTAATTGGTATTTTTTTAATCAATAAAATGGCAAATTTGAGCATTTTAAGCTCATCTTTTTGTTGAAAAAAAAAATGAGCTATTGTCATCACCTTGGCGTAGTCGTTGGCGTCGGCGTTGGCGTCGGCGTCCGGTTAAGTTTTGCGTTTAGGTCCAATTTTCTCAGAAAGTATCAATGCTATTGCATTCAAACTTGGTACACTTACTTACTATCATGAGGGGACTGGGCAGGCAAAGTAAGATAAATCTGGCGTGCATTTTGACAGAAAATGTTGGTTAAGTTTTGTGTTTAGGTCCATTTTATTCCTTAAGTATCAAAGCTATTGCTTTCATACTTGCAACACTTACTAACTATCATAAGGGGACTGTGCAGGCAAAGTTATGTAACTCTGACTGGCATTTTGACAGAATTATGTGCCCTTTTTATACTTAGAAAATTGAAAATTTGGTTAAGTTTTGTGTTTAGGTCCACTTTATTCCTACAGTATCAAAGCTATTGCTTTCATACTTGCAACACTTATTAACTATCATAAGGGGACTGTGCAGGCAAAGTTATGTAACTCTGACTGGCATTTGGACGGAATTATGGGCCCTTTATACTTAGAAAATTGAAAATTTGGTTAAGTTTTGTGTTTTGGTCCACTTTACCCCTAAAGTATCATAGATATTGCTTTCATACTTGGAGCACTCGCAAACTATCATAAGGGTACAGTAAAAGGACAAGTTGCATAACTCTGGTTGTCATTTTTATGGAATTATGGCCCTTTTTTGACTTAGTAACTTTGAATATATGGTTAAATTTTGTGTTTCGATCCACTTTACTTCTAAAGTATCAAGGCTATTGCTTTCAAAATTCAAATACTTTCATGCTATCATGAGGTTACTGTACCTGGCAAGTTGAATTTTACCTTGACCATTGAATGACCTTGACTCTCAAGGTAAAATTATTAAATTTTGCTAAAATTGCCATAACTTCTTTATTTATGATTAGATTTGATTGATACTAACTGTGTCTGTTTTCAATTTTGAATAACTGAGCATGAGTTATTGCTTGGCTCTTCAATATGTCTAAAAGTACAAGTGCAGTTTTTATAATTTTAATTATGGTAACTTTGATCATGGTTTATGTCATAGTGTCATGTATCCGGGTTCTGTCAGAAAACAGCAATTAACACCTCATCCTTGAATTTTAAATTTGTTATGCATTAAGGTGCACACATTTTTCCAACCATATCCTGGTTGAATGTGTAATTCAATGCGTAATCCGAAAGTACATTGAAAAGTTTAAAATGGTGTGTTCTTTTTACATTGCTTTTTTACCAATATTAAGATTTAATCTATTTAAACCTGTGAATAAACACAAATTGTATAATCTCATTGAATATTTTACTGCATTGAAAATACTTAGTTCCATTAGTAAAATGGAAATGGTATTGTGCAATTTAATTAAAATAGCTTGTATTATGTCTTTGAATGACAATTTGTGCATTTTATACTACAAATTTAATTACTTTCTCAGGGCTTCATTATTTTGTCACAAGTTGTGGCTTTTGTTTATGGGATTTATTCTCAGATCTAGCACAGTTTAAGGACATTAGATCTAAATAAAATTACAGGCTGGTTTGAGGTTTAAATCACAGACTGGTTAAGAGGTTTGAATCACATACTGTCTTATTTTAATTATGCCCCCCTTCGAAGAAGAGGGAGTATATTGTTTTGCACATGTCGGTCCGTCGGTCAGTCCGTCAGTTGGTCAGTCCGTCCACCGGATGATAACTTAAGAAAGCTTAGGCCTAGGATCATGAAACTTCATAGGTACATTGATCATTACTGGCAGATGACCCCTATTGATTTTCAGGTCACTAGGTCAAAGGTCAAGGTCACAGTGACTAGAAATAGTAAAATGGTTTCCGGATGATAACACAAGAATGCTTACGCCAAGGATCATAAAACTTTATTTGATCATGACTGGCAGATGACCCCTATTCATTTTAAGGTCACTATATAAAAGGTCAAGGTCACAGTGACTCGAAATAGTAAAATGGTTTCCGGATGATAACTCAAGAATGCTTACGCCTAGGATCATTAAACTTCATAGGTACATTGATCATGACTGGCAGATGACCCCTATTGATTTTCAGGTCACTAGGTCAAAGGTCAAGGTCACAGAGGCTCGAAATAGTTAAATGGTTTCCGGATGATAACTCAAGAATGCTTACGCCAAGGATCATGAAACTTCATAGGTACATTGATCATGACTGGCAGATGAGCCCTAATGATTTTCAAGTCACTAGGTCAAAGGTCAAGGTCACAGTGACTCGAAACAGTAAAATGGTTTCCGGATGATAACTAAAGAATGCTAACGCCTAGGATCATGAAACTTCATAGGTACATTGATCATGGCTGGCAGATGACCCCTATTTATTTTCAGGTCACTAGGTCAAAGGTCAAGGTCACAGTGACTCGAAACAACAAAATGGTTTCCAAGTGATAACTCAAGAATACTTAGGCCTAGGATCATGAAACTTCATAGGTACATTGAATCGTTGATCATGACTGGCAGATGACCCCTATAGATTTTCAGGTCAAGGGTCAAGGTCACAGTGACATAAAACGTATTCACACAATGGCTGCCACTACAACTGACAGCCCATATGGAGAGTATGCATGTTTTACAAGCAGCCCTTATGTAGATGTGGATCAGCAGTATATAACAGTATTCAGGATATTGTTTTAGTTTCATTGTAAAACCTATGGTTTTTGTATAAAAAGTGCTACCTTCTGTCATGCCTACAAATTAATTGCTTCCTTAATCATTTATAATGCCCCTGGTAAAAGATATTTTGCGCATATATTTGCCCATTTATCCTTATTTACATATGATGCATTCACATTGGTCCATGTCAACAATATGATATTCCAGGAGCAGATGCTTATTTAATTTCCATTCAATCATGGCCATTTTGAAGTCTTCATTTAGAGAATTATATGCATGCCACTTTCAGTAATATGATATTTACAATATGTAAAATCTAGTCATTTTTGTGATAACAGTATGATAGACCACACTTACTATTAAGACTGTGAAAATAAGAGCATTTTGTGCCATTTTTATCCTATAGTACTTCCATTATTATGTAAAATGTACCTATATATTTTTTTGCTCATCTGAGCACGAAGTGCTCAAGGAGAGCTATTTTGATCGCCCTGTATCAGTTGTCCATTATGATGCGTTGTCTTCTGTATACTGTAAACACTTAGGGGTCAAAATTTTGACACAATGTCAATAAAACTTGGTCACGATGTAACAGTATGAAATCTCGGACAGTTCATTTATGGGTCTTCTGGGGTAAAAAACTAGGTCTCTAGGATCCTGTTCAAGTTTGAAGTTGGGTTATGTGCAGTCAAAAAACTAGGTCACTAGGTCAAATCATATAGAAAATCTGTTAAGGTCGGTACGCAAACTTACAGGAAAAGTCTGTTTATACTCAAGAGCTCACATATGTCTGTTTATACTATAGAGGTCACATAAGTCTTTTAAGCTCGGCCATTTTTCGGCGAAAACCCGAGGTATTGTCATAGCCAGCTTGTCACAAGCTGTCCTTACCATTTAAGGTTTTTAACATTGGCTCTAAAATCAAAGTTCTTCAACCTACAACTTTGAAACTTCATATGTAGCTGCACCTTGATGAGTGCTAGATGCCACACCTATGTTTGGGTCACTAGGTTATAGGTCAGGGTCACTGTGACCTCTAAAACAAAGACAAGCAATCATTTATTCAAAACTGCACCAGCAGCCGAGAGTGGCACCCGTTATTCTGTAGAGGTCTTTTTTTTTTAGCTCGGCTGTTTTCAGAGAAAACCCGAGCTATTGTCATAGCCAGCTCGCCGTCCGCCGTAGGCGTCATGCTAAAACCTTTACTTTGGCAATAACTTTTTAAATATTGAAGATAGCAACTTGATATTTGGCAAACATGTGTATCTCATGGAGTGGTAAAATTTCAAGGTGAACATCATTCTTCAAGGTCTAGGGTTGAAAAAACAAAACCAAGGGAAGTAATAAGCTTTCAATGGACATAATTATCTGACCTGCCAACGTATATATATATTTTTTAAATAAATCAAAGCGGCGCAGTAGGCGGCATTGTGTTTCTTACAAACACATCGTGGTAAAAGGTCAAGGTAAAGGTCATCCTTCAAGGTCTAAGGTCAAAAACACAAATCCAAGGGAAGTAATAAGCTTTAAAGAGAGATAATTATTCAATATTGAACATAGCAACTTGATATTTGGCATGCATGTGTATCTCATGACGCTGCAAATTTGAGTGGTGAATCTACAGTCACTGTAGTGGCTTTTAATTATTTGCTACTAAAAATAGAGATTTGTTAGAGACAATTATTTTCAAGGGAAGTAATTTATATAATTATAAACCTCATATTTTATATTTCCTAACCAAGAATTAAAGTCCTTTTTACAGTTACTGTACAGATTTATTATTTTGATTATTTATAACTCAAATGATTGATTTGTGATTTTTTTTTTAAATGATATAATTATCATTTCTTACCTGTTCTAATTTGTGAATGCTAGTTTTCATTAAATACCAGTGGACTTATGTCCAATGATACATGATGAATTCTGGCTATGATCTCTTTGATAAACCACAGGCCTTGGTTGTCAGTGATGTCTGACAAGGTCATTTTTTACTGCCTACAGACCTACAGACCCCCCTCCCCCCATGGTTTGATTGGACAAAATCCAAGGGTAGTAATACGCTTTAAAGGTAGATGATTTCTATGCCTGCCAAATGATAAATAGAAATTTTATTTCAAAGCGGCGCAGTAGGGGGAATTGTGTTTCTGACAAACACATTTCTTGTTGGGTCACTAGGTCAAAGGTCAAGGTCACTGTGACCTCTAAAAAAAAAAATTTGACAAGCTTTCGCAGCCGAGCGTGGCACCCGTTATGTGGTGCTCTTGTTTGTCTTATGTTGGTAAATGTTCATCTCGGTCAATTCTAGGTTAAGTTTGAAAGTAGGTCATATGTGGTCCAAACAGACCAAATCACAGAAAAGGTTGGTGAACACTCCAGAGGTCACATTTTCTTCTTTCTTGAACTAAAAGAATAATTGTAGGTTATACAGGCCTTTTCCGTCCTATGCCACAGTTCTGAATATCGGTTCCCAATGCCAATCTGGTTGTTTTTTTCCCAATTGAAAAACAAATTCCCAATTCAACTTCCAACGATTGCAAAGTATTATACATAATTAAATTGAAATGCCTCTATGTGAAAGCCTCATGAATTGTACTGACATTTCTGTAATTACAATGTATCAAATGACTGCTTTAATAGCAATTTCCTTTTCTCCAAATTTGTATGCCCCGTTTCGAAGAAAAGGGGGCATATAGTGATCGGACTGTCCGTCTGTCCGTCCGTCGGTCTGTCTGTCTTTCTGTCACACTTTGCGTTTAGGTTTTGAAAAATGCTCATAACTTCTATGTCCCTTGAGATATAACCTTCATATTTGGTATGCATGTGTATATGGACAAGGCCTTTCCATACGCACAAAAATGTTTACCCCTGTGACCTTGACCTTGAACTAAGGGTCCGCGTTTAGGTTTCGAAAAATGCTCATAACATCTATGTCCCTTGAGATATAAACTTCTCATTTGGTATGCATGTGTATATGGACAAGACCTTTCCTTACGCACACAAATTTTTACCCCTGTGACCTTGACCTTGAACTTAGGGTCCGCGCTTAGGTTTCAAAATCTGCGTTTAGGTTTCGAAAAATGCTCATAACTTATATGTCCCTTGAGATATAACCTTCATATTTGGTATGCATGTGTATATGGACAAGGCCTTTCCATATGCACAATAATGTTTACCCCTGTGACCTTGACATTGAAGTTAGGGTCCGCGTTTAGGTTTTGAAATCTGCGTTTATGTTTTGAAAAATGCTCATAACTTCTATGTCCCTAATTTGAGATATAACCTTCATATTTGGTATATATGCATGTGTATATGGACAAGGCCTTTCCATACGCACACACATTTTTACCTCTGTGACCTTGACCTTGAACTTAGGGTCCGCGTTAAGGTTTCAAAATCTGCGTTTTGGTTTCGAAAAAAGTTCATAACTTCTATCAAACGTTTATAGGGGGCATAAGCAGGGATCATATTTTCCCGCAACATCAATCGGTCTGGACTTAAATGGGGAAAAAGTGTCCGAAAATTTATATCCGAAATCATGACAAATTACGTTAACATATATACCATTGATTTTGCCATTCATGAAGGTGGTATAATAAATGTGCAAGTTTAATTGCCTGTTGCATTTTTTTTTAAACGGAACATATGAGTTTTCTCAATTGGTTTTATGATTTTTTTTTCTCTTTTATTATTGTTTCGTGTGCTGTTGTATCTGACTTTTTTTTCATCGTTGTCAATATTATTTATCTGTGTTAGTCTATACTGATGTTTTAAATCGTTGTTGACTCGATAATAGCTTACATACATGCACTGAACCTAACAAATGTCTTTGCGTAGGTTGGATACTGGCAACAACAAAACCAAATAGTTGAGAAATAATTCGTATATGTTATAGTTTGTTGTCAAATAACCCACTGCCGATAATTAAGATGCGTAGGGATTAAATCACGAGTGCGAAGCACGAGTTATTTGAAACCATGCATCTAAACTTCCGGTCGTGAGTTATTCAACAACAAACAATAAAGTACACAAATTATTTTGATTCTTACACGATTTTTACTAAAGATTTATACAATGTATATTATTTTTCTTGTGTACTATATTATGTGAAGTTCTGCCCATAACAATAACTTTCGGCTGTTCTGTTAATCAGATCTGCAACTTTCATTTATTTATTGCCGGATTATTACGCTGGTGGAATATGTATCTGCATGTTTTGTTTAGTTACAGCACGTGTTTTCAGTGTATAAGGTCCGCCCACAATAATATGAATTATTGCAAAATATCCGATTTTCTTCTTTGTTTATATGAAAGTTTACCGTATCATGCATGAAATGCACACTTTCCACGAGGATTATGAACATTGATTTTATTGTGGATGAGTACACAATACGGACCGATTAGTGTGCTAGGTTTAAGCCAGTGAAATTATCGATTGATATTGACACGGGATTATATACGCATGACTAATACACAATCGCGCGAATTTTCGCTGCTTGGGGTCATACTCTGATACTAGTCGTCTGACACACAATAAACTGGTCCTGACCGGTTTAGAGACTGCAGTGAAAGGTTTATCACACCTAATCGAGATAAGAATGTAATTAGGGTATGTTAGCATGTGCACTGTGTAATTGATTTCATGACACAGAATCGGACAGACTGTTTGGGATTTTCAATCGGTCTTTCATGACCCCAATCGGTCTAGGACCGATAAAACCGAAAAAAATATGATCCCTGGGCATAAGTCATCCTATGGTGACAGCTCTTGTTTCTTCTTCATTTAGATCGCAATACAGTTTCCTTATTAAAGGGGTAAGCCGAGGTTAATAAAATGTTGGGACAAATATCTTACAGCTCAGGAACAGTTGGTGACATTTTCAATATTTTTAAACCTATTTAACTTAACATTTGTGTTTTTAGCTCACCTGATTGCTCAGGTGAGCTTTTGTGACCGGTCTTTGTCCGTCGTCCGACCGTCCGACATTTGCTCATAAAAACTCTAGAGGCCACATTTCTTGGCCCATCTTCATGAAACTTGGTCAGAAGCTTTGTCCAAATGAAATCTCGGCCGAGTTTGAAACTGGGTCGTGCCGGGTCAAAAACTAGGTCACTAGGTCAAAAAAAAGGAAAAACCTTGTAAACACCGTAGAAGTCACATTTTATGCCCAATCTTCATGTAACTTTGTCAAAATGTTTGTCTTAATGATTACTTGCTTGAGTTCAAAAGTGGTTCCGATCAGTTGAAAAACATGGCCGCCAGTGGGCAGGGCAGTTTTCCTTATTTGGCTATAGAGAAACCTTGTAAACACTCTAGAAGTCACAATTTTCGCCCAATCATCATGAAAGTTGGCCAAAATATTGGTTCAATTGATGTCTCAGACGAGTTCGAAAATAGTCGAGATCAGTGGAAAAACATGGCCGCCAGTGGTCGGGGTATTTTTCTCTATTTATATATAGTGGCAGTTTTCCCTTTTTGGCTATAGAGAAACCTTGTAAACACTCTAGAAGTCACAATTTTTGCCCAATCATCATGAAAGTTGGTCAAAACATTGGTTTTATCGATATCTCGGAAGAATTTGAAAATGGTTGGGATCGGTGAAAAAACATGGCCGCCGGTGGCGGGGCATTTTTCTCTATATGTATATAGTGAAAACATGTGAACTCAGTAGAAGTCACATTTTTGGCCCAATTTTCATGAAATTTGCTCAGAACATTTGTTTCATTGATACGAGAGTTAAGTTAAAAAATGGTTCCGGTCAGTTGAATAGCATGGCTGCTGGGAGGGGGGTAGTTTTCTCATTATGCCCCCCCCCCCCCTTTCGAAGAAGAGGGGGTATATTGTTTTGCTCATGTCGGTCAGTCCGTCCACCAGATGGTTTCAGGATGATAACTCAAGAGCGCTTATGCCAAGGATTATGAAACTTTATAGGTACATTGATCATGACTCGCAGATGACTCCTATAGATTTTCAGGTCACTAGGTCAAAGGTCAAGGTCACGATAACCCAAAATAGTAAAATGGTTTCCGGATGATAACTCAAGAACACTTATGCCTAGGATCATGAATCTTCACAGATACATTGATCATGATTTGCAGATGACCATTATCAATTTTCAGGTCACTAGGTCAAAGGTAAAGGTCACAATGACCCAAAGCAGTTAAATGGTTTCCGGATGATAACTCAAGAACCCTAATGCCTAGGATCATGAAACTTCATAGATACATTGATCATGACTCGCAGATGACCCCTATTGATTTTCAGGTCACTAGGTCAAAGGTCAAGGTCATGATGACCCAAAATAGTTAAATGGTTTCCGAATGATAACTCAAGAACGCTTAGGCCTAAGATCATGAAACTTCATAGGTAGATTGATCATGACTAGTAGATTGATTTTCAGATTAATAGGTCAAAGGTCAAGGTCACGGTGACCCGAAATAGTAAAATGGTTTCCAGATGATAACTCAAAAATGCTTATGCTTAGGATCATGAAACTTCATAGGTACAATGATCATGACTCGCAGATGACCCCTATTGATATTGCAGGTCACTACGTCAAAGGTCAAGGTCACGGTGACATGAAATAGTAAAATGGTTTCTGGATGATAACTCAAGAATGCTTATGCCTAGGTTCATGAAACTTCATAGGTATATTGATCATGACTCGCAGATGACCCCTATTGATTATCAGGTCACTAGGTCAAAGGTTAAGGTCACAGTGCCAAAAAACATATTCACGCAATGGCTGTCAAGGTCACGGTGACTCAACTTAGAAAAATTGTTTCCGAATGATAACTCAAGAATGCTTATGCCTAGTATCATGAAACTTCATAGGTACATTGATCATGACTTCCAGATAAAATAATGATGAAACTTGACCAGGATGTTTGTCTGGACAATATCTAGGTCAAGTTTGACATTTGGTAAAGATTGAATGAACCGACTCTTCTCAGGTGAGCGAAGTAGGGCCATCTTGGCCCTCTTGTTTGTATTTACAATTGTATTTGTTTGTACATGATACAGAGAAAAGACTCCATAAAACTCATAAACAACATACACAAGCACACAGTGCGCTAAAAATGTTTAACAAAGAATTGAAGATATTATTTCTCATTATTGCCCTGTATTGCTTCTGTGTGTCAGTCTGTCGGTTTGTCTGTATAATATGTTCTATGTCTGTAAAGCGAACTATTAAGTGTAGATGTACAGTACAGCCAACGCGAAACAAACATAATCCTCGGTTATGCCACGGCCAGAACATTAGTACTCGGAGGCGGCGTGTGTTCACGCGGCGTATCACCGAGGCACGCGGCACCGATCCGCGCAACGATGCCGGGTCTGTCTTTATACCTCGCGTACTTTCTCGACAGGAATGCGCATGTGTATGCGGCGGATTGAGTGCAAAGATATACACCTACGTATACATTTGCGTAGCGTCTAAACTTAGATTTACGCTACTTTCATAGTTATTATTTTCACGTTTTAATAAGCTGATATGATTTTTATATGATGCTTTATAGACTATTTATATAATTTATTTAATTATAATTATCACTAATATATTTGACACGTAATGTGCCTTAACAAATTATCGTTGAATTAATTACACACAGCTGTAAATGTTTTGTTCGATTCTCAAATGAGCTATATTCAATTTCTAATCCAAAACATGTTTATGAATTAAAATGCTAACGCGACATTAACAATTAAATTATAGCGTCAAATAAACGTTGCTTTATCCTTTGTCTCAATAAGAAGTGCACGAAAATTATGCAGACGTCACATGTAGAACGTCGCATGGAAAGTGTAGGTGTATTTTGCGTTGTATGGAAACATGAACATCATGTCAAGCGATTTACCCGTTTTCAGTGGGAAAAAACCCATCCTCATTGGACGTTATTTCATCACATCTTTAAATAGAAACAAATGCCAAAATGTATTTGACACTTTAAAAAAATTGTGAATGTTTGTATTTCTTGAAATTCATTAGAACTTTTATCGTAAATATTTACCAGAATTTGCTTTAAAACTGGAATATACGGGATTATCGAGTAATGAGTAGCGACGGAAAAAATAGTAAGTATTCAGTTATAGATACATTAAATTAATTTTGATTTTAAATATTATTATAATTGTTCGTTTCAAATTTATAGACTAACTAATCATTTTTAAAATATTTTTATTTTATGTCATGCGCATCGACTCGGCGTCTTATCGTGGATCGCAGCCTTTCTCGGTGGACAGATGCGAAGCATCGCGGCGAAATGCAACGTGCGGCCACATACTGACGCGGCTTCAACTGCCAACTCGGCATCGACTCGTTGCGCCTTGACGCCGTGGATTGCGAAATATGTTTGTTCCTTGTTGGCTGTACTGTAAATGACACAATTTTTAATAGCAGTTATGTAAATGGTCCTGAATTATGTGCACATGAACTTAGCCATGGCAGGTTTGCAAAGCCTCTGTCAAAGCATTGGATGGTATACATGGGTAATGTTTGTTACTAATCTTTCTTTTTTTTATACGAGACAGCTTCAGAAACACTGATATAGCTGTTGAAATGGTGGAGTGTAGGAGTGTGCATTTGTGTGTCTGTTATTGTATGTGTGTGTGTTTAGGTTTGTACAGACAGTAACTTCATCATGCAGCATGCAATTTTAAAATAAATAATTACATAATACCATCATTAGGAGACGGTGTTTTACATGTAACACCTGTCTACCCCACTTAAAAGTCAAGGGCACACTTACAGGTCGAAGGTCAATCCAGACTGATACTTCAATAGTAATTATGCACTTCTTCAAAATAACTTGCCAAATATGTTTAACAATTCGTGTAGAAACCTCATTCATGTTCCCTTTTAAGGTAAGGTAACACTTAGATGTCATTTGTCATATTTTAGCATTTATAATACAGCTTGGTGAAACTTAAAAATGGTCACGCATAAGGCATGTCTCCCTTATAATAATAACAGCGTATTATTTTCAGGTTTGCAGAAATGATATATTTTGATGTCAGATAGATCATGTGTTATTGCTAATTTTAAAAAAGTCCTTTTAACATGCATTATTTCCACTAAGTAACCAGTTTATGTGATTTTCATAATAATAGCGTCTTCATGTCAACTTGTTGTTATTGCCAATTTATTGCACATGCATATCGTATTCCTTTTTATTCACTTGTTTGAGAAATGTCTGAGATAAGGAAACATCTAACTTAATCCAAAGCAAAGTTGTTCACCAAAAATGGACTAAATCAGGCTTTTTCCGCCCTATGCCACGGGTCCGAAATTCGGCCCCATTCCCAATGCAAATCTGGTTGTTTTTTTCCCAATTGAAAAAAAAAATTCCCAATTCCCAAAAAAAAAAAAAAAAATAATTTATTTTTTTATTTTTTTACCTTAAAATATATAAGTTAACCTTATCCGGTGTAGAAAATAGAAAGTGTTGCATAATAAAATTATCTGTTGCCTTGAATTTGTTTTAAAAACTGTAAAATATATTAATGATTATTTAAGACTTTCCTTATTTTCCTCAAAATCCGGCGCTTCGCACGATTTTTTTCACCTCAAAAAAGGCCAGGCCTTTTCCCCAAATTCAGATTAAAAAACCTGCACTTATCTCACATGTTCATAATACTTTGTAAAATTTCAATAATAAGTTATCAAAATAGTCGTTATTTACCAGTTAACGGCTTCTTTGAAATATAAGAAACACTATTTACATGCGATTATTTTTCCCAATTGAGCCAATTTTGCGAATAATTTTTTTCCCAAAATGGGGGTTTTCACGACGCGAAATTCCCAAAATTCCAGTGTGGCGTATTCCCAAAATGGAGCGGAAAAAGCCTGTAAATAAATGTTTTACATTTCCATTTACTGTATGCTAATTTGGCAGTAATACATGTACAAAGCTTGATGGACCAGTTTGTCTTCAAACAAAGATGGTGGTACTGTCAAGGTCACAAAGATGGCTTGGTACAGCTCTGGTTTGTTTACTTTCCTTTTAAGTGTTCAAGTCCTGTATGCAAAGTAAGAATTACTCTACCTAATTATTGCAAATAGCTTTTTAAAAGGAATTCATGGAAAGGAGTTTATCCTCTGTATAACACTTGCTTTTTTCTTAATATTTTGTTATGCATTTCATTTTCATTCTATGCAATTCAATTGATAGATGGAATTTACAAATTCCAAAGCAGGGTATTTATCATACAAAGAAACATTATATTCCCGTGGTAACTAAATTTACATTTATAATCATATACACATTTAACATTTCGTAACCAATCAGCTATAATCTCTTTTTAGAAACTTAACTGCCATGTCATGTGGTGAATTAAAAAAACAAGATTTTTTGGTGTTAATATGATACAATGGACCACGTCTGTAATATAATTTTGATATCACATACCACATTAATTATGTTAATTTGTTTTGGATAGGTGGGTTTATTTCAGAGGGATAGCATATTTTAACTTTGCGTTTTATTGCTCTTTTAGGTGTTCGGTAGCCAGGTAGGCGCCTTGCATATCATTTAAAACATGATAGCATCTTAAAATGTCACGTGCAAATAAAATACCACTTTTCAAACAGTTTATAGTGACAATGAAACATGTTTTTCTATATTTGTGTATTTGGTAGTGCAGGTTTTTTTTATCACCTTCAGTGATAGCTCTAGCTGTTTACTATGTTTACAAAAAACAATATTGGTGAGAAAAGACAGAAACAAACAGGTATTATTTCTGTAATACCATTCTATAGTTGACAAATAAAAAATCTTGATAATACTCGCAATTTTCTTTTGTATTTGTTTGTTATTCAGTGTACTTGTTGCAAATGCTAAACCATGAAATATAAATTAAAGTATGTTTTCATCCCTTGTCAAAAAATAACCCACTTTCATACCAAAACACACTTAAACCAACATAAAACTGTGTTTTTTCTGAGTTTTTCTTAGCGGAAGTTGGTTTTTGCTAATAAAAGTGAGTTTTATGTGCGCTAAACTGTGCTTAACTGAGTTTAAAGTTGGTTATTTAAAGAAGATGTGTGTTTAAGCGAGTTTTTTTCTGTAAGAAGTCGGTTTTTTGTGTGTCAAAAGTGAGCCTTTTTATTTATGAGTTGGTTTATGTGTGTCTTTTTGTTTTATAAGCGAGTCTTTTACAACAGAAGTTGGTCTTTTTTTAAACAGAAGTGGGTTTAAGGGAGTTTAAATTGGTCTTTTTGTAAATAAGTTAAGAGCTGCAACGAGGCTTAAAGACTCACTTTAACACACTTATCAACAAGTTGGTCTTTTGTTTATAAATATAACTCATCAATGAAACAATAATTCTTCAACTGGGTCTTTGTTTGATGTTTATAGCCATAAATAATACAAGTCAATTGTAAAGGGGCTTTTTTTACAGCTTGTTTGCCATTGTCCCTATTGTATATTTGTGTGCTCCCCATAATGTTTAGGGAATATTGGATGAAAATGGCTCTTTCAGAACATCACAGGTTCACATATGGACAAGTATCACTGACAAAAACTATAACAATGGTCAAGCTTAGTTTTATACATGAAAATGAAAGAGTTTGTGTTTCACTTTGAATTTTTTCTTTATGATTGTTTTTATTATAAACAATATCTTATGATTGTTTTATGTCTTATTTTTTTTTATTTTTTTTTTTTAAACAATCTTATGATTGTTTATATTTGTTTAAAACAGTATTTACTTGTTAAATCTGCATATTTAAATGAATATGGTATTGGAAACATTATTTGGGAAATAATCTATTTTTTTTTGTACATAAGTTATGCAAGATTTTGATATTTTTATATGATACCATCATATCCATTTTTAACCAGGTTTTCCGAAGGAAAAAACTGGTTATTAGAATTGCGAATGCGGGCGGGCTGGCTGGCTGGCGGGCTGGCGGGCTGGCGGAATAAGCTTGTCCGGGCCATAACTATGTCGTTCATTGTCAGATTTTAAAATCATTTGGCACATTTGTTCACCATCATTGGACGGTGTGTCGCGCGAAATAATTACGTCGATATCTCCAAGGTCAAGGTCACACTTTGAGTTCAAAGGTCAAAAATGGCCATAAATGAGCTTGTCCGAGCCATAACTATGTCGTTCATCGTCAGATTTTAAAATCATTTGGCACATTTGTTCACCATCATTGGACGGTGTGTCGCGCGAAATAATTACGTCGATATCTCCAAGGTCAAGGTCACACTTTGAGTTCAAAGGTCAAAAATGGCCATAAATGAGCTTGTCCTGGCCATAACTATGTCATTCATTGTGAGATTTTAAAATCATTTGGCACATTTGTTCACCATCATGGGACGGTGTGTCCCACGTAAGAATCACGTCAATATCTCCAATGTCAAGGTCGCCACGACTAAAAATAGATTTAAAAAAAAAAAAAAATTACAAAGGGGGTTAATTTTTTTTGGTCATTTCAAAAGTTCAGTTTGAGTTTTCTCCCTTTATCAGATTTTTTTTTCACAATGAAAACCTGGTTTTGTGACAATTTTGTCCCTTGTCTTAATTTGCAATAAAATAATAAAATGTCACAGTCCGACAGACATTGTCTAGTTAGATCGGTGGTCTGGCTAGTAAAACTGTGGGCTAGCTTGTCCGACTGGTCGTACATAAATAAAAAAAAAAAATACTGATTCATATAACTATAAATAACTGCTGCGAAAACCTTTAATTTTAATGTGTAAAATTACTCTTGTATCCGTTATTTACATTAAAACAAAACTAGTTTATTTAAATAAACGCGGAGCATTCACATGATTCATGGCTATTTTTAGACGCAAAGGAGAGCTTCCTGCAGAAATTGCTTTTTTCAATTGGTCAAGTTGTCGTGAATATTAATGATTTTCTGCAGTGTCGTAAAACTGTAGAGCATGATTTTACGACTTCTAATGAAAATCAGTATCGTCAATGTAAACATTTTTGCGTAGCAGACAAGATAATGTAATTTAAAGAATGGCTTTGTTCAAGTTCGGATTTTTGTCCGACAAATCAGTTAATAAAAAAGAATCTGACGCTTAACTGACACGAAATGTAAATATGAAGAAACACGAAAACGTCAGTTTTATCCTAGTTGGAAATTCGAGTCAGTTCCCATGGCTTGAATTTGACGAAGAAAAGCAAAAAAAGGGTTATTTTATTGTTTTACTCTATGCATAAAAAAATCTGGTGTTCACTGATTATTTACTGATAAATCCTGATTAAACAGCTACATGACACAATTGTGTTCATTTGCTATGTCATTTATGGTCTAGTAGACATCAGGTTCGGGCAAGTTTATTTTAAGAGGAGCTTGGCCGACTGACTCTTGCTGTAAAAAAATTAATGTCGAACCTTGCATATGCCCAAACTGTGCTTAGATTGCATGCCTTCGATGAATTTTTACATATTTCACAATTAAAACGGGTCTCCCCTTCAATCTTTTCAACGATTAGCCACGAGAATTGTCCCTTCCACTCGTTCAATATTGTTGTTTTTTGTTTAAGTTTGGACCCATCGTGTCGCGTTTTTTTTAGCTTTTCCGACTGTGTCGGCAACTGAACATACAACATCGTATAAGATCTTTTCTATAATGTCTTTCTTAACATTCAACTAATCGGCTCACTTTGCGTGCAATATGTTAAAAGCGTGTTTTTGCATGCTTTGCAGATTTTTAGGACGCTGTCTGGTTGTTTTTTGACAGATAGACTGTACATGCCGCTTTTATTGAAAAAAATGCGCTTTGTTAAACAAACCCGATAGCCATTCTATATAATATAAAGAAGTGAAACTCCAGCTGCTGGAGCAGTATTGAATTTTCATTAAAAACAATTAGTTGGTCCTTTATTTAAGGCAAGTGACCGATTGCCTTAACAGTACAAAACAGCACAATACAGCACAATACAAACCAACATAAACACAAAATATGAATAAAGCTGGGGTCACCGCCTTGGAACGGTCAATGCAAAGCATTGGGGGTTTAAACCTGGTTATAGAGCGCTCAACCTCACACTTGGCCCAGCAATATTCATAATACATTTAAGTGTAAATAAAATTTAACGTCATAGCATTGTAACTCAAATTAAACAATAATAAAAGGGAATTAAAACGCATTCAATTTAATTACTATTTAATTACTCAATTGCATTGAAGATACAAGAGTAACAGAATTACAACTTTTTGACGAACGATCAAATAAAACTATTAACAATTGTCAACTACATTCCTTCTTTATAGAAAAGATTTGAGAATATAGAATCATATAGTTAATATCTCAGATAATCATCGCGCAAATACAGGAAGAAGCAGCAATAATGGGTGTAAAAATTCCATATTACATAGCTTGGTTGTTTATGTGACTGCTAAACAAATTAAAAATAATTAAATCAAACAAGAAACGCCTATCGAGAGACAAAATATAAATAAAATGGAACGTTATAAACCCAATGACCTATGCATGTAGATTACAACTTGGAAAGTCGGTCGTATGACGTCACAAAAATCCATAATGACGTGAACAAATTCCAAGGGCAGTATACTAAATAAAAATATTAATGGGGCTGTGCTACTAATAAAACAAGTTTAGGTGATTTAATATTAAGAAGCAAATGAATAAAAATGGTAATTCCATTAAAGCGACATTATTGGAATCAAACAGTATATAGGTGTTTTGACATCTGAAGACAGAAATGATTTGATGTACGATTTGATTCCAAATGTAGTTTACATGCAGATTTGTTCATACGACACAATGACACAATTTTATTCAACAGTGAAAAATGCCTATAATGTAGTATTCATGCAGATTTGTTCATACGACACAATGACACAATTTTAATCAACAGTGAAAAATGCCTATAATATCACTAATGATTCCAAATTTTAAGGGAAGAAAGATATAGTGAATCAAAAACCATCAAACACGTGTTTTTAAGTACATAAGCATCATATCCTTTTGATAAAAACAAGTTAATTAAATTGAAAATTTTAACATGAACATTTGGTTTAACATATTTTAATTTGCGGACACGCTTCAAAACATCACCGTAAAATGATGGATGGGAGATTCCATTATTTAAATGCCATTTTAAAGAAACATTATATTTTGAAATTAAATCACCATACTTAGAGTAAAATCTAGCAAATTTATTTCTTAGGTTATGATACAAAAAGCCTTGTTTTAGCAATTTTTTAGTTAATATTAGATTACGATCATTAAAATCTTTAATACACGAACATGCTCTGGCATAACGTACCAACTGCGAAATGTAAATACCATAGGAAGGTCCTTTATATAGGGATGTTGCCATCTAGAAACGGAAAATTTACAATTTCAAAGTTAAAATCGTCCCGTTTGTCGTATAAACTAGTTTTGATCAAATTATTATTAATAGTTAAATGTAAGTCTAAATACGCAGCGTCTGTATTGGATATACACGATCTATTGAGGACTAGTTCTTTTGGGTAGATTGTGTGAATATATTGTTCAAATAATGGGTTATCTAAATTAAGTATGTCATCAATGTACCTACTAGTAAGGTTAAAACAATTAATCAAATCTACTTGCTTAGTTTTAGATAATTCTAACATAAATTCGCTTTCATAACAATATAAAAAAAGGTCAGCTATAAGTGGCGCACAATTAGTACCCATAGGAACGCCAATAATTTGTTTAAATATTTTACCATTAAATTCAACAAACAAGTTATCCAAAAGAAAAGTAAGTGCTGCACAAAAGTCAAGACCAGTCCAAATGATGTAATTATCTAATATCTGATTAGTAAAAAAAGCTGTTTTAGTGTTTAAAGCTAGATACAAACATTTCTCTCTAGCAAAAGTTTTTTCAATCAAAGAAACAAGTTTGGATTTTATTAAAGCGTGAGGAAGCGTTGTATATAGTGTCGAAAAATCATAAGTACTTACCTGTGACACCTTATATTTTTTATTTTCAATTTTATCAATAACTTCTAAGGTGTTTTTTATTGACCAAAATAGGTTAATATTACTATTTTCATAAACTTTTATACAAAATTTAGCTATATGATATCTAATAGCACTCAATGCAGATGTAAGATACACTGATAATTGTTTGGTGGTACAAGACACTGAATTAGCGATAAAACGACTTTTATATGGCGTCTTATGTAATTTAGGTATCCAGTATTAAAGTGATGGCAATTTCTTGTCAGTAATATTGACTATTACATTTAACTTAATGCATTGGGCAATATGGTCGGTAATAATTTCATTAGGTTGCTTATTGTACTCACAATATGATGTAGTTTGTGAAAGTTCTTGTGAAATAGTTTGAACATAAAACACTCGTCATATTATGATAACATTATTAGCAGCCTTATCAGCAGGAACTAAGACGAATTTAGATTTTAAGTCTTCAAGCAATTTACAGAGATTTTGTTTATTAAATTTAGGTGAATGTGGTAGGGCCAAGGATGTGTATCATAAAAACATATTTTATTCATGGCCATACTAAATATTTTTGTTTTCCAATCATTGAGTGCAGTAATTTCAGCATTTTCCTTCCTGCACCATTTAGTGCAATAATCATGTAAGGATGTTACGATATTCTTAATGCAGTCATCAAAATCAACAGGAATAGGCAGTCTGTACTTAGGGCCTCTGCGTAGCAAATTTCTAAGGTTTTTATTTTGAATGAAATTAAGGTCCCCAGTAATAACATGTCCAACTGGACCATATATATATTTAGAACTAGTACAGTCACATAATGTAGGACAATTTCTTATTACATTTATATCTGTGGAAATAGAATTATAATTAAAAACGATACTTCTTACAGGTTTACTATATTTGTAGCAAATAAGTGGTGATTCAGTATTGCGGAAATAAGGGGGAATCAACCGACGTACATTTTTATCATTGAATATTTTAGGAAGGTCAATTAAATCAAGACCTTTGTTACAAAACTCAATTTTGATACGATTTCTAGTTTTGTTAAGTACATTTTCAATAAAAGGTTTAAGATGGTAGTCAGTGAAAGATTCAATAATACAAGCACATTCATATAGAGGGTCAGATTGAAGTAAAATGTCCCCTCATCCAAGCTTTAGTGAGGGATGAAGGGGCATTATTGGAGTATAACCGGAGGCTGAGCATGTATAAATTAGCATATCGTTCTAGCGACTCGCTCTTTACAGAACCGGTTTAACCGATTGAAAATCATTTAATTGAGCGAACCCTATGACGTCAACAACCACATTTCTCATAAGTTTAAAGCTAGGCGTTTTTTGTGAATACCCGTATCATGGGAGGGAATCCAATACATATGGGATTAAAAAACAATCTTCATAAAATATGTAAAAGGGTTGGGTTTATACATGCTCAGCCTCCGGCTATACTCCAATAATGCCCCTTCGTCCCTCACTAAAGCTTGGATGAGGGGACATTATTTTCGTATAGCCTTCAGCTTCACATGTATAAATTAGCATCTTTAAAGACAAAAAACGCCTGCATAAATAACAATTAGAACATATACTCAGTTTAAAAAAGAACAAATCAAAACCAACACTGAGCAATACCATATGCAAGAAAAATACATTTATTTTCCCAAATTTCATTGAATATCAAATTTGTAGGATACATGTAAATATCAACAAATTCAATAAGAAAATGAACATATGTAGCCTAACAACCATAATTATTGACATTACTGTAACAATGTCATAATGATGAAGTATTCATAAACAGAGAAAAATCCCGTCCTAATATTTAATTAAAGTTTAACGTTACTTTGAAAACACGCAGTTTACAAAACTTTTTGAATCAACAGACTCCCTCAAATAGAACTTTTTAAAATTCTTATCTGATGTCCAATCAGCTGTACTTAAGATGTCTTTAAGTCTACAACCTTTTGCATATGCAGCTGATGTAGAGGCACTTCGAAATGAATGTGCTTTAAAATAATCAGTGTTTATACCTGAAAGGTCCAACACACTCTTTAGCCATCTAGCAATAGTACTAGATGTAACTGCTTTATAAGTCACATAAGAAATGAACAATTTTGAAGATTTCCTAAGTGGTTTCGTAACTCTAATATAAAACAACAAAGAATGCAAAATGCATAATTTTTCATCCTTAAAATGTTCAATCTTCATAACATAAGGTCTACCTAACTTGGTAGTTTTCAATAAATTAGGAAACACACAAATAAGCACATCCCCTTCTTTTTTCATACAAGACAAATCCATAGAAATCAAAGTTTGAGCTCTAGGTGCATTTCCTAATGCCAAAAGTGCAACCACTTTAAATGTTAACATTTTTAATGATAAATTACACAATGGATTCAAAGACTTTAAAAAATTCAATACAAGAGTAACATCCCACACAAACTGGTATCTAGGTACTGGAGGACGAGAATGAAAAACTCCCTTCATAAATTTCTGAATTAAAAAACAGTCTTTACACCACTTATTTCCAAAAAAGGGTAATGTTTGCATTAACATTGATTTATGAGTGTTCAAAACAGAGTATGACTTGTTAATAGACCTTAAATGCTCCAAGTATTGAAGTACAGTTACTTCAGATGAGTTAAAGGGAGAAGTTTCCCTGCACATACACCAAGACATCCACTTCCGCCATGCAGAATCATACTGTTTGAGAGTTCCTCTTCTCCATGCAGCCAAGATGATGGTTGTAGTCTCTGATGAAAGTCCTCTACAATGGAGGGCCTCCCCGATACAACTGCCGCGACCAAGTCGAGTCTCTTTGACAACGGGTGAACTTGTCCATTGTGTGGTAATGTCAGGATGTCTCGATGTCTTGGAAGTCTGACCGGAAAATCAGAAATAATTTCCATTAAACAAGGAAACCAAGGTTGTGTCCGCCATAAAGGAAATATAACAATTGCTCTGTCCACAGCATCTTCTTTAATTTTGCAGATTACCTTCCCTACTAATGAAAACGGTGGAAAAATATATGGTTTAGTATCATGCCATGACATATGAAAAGCATTAGCAAATATTGCACCTGGCTCTTGAAACCATGACACAAATAGCTCGGTTTGCTTGTTTAACCTTGATGCAAATAGATCAATCAACGGTGTAAAAAACTGACAGCAAATTCTTTCAAAAACCTGTTTCTTTAACATCCATTCTGATGAATCAGAAAAATTTCTGGAATAAAAATCAGCTTCAACATTTTTGACACCTGGTATATGAACGGCTGTAATAAATATGTCCCTTTTAATACACCAATACCATACATCCCTGGCTATAGAGTCCATAACACTGCATGTCATTCCACCCATATCATTAATATACTTGATGGTGGTTACATTATCTGATTGGATTTCAATATGTTCATTACAATAGTCTGAATAAAGGGATTGCAAGACATTAAAAACTGCCATCAGTTCCAAAATATTTATGGATAATTGCATTTCATTTGTCGTCCATCTGCCATTAGCATATTTATTATTTTGGGTATTCACACCACCCCATCCTTGAAAAGAAGCATCAGTCTTGCAATGACAAGAAATGAGTTTTGGTTTTATGCTTTCACCATTTTTGTCTCGCACATTGTTAAGCCACCAGATAATGTCATTTCTGGATGATATTGACAACTGAATACTATTGTCAAAGTTTGACTCTGAACACAAGCCAGTAAGCTTGTCTCTTTCTAAAGATCTATAATGTAAAGGCGCTTCTAACACTGCATTAAATGCATTAACTAACAACCCAATAAAAGACGCTAAATGTCTTACAACAACTAATTTTGTTTTTAACAACTTTTCAGCTTGTTTACGTATTTTCTTCAACTTTTCTTCTGTTAAAAATACTCTGAAAAGTACAGTGTCAATTACAAACCCAAAAAACACTATTCTTTGTGTGGGAACTAAAACAGATTTCTTGTCATTGATAGAAAATCCCAGTGATGTAAGAACATGGACAACTGTATCAGTATTGTTTTTGCAAATCTCTTTGTCTTTATTCATTGTTAAAGAGTCATCAATATAGTACGAACAGCGTATCCCAATCTGACGAAAATATGAAAAGACTGGTTTCAACACTTTAGTAAACACATATGGTGCCGATGCTAAACCAAAACACAAACACACAAATTTATATAAATGGCCATTCCAATAAAATTTCAAAAACTTTTGACTTTCCGCATGTATTGGTATATGAAAATAAGCTTGCTCCATATCAACATCATCTTTTTGCAATAAATCAAGAACCACCTTAAAGGTTTCTTGTTTAAAATGATTGTATTGAAAAAACTCATTAAAAAACTTTAAATTTATAACAGGTCGATATTTCCTGTTCGGTTTTGGAACAATAAACAGTGTTGAAATAAACTCATTTGGTTCGTGTATAGTTTCAGCAATGGCACCTATTTCTATCAAGGTCTTAATTTCTTCCTCCACAATCTTACGCTGTTCACTTATAAAGGGAATTTCCAAAGGCACTCTTTTTTGAATAAGTTGTTTATCAAAAACAATCCTGTAACCACTGACAGTATCTAAAACCCATTTATCTGAGGTTAATCTTCTCCATGAATCAATAAAGAACTGTGTCTTACCTACCATCGATCTATTTTCCACTTGGGGATTGGCCGTATCCACCTCGTCCTCGAAAACTGCCACCTGAGAGACCCCTTCGAAAAGGTCGCCCGCCTCTCTGTGGGTATGGTTGGAAACGGCCTACACCAGCGCCACCATAATTTGAATAATTGGAACTGCCTCTGTATGGCCTGTGAGTTGGACGTAGAGTCTTTGACTTCCACCATGGTTTTCCTGATCCTATATTAAACATTGAGTCACAGGCTTTCAGGTCTTTTGTAACATCATCTCCAAACAACTTGGTAGTGATTGGCATACTAACATTGCATAGTGATGCATACTTTTTATTCAGGTACCGTGTGGCCTAGTACCACATCTGCGTTTAACAGAAATATTGTATTGCACTTGACCCATTAGAGTAAGGGCATCTGCAATATATTCCTTGCATTGAACTTTAACATTTGACTTTTTAACTGTTTCTGCCAGCTTGATAATGGGAACCATAGCAGCAGTCAAAATCGCCTGCACATCTTGCAGCCCCTTATCTGAGGCATGGCCTTTTCTATCCATTATACGCCACACCTCGGCATTAACAATAGGAGGGCAGGCTTTGTCAAGGTTCCCAGGAATTTTATATTTAGAAACAATTCCCTCAATGTCACAAGGAGTACTACAAGCTAAATTAATCATATTAGCAAGGGAATCAGCAATATGTTGACCCTTCTCCATTGCTTTGGTTTTGGGAGGCGACCATTCCTCGTCAGAATCACTATTGGAAAAAAGTTCATTACAAATTTTCCTTGCCACACTAGAGCCATGTTCATTGTCCGAAATGTGTTCATTATCCGAAATATGTTCATTGTCCGAAATGTCATCTCTATCAATTGAGACGTGAATATTGGGTCTGTCATAAAATGGTCTTCTGTCAGATTGCTCGGCAATTAAACCAAGCTTTTGTTTCAATACCAAAAGGTCTTCAGAAGACAAATTATTTAAGTCCATAGTTTGTTTTTTACTTTTCGAACATGAAGGCTTTTGCGAATCCGGTTTAGGTTTCTTTTTACTTTCAGGTTTGGATTTTTTAGAGGATTTTACAATCTTTTTCCCTTTCACCGGACTTTTATGTCGTTTTTCGGTACAGACATCGTCTGTACAAACATCAATTGTTTGAGCAACGTATGGCGTATCGACAATGTCGAAACCAGAAAATTCAGTATCCGACGAGTCGGATAGTCTGAGGACATCGTCCCCACGAGTGCTGGTCATTTCAATTCCCAAAACCAAAGCTCTGGACAGCGTCCTAAAGCGCACTCAATATAAAGTAAAAATCACCAAGTAAGACTTACCAACCAACGTGGTCCAAAAGAAGAATAGAATTAACGTGCACGATGTTGTCGCTTCGAGCGCTAAAACGATTATAAGAAATGTGGTTGTTGACGTCATAGGGTTCGCTCAATTAAATGATTTTCAATCGGTTAAACCGGTTCTGTAAAGAGCGAGTCGCTAGAACGATATGCTAATTTATACATGTGAAGCTGAAGGCTATACGAAAATAATAAGTTTACATTCCTTATCAATATGTGCCAACGAAGAAACAGAAAGAGAGCAAAGTGCACTTAGTAATTTATGTTTACCCCCATTTTGTAATACTGTGTAGCAATCATTTAAAGAAAGCAGACGTTTAAATTTACGCCTTAAGTTACCATTTTTCCTTATGCCATGTGAACCTTTATTTCTTAGACGTTTACTAAACAGAGAAAATGAATTTATCGATTTATTTTTAGAAATTGTTCCAACATTTAGAATATTATCATTTAATCCAAGTGGGTAAGCTGATTGCAAACGTTTAATCCATTCAAATTCTGACATGCACCTTGCTTTTAATTGGCACTGACTTGAAGTACTATCATTAAAAATAAGTTGCTCCACAGGTTGAATTGAAATATTTGTTATGCTATGACCTGTTTTATTAAAGTGCTGGTAAATGAAGTTATAAAATTTATTGTTATTTTTAATTTAAAAAAAATGTTCCCTAAAACGTGTTTTAAGTGATCTACCCGTCTGCCCAACGTATTGCGCACCACAACAGGGTACATTTCAAGTAATAACATAAACCACATGCACAGAATTTCATGAGACATCGGATTTAAAATTAACTGAAAATTTGCGGTTATTAACCGATGAAAGAATAAAAGAGGACATATTTAAAAACTTGCAACATAAACACTTCCTGGAGTTGCACTTATTTATTGTAGGATACCAATTTCACGGAGCTAAATTACGCTGCGAACTAGAACCCAGCCGCACTGTACCTCCAATGAAAGATGTTCGAAGTAAACTTAATTTGACTGTAGGTTTAGAAAAAAGTAATTGTCTATAATTTAACGGCAAATGAATACTACGTGTAATCGGAATTCTCAATGGTGAGAGAACAACTTTCGGGTTTTTAGTAATCAATCTGTCCATAGGTTATTTATTTGGGGAAACCACCAATCTTATAATCACATTAATACACATTGCCAAGTCAACATACATAAAAGAGTAAGAGGCAGCTTGTCAGATAATGGTCTGTAAAATTTCAGTATAACCTGCAGAACTCTCAATTGATGAACATACACGTTAACTTTATAAGTACAGAGAATGTATAAGAATCTAAGTATAAGAAAGGTCTTAAACAAGGTTTCTTAAAAAATAATAAAAACACAATACCGCCACCAGCCTCTGAAGGCTGAAAATATAACAACATCACCGAAAAAATCTTTTATACGCGAAAAGAAGTCAATAAAAATCGATACAAACAGATGTAAAAATAATATTCGTAATTTGATTTTGTAATTCTTAATGGTACGACAAGGTTTTAAAATAAATACGTAACGGACTTGAAAATACGACCCTTATCTGGAGCTCTTATATGTATATACTGAAAACATGTGAACACTCTAGATGTCACATTTTTTGCCCAATTTTCATGAAATTTGGTCAGAACATTTGTTTCCTTGATACAAGAGTTGAGTTGGAAAATGGTTCTGGTCAGTTGAATAACATGGCTGCCGGGGGGGGGGGGGCAGTTTTCTTATATTTATATAGTAAAAAAAAAGCTTGTGAACACTCTAGAAGTCACATTTTTTGCCCAATCATCATGAAACTTGATGAATAGATTTGTTTTATATATATCTCAGATGAGTTCGCAAATGGTCCCGATGGGTCAATTAACATGGCTGCCAGGGGGGTGGGGAAGTTTTCCTTATGTGACTATATAGAGAGAAACCTTGTGATTGAACACTATATAGAAGTCAAATTGTTTGCCTATCATTGTGAAACTTAGTCAATACATTGGTTTTATTGATTTCTTGGACAAGTTGGAAAATGGCTCTGATCGGTGAAACACACTTTAGCTCACCTGATTGATCAGGATTGGTCTTTGTCCGCTGTCAGTCCGTCAACATTTGCTTTGTTAACGCTCTAGCTTTCTCATTTCTCAAGCATTCTTTATCAAAGTTGCTGAAAGATCTCAGTCAAGTTTGATGATGAGCAAAATCACATAATTAATGCCATAATTATTGCTCTTAGATTGTCCAAATTTTCATTATATTATACAAAATCCATGTAAGCAAAGTTTGATGTTTGGTAAGGGGGGTCAACTCAAAATATAGGTCACCATTTCAAATCTGACAAAAACAAAAACACTCCCTACGCCAGAGTTTTTGGTTCAATAATGATGAAACTTGACCAGGATGTTTGTCTGGTCAATATCTAGGGCATATTTAACATTAGGTAAATATTGAATGAACCGACTCCTGAGGGTGAGCGAATTAGGGCCATCTTGTCCCTCTTGTTTAATTCATCATTTCACACATGAAGTTCTAGAGCTGCATGTGACTTAACATGGTCATATTCTTAAAGAACAAATTAAGTCTAAGAAGTGAAATTTAGTGAATACATGAACATTTGTGTCTTTTTGAACTTGTGAGTTTGAGTAAGATACACATAGTCGCCTCTTAGTGTTTGTGTGTATTTTATGCTCAGTTGTATCAGTGTATCCCCAGCGAAAAATGTTCAAGAACAAACAGTCCGTTCTTAAACATTCTAGAACTGTTCTAGAACTAACGACACTGTTCTTGAACAAAGATTCATGTTCTTGAACATGGTTCAAGAACTTGTATTAGTTCTTGAACAGTATGTTCAAGAACTTATGTAGTTCTTGAACTAACAATACTGTTCTTGAACAGGAATTAATGTTCTTGAACATGGTTCAAGAACTGCTATTATTTCTTGAACAGTAATTTAACAACAGATATAGTTCTTGAACTGTTCAAGAACAAAGATTTTTTCTTTCATCAAGTTGTAAGAATTTGGTTCAAGAACTGCTATTAGTTCTAGAACTGTTATTATCATTGTCAAATATTTCTTCTAGAAATTTTCAGGATAAATTCTGGAACTACAGATTCTTTCATCTTTAGGTTGTGACCCTGAGACTCAAGAACCATTGTGTTGAATATTACGCTAAAGAACCATTGTGTTGAATATTTATGTAAATATTAATTTGTTGGTGTACATTACTTTGTTTCTGCTGAAACAGGACATTGAAAACAAAAAGATGTACTTTTTCAGATCTGGGTCTTTTACTCAAAACTCCCCTCAATAATTAAGGATATTTTTAAGACAAATACTGTGACTCAGTGTTTTTTAATCCCAAGTCGATCAGTTTTTCTAATATTAAAAGGTAAAGGTTTATGATTAAGCTTGTACAAACTATTTGACATTTCGTATGATAACCACAATGCAGGTGATGCAAAATTTCATTTAAAGATGGCATGTCCATGAGTGCTGGGCATTAGTGAAATACATGCACTAACTTCAGGACAGACTTTAATGTACACAAGCATATCAATTAAGCTGTCAGCAGGAATCACATATTTGATACCAGTGGCTGTTATAGGGACAAGATGTTTTCCAGCAGGTAACTGAGAAAGTTGTACATCTTCACAAGAGTCATACTTTTCAAGAACTGCATAAACTACACCTGAATCTGTATTGATAACAAACTACTCAACACATCCCACATTTGTATCTTCATATAAAACATAGCTACAGGCTCGCTTCTTCATTCGTGTGTAATTCAATGAACAGAAATTACGCCCATTGATACTTATCCTTGAAATTAATTTCACATTCCTATCACTATCAACACCCAGTTTTACAAGTAAATTCTCAGTTCCATCATTTCCAATTGCTGTCATTTTCCCAGAAACATCACAGTTTTCCGCTTTGTATGTTTTTTTCCAGATTTTTTGTTGAACTTCATGAAGAGATTTTCTGCGTAGTGTAGCTTCTACTTGTTTGTACCACATTATTTGTTTTGTAACTACACCTGTTCCATGTACAGCCTGCAAAAGCATAGCATTATTGTCTTCAAAGCCAAAACAACTCCAGGCCCAGAGTGGGCCCCACAGTTTCACATAACTAACTAAATGAACACATGTGTTGTGGACATTTAGTCCACAGCATCCTTCCCCATACAATTTTGAAAATGATGAGTAAAACTGGTCCAATAGGCGTTCTGCTCTCTGTAAGCTTGATGGCATTATATGATCTCCAAGGAGAATGTACACTGCCTCAGAAAGACATGAGAAGTGGGCTAGATAAACCTCATGCAAAATTCCAACTAAACATGGCACTGCATAGAAAAGTAACCATGCCTGTAATTCAGTAGCCTTCAAATTTTTGTAAATCTTTTCTAAGTCGCGCGGTAGTCTTTCAATGCTTGTTGGAGGCTACTGAAGATTTTTTTCAGATGTTTTCCAACAAAGTAGGCCTTGTTGCTTTCTGTTGGTGAGAACCACTTAGACATAAGTACATTTGTGATTCCAAGCAGAACTCCGTGCATGTAGTCTGGAACTATACCATCTACAAGATCAAAAGATTCAATAGAGTTTAGTCCAGATACACCTTTAAAGCCCTTTATCCTTTGTTTGTCAGTTGCTAAATGCATACAATTCAGAACATTTTCATGCTTTCTGAATGTAAAGAGACCATTTCTCTAAGGATAAGACCTAGCAGATCCTTTTCCTTGTTTTACTCTTAGGCCAGGTTCTTCACATGAAATGCATGCATTTTCTCCATTATAGTAGGTCATATTCAGAATGCCTGCTTTTGCTGGCAAGTCAAACACACCACACACAACTTTGACTTTTACATTTATTTTATCACCATTCAAAACTAGGTCAATCCCTTCCATATACAGTTCATTTAGGTGAGGTGCTATACTTTCTATATATGGTCTAAATGGGGGTTTGCCTTTTCCTTGCCAGATTCCAACCAACAGAACATTGTTTCGAGAAAATCTGACCTTTGGACTGAGTTCATTTATTACCAGGAAGACTGGCCACAGTTCAACCTTTGAAGAGGAGTACAGATTGACGCCATCTGTATTTATTATAGCAGTTAAATTGTTATCTGCATTATTCAGAAATCCATCACCAGTCAGCATTTTCCTATAAGCTGTACCATCAATGATATCTGTTACAGTATCCTGGTCCATTTGAGAACGTGCTGCAGCTTTCTGTGATCTGATATCATCCATAACACCTGAAATATAAAGTTACTTTTAAGTAAGACAGTTTTTAATTAATAGACAATTTTTATGTGACAACAAGACCAGTAATTTGCAACAAGAGGGCCCTGTGTCGTTCACCTGAGAAATAGGTTAAAAGGTCAAGACTCATGATCGATGCAAAGATCAATACTGCTTGATGATGTACAAGTCAAACATCTTAGCTCAATATGTAATAATGGTTTCTGAGATTTGTTTGTTATGCAATACTACTTACAAAATATCTAAGCTCTTGGTCATATGGTACTGAAAAAGATTTTCAATGTGTTTCTACTACATATTTCTATAAAATTAGGACCAGCCCTGAAATCACAGGCCTGTCTGGGGGTCATGATTTGAACAAACTTGGTCGAACTCAGCCGATGCTTTGTACAAAATATAAAAGCTCTAGGTCCTATGGTTCTTAAGAAGATTTTCAAAGTTTTATCTATGTATCAAACTGATAATCCCCAGGGCAGGGCCAGTTTGACTCTGTTCAGTGGAGCATAACAATTTGAGCAATTTTTTTTGTGTGTGCAGGGACATTCATGAGAAATCATTTCTAAATCAGACCAACTTGTGCTTACGACATTTTGTAAAAAAGTTTTTATTTTTGTCTCTGGCAGCCATCTTGTGCAGACAAATTTAAGTAATTATTTCAAATTGAACTAGTGGTTAGACAGATGTTGCTGAAACCTTTTTTTACTTTTAGCTACATTTATGGTTACCATTTTGTCTAATGGAATGATCTGAGCTGCTTTGGTAGAGGGCCACCAAATGAACATTCATGTGAAATGATGACAAATGGGACTAGTGGAACATAATTGGAGATGTTGTCTTTTTCTGTTTTAACTCTGGCAGCCATATTAATCAGTGGAGCAGAGCGGTTTTAGTAATTTTTATTAGATAGTCACCAAAGAAACATTTGCATTGATTTTTTTTAAGTGAACCAGGGTTTCATGAGATGTCATTTCAAAATTGTTATTCATGACAGATAAAGGACACGGCGATCACAATAGCTAAACTTGTCATGATTTAACAAGCAATGGTGACTGACAAAATCCAGCTAAAATTTACCTGGTGACTGAAGAAGATCTCTAAGCTGATTTTTCATGTCAGCAATGATAAAGCATTTTCTAGCCTGTCTATCCTTGTTGTTCTGTTTCGATCTTGGGCCTTTGTAACGCAAACCCTCGCAGTTTATAGTGCAGCACTGAAATATATCTAGGTCCTTTGGAAACACAGCACAGCATACTTCACAATAATGAACTTCATTCAGTGGGTTTGAGTCAAAAAAGGTCATTACGTAATCGTAGTTGAGCATGTGAGCATTCTTTGAATCATTACAAACTAATTTCACTGTGTTCAGTATGTCCTTGCAAGCACTGGTGGTCAGGTTGTGACGATGAAAACAAGACACTATTGTTAATGCCTCTAGTTCATTTGTCAACATGTCATTCTGATGTTTTGAAAGAACATTGCAGTGTCGGAGAATGATGAATATTGCGACTCTGTATCGGAAGATAAATCGCTGTCAGAGTTGGAAGCTGAATCAGAATTTATATCTGATATTTCTTCATCTGTATGGAAGAAATCTGACATATATTCTGAATTTGAAGAATTAGATCCAGCATCTGACAATTCGGATAAGCACCCACTACTATTACTGAATAGTAAATCGCTATCTGTATCACTAACAACACTGTCAATGTCAATATCAGTATCTCTGTCAGATCTTGCTACAGAAGTTTCTACATCAGAAACCTGAGAAAAGGTTTCAACATTAGACACCTGAGAAGAAGTTTCTACATCACGCTCCTGGGAGGAAGTTTCTACATTACACTCCTGGGAAGAAGCTTCTGAATCACACTTTTGTGTTTCCACACCTAAAATTAGAAATATTCAGTAAAAGAATTTAACACTATGATAAACAAGAAGAATTTCAGGGATCCTAATCAAACCTAAAATAACAAAACTTTTAGAAGTGTTTAATGTTTAGTTTATATTTATCTATGTTACTTAGAAGGAAGACTCTAAGTTGTCATCTTTTTCAACAAATTAGCATACCAAGATATCCACTGGACTTCATATAGATCAAAATTCTTTTAACAACTTTGGTAATGCTTAATCAAATAAATATTCCTATTAAAATTGGCAATAAATGGCCCAATCCGTTTATAAGGACAGGTTAGTAAAAGTACTTATCTCTGGATGGTCAGATGATAACAAAAGCTTACCACCGCAGCATGACAAGTGACGTAAAACGACTGAAGAGCCCCCAAAAAAAGAATGAAGAGCCCAATAAAACATAAAGTAAAAATTTTACAATTTAATTTCCTTACCTTGACTTTCAAAATTTATATTTGCTTTGAGCAGAAGCAGATCTTGTTCGTTACTGTAGATTGCTGTCTGGATTTTCTGTCTTTTCCATCTACGTAATGTACGTTGAGGAATGTCCAAATCTTTATTATCTAGATACAATTTCTTCTGCCGTTTTACAGGGGCTGTAAATATAATGTGTATGTAAGTTCAAAGATTCCAAGCAGAGAATGTTGGAATTTTAATTTGCTGAATAATATACCCAAGGGCAGGCAAAACATTTAGTTTTCATTGATAGTATTAGGCTAAAATACTGCTTTCATTTCATCATAATATTTATCATTGTACAGTACACTCCACGCGTTTTCCCAAAAAAACGCACTCCCTCCGCGTTTTTTTTTCTGCTAGCGAGTGTTCACCCCGCGTTGGAGAGCGAGGTGAACTTGATAAAACGCTCGGCGTTACGCCGCGTTCGCTAATTCACGCAGCGTGTATTACTTTAGCCTAGTCGGTAAATGCAGACAATTTCTGTTCTTATCAGTGACCACCGCGCAACGCTACTGCTACTGGACATGCCAAAAAATAAAAACATTGATATTAAAAATTGTTTAAATACTGTGGCCTATAAAAATAAAGATATCAAAATTAATACGTAGATTCTATAAAAATTATGTTTTTTAATTCACAGGTACGTCTACAATATGAATGAATATACGACATGTTAAGCGTTTTGACAAATTAATATTTAAATCATAACACATATAACACAAGAATAAATGTTCCGTAAAATTTCCAAATGAGAATAATAATTAGTAATCCAAAACACACTACGATTTTTAATGTTAACATGACGTTTACAAATGCTTCCAATATACAGTCATCATGTATATTTCCCGACAAAAGCACGCGAAAATGAACATGCCTAATTTGTTCTCTGAACTACAATTTAAAGACACATTTTATTTGATTTTTTCGATTTTTATATTAATGATACTACAGCTTTAAGATATGTTCTTATGTACAGTCTGTATAATTGCCATAAAGAAACCAGTTTTACTTTGACCCTCGTAGTCTTAAAACAATGTCAACCAGTTAAGTGGTAACAATATGCCTGAAACCCATTATGTGGTCTACTAGACAATAATAAAGTTTGAGACCAAGGCAGTATTCCTATACCAATAGCCTGACAAGTGAAAACCCCCTCAATGGTGGCTTTCTTTGTACCAGTGGTCCGTATTTGTAAAACATTGTGGCATAGCCTTAAAATATAATTTACAAAAGGTTATAAGTTATCTAGGGTGGTCTTTATGACATGTTATAATAGTACTTGAGCACATACTTGTGCATAGACCTATAGTAATATGTTATAAGTTATCTAGGATGGTCTTTATGACATGTTATAAGAGTACTTGAGCACATACTTGAGTATAGAGCTATAGTAAGATGTTATAAGTTATCTAGGGTGGTCTTTATGACATGTTATAAGAATACTTGAGCACATACTTGAGCATAGAGCTATAGTAAGATGTAATAAGTTATCTAGGGTGGTCTTTATGACAAGTTATAAGAGTACATGAGCACATACTTGAGTATAGAGCTATAGTAAGATGTTATAAGTTATCAAGGGTGGTCTTTATGACATGTTATAAGAGTACTTGAGCACATACTTGAGCATAGAGCTATAGTAAGATGTTATAAGTTATCTAGGGTGGTCTTTATGACATGTTATAAGAGTACTTGAGCACATACTTGAGTATAGAGCTATAGTAAGATATTATAAGTTATCTAGGGTGGTCTTTATGACGTGTTATAAGAGTACTTGAGCACATACTTGAGCATAGAGCTATAGTAAGATGCCTCAACATTTAGAGTTAGTCCCTGCAAAACTATCGGTTCTCACAAAAAGTTGAAATTTGAAAGTAATAATAAAAAAATATGAACATTTCGATTACATTGGTCCGTACCTAAAATATATTTATATTTTCATTCAAAGTGTAATTGTAATACCCAAACAATTCATATTTGGTATTACACATCCTATTGTGATAACTGTAAGGCCCAAACAGTTTAAAACTTAAAGCATGCATATAAAACATCAATATTCAATATGTATGAATATTTTTATAAAGTAATACAGTTTTTATGAAGATATTGTGTTAATAAATATACATTATTTAGACCTATGCTAATATCATTTGCATTTTTTTAAATAATAAATTTGGGTTCTAATAATTTAATAGAAAGCCATAAAAACGTTTTACGCACACACATTTATTAATTGCGATTAACTTGAAGAATATATAGAAAGAAACCATATTTTTTTTTACGAAAAACTGTTTTTCTTACTGTGACTTACAACAATATTGAAAAGGCTTGGTACATGTACTGTAAATAAAGAGCAAACATCTGAATGTTGGATTTACATGTATGCATATGCTGATATCAGCTATCACCCGCTGTTATATATTGCAATAATGGGAAAACGCTAGTACACGTGTACTTAACGTGTCACTTTTTTAAGGATTTTAGTAATTTGATCGGTAATTATTAGTGTTGGGAACGAATACTGAAAATGATATTCGAATATTTGTTTGTCATTATTCAAATATATTCGATTTTTAAACCATATATCATGACCATCCGGAGCAACGTGCTCGTCCAAATTCCGCTAATACCACTATACATGTAGATCGTATCATAAATTGTGCAGCTTTGGAACACTTTACAGTAATAATTTTAGAAAAAAGATTATTGATAATCATTTCTTCCTTTTAAATAAATGATGTTTATTTTCATAAGATATAAGATATTTCCAAAAATTTCATAACCTTAATTTTACTTTATTTTAATACTTCTAATTGATTCGGATTACTTCCCATCAATAATATTTATGCTTTTGTTTTCGCTTTTTTTTCTTTCTAGAATTAAGAACCACGACGACTTAATTGGTTAATATTTGAGCAACTAAATTCTGATTAAATAAACATTGATTTAATATAAGGATAAAGCATTGAACACAAACATGGCATACGTCCCGATCTCGGTGGGGCAGTCCTGCTTTTGGGGTATTTGGTCCGGCGTCATGATATGAGACAATTTGGCCCAACATTGCTAAAACACAACGAACGTTCTATAAATTAATAATAAAAATGGCTATTCAAGGTCAGTGTCTTGGTAAAACTTACTATCACTAATAAATCCCTTTATAATTGCCCCTTATTATACAATCTACTTCTACTCCAGTGCACCAGTGGAGTTTTTGACACCTTATCAGTAATTTATCGGCAAATTATTGAATTTATTAGGCATTCACACCGTGATGTTTTATGATATGGGTCGCTTATTGCTATTAATAGATGTCTCGCACTGATATAAAAGCGGACAACGGCCCAATCAAATCCAAATGCAATGTCAATTAAACAACCAGAGGTAAAAAGACCTGTCAAAACACAGATTGTGTATATCAAACAAATTGAATGCTTATCGATACACATTGATGTTTCACATAAATTCATTTTCATTTTCGACTGATTCTCAGAAAATAGTTTTTACATATTGCATCATAAGTAAATTGGCGATTGGTCCCTCTCCTTATGCCCTCCTGTTTGCTAATTTTCATCTCGCTTATTGATGGCAGCTTTTATCAAAACAATGACTTATATAGGAAAGTTGTCTGCACTTAACCGGAACTGTGACTTTGTACATGTAGGTATAACTTGTTTAGAAGTATATTTGCATAACAATAGAATATTCGATTATAAATTTTGGATTTGATTATTCGGCTGATTTTTGATTATTCGAATATTTGGTCCCATCCCTAGTAATTATTCGTCAAAAGTGATTTTTGCATATACAGTTATTATATATGACTTATTATTTAATAATGATCTTTGCTAAAAGAATATACAAACAAGACTTAATACCTCAGCCATTATTACTGATTTTTATGGTTATCATTATAGTATTCAGATATTGCATACGGATATCCCGATACAAATTCTGGCATTCATTTATTTTCATTGTCTCAACACTTTCTTCCAACAAATAACCACTTACTGTTAGACCAACAATATTCTGACTGGTACTTAACTCTATCTAAAACCATGGAATAGCCTAACCCCATTACACTGTAACTCCAATATAAAGCGCTCCGTTATAACGCTGAATCCAATATAACGCGGAGGGTGCTTGGATCCCATTTTTTCTCCAACCTTCCATTTGATTTCTGATTAAAATCCGTATTATGCAACTTCATGTATTGTCAGACAATTCAAAGATGGCGGCAATCACAGTCATGTTGATTGCTTTATTCAACCGTCCGTTGAACCGATTATAATCGCCTCGAGGTTAAACAACACCGACAGCTAATTGGTGTTAATCTGTTGTGTAATGTCAATAAAGGTGTGAAAAACTCGCGTGTCAGTGTTTATTACATGTATTCCTCATCAGAGCGGTTCAGTGCGATAATTTCCATAAGTTAAGTGCAAGCGGGATAGTTATACAATTCAAGTAATTCAAAACGATTGAAACATTCTTACTTTGATATGGTTGCAGTTTGACTATATAATGAGCGGCTGTGAAATATACTGCCTACTGTATAAAACAACTTTTTCTGTCATTTCATTATCATTCTAGTATTATGTCATTTAATCTTTCAGTTCGTGTATAAGAAATTAAATAATGCAGACGATTTATTTACATGCGAACGCAGTGTACCGGCAATTGTTAACAGAGTTTCACTTTCATTTTCGGGCGGTATCAGAAAGTCCCCGGGAAACACGTTTTTTTGCATGCGTATGACGCAATAAAACAATTTTTTGTACATGAGTTGTTTTGCATTCAATCTAAATTTAAAGTCGCTCGTCCTATGAAATCTCTGCCCCATAATGCACTGTACTCTTAACACTTCTGAAAATGGCATATATGCGTACGGTTGTGTTTACGAATTTCTTAAACATATATCGTCATTAATGTTCAAGATTATTATTTTTAAGTGATGTTGCAATTTTATTGGATTATCGGATAAATGTGCACATAAGAAAAGCGGTATGTATACTGTTATCGATACGATTCGGTTTATATGCATGTATTTGCGTCAACACAGCATGGCAATATACATGACCTATATTATAGGCTATTCTATACCTGTTTTTTTTATAGCGCCCTGCAGTTAATGAGCTCAAAACCTATAACGCGGATCCGTTATGACGCTGTTTCGCGGCTTGGACCCCATTGACCGCGCTATATTGGAGTTACAGTGTATTGCAGTTAATGGTTTATATACAATATTTGAAGTACATGTATGATTATAGAATTAAGAAATTAAGTTGCACTAGATAATGTATCACTTGTGACCAACTCAATAGCTTTAAAAGAATTTCGCAAACAGAAATGTCCATGGAGTATTAAATTTAACTTAGGTTTATTGGAATGTGAAATACATTTTTAAAAGCTGAATAACAGATCTATTAACATATTTCTCTTGACTATACTAATAGCACAAAATTGGGATTGCTTATTTGATCATTTGAATTGATAACACACTTGAATAATAATAATTGAAATGCTATGCCTTAAAAATGTTCTTTGGTCCAAATATGACATTTAAAAATTATTCAGTACCCATGCTTCAATAGCTCCTATAATCAGATTACCCTACCCATTGAATACCTGAACATTGAAATATATAAATTAGATATAATCACTACGCAAATTTCTTTGTGTGAGTGTAGCGTCAGGCAATTTGAAAAAGATCTACAATCAATCGAATTTCTTTCATATCATACTTGACATATAACTTGAAGCCTTGGACTTTAGTATTAATGGTTCCAATATGAGTACCATATCTGAAACTTTCAATTTAAAATGCAATGGTGATCAGCAATTAAAGGCATGTGTTCACACAGATTTGGGCATGTTTAGGCCCCTGAAGGAGGGCGTATATTAGTCACACTGTCCATCTATGCCTGAGTTCTGGTGTGTGTGTGCATGTGTGTGTATTCTGTCTGTCTAAATATAATCTCTGTAATGTTTGCATTCCTAGAAGGAATTTAATGTCATTTCATATTTAATCTTCCCTGACTACCAGAAAATGTGTCCCCGAAAGCTTCCATGCTCTAGGTTCATGTGTCTGATTTGTAACATAAACATGCCTGAAAGAATTTTAATTTAACTTAGGAATATTATCTTCCTTGTCCATACCATGTGTCACTCATTAATACAATGCTCCTAAGTGAACAGTTGCAGCTCAAGGTCAAAGGTCATGAGTTACATGAGTTTTTAAAGACTTATGACTTAAAAAATATGATTCATTAGTCTCAGACCAAATAGTTGGTATGTCACATCTGATAGATCCTGTACAAAGATGTTTAAATGGAGCCCTTTGGAAAGAAAAATGGCCATGCCCCAATTAAGAATCACATTTTTTGCATGGATTTATTTAGCATAATAACTTCTTCTGATAATCCACAATGCATACAGCTTTGATATTTTGTATGTGAAATCAAAATGTGTTCCACTGAAAAGACTGTTCTAGTTATTTCCCCTGGGTTTCTAAAGTGGAAGTGCTCCACTGTCACATAATTGATACATACCTGCATAGTTAAAATATTTTTAAAATCGTATCTACAGGCCAAGTCAGAGGTGTAATATTTGGCATGTAACATCATATAGTGGTCCTGTACTAAGTTTGATTAAATCCTTCTTTGGGGTCAAAATCTGCCTTCTCTGTAGTTGTTGAGACTTAAATATTTTATATTGTACATCAACTTAACATACACATTTGATGTGTTATATGACCTCAGATTTTGGTCCTTGAGAAAAAACTGTTCAACACATGCCCCTGGGGTAAAGATTGGCCATGCCCATAACAGAGGTGAGCGATCAATGGCAGAATGCCCTCTAGTCTAAAAAAATTCATAAATATAACAATGTTCTTTTATAAATATCTGCTTGAAAAGCGAGAATATGTATTTCATAAATAATGTTGATGGTAAGTTGAAAATATCGTTGTTTATACCCCTTTAAGCTACTGTAATCCTTTAGTTCACAAATATTTCAAACAGCTTTATTGAGAAAAAAAATATGTTCTTTGGTCCAACAAGTTTCTATTATGTTTTAAAACTATTCAATATTCCTCACAATATTTTGAATAGATCAGCAAATGAGATACTCGACTAAAGAAGAGTCCTTTGTGTGAAATAGACATGTTAAAATATCCACAAATATTAGTTTTCATTATCCTTTAAGCTGAAGAATGTTCAATACGATATTTAAGCAAATAAGCCAATGGTTTATTTAACCAATTCCAATAAGCATTGGAAACTTATCAAAATTTTATTTGTATTACTTATTTTGCAATTGGCCTGTCAGACTTGTGTGAAATAGTAGTTTTGATATTGGCATTCTTGAATAACTTAAATTTAAATAATACTTACAACACTTTTAAAATCAAGTTTGTTGAGTTCCTATATATGTACTTAAGTTTTGCTCGATTGGTCATTGTCGGCTTGGGTGCTTCTTATAACATGTTCTCTGGGTACTCTTAAGAATATTTTATGTACCCCGGGTACGAAAAATATACTAACACGTACCCAGTCAATTTAGACTGTACCTGAGTTTTATTTCCACTTGAAATCCAATGTTGTTTAACGCCCTACGGAATACGAAACAAATTTGTCTTTGAAAAAAAGTTCCTCAAAAGTTTCTATAATATAAAGGCCATTTTACAAAATATTGACATAAATATGAACATAAATAATTTGAAAAAAAGGCGATAACGACCAATTTAGTGTTATAATTTCCGGGTACGTTTCAGTATATTTTTCATACCCAGGGTACATTGAAGTATACTTAGGAGTATCCTGGGTACATTTAAGCAATACCCGAGGCTGACAATGACCAATATCCTGGGTACATTTAAGCAGTAACTGAGGCTGACAATGACCAATATCCTGGGTACATTTAAGCAGTACCCGAGGCTGACAATGACCAATATCCTGGGTACATTTAAGCAGTAACTGAGGCTGACAATGACCAATATCCTGGGTACATTTAAGCAGTACCCTAGGCTGACAATGACCAATGAAGCTTAAGTTTCTATTCGAAGAATTGGCTTGTATATTGCTGTGTACATGCCCACCTTGGGTTGGTCAGTATAATTGGCTTGTATATTGCTGTGTACATGCCCACCTTGGGTTGGTAGGTATAATTGGCTTGTATATTGCTGTGTACATGCCCACCTTGAGTTGGTCGGTATAATTGGCTTGTATATTGCTGTGTACATGCCCACCTTGGGTTGGTTGGTATGTAGACTTTTTTGTTTTGCTTGATATCTAGTGAATGCATTGGTGTACAATCTTGCAGATTAGTTTGATGGTTATTTGTGAAAAACTTAATGCACCTGGTAATGTTTTGGAGCAACGGTCAAAGTTTAATGTCACAAGGTTCAGTGATTTCTTTGGTGGAAAGTAATAAGCATATAAAGTTTTAAAGGTCGAGGTAACATGATCTGGTATCATAATATTGGTTTGCACAGACAATCTAGAGAACATATTCATGTTAGGACATATTGTGCAATATTTGTGATTTAATCAGAGAACATATTCATGTTAGGACATATTGAACAATATGCGTTACGTATTCGGAGAACGCGTTCATGTTAGAACCTATTGAACAACATTTGTGATGTAATCAGTTTTTCAATCACTGCCTTCCCCACATGACATGTGTAAGTTATTAAGCGTTTACCACTTTACCACAGGAATAAAAGCATTAAAATATATGTCTTTGATATAGCATTTTATGTCATGCACAGTCTTTCCATAAACCCATATATAAATCTTCCTTTGAGAGAGCTATGTTGACAATTATCTCCGATATTTCTTGCTTCAAATTTGTATATTCTGCCTTATTTGTTTATCCCATAGATTTAACTAGATTCCCAGATATGTTGTTTGAGATAACTTTTTAGATCGACATGTGTGTTTAAACAGGACTGATATGCCATCTTGGTTTTCAATTGACTGCATATTTTTGGCAGCAATTGAAATAATATAGGTCGTGTCATATTTCCAAACAATATTTACCTAATAAGATAATATGTATAATGATTTATTTTCACTGGGTCTTGGTTGAGTAATGCGATGTACTTTCTATATTCCTTACTTTCTATAAATTTTGAAAAATTTGAAACTAAAAACCAAGATGGCTTCTGTCTTCACAGATTTGTGCAATAAAGATTTAATGCACAAAATATTGCAGTCTACCAGACTCTGTATATTACATATACCAAACAGCACTAGCGGTACATTTGTTTTAGTATAACTACACATAATATAAGTACTCTTTATTGTCCCCTTCCGGTTTTCAACGGAGGGGACTTATGGTTTGCGTTTTGTGTGTCCATCAGTCTGTCACACATTTCTGGACCCTACGATAACTTAAAAAGTTCTTCATATTTCTTCAAGAAACTTGAAACATGGACAGATGGCAATATGGAGATTATGTACGTCATTTCATTGTGTTTCTACGTCAAGAATCAGTGTGTTTTTTCACAAATAGGAGAATGGTGGAGGGGCCCGTCCAAATGCGAAAAACGCGTTGTTTTTTATTAAAAGGGGAAAACAAAAATCACACTTTTATTTGTTATGATATTTATAATATGAATACACATGTAAGTATGAATGTAATACAGTCAATCTTGTATTTAGAGACCACTAAAGGGAGTTACCAAAAGTGGTCTCTTAATAAAATGGTCTTTAAATAAAAAAAAGGCCATTTGTGATGAATGCAGACCTTTGATTTTAAATCTAGATATCGGATTATCTCTTTTTGACACAGCGATTTCTGCTTTTGTAATCAAATGAATCTAAATATAAATAAAATGAATAAACCAATTTTTTACTTAAAATAAGTTGTATTTGTTCTCTCTAATTCTAAATACAATGTAAATGGTTTGCATGGAGAATGGGTTTTTCCGACTCCAAACTCATTCGCGATTAAATTTACGTGCACTTTTACTCTTCGACACTTCCAATACCCGAATGTTCTCATTAAACGTTAATACTTTCGGTTTTGACATTTTAATTTCTGAAGGTAAGCTTATATATATCTGACTCGATTATGGTACATAGGGAATTCCAAAATAAATAAAACACCTTGATTGAAAACTAAATAAACACGCCTGATTGGAAAATTTGCTAACACAAACTAATTAGCATTATAACAATAACATTTTTTAATGAACAGATTTCGCTACATGTTACCGATTAATAGTTTATTTTTTACACCTCTCGAGAACACTGTGAAAATGATTGTCGCGTTGGCGCATTGTTTCTGCAATAAAATCGGCGATCAAATTTGTCACTTAACGTTCCTGATGGTAAACTCTAACCCGTAGACTGTTGGCAATACCTCAATGTATTATTTGACACCAAAAATTGATACGCAGTCAGCATTAACACCGGTCAGAACCAGTCATCGAGACAAAGGAAAATTGCTGGTGTGAAATCACAGCAAAAATGTCATCGTTCATGTTATTGGCTTAGATAAACAATCAACACTGATTTGTTCCTGAATGGTCAACAGATTTACCACTTTTACCTTAAAGCGGTCGCTTAATTCAAGACTCGGGCATCAAAATGCACTAAAATCAGCGGTTGCTGGTCAGAGGACAAAAGTCGCTTAATACAATATGAAAATATAGGTAAAACGCTCTGGCGGGATTTAAAGTGGTCGCATAAGACAAAAGTCGCTTAATTCAAGTGGTCGCAAGCACAAGATTGACTGTATTCACAGCTGAATTTCTCTGTTCTTTTTCTTAAATATATATCAATTATTTTTTTCAACAGTATTTTCAGACAGTTCAGCCTTCATGCACTTCCTAGCCATTTTGAGCTATTTTTATGTCCCTGGTATAGGGTGGCATATAGCAGTTGAACTGTCCGTCAGTATGTCAGTCAGTCTGTCCGTCCGTCTGAAAAAACTTTAACATTGGCCATAACTTTTTCACTATTGAAGATGGCAACTTGATATTTGGCATGCATGTGTATCTCATGGAGCTGCACATTTTGAGTGGTGAAAGGTCAAGGTCATCCTTCAAGGTCAAATGTCAAATTTATGGGGTCTGTCCGTCCGAAAACTTTAACATTGGCCATAACTTTTTATATATTGAAGATAGCAACTTGATACCGGTATCTGAGTTTGTTTAACCCTCATGTCTTAAAACAAAGTTTACAATTTAAGTTGTACTAATACACCTTAGACTCATTATGTGGTCCACTTGACAATAATGGATTTTGAAAACAGTCAGTAACATTATACAAATAGTTTAACCCCTTAATGGTGAATGTCTTCGTTCCAGAGGTTCAGATTTGTAATTCATTCTAGCGTATTGCTGAAATATCAGTGCCAGTTTTACTTGGATACTCATAGTCTTAAAACTATATGAACAAGGGCTGTTTGTAAAACATGCATGCCCCCCATATGGGCTGTCCGTTGTACTGGCAGCCATTGTGTGAATACGTTTTTTGTCACTGTGACCTTGACCTTTGACCTAGTGACCTGAAAATCAATAGGGGTCATCTGCGAGTCACGATCAATGTACCTATGAAGTTTCATGATCGTAGGCATATGCGTTCTTGAGTTATCATCCGAAAATCATTTTACTATTTCGGGTCACCGTGACCTTGATATTTGACCTAGTGACCTGAAAATCAATAGGGGTCATCTGCGAGTCATGATCAATCTACCTATGAAGTGTCATGATCCTAGGCATATGCGTTCTTGAATTATCATCCGAATTCATTTTACTTTTTCAGGTCACCGTGACCTTGACCTTTGACCTAGTGACCTGAAAATCAATAGGGGTCATCTGCGAGTCATGATCAATCTACCCATGAAGTTTCATGATCCTAGGCGTATGCGTTCTTGAGTTATCATCCGGAAACCATTTTACTATTTCGGGTCATCGTGACCTTGACCTTTGACCTAGTGACCTGAAAATCAATAGGGGTCATCTGCAAGTCATGATCAATGTACCTATGAAGTTTCATGATCCTAGGCCCAAGCGTTCTTGAGTTATCGTCTGACAACCACCTGGTGGATCGACCGACGGACAGACCGACATGAGCAAAACAATATACCCCCTCTTCTTCCAAGGGGGGCATAAAAAAGTCAAATGGTAATATGTGCCTTACAAACATTATGTGGTCCACTTAAAAATGAATTTCTGGAGCTTTAAGGGTCTTCTCATCCCCCCATGCCCCCCACAGCACCAGAGGTGTGACCCACCCAGCAAAATTGTCAGGTTTTCAGACATTTTCAAAACATGTAGATCAAAACTTTTAGACTGTGGCAAAATTAGAAACATTTGACAACAAGTAGCAGCGTTATTGAAACTGTGCTGATTTCTTGATGTGACCTTCAACTTACAATGTCACACAGGCCTTTTGCGCCCTATGCCACACAACAAGTAGCAGCGTTATTAAAACTGCTGAAATCTTAATGTGACCTTCAACTTACAATGTCACACAGGCCTTTTCCGCCCTATGCCACACAACAAGTAGCAGCGTTATTGAAACTGTGCTGAAATCTTGATGTGACCTTCAACTTACAATGTCACACAGGCCTTTTCCGCCCTATGCCACGGGGCTTGAATTTCAGCCCAATTCCCAATGCAAATCTGGTTGTTTTTTTCCCAATTGAAAAAAAATATTCCCAATTCCAATTTTTTTTTTTTTAACTTTTAAATATATAAGTAAACCTGATCCAGTGTAGAATCTGTTGCCTTGAATTTGTTTTAAAAACAGTAAAATATGTTAAATTGATTAATTAAGATTTTCCTTTTTTCACCTCAATAAAGGCCAGGCCCTTTCCCCAAAATCAGATTTAAAAAAACTAAATTTATCACACATGTTCATAATATTTTGTAAAATTTTAATAATATGTAATCAAAATAGTCGTTATTTACCAGTTAACTGCTTCTTTGAAATATAAGAAACACTATTTACATGCGATTATTTTTCCCAATTGAGCCAGTTTTGCGATTATTTTTTTTCACAAAATGGGGTTTTTCACGATACAAAATTCACTTAATTTCAGATTGGCATTTTCCTAAAATGGAGCGGAAAAATCCTGTCACAAGCCACATGCAGTATTTCATAATTTTGCATGTTAATTAATTGTCACAGATTAAAATAACTGTATTCAATATATTCAATCAAATGAAATTACTCCCACAACTGTATTACTAAAGTAGTGGTTCAATTACAAGTATCCTGTTTAATGTTTAAGCCTGAATGGCTGACTTATTATGCTTCATATGCTGTGAGTGAATCTGGGCAGTGTTTTGTCACCATTTTGGGAATGGGCAGGGGCACATTTGGATCATTGGGAAATTGCGTTGTTTTGGCTCAAACTGGGAAAATGTGTTGTTTTGGATCAAATTTGGAAATTGTTGTTAAATGTTGTTTTTTTTTTGCTTACAAATACTTAAACATGGATATTTTTTGGATTGAGGAATTGCGTTGGTTTGGCTTAAATTTGGAAATTGTTGTTTGTTAGTTTTTTTGCTTACAAATACTTTAACATGGAGATTTTTGTCAATTTTTTTATATATAAGGTTCCACTAATAGGTCTGAATAGTGATATAAACTACTTAAGTTCAGGTTTATTTTGTGTTAATTGAATTTTTTAATATATTTATGGGATTCTTCAAAATGGAATTTTAGGTAATCATTTAGACAAAAGATGTGAGATCAGGAATCCCAAAATTGACCCCAAAAACACGTACACTGCTAGGTGTATGAAAAACAATGATGTTCAACTTTTGCTATATACCGTATATTACAGTTGGATAAGATTATTGATTTATATTTAATTATGATATGATTTTGTTTGAACTTAGTTCTCAACAAAGTTAAAATCCTAGTAAAAAGAGTGAGAATTGAAGGGGTGCTGGCATGTTAGCGGGATGATGCAAGTGTTTTTGTGTCAATAATGTCTGTTTGTTTTTTACCAATCTTGATAAAATTATGATCTTGCAAGCAAGCATAGGGACCTAGGTTGGGATTTTATTGGATGCCAGTGGGGTCAAAGTCACTGTTACTAAAATTATTATAGGTGGTTTGTTTGGTAAATAACTTCAGTTTGTTTGTACCAATCTTTATGAACTTTATACACAGCTTGCATGGAGACCTAGGTTGGCATTGTATTGGATGCCAGACTGTATATACAGCTTGCATGGAGACCTAGGTTGGCATTGTATTGGATGCCAGACTTTAGATACAGCTTGCATGGAGACCCAGGTTGGCATTGTATTGGATGCCAGACTTTAGATACAGCTTGCATGGAGACCTAGGTTGGCATTGTATTAGATGCCAGACTTTAGATACAGCTTGCATGGAGACCTAGGTTGGCATTGTATTGGATGCCAGACTTTAGATACAGCTTGCATGGAGACCTATGTTGGCATTGTATTGGATGCCAGACTTTAGATACAGCTTGCATGGAGACCCAGGTTGGCATTGTATTGGATGCCAGACTTTAGATACAGCTTGCATGGAGACCCAGGTTGGCATTGTATTGGATGCCAGACTTTAGATACAGCTTGCATGGAGACCCAGGTTGGCATTGTATTGGATGCCAGACTTTAGATACAGCTTGCATGGAGACCTAGGTTGGCATTGTATTGGATGCTAGTTAATTTGCAGGGACCTATCTTGATGGAGTTTATATATATAGCAGCAGCTGCCTTGCATAGATACCTAACCTGAGATTGCATTTGAGGCCTGTAAGGTCAAGGGCGAGACCAATGCTATTGAATATAGAAACAAGAAATATCTTTAAAAAAGATATACGGCTTCAGGCCTTGCAGAATTTTTCCAGAGCCACTCACCCTGCAGGACGAGTAGGCCTGACAATCCCCTCGCCCGTCACTTATATCTACTAGCCCTGCATTAAAAAAAATAAATATATATTTATAGTTTTGATCAACCATAACCTGTTTAACCTACGTAACGTAATCACACTAAACTGTAAACAAATTAACTACATTATCTGATGGATTTTATTTGCTTTCCGTACGTTTTATGCACTGTTTCCTTTTCTCAATACTTTCCACTTCTCGTTTTGATGACCTTTCTTTCTGTTCCCTTTCTCCACCAGCTTGCAGATATTTTAAAATAGAACCCTTTTCCATGCTGAGTATTAATATTTTAGACGAACTTTTACTGAAAGACACGCTTGATTGACAAATGGTTACAATATGGTAAATTTTGGCTAAGGCTTCTGATCATGAATTATTCTGTTTATTAATTATTATTGTTTCTGTTTATTTTTAATTAAATATAAGAAGTATTATAATTAACCAGTTATGTATTATTTTTGTATGGATATTAACATTAAAATGAAATTTTATTCTTCACGGAATAACCAATATATTTAACTGTTTTTTTTCACTTTTAATCGATAAGCTAAGAGCACTGAGACCTATGAAAAGAGCTCAGCCAATTTCGATAATTATTTTTACTGAGCCCGTGACGTCATTTTTCAATGTCAAAACAAAAGTGCAATTTCTTTGTGTACTACACCTATTTTTTTTTCGCAATTTGTATCGATGTGGCAGGAGTTTTGGAACTGAATTTATATTTCTCGACTTGAAAAACAGCACTCGCCCGAGAGTAAAATATGTTCAATACTCGCCCGATCGGTCGAGTATTGAACATATTTTACTCGCCCGACCGTCAACTTCACTTGCTTTTGTGAGCGGTCGAGTGGGTTCTTCAAGGCCTGGACGTTGATAGTTCAATGAATGAGATCAAGGATAGCGAATGTCTTTTTCTGCGCAGTTCTTAGCTGCATCACACGCAGTACGGGAGGTTACGCGGAGTTTTCGCGGCTTATTTTACATTATTACATATTGCTGGTCATAAACCTATAGATACAAAAAAAAAAAAAAAGAAGAATGGAAGTGAAATTAAAACATATGAGTCAACCAGCCACATGCGAAGTATCCGTATTTATAGGTGCGTTCTTCGAACAAAACCTGTTTTAGTGGTTTGTCGGGCATTGCTATTTGATTCGATTATTAACAGTATCGAGAATCATCGCGCTCATTCTCAATACATTAGTCAATATGGTGAAATAATTATTGTTAAATTAATCAAAAATAATATTTATCATTGTATTGTAGAAAACACATTAAGAATCGATTATTGACATACCATAATTATATTGCTAAATATCTTCATTTAACGTATTTCTGGTGTAAAGAAAATTCCAGGTCACCTAGTTCACGGATAGCGTCTTTATTATATAACGATTATTTTACTGGCTGCGAACTCCTGTGATGACCTGTATAAATTCTGATATTTACACACTGGCCGCGAATTGACCTGAGACCTAGCGGGTTGAAATGCAATGCGTTAAAGTAAGGCCTTGCTTCTACTGCTCTTTATACTTTTACATGTTAACATGTTGACAGGAATATGGAAGTAAGTACTAAATATGAGAACACAGCCTTTAAGTATAAACGCGTTGCGCTGGTAATCCTCTGAAAATAAAAGGTGCACGCACAAACTGTATTGATATCGAGAATTGAGTGTTAAACTGTTCTATCTATTAAGCCTTTTCATTAGAGATAAAATTGTTTCATGCAGTAAAACAGTGTAACAAAGACGCAGATATGTTTCCAATGTTCTGGTGGTATACTCAAATCAGCCATTGGAATAAATGAAGTGTATTCATTCGTACCTAGCTGCGGGAAATTTTATTTGAATTTTATTATTTTATTGGACACTAACAAAGGTCAGGTATGGTGAAAAGCTGGCTTAATACAGCTACGCCGAAAAAAACAGTAACAGGTGGTTTCGTGTCAGTAACTTAACTTTGCATCTATGAATTGTATACTTTGGATCTAACAAGCTTAATGCATCGATTGTATGTGGGGCTAGTCAGGAATGGTTGGGGTTATTGCTACTAAAAATGGAAAAGTGGTTTCAACTCAACAAGAAGAGCTTGGATGGAATATTGGTATTTTGTGTGTATGTAGCATACACGCAGACCTAACTTGAGGTTCTATGTGGGGCCAGTTGATCAAGGTAAAGGTCACTGTTTCTAATTTAAAAAATAGAAAAATGGTTTGAAATCAATAACATGTGTTTGGTTGCATGTAATGCACTTAAATTTTGTGTGAATGTATTTTACATGAATACCCTAGCATTGGATTGCTCAATGATTTAAATTAAACAAATAACTTAAACGATTAAAATCTGGTTTTGAGGCATGGCAATTTTCTTTTTTTTGATAATTTGATAATAAGAAAACTTAAGCCAGACTTTTTTCCCCTTTATAAGTGACAACCAGGATATATTCAACTTTCTATGTCCCTGGTAGGGTGGCATATAGCAGTTGAACTGGCCGTCAGTCAGTATGTCAGTATGTGTGTATGTCAGTCCTTCGTCCGTCCGAAAAAAAACTTAACGTTGGCCATAACTTTTGCATTATCGAAGATGGAAACTTGATATTTGGCATGCATGTGCATCTCACGGAGCTGCACATTTTGAGTGGTGAAAAGTAAAGGTCAAGGTCATCCTTCAAGGTCAAATGTCTCATATATGTCGTCTGTCCGTCCGTCCAAAAACTATAACATTGGCCATAACTTTTTCACTATTGAAGATAGCAACTTGATATTTGGCATGCATGTGTATCTCATAAAGCTGAACATTTTGAGTTGTGAAAGGTGAAGGTCAATGTCATCCTTCAAGGTCAAATGTTAAATATATGGCGTCTGTCCGTCCGAAAACTTTAGCAACTTGATATTTGGCATGCATGTGTATCTCATGAAGCTGCACATTTTGAGTGGTGGAAGTTCAAGGTCAATGTCATCCTTCAAGGTCAATCATCAAAAAAATCATTCAAAGCGGCGTTCTCATGTTCTCATTCGAAGAAGAGGGGGTATATTGTTTTGCTCATGTCAGTCAGTCCGTCCATCCGTCCACCAGATGGTTTCCGGATGATTACTCAAGAATGCTTAGGCCTAGGATCATGAAACTTCATACATAGATTGATCATGACTGGTAGATGATTAGACTCCTATTGATTTTCAGGTCACTAGGTCAGAGGTCAAGGTCACGGTGACTCAAAATAGTAAAATGGTTTTCGGATGATAACTCAAGAATGCTTAGGCCTAGGATCATGAAACTTCATAGGTTCATTGATCATGATTGGCAGATGACCCCTATTGATTTTCAGGTCACTAGGTCGAAGGTCAAGGTCACAGTGACTCTTAACAGTAAAATGGTTTCCGGATGATAACTCAAGAATGCTTACGCCAAGGATTATAAGACTTTATAGGTACATTGATCATGACTGGCAGGTGACCCCTATTGAATTTTAGCCCCCAAGGTCAAAGGTCAAGGTCACAGTGACTCTAAACAGTAAAATGGTTTCCGGATGATAACTGAAGAATGCTTATGCCTGGGATAATCAAACTTCATAGGTACATTGATCATGACTGGCAGATGACCCTTATTGATTTTCAGTTCGCTAGGTCAAAGATCAAGGTCACAGTGACTCTAAACAGTAAAATGGTTTCCGGATGATAACTCAAGAATGCTTACGCCTAGGATCATGAAACTTTAAAGGAACATTGGTCATTACTGGCAGATGACCCCTAATGATTTTCAGGTCACTAGGTCAAAGATCAAGGTAACAGTGACTCGAAATAGTAAAATGGTTTCCGGATGATAACTCAAGAATGCTTATGCCTAGGATCATGAAACTTCATAGATCCATTGATCATCACTGGCAGATGTCCCCTATTAATTTCAGGTCACTATGTCAAAGGTCAAGGTCACAGTTACTCGAAACAATAAAATGGTTTCCTGATGATAACTCAAGAATAATTATGCCTAGGACTATGAAATTTCATAGGTATATTTATCATGACTGGCAGATGACACTTATTGATTTTCAAGTCACTAGATCAAAGGTCAAGGTCAGTGACAAAAAACTTATTCACACAATGGCTGCCAGTACAACTTACAGCCCATATGGGGGGCATGCATGTTTTACAAACGTACAGCCCTTGTTTAGGAAGCTTTTGTTTTAAGTTGAGAACATTCTTCTTAATTACAATGCAGGTATGGTACCTAATAAATATTCTGGCATGTATTTCCATCTGTTCTCAATCGTATTTGACATGTTCACTCTAATGCATAAATTATTGCTTAAAAGGTTATTACCCTGTTGGTGATTTATAGTTATTGGCAAGGCTAACTTATTAGCCTCTAAATATAAAGGAATTCAATCTTCTACTGAGACGTTACAATACAAATTTGACAGAAACATGGCGCACAAAACTTGAAAAACCGTGCATTGCAATGCATTCTGTCATTTAAAACTACTCTTTCCAAGTCCACACAATATGAAGACTAAACATATATTTTAAGCATCATAAGGAACATTGATGGTAACTCCGTAGGGGAGATCTACTACCTTTAAGAAATAAGTACAATCTCTTTTGCTGTCTATGTGTACGTAAACTGCCTTCACATACAATAAAACCTGCTTTATACAATCTCTCTCTCGCTGTCTATGTGGTTTACATAAACTGCCTTCACATACAATAAAGCCTGCTTTATACAATGAAAGGCCGTTGAGTTCTCTGGCTATTTTGTTAACAAAAAACATTGTCGCATAGAAACTTCAAAATGTTGAATGATAGAATGATAGTGGTTTTATAATAAAGTCAAATGCTGTTGCACAGAAATATCAATAAATACTGATTTTGAATGATGTAACTCGATGACTATGTTTTATAAGCAAAAATGTAAAATAGCACACCCGTTTTGACATTTTTGATGATAACATAAACAGGTACTTTATTATTTATAACAAAATGTTATGGATTATGAATGGATCAACTGATGGTATATTTGTTGAAATTCTTAATAAACCACATGACCTCTTAGTAACCTGAAGTTTGGTCAGCAACTGTTAAGTATGTTATTAAGTTAAATGAGAATTGCAAACCATAACCGTATTGTTTCCTTGCAACTTTGAAATTTTGTTTACGAATGTTAAAGTTTGCAAAGATGACGTTACACAACGCAATTAGGACAGACAAAGAAATTACAAGTCCATGCTTACTTGAAATACAACCCTACAGAATGTCACTTTGCCCTAACAAATAATAAATGAATGTTTATGTTAAGTCACTGTTTAAGGAGAGATCGCTCAATGTGTTTTTCTAAACCTTCATTGTTTCTGTAGGACAAAAATCAAATGAATCCGGCTACTATTTCAGCTTTAGTTGTTTTGTCATTGTTTTCTAAAGAAAGAGTAAAAGCTTCACTGATTTCATTTTCTAACAAACAATGTGTTCATGAATCTATGCTCAATCTTCAGTGAGTTTACACTTGCTTTCTTGTTCGATTTAAAAGTGGGTTTGTCAGAGTTTATTAGATTTAGTTTGAGTCCCTCGCATTACATTACAATCAAAATAGTTTGATATAACATAAAATGCTATCATTAATGAAAACACATATTGAAAATGAAAACAACTGTTAATAATGTTAGACCATCTAAATAACCTTCTGTTGAGTTTATTGATTACTGGCTAATTAATACAACTTTTGACCATTAAAGACTGCTTACTCATGTATAGTTTTGTTTAATTCTTACAAACTTCTGTCAGCAGTGGATTTAATATTCCTATGCATTTTTATGCCGCCGGTACGGAGGCATATAGCACTTGCACTATCCGTCCATCTGTCCGTCCGTTTGTCTTGCATGTGGTGTCCGGAGTGTTTTTCCTTAATGCTTGCAGATATTTACCTTATATGACTCCAAAGCGGCGCAATAGGGGATATTGTGTTTCTGACAAACACATCTCTTGTTGATAAAGTTACGGATTTAAAAAAAATCTTTCACATATCATTTTTCAAATACGCTATAAGATACTGACCTAATTTTTGGTGTGTGAGTCAACCTGCTTGACTTACAGAGCAAGTTTGAGTTTCTTTCCGGTCCATTGATTTTTGGCGTAGTAACATGTATTTGACTTTGAAATTTTCTCTAGAATGACAGTTTTCTGGACTTTTCCCTACAGGCTTGCAGATATTGACCGGATTTGTTGTGTGTGAGTTTACTTACAGTACAGCTAACGCGGCACAAACATAATCCGCGGCTACGCCACGGCCAGATTATTAGTACGCGGCGGCCAAATCATGTGTTCACGCGGCGTATCGCCGTGGCACTCGGCATCGATCCGCGCAACGACGCCGAGTCTATGTTAACCTCGCGTACTTTCGCGGAGTAAATCTGCCGCATACGTACGCGGCGGATCGAGTGAAAAGATATCCACCTACATGTACATACATGTATGTGTAGCGCAGAATTAATTACACGCAACTGTTAATGTTTCGTTTGATTATCATTATCATTATTAAATTTGTAATCCGAAACACACTTCCGAATTTAATGCTAACGCGACCTTTGATAAATTCTAGCGTCAAATAAACAGTGCTAAAATGTCGTTTGTTTCATAAAAAGCTCGCGAAAATTATGCAGACGTGTAGAATGTCGTTTGGAAAGTTTGGGTGTATTTTGTGTTGTATAAATACATGAACATCATGTCAGGCATAAATTGCGTGTTCAGTTGAAAAAAAAACGCCCCGATTAGACGTTATTTCATCATCTCTATAAATAGTAACCAATGCTAAAATGTATTTGATACTTAAGGAAATATCGAGAATGTTTGTGTATCGTAAATATTTACCAGCATTTGCTTTAAAACTGGAATATACGGGATTATCGGGTAATTAGTAGCAATATTAACTGTATAATATGAACAAAATAAATCGTGTTTATATACGCATATTCAAACAATAGTTTTAATAAGCTGATAATAAACAAAACAACAAATACGTCGTCACCGTCTTGATTATTGATGTGGCTTCAAACTGCTAATTTTCTCAGCTTAAATTTAATAGCAAAATCAACATGCAATTAATTTATAAATCCACCATATGCTAGAGCCTTGACCACTTGTATGTGCAAAAACATCATTACGTGACCTTGTTTATGTGTGAAATACATACACTACGGGCGGGAAACAAACTTAATTGGCCAGACACATTAACTATGCTTACATTATGATTTTTAGCCGGATTTTTTTCGAAAAAATCTCGGCTTATAGATTGATGTTGTCGGGCGGGCGGGGGGGCGGGCGGGCGGGCGGCGTGCTCGAAAATGTTAAAGTTCTTATTTCATGGTATAACTTTGGTATGCTTGGACCTAGAGTCTTCAAACTTGACATGAAGGTTGGCCAGGATGAACAGATGACCACTGGTCATTTCAAGGTCATTCATTTGAAGGTCAAGGTCACTGTGACCTTCAATATAAAAAATGTTAAAGTTGTTATAACTTTGGTATGCTTGGACCTAGAGTCTTGAAACTTGACATGAAGGTTGGCCATAACTAGTTAGTAACCACTGGTCATTTCAAGGTCATTCATTTGAAGGTCAAGGTCACTGTGACCTTGAATGTAAAAATGTTAAAGTTCTTATTTCATGGTATAACTTTGGTATGCTTGGACCTAGAGTCTTCAAACTTGACATGAAGGTTGGCCAGGATTAACAGATGACCACTGGTCATTTCAAGGTCATTCATTTGAGGGTCAAGGTCACTGTGACCTTCAATATAAAAAATGTTAAAGTTGTTATAACTTTGGTATGCTTGGACCTAGAGTCTTGAAACTTGACATGAAGGTTGGCCATAACTAGTTAGTAACCACTGGTCATTTCAAGGTCATTCATTTGAAGGTCAAGGTCACTGTGACCTTGAATGTAAAAATGTTAAAGTTCTTATTTCATGGTATAACTTTGGTATGCTTGGACCTAGAGTCTTCAAACTTGACATGAAGGTTGGCCAGGATTAACAGATGACCACTGGTCATTTCAAGGTCATTCATTTGAAGGTGAAGGTCACTGTGACCTTCAATATAAAAATGTTAAAGTTGTTATAACTTTGGTATGCTTGGACCTAGAGTCTTGAAACTTGACATGAAGGTTGGCCAGAACTAGTAAGTAACCACTGGACATTTCAAGGTCATTCATTTGAAGGTCAAAGCACTGTGACCTTGAATGTAAAAATGTTAAAGTTGTTATAACTTTGGTATGCTTGGACCTAGAGTCTTGAAACTTGACATGAAGGTTGGCCAGAACTAGTAAGTAACCACTGGACATTTCAAGGTCATTCATTTGAAGGTCAAGGTCACTGTGACCTTGAATGTAAAAATGTTAAAGTTCTTATTTCATGTTATAACTTTGGTATGCTTGTACCTAGAGTCTTCAAACTTGAAATAAAGATTGGCCAGTACTAGAAGATGACCACTGGTCATTTCAATGTCATTCATAAATAGTATTATTTCATCTAAGTTTATTTTCTTACATTTGATAATGAAATTGATGGAAACTTCAAACAATATGTTACTAATTTGCTAATAAAAAAATTGAGATCAAACTTTCCTAATTGTCAATTCAAGTTCATATTTGTGACCTTAAATGTTATTGTTGTTCATGTATATGCATGCATTCAAAACATAACACAAGGTTTGCTCATGCCTTGAAAAGTACTTACATTTCATTTTGACCTTTGAACAATATTTCAGTAATTTAAGTATTGCATTGACAAAAACACGAAAGGTACTTTCCTGTCATTTAAATCAAAAATCCGGCTTCAATGCGGTCATCTCCGACCGCGGAACTCTTGTAATTATTATTATAATTGTTCTTTCAAAATTTGTTAACTACATGTAACTAATAATTTTAAAAAAGATTTTTATTTCATGATGCGCATCGACTCGGCATCATGTCGCGGATAGCGGCATGCCTCGGCGGACAGATGCGAAGTTTCGCGGCGTAATGCGACTTGCCGCCGCATACTGACGCGGCTACAATGACTGACGCGGCATCGACTCGTTTCGCCTTGCCGCCGCGGATCGCGAAATACGTTTGTTCCGCTTTGGCTGTACTGTACATGACTTACAGATCAAAAATGATTGTTGTTGTTCCGATAATGACCTTATGTTTTGTATGTGAGTCCTGTGACCTACAAGACTAACGGATCAAGTTTAAGTATTTTTTTTTCTTTCAACTGACCCTCAGTCGGTCCGTCTGTCTGTCTGTCCGTCAGTCCGAAAACTTTACCATTGGTCATAACGTTTGCAATATTAAAGATAGCAACTTGATATTTGGCATGTGTATCTCATGGAGCTTCACATTTTGAGTGGTGAAAGGTCAAGGTAGTCTTCAAATATATGGCTTCAAAGCGGTGCAAAAGGGGACATTGTGTTTCTGACAAACACATATCTTGTTCAAAAATACAAACATATGTGAACACATCTCGTTAAGTAAATGTTACGCAATTTTCAGATTTGCTATACAGTATACCAGACACCTGTAAAATAAATTATTTTGGAATCTTTTAATTTAGATAACATTGTAGGCAAACAAAATTATGAATTGCAATAAACATGAAGAACTTAATCAGATTAACAACTTTATTTACAAAAGTGTTTTGTATTACAACACATTTGAAAACGCTTGGTACTAATACTATATTGAATATATGCATAATTGCTTTTAGAAGCCGTCACCAACTGTTGCAATTAGTGATATTGTGAAACATATCTACTTTATCTGTTGTTTTCTTGTGACATTTAGTAATTGGATTGTTATTTTTTCATCAAAAGCAATATTATTGCTTATGGTCACAATATACCAAACGATTTCCTACACAAATTCAATGTAAAAGCAATAACTTTAACAAAAAAATAAAGTCAAACTTTTGCGCATAGAGACCCTCATAACCATACCTTTTCTTAAAGAGCATTCCAAGCCGCAATGATTAAAACAATAAAAAAGATAGGTCATGTGTAATGCAAGAAAGAACTCAACGCGAATCAGCGGTCACTGTTTTATGGCCATCTATTTACCAGCTTCGTACCAGTGGATGAGGGTTTCCCGCCATCTGTCAAAGTCTCATGTAGTCTCCAATCTAAAAGCAACACACTGAATTTGTAGTATACAACAATGTTGTCCCTACCACATGCACATTCACATAAATATTTAAAAATAAAGTCATGGCAAGTGCCCATACTGAGAATTGTGCCTTCAAATAAATGACATTCCATTTTTTAGAGGGTATATAGCATTGCAATCCAAAAATATTAAGTATATTGTAACCTTATAACTTATTATTTATTTATTCGCTTTGGTCAATGAATATACAATTAAGACATGTAGGCAGATCTAGCTGATCTATTCAGTTATCACGATAGTATCTCGATACCACATACGTATATCTGGATACGAATTATGGCATCTGTTAAGATCCTTTTTAGTAAAACGTTTTCAGCTCAATTAACTCCTTTGAAACAAAATAAGCTTATTTATAATTTATTGAAAAGTTAAAATGAAAATTTTGAAGCCTTATATCATGGTTTATATACTGAATTAATATTGGTTTGATGGCAGGATTCAAGGTCTATGTGATAGTCTATGTGATAGTCATGTAAGAATAAATAATACACCAATGGTTTGAGTCCAATAAATTGAGATTGATATCATAATGGCAGTTTACATTGCACTTGGTGTTTGTTTTGCAATTCAAAATGACTGTAGTAAAAATATGGTTTCCGCTCAATAGCTTTAAATATGAAACTATATTGTCTATATGAATTGTGAATGCATTATTGGTTCAACATTTTATCTATTGTTTAACAAGTATAGCTTTTCATACCGTACTATTTGAAGGTACCGTTTTGTAACTGTTAATGACTTTGCAGTTTGAAATTCCATTTAAAAAGAAATGTCAGCATACAAAACGCTGTAATTAGCGTACAAGCACCTTGTTATTCAATAGGTTTATTATACAAAGCACTCATTTTTTATTTGTTCCTGTCATTGATAAACAAACACATTAACTTATTGAGAGTCGTTACGCCTCAAAAAGATTAAACGTGATATCCCTCCCCAGTGAATTCGGTTCAGCTAAATGGTCATGCAAGCTCAATAGAAGATATGTTATATTTATTGAAAGGTTACTTTAATGAAAATATCTTAGGAGGCATATGGCAGTCTCACTGTTCATCTGTCAGCCCGTCTGTCTGTCTGGAATCCGTTTCAAACGTGCATTTGCTGTACAAACTGAAGTTTTAAATGTATGAAAGTCAATTTGCTTACGTAAAAGTAGTGTATACCATTTTAATGGTGATATTTACTATAGACTTCACATTTGCATTTACTACCTAAATTGCTCTATATGAAATGAAATACTCTATCACATAATAATATCAATTCACAAGCTATGGCTCCATTGGATTTTGATGTCTATTTTTTAATTAAAATCAAGTTCAAATAATACGTTTTTATGATTATTACTGCAATATAGGATTTCATAAGGAGGCTGAATGTGTAACTGTCTTCTTTTGTTACCGCAAATGTTGGAGAAAAAGAGTTACCCATTTACTTAACATGAATGATTCCACAAAACAAAGATATACATTAGCCGTATAATACTATAAATAAGTGTACATGTATGTTAGTAAAATTCTCAAAAGTATGCGTGTGTTGGTTGGTGTAATTTTTCCTGTAAGAGGTGTGTTGAATCAACCATAAGACAAACGACATGCAGTGTTGTTTTTTTCTCCATTTCGGGAATGGGGCAAGGTCCATTTGGATTGGGAAAATTTGCAATGTTTTCAATAAAATTGGGAAATTAGTGTTGTTGTTTTGCTTAAAAAGCTTCAAAATTGAGAATACAAGTGTTTTCAGTATTATATTACTAAGGATAAACTAAAATGGAAGGGAGTTGAACGAAATATTGAGATTTGAAAAATAACACCTTCCATGGGGAATTTTTAGCTCCTATTTGTGAAAAATATACACTTTTTTCCATTGGAAACGGGGAATAGTACCAGACCCGATTTTGAATGAAAAAAACCCCAATGCAAAGCATTTTAATAGGCGAAGTAAATAACACTATTAAATGCTATAATAATTCTCTTATACATTGAATACATTTGATTTTACAGTGAATGACTTTAATGAAGAATTATTATTATACTAGTGGAAAAAACAACATGTGTGGTGTGAATTAAACTATGTATATTGAAATCTCTTAATAAGTGATTATGAATGATAAATATACAGCATTGTATGTCTTACATCCTGATTGTTTTGATTTTTTGAAACATTATTTAATGTGGCCAAAACACAAATTCTTGATTAAATATGTTTTCCTTACACTACCATTTCCTCTGTGTCTTTGTGGGGATCTTAAAAGTGCTCCTACATTTGGGATCAAACCCATTACAGTGCCCCAGATAATTATTTGGGAAATAGGGTTTTCACCCATTGATTTTAAAAAATAGGGTGATTTCAGTCTTGAAATAGGGTGAAATGTGTTATAAAAATGTGTACCTTAAAATCTTTACTGCTTTCCCCATGGAATAAAAGCCAATCTTCCAGGTCACTTCAACGTATCCATTCAGATTCAGATTACTTCTGTTGAAGCTGCACACTTTTATTGATTCAATAAAACTGTAAACTGTTATAATTAACTGTCATAAACTGATGTTTCATAACATCTTTAGTTCTTGAAACTGTGCATAATATAAACATCAAACTTAAAAAAATAAATAACACAAATGATTTGTTACTTAATGGCTCTTGCTTTCTTGGTTCAAAAAGTTTGCGATCGATTGATATTTTGGCGCAACAATCGCAGACGTCTTTCGACCTCTCTTTGACATTTTTATTTCGCATCGTTGTAGAAACTGAAAATACAGACGCTTTACAAAATACATGCATAAAGAGCGACAGATTAAATCAGATTGAAAATGCATGTTTGCCATAAATAATTTGGTCAGATGCTGTAATTAACTATGAAATCTAGTACGCAGAGCGTTTGAATAACCGTGATTGTTTGCTGAATAAAAGCGACGTCGCATTAAGATTATAATTGCAAAGAGGATATACCAAAAATGAGCAAAGAATTTTTTATTGAAGCTATTGTATCGTACGCATTGAATTGTAGGAATGTGCGTAAAAGTCAAATTGGTTGCGTTTTTAATACGCATGATATTGTATTTCTTTGCGTTTTTAAACATTTTAATAGGGTGAAAGACACATATACGCAGCTTATCTGGGGCACTGCCATTAATTGCCTTCAACAACCATGTCTTTTAAGTCCTAGGTAAAAGTCACAAATGACACATTGTGATAGACAATCACACCAGCGTAACTCAAGTTCTTGCTCTTCAAACGCAGATGTTCACTATGCAAAACTAGGCATGGTTGTTACGGAAAAGCATAGACATTTCATGTCTGGTCAATATCTCCTATACCCATGGAAGGATTTTTATTAACTTGTGTCGCAAAATTAGAACTTCGATGGTAGCAATCAAAGTTAAACCTTGCGCAAATTATCTCAACTAAATTTTAATTTAGTCAAGAACCTGTGGTCTTATTTACGGATGCTGCCACCAGTCCATTTGGACAAATTTCCATGTTACTTGTTCCTAGCCGAGCTAGTAGAAATTAAATAAGTCATTTGTTTCTACCACTACAGTTTATTTACATTATATACACGTATTATTTTAGCATTTTCCAACAAAAGTCAAACATTAGACATTTAACTCACATACAAAATATTTTAAGTTTAGATACATTCCAACAACTCCTGAAAAACATCCTAAAGCCTTCCCCCCCCTTTTTAATATAACTTCAGGTTTATATACTTAAACCCCTACCCGAACTTTCAGGTTAACCTGAATCCTCGGTTAACCTGAATCCTCGGTTAACCTGATAAACAGGTCTGTCACAATTCTTAAACTTTAAGGGTACCTGAAATTGTACTTAATCATGGACCTGACCATTCAATACCGAAGTGTCAGATACCCATTGATAAACAATTATCCCCCATCGATAAGCAATTATCAAGAACTAATCTGATAATGAGAGTTGTAGGTTAACCTGAGTTTACATACATGTTTTATGTAGTAAAATATTGATACGAGTATTAATGAATAATACCTCAAAAAGTGAAGAAAATCATTATTGCTATAAAACATTTTAGATGCAAAATAGTAAAAGAATCACTAATAAAAATCAAATGTATGATTTTTAAAAACTGCAACACTACTCCCCCCTCAGCTTGACACCCCCTGGTGTCAAATCAGCGGAAAAAAAAATATTATTAAAAATCCAAATAAATCAATGACATTCCCCTCTAATTTAAAGAGGGAAAAAAACAATAAGATAATGAATACAGCCTCAATATATATATATGAAATACTGATTTTTTTTCAAAAATTGAAAAATGAATACATGAGATTTATATACAAAGTACATATTTATACTATCATCATTTTTGAAAACGGTTCTAAAACATAAGAAATCATATATTTACAAATTAATGCAAATAACAGTTGTGTGCTTAATGTCTCTTTTCACATACAACATATTAAAAGATTATTGTAGTTAGAATCACAATTTTATCATAATTGGTGAATGAATCAGAAAAGCATTTATTGTTTATTTTAATGAAATTAAATCCAGTCACAAAAGTAAATCCAATTCGCAGTGAATATTAAGTCCAGTCACACATTGAATGAAAAAAAAAATGATGTACATTATTTACAAATAAACACACACACACACAAATGAATCCACATTAAACAAATTAAATTGTTTATCATTGGCACGTCGCGTCGCTCTACCCGGACATCACGGTGGGAATTCGTCCATCATGCCTACCCACTCATGGTCAACAATGTGGCCTGACCATGATGGACCCTCCAGGGGCGACTTACCCGCGACTGCCTCGTCTGGGCGGCAGATGCGGACCTGATACACAGGCGAAATTGAATCATTTTTTAAAAGTTTTCATGGTGGTTTCTGCCATGTTTATTAGAAAGTTCTTTAAGGTTTCGTCTTCTTTTTTTTGAGTTTAGATATGTGTTAAAAAGTTCTTGTTGATATTGGAGTGTTTTTGTCATTGCGTCCAGAATTTCATCATTTCTGTCCTTAATCAATGTTTCTAATTTATTGGTAGTGTCCGTAATGGTCTTTTCTAATTTTTGTATTTTTGCGCAACAGCAACCCTCCACTTTTTCATCTTGCAGAGGTGTATTGGCACGCCTACGTAAGTTTGGCGGGGCTGGAACACTAGTACACGTAGACAGACTAGTGGATTGGCTGGATAAAAGGTATGGCGATGCTGTGAGTTGACCTCCAGTGTTCCACGTCATGTATGGTAATGCGGATGTATACAATCCAGCGTTATACGGCGAAGTACTTGTAGTAATGGATGTGTCATCTTCTGAGCATATGCTTTCCAGCAAGTTATTTTCATGATGAGAATCGACGTTCTCTGGCGATGGCGATGGCGATATCGGCGTTAGTTCAACTTGAACCTTTACCTTCCGTTTATCTTCTGTGATAGTAGAAGTTAGATTTCCTTGATGGTGTTCCATGTTAAGCTTATCCTCTATGCTCGAAACTATGTCTATACACTCAAAGTTTGTTTCACTGGGAGAATTAATTAAATATTTTATTTCTTTTTCAGTAAATTGTGCACTGTTTATTCCAAAATGTTTATTGTGTTGTTCATTAAAGTAATTCTGTCTTTTAATTTTTATGTCAATACTGGCAGCTACTGCTTGTCTGTTATGTCTTTCAGAAAATGAATGTTGAAGAAGTTTCAGTTTTGTTTCAAATTTTACTTCACAAGTAACACAGCAATAAAATCCAAAGAAATACGGTAAATAAATCAAATAGTGTCTCCTCAACTTTTGTACTGTTCTGAATAATTTTTTTACAATTTTTACATTGTTCCATTTCAATAAATCCGACATTATTTTTGTTTTAATTCACAATTTTGTTAAGAAGTTTCTGATAAAGTATACGTATGAGTGCTGTTAGTTAACTGAAGAATGAAAGTCTAATCTTATTCCTTGAATATATACACAAGAGTAAACCTGAAGGTCCATAAAAATATTAGTCATGGTTAATCTTTTATGCATTCCGTTTCTTGACATCAGAAGGAGTCATGGTACCTTAGCAGTAACCTTTATTCTAGGTTAACCTGATTCCTCGGGTACCTTATGTAATAGCTTAATCCAAGCATTTTTTAATGCACTGTTACAGTGGATAGTAATTGAATCTTTCTGGAGAAACAATGAACCACCTTTGCCATTAGTGTCATTTCTTCAAGCCCTATAAAATTCTGTCTGTTTTCGATTTCTCACGCCTCTTCTAACAGAACTTTTAGTATCATCTTCTACCCGTGACTGATTAGTCTTTGGTGTATTGCACTTTTTATTGCTCTGTTGTTTACAGCTACCTAATTGTTGTTTGATAGGTGATGCTGTTCCTTGACCTAATTTCATTTTCATCACATATGCCCAGTCTGGTATTATATTACTGTTATATGGCTTCAGTCTATCATGATGCACAATTTTTGGTTTCTGCACATTTGACTTAATCTCGAATAATAAGTCCCCAAATTTTCTAGTTATCACTAAGGGTCCTTTCATATTATTGGCTCGAATTTTCTTCAAAGTTTTATCAAAATAGTGTTCCAGAGCTTCCACGTTATAAGAAATTAGTATTTTATCTTAATCACAATCTCAATGCCGTCTTTTTATTGATCGTAAATTGTCGTGTTAAATAATAGCTTGTTTAAAGGTTAGATGTTTAATTTCCACTGTCATTCTTTTACTCTCATGTCCTTACATGGGAGTTTACGGAACATAAATTAATACACCATTCCTTAAGTATATGTAATATGTCCCATTTTAGCCACAATACGAATTGCTGGTGATTTACCAGCAATCACATTTCTAGTTGGTTTATAAGGACTTTTCCCCAACCAGGTGATATGACCCATGTACGGCTGAGTCATTCTTTTGCAACTTTGCCCATGATCCATGTACATCTGGATCATTCTATTGCAGTTGTTGTAATACTTCCTGTAGAAAAGTAAAACACAGAGCGAGGGCTTGAACTGTACGTGGACAATGAGGGTAGTGTCAAAGTCGCTAGATTCAATCCAAGTATTCCCTCTCCCACACCTTTCGGAGATACTCCATGTTCACTTTCAAAAGACTTGTCTCGGATCCTGAGACTCGATACGCTACCAGTGATTTTGTGAAATCCATTCTTCACAACACTTGTTATAGTGGCTAAATACACAACGAAAACGTCCCAACGGTATTAAAAAGATTGTACAGCATGTAAACGTGTACATCCATAATTTATCCGAGAAGCGAAAACGTTCCTGGTAAATACGAATTTTAATCTTTCAAACGGAAAATTACCAGTTATGATACTGATAATTGCAGCTAACAACACGACTAAAATAATCCACCAGTAGAGAAATGATCGTACAGCATGAAAACTTGTACATCCTGTATTTATCCCGGAAGAGGAAGTATTCCTGGTGAATAAAGGTACCACATCATCTACTTTCACAAATTCTAACGATTTGTGACGCCAAAGTTTAAAACTACTCTTGCAGCCCTCACATCGAAAATTATATTCCTTCATATCGCATGAAATCTGGAATAAACTATCCCCGTTCAAATGCTTGGTGCCCATTTGATGTTCAAATTTAAAATTGAATTGTACCATCATCACAAAATTATTCCAGTTTTGACAACTACATGTAAGTGCGTACAACACTACACACTCCAATTCACATATTTGATGCAACACCACCAAAATTGCACATATAAATTCCATCATCTTTCAGAATATACCACAACTTTTTGACACAATTAACACATTTTAACACACATATTAATTTTGTGTGTTCATCCAACACACGTACATCATAATCACTTCTTTTCTATCACATTTGTTTTAATGACAAAAACGTAAATTAAACATTTCAATCACATTAATTCCATTCTCAATATCTTCAGCATTCCTTATCCTTCTCTGCGGTTAGTATTGGACACTCGCTCTTATAATGCCCAAGATTGTGACAATTAAAACACTCAACGTTGGATATATTATTCCGTTTGTACTTCCTATGGTCATTTCTATTGTGGTGACCACCACTGTTGTAATGTTCTCTAAGACCAGCAGCTGCACTCCACAATCCGATCTGTCCAGCAATGATTGCTAAACCAAAACTGGAAACAATCACAATCACGAAAATTAAGCTTTCTAAATTTTCCATCATCGTAGATTCTCAGAATTCTAGCATCGTTGAGAATAACTGCTCGCACGTGTTCAAGTCCCTAATCCAGCCGTCTGCACGAGTGTTGCACAATCGCACGTGTTAAAGTCTCTAATCCAGCCGTCTGCACGAGTGTTGCACAATCGCACGTGTTAAAGTCTCTAATCCCACCGCTGCCACCAGTGTCGCAAAATTAGAACTTCGATGGTAGCAATCAAAGTTAAACCTTGCGCAAATTATCTCAACTAAATTTTAATTTAGTCAAGAACCTGTGGTCTTATTTACGGATGCTGCCACCAGTCCATTTGGACAAATTTCCATGTTACTTGTTCCTAGCCGAGCTAGTAGAAATTAAATAAGTCATTTGTTTCTACCACTACAGTTTATTTACATTATATACACGTATTATTTTAGCATTTTCCAACAAAAGTCAAACATTAGACATTTAACTCACATACAAAATATTTTAAGTTTAGATACATTCCAACAACTCCTGAAAAACATCCTAAAGCCTTCCCCCCCCTTTTTAATATAACTTCAGGTTTATATACTTAAACCCCTACCCGAACTTTCAGGTTAACCTGAATCCTCGGTTAACCTGAATCCTCGGTTAACCTGATAAACAGGTCTGTCACAATTCTTAAACTTTAAGGGTACCTGAAATTGTACTTAATCATGGACCTGACCATTCAATACCGAAGTGTCAGATACCCATTGATAAACAATTATCCCCCATCGATAAGCAATTATCAAGAACTAATCTGATAATGAGAGTTGTAGGTTAACCTGAGTTTACATACATGTTTTATGTAGTAAAATATTGATACGAGTATTAATGAATAATACCTCAAAAAGTGAAGAAAATCATTATTGCTATAAAACATTTTAGATGCAAAATAGTAAAAGAATCACTAATAAAAATCAAATGTATGATTTTTAAAAACTGCAACACTTGGCTACAATGTTTAGGTCATTAAGATGATGTGAAGGCAGAATGAGTCAGTCACGCTTGTATAAGGTAAAGGTCATACTGCAAGGTCAACAGTTTTAGCTTCTATATTTGAGCCTGGTCTGTATCTCCTATAATACCTATGGTAAGGTGTTCAATTAACTTGACTAAAATGTTTAGGCCATAGAGACAATGTGCAGAATAAATGATAGCGTCCAACCGGCTGAAGGTCAAGGTTGTACTTTTAAGATACAAAGTTTTAGTATTTTTTACATGTTCATTCTATAACTACTACCCATTGACTGATTTGTATCAAGTTTTGCAACAAGGATTAGTGATTGGGACAATGCTCAAAAGGCATGAGTTTAAGTCACACTTTCTCAAAATAAAGGTCACTACTTCAAGGTCAAAACAATCTTTGTGGAGGATATTGCTGTCTCTTGGGCTTCCTTGTTTATTGTTACAGTACAGCTTACGCGGAACAAACGTATTTCGCGATCTGCGGCAGCAAGGCGAAACGAGTCGATGCCGCGTCAGTCGTTGAAGCCACTTCAGTATGTGGCGGCATGTCGCATTTCGCCGCGAAGCTTCGCATCTGTCGGCCGAGGCATGATGCCGAGTCGATGCGCATCATGACGTAACAAATATTTTTAAAATTATTAGTTACATGTAGTCAACAAATTTTGAAAAAACAATTATAATAATAATTAAAACTATAATAAATTTATTGTGAGCGGATTGTATTAGCATATATATGTAAGCATAGTTAATGTGTCTGGCCAATTAAGTTTGTTTCCCACCCATAGTGTATGTATTTCACATATAAACAAGGTCACGTAATTATGCTTTCGCACATACAAGTGGTCAAAGCTCCAGCATATGGTGGATTTATGAATTAATTGCATGTTGATTTTGCTATTATATTTAAGCTGAAAAAATTAGCAGTTTGAAGCCACATCAATAATCAAGACGGTGAAGACGTATTTGTTGTTTTGTTAATTATCAGCTTATTATAACTATTGTTTGAATATGCGTATATAAACACGTTTTATTTTGTTCATATTATACAGTTAATATTGCTACTCATTACCCGATAATCCCGTATTTTTCAGTTTTAAAGCAAATGCTGGTAAATATTTACGATACACAAACATTCTCCATATTTCCTTAAGTATCAAATACATTTTGGCATTTGTTACTATTTAAAGAGATGATGAAATAACGTCTAATCGGGGCGAGTTTTTTTCCACTGAACACGCGATTTACGCCTGACGTTATGTTCATGTATATATACACCCACACTTTCCAAACGACGTTCTACATGTCTGCATAATTTTCGCGCGCTTTTTATGAAACAAAGGATATTTTAGCACTGTTTATTTGACGCTAGAATTTGCCAAAGGTCGCGTTAGCATTTAAATTCGGAAGTGTGTTTCGGATTACAAATTAAATAATGATAATTTGATAATCGAACGAAACATAAACAGTTGCGCGTAATTAATTCAACGATAATTTGTTAAAGCGCATTACGTGTCATATCGCTTATTTAAACGTGAAAATAATATTTATGAAACCAGCGTATATCTTGGTTTCTACGCTACACATACATGTATGTACATATAGGTGGATATCTTTTCACTCGCTCGGCCGCGTACGTATGCGGCAGATTAACTCCGCGAAAGTACGCGAGGTTAATACAGACTCGGCGTCGTTGCGCGGATGGATGCTGAGTGCCACAGCGATACGCCTCGTGAACACACGATTCGGCCGCCGCGTACTAATAATCTGGCCGTGGCGTAGCCGCGGATTATGTTTGTGCTGCTTTGGCTGTACTGTATATTGTTTTCATCTGAATTCAACAGTCTGGTAAATCAGCCTAAACAAATAAGAAAATCAAATCTGAAAACTGTTCAGTTGAAAGGCGTTTTAACTTGTAGGATGCCCCATATTATGTGCAATTTTCAACTTGTAGGATGCCCCATATTACGTGCAATTTTTAACTTGTAGGATGCCCCATATTACGTGCAATTTTTAACTTGTTGGATGCCCCATATTACGTGCAATTTTTAACTTGTTGGATGCCCCATATTACGTGCAATTTTCAACTTGTAGGATGCCCCATATTACGTGCAATTTTTAACTTGTTGGATGCCCCATATTACGTGCAATTTTTAACTTGTTGGATGCCCCATATTACGTGCAATTTTTAACTTGTTGGATGCCCCATATTACGTGCAATTTTTAACTTGTAGGATGCCCCATATTACGTGCAATTTTTAACTTGTTGGATGCCCCATATTACGTGCAATTTTTAACTTGTTGGATGCCCCATATTACGTGCAATTTTTAACTTGTTGGATGCCCCATATTACGTGCAATTTTTAACTTGTTGGATGCCCCATATTACGTGCAATTTTCAACTTGTAGGATGCCCCATATTACGTGCAATTTTTAACTTGTTGGATGCCCCATATTACGTGCAATTTTTAACTTGTTGGATGCCCCATATTACGTGCAATTTTTAACTTGTTGGATGCCCCATATTACGTGCAATTTTTAACTTGTAGGATGCCCCATATTACGTGCAATTTTTAACTTGTAGGATGCCCCATATTACGTGCAATTTTTAACTTGTAGGATGCCCCATATTACGTGCAATTTTTAACTTGTTGGATGCCCCATATTACGTGCAATTTTTAACTTGTTGGATGCCCCATATTACGTGCAATTTTTAACTTGTTGGATGCCCCATATTACGTGCAATTTTTAACTTGTAGGATGCCCCATATTACGTGCAATTTTTAACTTGTTGGATGCCCCATATTACGTGCAATTTTTAACTTGTTGGATGCCCCATATTACGTGCAATTTTTAACTTGTTGGATGCCCCATATTACGTGCAATTTTTAAATGTTGGATGCCCCATATTACGTGCAATTTTCAACTTGTAGGATGCCCCATATTACGTGCAATTTTTAACTTGTTGGATGCCCCATATTACGTGCAATTTTTAACTTGTTGGATGCCCCATATTACGTGCAATTTTTAACTTGTAGGATGCCCCATATTACGTGCAATTTTTAACTTGTAGGATGCCCCATTTTATTATGTGCAATTTTTCCTAAATATTTTATATTAAAACTGGTATGATGTTTTAATTGTAAAAATAGCCATTTGTATTTTAAATACTTAACATAGCAATTACTAACAGTTCTATGTTAAAGCAAAATTAACTGACATTGATGATAAATATACAATTGGTGTCCTTCACTTAGAACTTGCTTTTTTACATTGTACATAAATGTCTGTTCATTTATCAATATGCATTTAAACTCACTGCATTTTGCCTTCCAATCTGTTAAACATGATCTAATTTTCAATTAAGTATCTTCTTTTCCACAGTTTGAAATATCTTCAATACCCACGTAACCCAATAGTCCCATTACAGTTTACATAGTTACACTGTTCACTGATGTCATACCATTGAATGTCATTTGACAGTTTATTTGGTACTTGTTTAGTTCAAAATACTTGATTGCTTATTGAGGTTGAACTTGACTTTTGTACAGTAAAGATGTTGTGATTGATTGACTTTTAAATACACAAAGATTTAAATCGTGTCTTTTCTGGACTAGTTATTCGTATTCACAGAGATACTGTGAAATTAATAATTTTCCTCAACTTAAGCTGTTAGTTTTGTGTGCTTAAACAGTCAGTTATCAAAATGGCGGGCTTGTCTATGTCTTCACTTGCCATAAGCTCTGACGAGGTTAAGGATTTTATTTGTTCCTCATGCGAAGAGCAAGCAAATGCAGAATTTTACTGCAAAACATGTTTGAAACTGTATTGTGGGAAATGTATTCAGTTGCATGATAAGTGGTTTAAAAAACATTCAGCTTATGGAAGGAATGACATCAAAACATGGCCAGTTTCGAAAGAGGTGGAGGAATTTCTATTAAAGTGTGAAGCGCATAAGGACCACAAAATTGAAATGTTATGTGATGACCACAGTCAGCTGTGTTGCACAAAGTGTGCCTTCAATAATCACAGGTAGTTATAAAATACTTTGGCACAAATAAGTCTTAAGATATCAATGAACTATGTCACAATTTAACCCTTAACCACTTAGATACGTATTTTCATGCATTTTTAGTCGTGCTGAAAGTTACATTTAATTAAAGACCTTTTTTACTAGATTCAAGTTTTTAAGGCTTCGTCTCCAAACCTTAGGTTACTGATGAGCAGCAAAGAGCATCAAACCAGAACAGACTGCAAGTTACCCGCAGGCTGTTCTGGTTTTATGCTGTTTGCAGATAGCCATTTGCACCTTGCTTCTAAGTGGGAAAGGGTTAAATGAGAATTTGGAATTGTCAAGTTGTCAATTTTAATTTATGGTATTTTAGAAATTACATTTTGTTTTGCTTAATTGTTTTTGAAAAGTATGAAATACTTTGTAATGTTAAGACTACACTTTCATTCTTTTTTTTGGAAATAAATTATTAAATTAATTTTTAATTTTGCAAATTGCTGCTTTAGATCATTTGCTACAAAGTAACATTTAATCATTTATTCATGATGCTCTGACACCATGTGGGTGTTGTTTCCTCATGTTGCTCATCAACATTGATGTATCTGAACAATATTGATATTCTTACCGTATTTCTTTTTCTTTGGAAAGTATGCAGAAAAAGACGTGATCTTCTACCAAGTTTGTTAAAATTATGCCTCAGGGGTCAAAACTTGCCTTGCCAAGGGTCAAAAGATTTCTATTGACTTATATAATAAATAGTTCCGTTTGAGATCTTCTCTGAATCCATAAAAGTCATGGGTTTGATAACAGTTTTTAACATCGTATGGTGGTCCTCTGGTAAGTTTGTTCAGATCTTGCCTCTGAGGTAAAAAATGACCCCTCTCTCTCTCTCTCTCTCTCTCTCTCTCTCTCTCTCTCTCTCTCTCTCTCTCTATATATATATATATATATATATATATATATATATATATATATATATATATATATATATATATATATATATATATATATTGCATATACTTGTAAAGCATGTGTCACACTCTTCAATAAATTTATGCTTACTGTTGTTTATTGGTCAATACACAATGATTAGGTCTGGAGTTCTTATCCATGGGAGTTAAATAATTTCTGTGATGGCATTCGCCTTTATCCTTAATAACCATGCATCAGAAAAACAAGAAGTTTGAAGGTGGGTTTCAATTCAAACAGTACAGAACTAAATTTTAGTATATATTAAATGCTCAGGTATGGGAGGTCTTTCAGCATGGAGTTATTATAGAACAGATTTACATTATACACTGGGTTCTTTGTCCAAAGTAGATCACATGCTTGATTTTTATGATTGTATTGTTTTAACTTGTAAAACAAAGTGCATTCAACACACATTATGAGCTCTATCATCACTGTCAGACCAGTAACACTGCATGAGCAATTTTCACAAGCCTTTTAGACAAGACTACCTTTATGTGTACTAGAATTCTTGTCTAGTGTTTTGTTTCCAATATTGAAGAAATCTCTATCCAGCTGCAATAAGAAATTAAAGCTGTCAAGAAACTACTTATGATTACCTAGATTGCTTCAATTACCTAGAAAAAGTGATTGCCTGGTTTAAGAGCCCTATATATTGTTATGCCTCCCTTCGAAGAAGAGGGGGTATATTGTTTTGCACATGTCGGTCCGTATGTCCGTCCATATGTCCATATGTTTACTAGACTGACGGGCGTACGATATGGCAATTTTAATAGGCCCGAGCTATAATTTACACGCCCAGGCCACCGGGCGTGCGCTTGTTTCGCAGACTGCAGATACATTTCGTCTCCAATACGTTCAGGGTCAATGCTTGGTCAGTAAATTGTCAGGGGAAGATGGACTGTAACTATTAATAAAGTCCTCATGTTGATAATACAATATTGCTTTTTATGTCCCCCACTATAGTAGTGGGGGACATATTGTTTTTGCCCTGTCTGTTGGTTGTTCTGTTGGTCTGTTGGTTGGTTGGTTTGCGCCAACTTTAACATTTTGCAATAACTTTTGCGATATTGAATATAGCAACTTGATATTTGGCATGCATGTGTATCACATGGAGCTGCACATTTTGAGTGGTGAAAGGTCAAGGTCATCCTTCAAGGTCAGAGGTCAAATATACGTGGCCAAAATCGCTCATTTTATGAATACTTTTGCAATATTGAAGATAGCAACTTGATATTTGGCATGCATGTGTAACTTATGGAGCTGCACATTTTGAGTGGTGAAAAGTCAAAGTCATACTTCAAGGTCAGAGGTCAAATATATGTGGCCCAAATCGCTTATTTTATGAATACTTTTGCAATATTGAAGATAGCAACTTGATATGTGGCATGCATGTGTATCTCATGGAGCTGCACATTTTGAGGGGTGAAAGGTCAAGGTCATCCTTCTAGGTCAAACATATGGGTCAAAATTGCTCATGTAATGTAACTTCTGCAATATTGAAGCTAGCAATTTTATATTTGACATGCATGTGTATCTCATGGAGCTGCACATATTGAGTGGTGAAGGGTCAAGATCAAGGTCATCCTTCAAGGTCAAAGGTCATATAGGGGGACATTGTGTTTCACAAACACATCTTGTTAGGATATCAAATAACAATCCCATGAATATTATGGAAATAAATTATTGAAAACCTAAAATATATTGGTAAATGTTGTTTGTCTTGCATTTGTCTTTCAATTAACAAAATAATATAGTTTGCATGCTAGATCTGAAATCATTGAATTGTCTAGCCACACATACGTGACATACATGTACGCACTCAGTCTGTTTGAAAATCTTTCCTGTAATCCAGAATAGGCAACTGACATTTGCCATTTTGCTATAAATAACACAGTGTGACTTCAATTTTCTATTAGAAAGCATTGTGGTTTGATGTTCCATTTACAAGATGCACAGATTTGTAAATAACAGTGTCATGTACAAATGGGTCTTACGCAATATGCTGCCAGCGTAGCTCCAGTCCAGCAGTCTTTTCAGGATATGCATTATGTAGAGGATACTCAGGAGATATCACGAAATCTTGAGCTACGCTGGCCAAATATGTTATAAGACCAATTTTTGCATGACGGGGATGTAATAGTGTTATTTAAATGTGTTTAAAAAAATGTGTCTTAATCAAACATTAAATGTTGTCGCTGCAGTCCATTCCTGATCTCCAATTCAAAACGTTTATAAATAAAGCGGGTGCACTCTTAGTAGAAACAACTTTTATTCTCTAAACGATTATTCGTGACCTCTTTTCCAACGCCGTTGTTACATGTATGTCAACGTGTAAAAGCCGGATCAGCAAAATCAGTGGGGATCTGTACATTTTAAATATAAAAAATGGATTATTTTGCAGATTTTTAGGAAAATATGGTATGATAAACAGAAAAACAGGTTACTGTCCCATCGTTTTGTAATATTTCAGGCTTTGCAAGAATAAAATAACGGCGCGGCAAGCCTCGCCGTTATATTATTCTAAGCCTTGCCTGATATATTACAAAAAGATCAAGCAGTAACCTGTTATTCTTTATATCTACTAACACTATTATGTGATTTAAAAAACATAAACTTTTTACAAACATTTCATGCGGTGGATATTATGTGACTTTAAAGGAAATAAAACCCACAAAAATTCTTAAACCTTTGTTTTTATTTGCATAATTTAGAAAAGTAAATGTGTGTATATTTGTTGAAAATGTGCAGTCCACTGTGTTCACTATTCAGTCAGGGTTTTTTTTCCACTTTTTGGGAAGATAGCCCATGGCTTTGGAATTGGGAATTTTATCGGCATTTTCATGAAATTGGGAAAATAAATTCATCAGCCTTTTTTTCCACACGAAAAGTCCACTGATTAGGGAAATACTAAATTTGATATAACTGTTTATAATCATTCAAATTAAAAGAAAAAATTCATAGAATACTTTGTTAGATGTAATTGAATTAAAATTGAGATAAAAAACACATAAGACTTATTTCCAAAAAAAAAAAAAAAAAAAAATTTTTTTTGTTTTTTTTTTTTTTGGGGGGAAATTGGGAATTTTTTGCCACATTTTGGGAAAAAAGTATACTTTTTGGCATTGGGAACATAGCCGAATTTCGGCTATAAAATCGGGCCAAAAAAAACCCTGTCAGTACACTTTTAATACTGTAAAAAAATGTGTGTAATATAATCATAAACATGTTTTGTATCTTGGATTTCATTAGCATTAGGAAATTAACATTTTGAATGTGAAAATAGCTCATGAACAGCGACTTGCTCTTGCTTGCTGCCATTTAACCATTTTTTTGCAAATAATGCAAATAATGCGAATACAATTAAAGTATGTTTTTGACAAATTTTAAAAAAGTTGTAATTTTTCTTTTTTTGTGTAGTATAAAGTAAATTGCAAAATTATTATTCATATATCCCAATTTAAAAAAACACATCATTGCCACCAAGGCTTGCTACTGTATGGTATTTCAATATCACATATAAATAAACAATAGACCAATCTCTCGGATCCTCCTTTAAAACAATTTACAATGACGTCTTTTCTTTTCCACTAATAGATCATGTGACAAGAACAAAAGCAAAGTAATCACAATAGGTAACATAACAACACAATATATTGGGACATAGCAGACCATGAGGTTGCATGTCATAATAAGCCACTCATCACAGGCTTGATTGTTCATGCTGAGACTTTATTTAGAAATAGAAGACCCTCTTTTAAGAAGCAGGGTTATTTTGCTTTGCATCTGTCCTTTGGTCCATTTGTCGGTTGGTCTGTAGACAAATTGTTTCCACATGATATCTAGGGAATACTTTGACTTTTATGTTTACATCGCGGAAGATTAAGAGGTAAATCCATGTTTAGGTCAATAGGTGAAAGGTCACAGAAGCTTATACCATGAAATTACATGTATAAAGGTGTCACAGTCAGTTTAAGTACCTGTTATACCAATCATAACAATATTTTTAACAGATTTTCATTATCATAAAACACTGTACATGTAGGACAATTGGACATTCTTCATATATATTACAGTACTGCCCTTATTAAATGCTTTCATTCATTGACTTTTAATCCACTTAAGACAGGTGGTTGTGAACAATTTATTGACTTTCATCGATGGCTTATTTAAAAATGTTTGGGAATATACATAAATTATAAGTCATGCCTCTTTTCTTGCATTTGTTATTATTGATAGTGTGGTCAAGGTTTACAATATTAAAATTGAAAACAGTATAAACAACTAGAACATTGTTCTGAGTACATGGATACCTCTACAATCCAATTTGTCCTACAACTGCACAAATGTCTTAAAATTATGAACAAACATATGGAGTTGCACAAGTTAACCTGACGATTAATATGTTTCTGCAGAAGTATCCCTCTATTTGAGTAAGGATTCTCGCAATTGAAAAAATATTATCGTTTGGTAAAAGGGACTGTCACAACTCTTCTTATGTAAAAAAAAACTTGAAAAAAATATCAAGGTGCATAATTTCACATGGTGGGTAATACTTTAATAAAAGTTCATCCCTCTATCAGCTGTACTCTTTGAGTTACTCACAATACAATTTTAAATGTGCTTTCTTTGCTAAACAGGGGTCATAACTCTGGGTATGTTGAAAAAAGACATACAAAACTATGCATGTGGGTAAAATTACACAGTGATAAATATTTATGTAAAGTGTTAGTTCTCTAGTAGCAATACAATTATGCCCCCCTTCGAAGAAGAGGGGTATATTGTTTTGCACATGTCAGTCCGTCCGTATGTCCGTCCGTCCGTTCGTCCGTCTGTCCGTCCACCAGATGGTTTCCGAATGATAACTCAAGAACGCTTAGGCCTCTGATCATGGAACTTCATAGGTTCATTGATCATTACTCGCAGATGACCAGTATTGATTTTGAGGTCACCAGGTCAAAGGTCAAGGTCAAGGTGACCCAAAATAGTAAAATGGTTTCCGGATGATAACTCAAGAACGCTTATGCCTAGGATCATGAAACTTCATAGGCACATTGACCATGACTCGCAGATGACCCCTATTGATTTTCAGGTCACCAGGTCAAAGGTCAAGGTCATGGTGACCCGAAATAGTAAAATGGTTTCTGGATAATAACTCAAGAACGCTTATGCCTAGGATCATGAGACCATGACTCGCAGATGACCCCTATTGATTTTCAGGTCACTAGGTCAAAGGTCAAGGTCACGGTGACCCGAAATAGTTAAATGGTTACCGGATGATAACTCAAGAACGCTTTTGCCTAGGATCATGAAACTTCATAGGTACAATGATCATGAATCGCAGATGACCCCTATAGATTTTCAAGTCACTAGGTCAAAGGTCAAGGTCATGGTGACCCGAAATAGAAAAATGGTTTCTGGATGATAACTCAAGAACGCTTATACCTAGGATCATAAAACTTCATAGGTTCATTGATCATGACTCGCAGATGACCCCTATTGAGTTTCAGGTCACTAGGTCAAAGGTCAAGGTCACGGTAACTCAACTTAGAAAAAATGGTTTCCGGATGATAACTCAAGAACGCTTACGATTAGGATCATGAAACTTCATAGGTACATGGATCATGACTCGCAGATGAGCCTTATTGATTTTAAGGACACTAGGTCAAAGGTCAAGGTCACAGTGACAGAAAACATATCTACTCAATGGCTGCCACTACAACTGACAGCCCTTATGGGGGGCATGCATGTTTTACAAACAGCCCTTGTTCATTTTACACTCTACACATATTTTAAAATGTCATTTTTGTCTAAATAGGAGACATAACTACAATTATGATGAAAACAACAGAAACAAAATATAGAGGTGTACATTAGCTCACATGCCTGGTTACTGTACTTGTTAAGTTGCAGGAATACATATTGAGTTATGTACAACAAAAAAGTCAGGCAGATGGATGGATAAGTGCAAATCTATATACCCCATATTAGGCCCAAGAATCGTTCAGTTATTGTCCATGTATGTTTTTATTTAACACTTTATTCTTGTTTGAAGTAATACATAATATCACTTACTATTCCTTGTATGTACATGTATTAATTGTTTATTTCAGCCAGTGCAGTAAAGTGACCCAGATTTCGGAGCTGACCAACTCGCAGCCCACAGGCCTGGAGGGGTTGTCAGTGGAGCTGGAAACTGTTATGGGGAAAATTAAAACTCTGCAGATCAGTCAAGAGGCCAGCATTCAGTCATTGCAGAGAACATACAAGGAACATAGGGAAGTTATGATAGAACAAATGTGTGGCAATTTAAATACTTATATAGATGAATGTGATAATAATTCTGTGGGTACATCAGGCGGAAATGAGCAATATTTAAAAGAAGAGATGTGTACGAGTGTTCTCTCTATCGTGAATGAATTTGATAATATTACTGCGAAGGAACTTAACGAGATGAAAGATGAAGTTATAAGCATAAAAGGGTCAGTAACAAGTTCCGTTCATAAATGCACCAGTCTTCACAGTGACTTGTTACAATTACTTGAAATCGTTCAGAAAATTGGAGATAATAAGGAGCTCTGCCTTATAGCCAGCATAAAATGTAAACATATCATACAGCAGGCATTGACTCTGCTTGGAAAGTCAGGCAAGGTGTTTAAGGTCCAGGGGAAGTCTGAGTACAATGTGAGAATACCAAGTGATTCAGTTACATGTGGTATCTCAGGCATATGTGCTCTCCCAGATGGACAGGTCCTGGTTACAGACTACAATAATAAGAGAGTCAAGCTTCTGAGCCAGCAGTACCAGTCGGTGAGTCACTGGGATGTGAATGCTTATCCACAGGCCATATGTTTGATCACACCGAGTGAGGTTGCAGTGGCTGTGAATACTAGCTACATACATGAGGTCCAGTTTATCACTGTCAACCAGGTAAAGCTTGTTCTTGGCAGGAAGTTTCAGTTACAACATGAATGTACAGGGATTGTCCATCACCAAGGAGACATTTTAGTCACTTCTGGTAAAGAACTGTACAAATACACGCTGAGTGGCAAACTGATCTGCAGACTCTATGAAGATTTGGATTATAATACAGGTAAGAATAATGGTGAATCCATCCTGATAACATTTGTATTATGTACAGGGATTTGTCTAGCCAAAGGAGTCTAGTCAAATTGTGTTATTTTAAATTCATACAATGACAAATTTGGGAATTTTTATTCAATAAATGAACCGAATTAGGATTTATTTTTTAATCAACAGATATTGACCCATTAGGCCTTTATCTTGTTATTTTGAAAAACTAATCATATAAATTATAGATATATACTTTGTGAGATGATAATAAAATAAAATTCAGATGTAATAGCAGAAAACCTGCTGATGTATTATAAAATATTTGTTCTATAATTCAAATGTGCCCTTTGAATGCTACAGTACATTGTAGCCAAAACAAGATTCAGAAATATTGATTTATAATCATGAGTAATGAAGTATTTTGACTGTCACTACATGGCATGTCTATAAATAGAAACTGAGTTCATGGGAAAGAGACACTTTCTGACCCTGTCTTAATTTTGTGTTTGTTAAATGATTGTACATGTACAATATGTTTACCTGTTGATAGAACTGTGCAATTGTTTCAGTATGTGTAATTGTTTCCATCTGTGTAATTGTTTTGCTTCAATTCATATCTTACTCAACAGTCGCATTTCAACATGTCAAACGTTAACACAATAGCTCTGCTACTGAAGTTTATTGTCACGCTTAACTATTGAATCATTGAAATGTATGCATATATTTTAGATGTGTAAAGGCCTCTTTATAGCAACATATGCGTAATACAATATCACTGCAGTATGTTTAATAAGATTATTTAACATTTACAGTAATTCAATATCTTGATGTTACTCTGTTTTGCAGTATACAACTGTGCTGTGAGTCCCACAGGAGACAGGCTGTACATCAACAGCTACAGGCAGCACAAGCTTCTCACCCTGGCCAGGGATGGCACACTCCTGGCTACATACACAGACCCAGCACTAGAGGGCCGACGTGGTCTACATGTGACCCCTGCAGGCCAGGTGCTGGTCTGTGGAGACTATCCCTTCACTGTACTACAGGTGGGCTGGAAGGGGAAGAGTAAGCTGGCTAATCTTGCTACTCAGGAGGATGGAGTGTGGAACCCAGAGTCAGTCTGCTACAGCAGCACAACATCCTCCATCATTGTGGGACAGTGGTGGAGTGACAACATCCTGGTGTTCAGAGTGGAATAGTGTGTACATGTATGTATTAGTTGTTGTAATTAGTGATTAGTATTTTAATTACAATGTGTTGTTTAGCATGCGAACATAGTAGTGTGTGATGTTACAATACAACATTAAGTGTGTAGTGAAAGATACAAATAATTTATGTACATGTGCACATATTGTTATCTGCTTATACAATGTGAGGGGTTTTGTTGGAACATTAGATCTAATTCATATTATGTTATGTTGTCATAACCTTTGTGTCATTATGGTCCTAACATTTAGTTCTTGTAAACTTTGCATGAAAAAACAAAGCATTTTAACTGAAAATTTTATATTTGTACATAGATGCACATGTACATAGCAACTGAGGCTATTTTTAGACTTTCATTTCTATAAACACCATGCCATGTAAGAAATGTATATGGATGAATATTTTTTAAATAAAATATTGTTAAAGTAATCTTTGGAGGAGCATATATTGATATTTTACGCAATGTTAACAGAAAGGTAACACTTGATGTGAGATTTATTAATTTGCCATATTTTATGCTGTTGACCATCTGTTATTGATTTTCATTACATTTATATAAATTTGTGTGAGTCCTAAATATACATACAAGAAAAACAGCAAGCTATTTTGCTGCTCCAGTCGCTGCTGAGTCAGGACAAGGATGCTGAGGATGTGGGGGACAAGCATGACGCAGAAGGTAAAAGAGACGCTTTGTCAGGCCTTTTCTTGGTCACTTTGGGAAAAAATGCAATTTTGGGATTTTTTATTTTTGTTTCGTGCTAAAAGTCCATTGATTTGGGAAAACACATTTAATATAAGTATATATAATACTTCAAATTATAGAAATAAAATCCTATTATAATAGTTATAAACTTTGTTAGATCTAATTGAAACATAATTGAGATATAATTTTCATAAGGACGCTTTGGGTATGGGTCCGTTTAACAGACCCATAAATATACTCAAGGAAAAGTACTGCTTGTGTATTTCCTGTTTATTAAGATGAGGTGGAAAAGAATGGTATGAATTTACATAAGGTAAAATATCCTTTTAAATTGTTTGTTTATTGTAAAATCATATATATTCGTCCGCATGTTATTTTGTGGTTAAAAAAAGACTTTCATGGACGTGGAAATTAATGCGTGACTTTCTCAGTTTGGAAACAATAAATATGGAATTTGTTTCAGTGTGTTTGTATTCAATTTGTGGATCGTTCAACCCTTGAAATCAATAAAAAATAATGTCCTGCGAATAATAATGTTTTTGCAGTGTATAAATAAGTGAAGTGGAAGGGAATGATATGATATGATTTAACAGAAGGTAAAATGGCGTCTATTCTTGTGTATATAGTGTTTTCAGTACAACTTATTTTACTTGATGATCAATTACTCAAACCCTTCTCCAGCTTGATGCTTTCCAACTTACCGATACAGACACCTCAGAAACACAACATCGCAATAATTTCTGTTATCCCCATGCAGGCCTTGAGTTTTTATAAAGCTGTGTGATATTTAATTAAGCCTATTTGATTGGAATCTATTCCATCTAGTGCCGTATAGTCTGTTTGGGAGGAGGTATTAAGTTTTCATTGTGTATACAGTGATGTTTTTTTTTTGGTCAAAACAGGCCCCGTTACAAAGGAGCATGATTTACATAAAACCACCATTTTTTCACGGGATATTATGCGTTCTTGTTAGTTTCAGGGAATAAATGCGTTTTGTTTCATGGAGTTAACAAGTATTGAAAAGCGTAAAGAAAAATAATTAAATGGGAAAATTTGTATCAGAAAATAATTATAACAAGCAAATTCGTTGAATTGATAGCCCAAGCCAATATGCTTCTGGACACAAAAGTATTATATTTGACACTCAAAACAACATTGTTACAAGATACAAAGGGCCATAACTCCGTTATTAACAGATGGTGTACAATGCCATTTGGCGTGCATCATCCTCTTATCCATATATATACGCATTACAGGTTTCAATAATATCCGCCAAAGCACTTAAAAAAATATGGCTCCGGACGCACAAAAAGCATTTTTCAAGATACAAAGGACCATAACTCTGTTATTAACTGATGGTGTACAATGCCATTTGGCGTGCATCATTCTCTTATCCATATGCATACTCATACCAAGTTTCAATGAAATCCGCCAAAGCACTTACAAGATATGGCTCCGGACAGACGGGCAGAAAGACGGACGGACGGAAGGACCGACAGACAACGCCAAAACAATATCCCTGCGCCTATGGCGGGGGATAATAAAAAGTACAGAAACTCGTATTGAGCACCTCTAAACTCACAAATTCGCACTGAAAGAAGCCCAAACACGTTTTAATAATATTATATTTCTTCTTCGATATAGCATATAAGAAGTTTACAGTATATTTACTGTATTATGTTATATAAGTTAATGTTATTTGCGCTTGAAAGCCCTTTATAAATCTAAGCATCGACAATGGAAGCCATATGTCTTATCAGGCATTATTATAATTATTTTCATTGTTCAAACATTTCTACGTGAAGGATCGATCTGAAATTTGGCATGCACATTGGGATAGATGAAAAATGATAAGGAAGTGCATATTTTTTGCGTTTTAAACAGTTCAGGTTTTGTTATAGGTAACATTATACTAAATAATCATTTAATGTTGGGCTGTTCTCAATAAAAAATCATATTTTACTCGTAGCCATGTTTTACACTTTAGACTGGTGTTCTGGCTTAATCTCTTGTATATATTGGAAGGGAAAGAAAAGGTGCTCAGTATTTAATCCCTGACATATGATAAAGTTAGAGACTAAAGTACAAGTTTGACCTGAAAACAGTTACATTGCACTAGAAAATGGCCGGAAAATTTAAGGTGCAAAAGAAGTCGAGTTTGATTTGAGTAAAGTAAATGTTTGGTTTAACATGACATATCTTTTTTATTGCTTAAATCGATTCAGCTTAGAATGAACTTTCAGAAAAAGTATGGTTATGGTGGTCTCTATGTTCAAAATGTTGCATTTATTTTCTCTTTAATTTGTCGCTTTTACATTGAATTATATAGGGAAATCATTTAGTATATTGTGGCCTTTAATAAATTTAGCTTACACTAACAAGGGAGAGAACTGTCGATATGTACCAGCAGTGAGTTGTTGCCATTAAATTGTTTCATATTGATTAATTTGTGATATGTCTTACAACTTTTATGACATGATGGTTTACTTCGGAACTGTTGTCTAGTGTGAATTTAAACAGAGTTTAACACTAAAGACCTGTAAAGGCATGGTAAAAATGGTGTGTGTGTTTTCTTACTTTGGGAATACATTAATATGAAGTTGTTGCCTCCTATTTATTTTTATCCCCCGCCATAGGTGGAGGGATATTGTTTTGGCGTTGTCCGTCTTTCCGTCCGTCCATTTGTCCGGAAGTGCTTTAGCGGATTGCATTGAAACTTGGTATGGGTATATATGGATAAGAGAATGATGCACGCCAAATGGCATTGTACACAATCTGTTAATAATGAAGTTATGGCCATTTGTATCTTGAAAAAATGCTTTTTTGAGTGTCAAATATAACACTTTTGTGTCCAGAAGCATATTGGCGGGGGATATCAATTCAAAGAATTTGCTTGTTGAAACTTGTATTAACAGTAAAACCTCTGTGAAAGAATTGTAAAAGTTAACCGATTATAATTATGAGTACAATAAACAATTTATTATTTTTAACAAGATGATTTTTCATTCTTTTTTGTTGTTATGCAGGAAAAAACTGGCTAAAAACATCAATGAGCCACGCTGTGATAAAATAGGGCTTAATGCATGTGCTTAGATTGTAGTCCCAGATTAGCCTGTGCAGTCTGCACAGGCTACTTAGGGACAACAATTACCTCTTTAAAGGTATGTTTTGTTGAAAATAAGTATCTTCTTTTATGAAAATCCAGTATCGTCAGAAAATGTCCTCCATGAATTGCTTATGTGGATTTCACATGCTAATCTGGGAAGAAAGCTTCTAATATTGATGAGCGGCAATTTGGCTTATAAAATTACACTGAAAGTTAAGTAAGAATAATAACTATGAATTTACAGGTTTTTAAAGCATTAGCCAACACTTTTAATGTTTAAATACGAAATGGTTTAATTGCATTAATTTTCATTAATTGCTATTTAGGACAAGGCACCAATGAAATGCCAAATTAGAAATTCAGATAATTATGTTTTGCTGTTGAAAATCTTCACATCCAATCAAGAGGCATATATGTAGTGTATTATGCATTGTATTATAAAAATGTGTTACAAGTTCATATCCCCCAATCTAGTGTTGTTGTTTTCAGGAGAGCACCAGCATTAATATCGAGTTGGCCAAGCAACAGCACCAGTCTGGCCTGCAGGAGCCCCAATACAGAACCATCCTTTCCCTCCCCTGATCCCTAGCTCCTCCCGCTGGACCTCCGGCCTCAAAGGGTCAGCATCGTTACACAAGTCTGTGCAATAAATGCTCAGCACGTCAAGTTTTCACGCGCTGTTATGAACAACCGAAATATCCGTGTCAAGATTTTCCCAAGCAAGCCCGAGTAGTTTTGTTTAGCTCTAGTGCCAGAGTGGGATGAGTGTTACAGAAGCGAGACGTTATAGCAGTACTTATGGTTACGCTAACAGTTAACGCTAACAGTTAGTTCCTGCTGTGGACATCACGAAGAATCTCACGAAGGATTAAACATTGAATAGTTTGTTTAATTCTTTATAAGACAGCTATATATTCAGCAAGGAACGAGAGAAAAAAAGGAACAATTGAAATGATTCATTCAGAAGTATATCTGCTTTAGATAGTTAGGACAGTAGTAGCGTTACAGACTGTCCTCAGCGCACAATATATTCATGTGTTGCACCACAGACGCAAATTCCCCCCATTATTGAAAACAAGTTGCTAAAAGTAAACATGTCCGGTTATGTACTCCGAGCCCAAAGGGCATTGCATTGAATTGAGACTAAAGAAGGCTAAAAAACATGACACCAGTTTTGTTGTATGCTCCAGTACACCCTTCGACTCTCAGCCCGAAGTAAATCAGAACTCAAACTCGGCCCTTAACAATATCCGCGAGGCCAGCATATCAGCTCAGCTTCTGAGCTTCAGGTGAGACCTTACAGTGTTAGTAACTTTGTCAAAGATTGGGCATAAATTCAGTCCCATTCCTCAAAAAGTCTTATTTTTTATGCCCCCTTTCGAAGAAGAGAGGGTATATTGCTTTGCACATGTCGGTCTGTTGGTCGGTCTGTCGGTCGGTCCATCCACCAGGTGGTTTGTGGATGATAACTCAAGAACGCTTGGGCTTAGGATCATGAAACTTCATAGGTACATTGATCATGACTCGCAGATGACCCCTATTGATTTTGAGGTCACTAGGTGAAAGGTCAAGGTCACCGTGACCCGAAATGGTTAAATGGTTTCCGAATGATAACTCAAGAACGCTTAGGCCTAGGATCTCGAAACTTGATAGGTAGATTGATCATGACTCGCAGATGAACCCTATTGATTTCAGGTCACTAGGTCAAAGGTCAAGGTCACATTGACCCGAAATAGTTAAATGGTTTCCGGATGATAACTCAAGAACGCTTATGCCTAGGATCATGAAACTTGATAGGTAGATTGATCATGACTCGCAGTTGAACCCTATTGATTTTCAGGTCACTTGGTCAAAGGTCAAGGTCATGGTGACCTGAAATAGTAAAATGCTTTCCAGATAATAACTCAAGAACGCTTATGCTTAGGATCATGAAACTTCATAGGTACATTGATCATTACTCACAGATGACCCCTATCGATTTTGAGGTCACTAGGTCAAAGGTTAAGGTCACCGTGACCCGAAATAGTAAAATGGTGTCCAGATGATAACTGAAGAATGCTTATTCCTAGGATCATGAAACTTGATAGGTAGATTGATCATGACTCGCAGATGACCCCTATGGATTTTAAGGTCACTAGGTCAAAGGTCAAGATCATGGTGACCTGAAATAGTAAAATGGTTTCCGGATGATAACTCAAGAATGCTTATGCCTAGGATCATGAAACTTCATAGGTACACTATTCATGACTGGCAGATGACCCCTATTGATTTTCAGGTCACTAGGTCAAAGGTCAAGGGCACAGTGACAAAAAACATATTCACACAATGGCTGTCACTCCAACGGAGAGCCCATATGGGGGGCATGCATGTTTTACAAACAGCCCTTGTTTTATAAATATTTACTCGTTAAAATTTACAATGCATTATTTGCCAAAAAAAGTGTTTGATAGGTTGCAACAATGAGTTACTTGCCTTATTAAGCTGTATAAGTTGAAACTTAGTACAATCAAAATACAAATCAAAAATTATAAATTGATAAGTATTTGTGTTCACGTATAACTGATTATGATTTTTATTTAAATTAGAAACCGGATGTTTGCAAAGACAATATCACTATACTGCTTTTATATCCTTATGCACACACTTTCAACGCCAGTGACTAAACTTTACATCTAAGGTCTGTCTTACAAAAACAATTGCATACAATGTAGACATCAACTAGTATTGATTCAATATCACGTACATATAAAAAAATTAACCAGAATAGGCTATTATTACTAGTATAATGGCCCCTGGTAGCAAGACAGAATATCATATACTTAATTCACCATAGACTTTCATCTGTTTTTGCATTTCTGTCTAATCCATAGGCAAAACGTGTGTGATCAAGTACTCATATACTTACAGTATTGTGTCTTATGACTTGTTGTATTGTCTATTGCAAGTTGTTTAGTCTCGCGTAATAAGATATGCACATTTAAATGTGTACAGTCTCATATTTTAAGTTGTTCAGTGTCATGTTAAAAGTTGTATTGTTTTACAGTTAAAGTTTCCGAGTATCAAATTAAAAATTATGTAGTCTTTCATTTTACGTTGTTACCGTAGGTTTCCAAGTATAGCGCGCACCCGTGTATAGCGCGCAGGCTGTTTTTTAAATGCAAAAATGGAGAAAAAAATATTTAAAGACAATAAAACCACCTAATCGGACTGAAAATGGCCGCCATTTTACTATTGCACAATCCAATAATCAGGGGCATTGGAAAGCTTAATTAAGCATTCCAAATAGGAAGCGTCATTATGATTAGGAGCATGGGTTGCATAGCACTATACTTTTTTTTACAATTTTGTAATTTTCTAGCAAAAGATTAACAGTGCATTTCGTGAAAACGTGAGAAAATAAGAATAGTGTACATTGTGTGATTTTTCCTCGGGGAAAGCATGGGCATTACCGGTAAATTTGAATGTGGCATGGGAGACGGGGATACAGTTGTTGAGGTACACCACTGTTCAACATTCAATATTTATACACACAAAATGCATTTGCATATCTTCACGTTCTCAAGTGTCAATTAGTGTCTCAAATGTCAATTAGCGTCTTAACAAGTCGTGGCACATATTACTCAATAACATCTGCCAATTACGAAGTGAAAAATGACCCCATTTCACACATACCGTACATGCAAAAAAGACCTCGTTCGCACCTACCCTTGCCTGCTCTCCGGAATGTCGACAACAATCCCCATCGGAATTCATCAATTCATCATATACGTGGAAACCTACGGTAGGCTTATACGGGCAGACACTTTGTGCACAATTTATAAGGCCCTGTTTTCTCGGTATGAGGCTCAAAGTAAATCCCCCTACAGTCTGTTACAGAGTTGTACAAGATGATACCAGGTGAGCCTTGTTATGGGAAAAGGGTGCTTAATGCATGTTATGTACCATCCACAGATTAGCCTGTGCAGTGCGCACTCTGAATTATCAGGGATAATGCTTTCCATTTTTGAGGAAATTTTCGCTTTAAAGAAATTATTTCTAAACAAAAATCATGTCTTGGTGAAAAGTGTCGTCTCAAGTTAGCCTGTGTGGACTTCACAGGCTAATGTGGTACTATACATATTCATTAAGCCCAGTTGTCCGGAATATGGCTCAAGTTAAGTCTGCTTCCAGTCTGTTGGTATTTGTAAATTCTGATTAGAACAAATATGGTATAAAAACCACTATGATTAAAAACTGGTAATTGAGACATCGGTGCACATATAAATGCAAATTTAACATACATATTGAGCAATTCTAATAGTAGCTCACAATTTCCCAATTTAACGTAGTTTGCCATTTTAAGAGTTGGCTACTCATTTTTTCACAAAATTGAAAACTTCGATCCGTATTTTGTTCATAAAATATCATATCAAACACAGTTAATGTTTAAAATAACTTGGACAAAATATTGTTTTGTTATTGGTAACTGTGATAATATAGATTTATGGGCATCAACAAAGTACAGACAAACTAGTATTGTAATACGATAGTTATTAAGCGCAAATGGCCTGTAACATAATTTTTACTCCAAGGTGTATGTGAAAAAAAGCCTTTTCTTTCCATCTTTATAAAGTACACGTAATAGGCACTTCCTTATATGCATGTGGACTAATAAAATGAGCACTGAAACTGAACATTTCAACAAAAACGCATGTCAAAGAATATATTTTAATCGGATTTGTGCAATTAAGTTCCATGCAATTAAAAATACATATAATTCCCAATTTAAAAGATAGATTTTTCCCGATGTTTGATATTATTATGCTAATTTTCCTCATTGGTGTGGTATAGATACTTTTTTCAATTTGGCAAAACAATTGCTGTGTATTACTAATTTACTAGTTCAAAAGACTTCATATTGGTTTTCTCAATGTTACAGCACCTGCTAAGCATAGAAGACAAAGGAGTAGTGAAAGGCTCAGCCAAATCAAAGTCCAGCGATGTGAGGGTGAGACAGCCTTAACATGTCCTCGTATTGCAACATGATGGACATTTTAGCTGAAACTTACAAGGGAGAGAACTGTAGATCTGCACCAGCAGTGAGTTGTTGCCCTTAAGTTGTTTAATGTTTTATTTATTTTTATTATGCCTTACAACTTACTTGTTGATTGACTTAAAAAAAAAATTCTAGTGTGAATTTAAACAGATTTTAACCATCAAAGATCTGTAAAGGCATGGTAATATAATATGTGTGTGTGTTTTTTTTCAACATTGGTGAGACATTAATATTATTATTAAATATTAATATTGTTGCCTCCCATTTATTGAAACCTATATTAACAATAAAACATATCTAATGGCATTTTAAAAGTAATGTGATTAATAGAATAAGTACAATTAAAAAATATTAAATTTTTAACCAGATGGTTTTCCTTCTTTGTGTTATGTAGCAAAAAAATGTCTAATAGATAAATAAGCTGTGATGTTGAAAAATGGGGCCTAATGCATGTGCTTAAATTGTTGTCACAGATTAGCCTGTGCAGTCCACACAGGCTAATCACGGACAACATTTTCCTCTTAAAGGTATTTTTCATTGAACAAATAATCCTCTTTATGAAAATCCAGTCTAGTCAATAAGTACCCTCCCTTATTAGCCTATGTGAATTTCACATGCTAATCTGGGACGACACTTTCTAACATCAGTTATACGCATATTGGCTAATGAAAATACATTTCTGGAAATGGAGTAAAGATTAAAGATATAAATTTACAGATAAGTAAAGCATTAGCCAACACTTTTCTTGTTTTAATACAAAATGACTTAATTGTTTTTACGTTCATGCTATTAAGGACAAGGAACCAATAAAATGCCAGATTAGAAATTCATGTTGTTGAAAACCTTCACAACCTGTCAAGAGGCATAGTTTGTTATAGATTGTAATATAATTTGTTACAAGTTCCTATCACCCACTGTGTTGTTGTTGTTTTTAGCAGAGCACCAGCATTGATATCAAGTTGACCCAGCAACCGCACAAGTCCCGCCTGCAAGAGACCCAGTCCAGAACCACCCTTCCCCGCCCCTGACTTCTAACTCCTCCCCCTTGACCTCCTGACTCAAAAAGTCAGCAGCGTTGAACAACTCCGTTCTGCAGGAAATTTTGAGCATAATTCTGTTCTGAACAAACGCAATGCCCACGTCCAGTTGTCCACACATAAGCCTGGGTAGTTTTGTTAAGCTAGAGTTCCGCGTGGGCCTGAAAGGGACGAGTGTTACAGACACGAAAAATGTTAAAGAAAAAAATAGCGGTAGTTATGGTTACGCTAACAGTCGTTTGTTGCTGTTGGACATCACAACAAATATCATGAAGAATAAAAAGTTCAATAACTTGTTCCAATCTTTATGGGACAAACAAAAATTGAACAGGAGAAAATCAAGGAACAATAAAAGCATAAGCTTTCCTATGGGATACTTCGACTGCTGTTGATAGTTTGGACAACAGTAGGGTTACGGACTGCCCCAAATTGTCCTCTCAGCGGCCAAAATATCATTATAGAACGGACTTTTGGCAATGTTACTAACAAAGAAAGGCAATAATGACTTGGTTGTGAATACCCAGAGCACGATACATCCATGCTGACAAAGAAAGGCGGTAATGACTTGGTTGTGAATACGCAGAGCGCGATACATCCATGCTGACACATAAAGGCAGTAATGACTTGGCTGTGAACACAGAACACAATATACCCATGCTGACACAAAAAGGCAGTAATGACTTGGCTGTGAAAACAGAGCACAATACATTCATGCTGAAACAGAAAGGCAGTCATGACTATGCTGTGAACACCCAGAGAACGATATATTGATGCTGACGCAGAAAAGCAGTAATGATTATGCTGTGAACACCCAGAGCAAGATATATCCATGCTGACACAGAAAGGCATTAATGAGTATGCAGTGAACACCCAGAGCAAGATATATCCATGCTGACACAGAAAGGCAGTAATGACTATGCTGTGAACAACCAGACCACAAAACATCCATGCTGACACAGAAAGGCAGTAATGACTTGGTTGTGAACACCCAGAGCAAGATATATCCATGCTGACACAGAAAGTTTGTAATGACTATGCTGTGAACACCCGGAGCACAATACATCCATGCTGACACAGAAAGGCAGTAATGACTTGGTTGTGAACACCCAGAGCACAATACATCCATGCTGACACAGAAAGGCAGTAATGACTTGGCTGTGAACACAGAACACAATACACCCATGCTGACACAAAAAGGCAGTAATGACTTGGCTGTGAAAACAGAGCACAATACATTCATGCTGAAACATAAAGGCAGTCATGACTATGCTGTGAACACCCAGAGAACGATATATTGATGCTGACGCAGAAAAGCAGTAATGATTATGCTGTGAACACCCAGAGCAAGATATATCCATGCTGACACAGAAAGGCATTAATGACTATGCAGTGAACACCCAGAGCAAGATATATCCATGCTGACACAGAAAGGCAGTAATGACTATGCTGTGAACAACCAGACCACAAAACATCCATGCTGACTCAGAAAGGCAGTAATGACTTGGTTGTGAACACCCAGAGCAAGATATATCCATGCTGACACAGAAAGGCAGTAATGATTGGCTGTGAACACAGAACACGATACACCCATGCTGACACAGAAAGGCAGTGATGACTTGGCTGTGAATACAGAACACGATACACCCATGCTGACACAGAAAGGCAGTAATGACTTGTCTGTGAACACAGAACACAATACATCCATGCTGACACAGAAAGGCAGTAATGACTTGGCTGTGAACACAGACCACAATACATCCATGCTGACACAGAAAGGCAGTTATGACTTGGTTGTGAACACAGAGCACAATACATCCTTGTTGACACAGAAAGGTAGTTATGACTTGGTTGTGAACACAGAGCACAATACATCCTTGTTGACACAGAAAGGTAGTTATGACTTTGCTGTGAACTCAGAGCACGATACATCCATGCTGACACAGAAAGGCAGTTATGACTTGGATGTAAATACCCAGAGCACAATACATCCATGCTGACACAGAAAGGCAGTAAAGACTTTGTTGTAAACATTAAGAAATCCATATATCCATGGGGTGTGCCACAGACGCAAATTACGCCCACTATTGTGAACAAGGTGCTTAAAGTGAACATGTTTGGTTTTGTTATGAGCACTTAGCACTCCGAGCCCAAAAGGCCTCGCATTGAATTGATGCAAGAAAAGGCTTTGAAAAATAACAGCAGTTTTGTTGTGTGGTCCAGTACGCCCTTTGACTTGCAACCTGAATAAAGCAGAACTCAAACTCTGCTCTTAGCAATATCAGCAAGATCAGCATGTCATCTTAGCTTCTTGAGCACAGGTGAGACCTTACAGTGTTAATTATTTTGTTGAAATTGGGGCCGAATTCTTATCTCAAAAAGTCTATATCAATGATTACTGGCTTAAGTTCTCAATTTATGGTTTCCCCGAAAGAAAAAGAATGTTTTGATAGGTTGCAACATTGAGTTAATCAGAACTCAAATTCAGCCCTTGGCAATATCAGCGAGGCCAGCATATCAGCTCAGCTTCTTGAGCTTCAGGTGAGATCATACAGTGTTATTCATTTTGTCGAAATCTTGGCTAAAATTGAGTCCCAGTCGTAATCTTAAACAGTTTATTTTTTCCATAATTACTGGCTAAAGTTCTCAATTCAAGGTTTGACCCTAAACAATGTTTTAATAGGCTACAAATTGAGTTTGTTTCCTTGTGCAGCTCTATAAGTTGAACCTAAGTGCAATTTATCTTGATAGCACTTATTCTCAATTTGTAAATTATGTTTAGCAAAAACTACAACCATTTTCCCAATTTAATTCAAAACACTATGATTTTTTGCGAATTGTCCCAGTCCAAAAATGGTTAAAATAAACTCTGCACAGAGCTAGCCCCTAGTTATAGCACATTTTAAAGGTTTTTATCAGAATAATGGCTTAAATATACCCCCCACAAACGTAGTTTAGGGGGGTATATAGGAGTGAACTTGTCTGTCGGTCAGTCTGTGGTTCGTATTAAGTGTCCGCTCTCTAATTCAAGTAGTTTTCATCCTATCTTCACCAAACTTGGTCAGAAGTTGTATCTACATGATGTCTAGGCCAAGTTCAAACATGGGCCTTGCCGGGTCAAAAACTAGGTCACGGGGTCACTTAGTGAGTTTTTAAACATTCAGCATGGTGTCCTCTCTCTTATTCAAGTAGTTTTCATCCGATCTTCACCAAATTTGGTCAAAAGTTTTATTGAGATGATCTTAAGGCCAAGTTAGAACATGGGCCTTTCTGGGTCAAAAACTAGGTCAAGGGGTCACTTAGTGCGTTTTAAAAATTAAGCATGGTGTCTGCTGTTTTTTGTGAAGACGACATGCAAAATATTATGTTTTAATGCGGTATGTGGGGGATATTCGTCACGTCTGTGACACAGCTCTAGTTTGCTTATTTCACTAAGTTTAATTACTATTTTGAACTCACATCTCTTGTTTCTTATTAAATGCCATACAGTTGTATTGTCTCACATTTAAAGTTGTTAAGTCTCAGGTATAAGTCAAAAACTTTCACATTTAAAGGTGTGCAGACTCACACTTAAATATGCAGATTGTAACATTTAAAGTTGTGTTGTCTCACATTTTAAGTTGCTGAGTATCACATTTAAAATTATGTAGTCTCACATTTAAAGTTCTATGGTCACACAATTAAAGGCGTACAGTCTCACATTCTAAATTGCTCAAGTAATGCCTGTTTTTGATTTACAAAAAATAAATATTACACCCTTCTACAAACCCGAAAATTCCAATTTCAAGTTGGTGCGCGTAAAACATTGATACTACGTTATTCTGAGTTCTTATTGGTGAAAAGTTAATTGCAATATTCTAACTATCAATTATAGGCACAATGTTTGGCATTTAAAAAAACAGGTCTGTAAAGTAAGGTGTTGCAAGGCTTATTCATGTGTCACTTAACAATCCAGTTTTAGTTTACTTTCCATTTCCTTTTCAGCAAACATGACAAACGTCATTGAAGTGAAAGTCGATGACAACCTCCTTCTTGCACAAATACTACAACTCGCTTAAGAAATTCAGCACGAAGACGTCTTGCGTCAGACTACCAAGCCTCCTATTAATATCTCCTCTCATGTTGGGTACATCAACACTTCCAACAGCAGAGCCTTGGTGAGTTGGACTTCCATCTCAGCATCGATGTCGCTTAGCAACAATTGGATGATGGGCGTCAACAAATTAGGCCGAAGAAGTCGCTCGAACTGAAACGATCTGATCCAACAGGTAGAGCAGGCATTGCGTGACACGTCTGTTAATGTGACTGACCTCGATATGTTGTTCTCGAATAATGTGAACCGTAGGCCTGGAGAGCAGTATGCGATTGACGCCATTCAACAACAGTTGTTGTTGGCAGTTCTCGAGTTTGGGTGGCAACTTCGGCGTCGGGACTCGCTCCATCTCTGTCTATGGCAAAGTCGCAGCAGCAGCAGCAACAAGAACAATAAGTAGTATCTTAGCGGTGTTCTGGGATATGGGGCTTCATGTATGTGCTTAAATTGTCATCCCAGATTAGCCTGTGCAGACTGCACATACATTAAGTCATATTAAATTGTCATCCCAGATTAGCCTGTGCAGACTGCACATACATTAAGTCCTATTAAAGTGTCATCCCAGATTAGCCTATGCAGACTGCACATACATTAAGCCCTATTAAAGTGTCATCCCAGTTTAGTCTGTGCAGACTGCACATACATTAAGTCCTATTAAATTGTCATCCCAGATTAGCCTGTGCAGTTTTTGTACCCCCACTAAACGAAGTTTAGGGGGGTATATAAGAGTGAGCTTGTCTTTTGGTCAGTCAGTCTGTCGGTCGGGCAGTCTGTCCGTGTCCGCTCTCTAATTCAAGTTGTTTTTATCCAATCTTGACCAAACTTGGTCAGAAGTTGTATCTAGATGATGTCTAGGTCAAGTTCGAATATGGGTCATGCCGGGTCAAAAACTAGGTCACGGGGTTACATACTGCGTTTTAAACATTGAACATGGTGTCCACTCTCTAACTCAAGTAGTTTTCATTTTTATTTGATCAATCATGGTAAATAAATATCAAATAAAAGTTTATCTTATATCAGATTTAATCATAGGTCAGGGCATAGTTTTGTCTATTGTTTGGCTAAATTTTTGCCTTACCCAAAGTTTCTCCTTGCAATAAAAAATCCGCTTTAATTTAATAGAACTATTAAATTTTATTCAATTTTCATAAAACAATTATTTAAATGTCTTTAGCACATTATGCAAGTATTCTCTTCATTTATTTTCAATATTTATTGAAATTCCAGGATTTTGTTTTAAAAGCCGGTTCCTACATTACCCCATGCAATCATAGATCGATAACCAGCTGAACAACAGGCTGTCTGGTCAGCTGGGCCCAGACTTCCAGTGACACTTCCTGGGCATGGGGATGATTGACTCTTGATCCAGGATCTTAGGGCAAGAGCTCTCGTGTTTGGGTTATATATTGATAGGGCATAGTTTTGTCTATTTGTCTGCTTAAATTCAGCCCCTAAACCAAATGTTTCTGCTTGCATAAAAATCCGTTTAATAGAATTGTTAACTATTATTTAATTTGAGTAATTATTAAAATGCCTTCAGCACATTATACACGTATTCTCTTCCAATTTGCAATATTTATTTAAATTCATGGATTTTGTTTTAAGAGTCGTTTCTTACAGGACTTCATAATAGCCGCCTTGTTGTATTGCCTTGAAAGGGCGCAGGGGGGTTGTATAGATTTGCCCTTGTCTGTAAATCTCTCTGTCCTTCCTTTCATCCTTTCTTACATCCGTCCCACTTTTTTATTGTTGCTCATAACTAAATAAATATTGGTTTCAGAGGTTTGAAATATGTGTGTATCAATTGTACATTTTATATAGTAGGTTATGTTTGTATCAAGTGTTTAGTGTATATCCCATTTGTATCAAGAGCCTTTATTACAGTGTATTTCATTTATTATTTAATCAAACAAAATTGATCGACTTCCAATATAACTGATACCATTTCAGAATGCATCCAATTATTTGGTATACAGGAACTCATTTGTGGGACGGTCCTTATCATCACAAGGTGAGGCCCAGAGAATGATGTTAACCAATTCCGACTCAGCCACTAAATCTCAATAGGTAAGTCCCCTTGCCATTGTAAAAGGGTTCACTGTGGCAAAGCATTCAGGAGACCCAGTCTTAATAGCCTAAGACTTAAGATGCATTCAGGCTTTAACACATAGGTAAAACCCAATGCAAACTGGGGTTTCCGCTCTTCATTTAATTGACCAGTTTATCTTATTTCAGATAAGGGGTTCAGCGACAAACGATTGTATCTTATATCGAAACGAGAAGAAAATAAATGCATTTTAAGTTTCAAGCTTAACAATCAAATTTGCATTTTAAATTGAACATATTATCAGGTACCAACATATCTCACTATTTAACTCTTCACGCGATCAGGATCTATTTGAAATATAAGTATGGGTTTTAAACTGCTATTGACACATTAGAGGACTCAGTGATGTTTGGAGCGTTGCAGAACATGAATGTTTCTTTTGTGGATATCATTATATCAACTTAAATGACCAATTATGACCTATCAACTCTGTGATTATAATTTTAATGGTAAACAAAAGCACATGATAGCAGTGGTGTTAGTAGCTTTATTGATTGCATCAAGAATTTCCCATATTGCTATTGCCCCCAGAAGACTCATAAGTGATATGTGTTGCAAATTAACACATTTAAAGATCTTTTTATGCCCCCCTTCGAAGATGAGTAGGTATATTGCTTTGCTCATGTCTGTCAGTCGGTCGGTCCACCAGGTGGTTTTCAGACGATAACTCAAGAACGTTTGGGCCTAGGATCATGAAACTTCATAGGTACATTGATCATGACTTGCAAATGACCCCTATAGATTTTGAGGTCACTATAGGTCAAAGGTCAAGGTCACGGTGACCCAAAATAGTAAAATGGTTTCCGGATTATAACTAAAAAACGCATTCGCCTAGGATCATGAAACTTCATGGGTAGATTGATCATGACTCGCAGATGACCCCTCTTGATTTTGAGGTCACTAGGTCAAAGGTCAAGGTCACAGTGACCCGAAATAGTAAAATGGTTTCCAGATGATAACTCAAGAACGCATACGCCTAGGATCATGAAACTTCATGGGTAAATTGATCATGACTCGCCAATGACCCCTATTGATTTTGAGGTCACTAGGTCAAAGGTCAAGGTCACGGTGACCCGAATTAGTAAATAGTAAAATGATTTTCGGATGATAATTCAAGAACGCATACGCCTAGGATCATGAAACTTCATAGGTAGATTGATCATGACTCGCAGATGACCCCTATTGATTTTGAGGTCACTAGGTCAAAGGTCACAGTGACCCGAAATAGTAAAATGATTTTTGGATGATAATTCAAGAACACATACGCCTAGGATCATGAAACTTCATAGGTAGATTGATCATGATTCGCAGATGACCTCTAAAGATTTTCAGGTCACTAGGTCAAAGGTCAAGGTCACGGTGACCCGAAATAGTAAAATGATTTTCGGATGATAACTCAAGAACGCATATGCCTAGGATCATGAAAATTCATAGGTACATTGATCATGACTTGCAGATAACCCCTATTGATTTTGAGGTCACTAGGTCAAAGGTCAAGGTCATGGTGACCCGAAATAGTAAAATGGTTTCCAGATGATAACTCAAGAACGCTTATGCCTAGGATCATGAAAATTCATAGGTACATTGATCATGACTTGCAGATAACCCCTATTGATTTTGAGGTCACTAGGTCAAAGGTCAAGGTCATGGTGACCCGAAATAGTAAAATGGTTTCCGGATGATAACTAAAGAACGCTTATGCCTAGGATCATGAAACTTCATAGGTACATTGATCATGACTCGCAGATGACCCCTGTCAATTTTGAGGTCACTAGGTCAAAGGTCAAGTTCACGGTGACCTGAAATAGTAAAATGGTTTCCGGATGATAACTGAAGAAGGCTCATTCCTAGGATCATGAAGCTTGATAGGTAGATTGATCATGACTCGCAGATGACCCCTATTGATTTTCAGGTCACTAGGTCAAAGGTCAAGGTCACGGTGACGTGAAATAGTAAAATTGTTTCTGGATGATAACTCAAGAACGCTTTTGGCTAGGATCATAAAACTTCATATGTACATTGATCATGACTGGCAGATGACCCCTATTGATTTTCAGGTCACTAGTTTTGATTTGCGACAATGTGTCTCCAGTTAAGAAAGTGCAATTATTCAAATATATTTGTGTAGACCTGTGAATAAGTCGAAAACGTTTTAATGACGCCACGAATTTCATGACGCCATCGTGTCATTGATTTTGTGAATGCTACTAAACATGTACAAATTATTATTATTCATAAAAGTTCATGAAAAGGAATAAACAAGAACGTGTAAAAACGCGCGTCTTAAAATGAAAAGATAGCGATATGTAAGATTGACAAGATAATCTGACTTAACTTCTGTTTTGGCAAGGCATCATCAATGGATACTTTATTTAAACTATGGCTGGCTGGCGGGCGGAACAAGCTTGTCTGGGCCATAACTATGTCGTTCATTGTCAGATTTTAAAATCATTTGGCACATTTGTTCACCATCATTGGACGGTGTGTCGCGCGAAATAATTACGTCGATATCTCCAAGGTCAAGGTCACACTTTGAGTTCAAAGGTCAAAAATGGCCATAAATGAGCTTGTCCTGGCCATAACTATGTCATTCATTGTGAGATTTTAAAATCATTTGGCACATTTGTTCACCATCATGGGACGGTGTGTCGCACGAAAGAATCACGTCAATATCTCCAATGTCAAGGTCGCCACGATTAAAAATAGATTTTTTTAAAAAACAAACTAACAAAGGGGGTTAATTTTGTTTGTTCATTTCAAAAGTTCAGTTTGAGGTTTCTCCTTTTATGAGATTTTTTTTTCACAATGAAAACCTGGTTTTGTGACAATTTTGTCCCTTGTTTTAATTAGATTCAAAATCTTATAATGAAGAGTAAATTAATTTTCTGGAATGACTATATCACTGATGAGCTGATAAGCATCTTGTCTGCTGGGGTTGCTATATATAGTATTTAAATTTACAGGATTGAACTTAACCTTAAGACCACATTCAGATTTAAACAGATACAATTAAAATAGGTAAGTCAATATCAGTTTAGTTTAAACTTTAGTGATATGGCAAACATAATTGATTTACCCAAGTCTGTCTGTCAAACTTGACTTTACGTTCACACTCCAGTAACGATAATTGCCTGATCTTCATCAAACTTGGTTATAATGTTAACCTCAATTAAATCAAAGTGAGAACATGGGCCAATGATCTTCAAAAAAGGTTAATATGTCAAATTAAAGAAAATCTAGGTCAAATTTTGATTTGATCTTCATCAAACTTGCTTACCTTAATAATATTGAGGACAATTTCGATTATGGGTCACTTGACTTCAAGAGCTAGGTCACAAGGTGAAATTAAAGTAAAAGGCTTGTCTGCACTCTGGACAGTGGTCGCAATTTTGGTCTGATCTTCATCAATCTTGGTCTAAATGTTTATCCCAATACTATCAAATATTGATCTGATATTTATTAAACTTGGTCAAAATGTTTATCTATGAAATTTGTATTAAACACTCAGATAGTATAGCTGTTGTTGGAAAAAATAACTCTTTTTATAAGACCAGCTCTAGTTTTGAGCTTCCATTCAGTATTCTGTACCTCATTGTCAGCAAAAAAAAGGTGAAAAGATTTACCAGTAGGAAATTTGAAACACCAGCTGTAGTTAAAAAAACAATGCTATAAACGTCTGCAGGAGCAGTGACACTGGCCTCGCAGATATTCCCTCAAAATCGAATGAAAATAATCTTGTTCCAAGTTCCAACTGTTACTGAAACAACTCAATCTGTATAGACTCGAACCGAATTAGAATTCAACCATCCATGAGACTTTTTCATACCTCCGTGGACCTCGTGAAATTCGTCGTGTTTTATAATTTCATTGCTAAATTATTTGTTTTTGTGTCAACCTAAGCAGTGTTTGGTTACTTTCGGCAAAGTCATGTCAATGTTAACACAATGGCATTCATCAAAAATGCTAACAAAAACAATACACATTAAAACAAATTAGAAAATACAGTTTACGTTCACTTTGTGTTGTAGTTATAAGAGTTAAATAGTAGTTTTTAAAACATATATGAGCCTTGCCCAGGTTTTATGCATGTGTGTATTGAGTTGTCTCTGCCTAGCAGTCCGCAAAAGCAAGTCAGGGACACCACATATCGCCTAAACAGGATTTTAATTAAAAAAATACTTCCTTTTAACGAAAAATTCAATAAAAGCGAAAAGTGTTGTCCATGATTACCCTTTTTTGCAGCAAGTCTCCTGAATTATAGAAAAACCTGTGATAGCTTTATGTGGGCTGTTGGGTAGCTGGCGTCACCTATAACCTCTACTCTCAAGACAATTTAAACTGGATCATCATGAAAATTGTCCATATTGTGGGCGGTGTTAATATTTTGTACAAGTTAAGTAACCAGACAGATCACCTGCAGCATTTCAAAAATATGTTCTTGTTTACTGAAGACACATTGACCGTTAAACATGTCTGACATTGAACTCATGATCAATGTACCCAGTCTTATGAACGGGTGTATTTGATTGACATTCTTATTTTTCATTTCATTGGTGTATGACCATTATGAAAAAATGCTACTTTACTAAGCATTAATTTCATCAGAATTTATGTGATAATTGTAATGTTCTTGACATTGCATACAGGTTTAAGTGTGCTGCTCAAATTGCAAACTGTGTAATGCTTTGTTGAGCTTGTCCTGTGTCTAACTTCATTTCACATGATGACTTGCCTTAAGTAAAAGACATTGTAGTTATGAATAGAATGATCTCCTGCTGATGCAACTAGAGTTTCACTGTGTTGACATATTATTTTACAGGACAACTTGTCAATGAACAAGGAACCCTTTTCTGAAAATCTCACCCAGCTAATGAACTGTGCGAATGCGCCAAACGCTTACCCTTCAGATAAATGTGAATACAGGCCAAAGGTCAAATTGGTACCAACTGGGCAGCATCCTCAGTCATGTGGGCAGGTTCATGATGCACCATTGTCTCAATATATCTATGAACATCCCAATCTCACAATAAAAGTACAGCAACTTGACCTGCAAGGTGGGGATGTTAAACAATTATAATTAAATCCCACAAATCAAGGAGAGGTTATTGTGTAAGTTGTTTAGTCAGAGATGCGTTTTGTCTGCGTATAGTGTAAAAAGATGTGTATCAAACCCCATCTACAGTTTTTTCAAGGCATTTGATTGGAACTTCAATTGTTTGAATCAGTTGCACCGTGGTTAAGTGGTCATTTTGTGACAAAACTCTATGTTTTCATTGGCGAAGTCTTTATTTTTCATTGTAATGATTCACTGTCTCTGTATCTCACCAAACATGGGAAATCAGGAGCTGTCTAAGTTATATTCTATTCAGGGTTATGACTACATTTCGCCCAAAGTTGCGCTGTAACTTATATTATATTCAGGGTTATAACTAACATAGTACCAACAGTTGCGCAAAGTTGTTAAAATAGTTGTGTCTAAAAAGCAAAGAAAGCATAGTAATTTGTATCACTTGCAATCAATCATGTTCATAAAGGAACCTTCGTGAAATATTATGCTGCATTATGACAAATTCCCCAGTATGTATGTCTTTCAGTTGTATGTTTTCAGTGTCTGGCAATATCCTAGCAACCAACCCACGTGGACACAGCAGCAAAAATAGAATCAGCTGCAGTCTAGTACGCTGTCTGCTATGTTTGAGCTACCTAGTCATAGCAGTTTGTTGCAACTTTGACACACTATGAATGGTTTTAATAAAACCTAAGGAGTTATAGAGCATAATTGTTGATTCATGTGTAAGATCGTAATTATAATGCACTTAAATGAACAATACGGATGCATTGGCATGACAGCCAATACACGTATTAATGCACACACTTAAATATGACTTAATCTTATCTTAATAATTTATTTTATCTAAAGCATTTGCTTCAAAACATAGTTACAATGTAAGCATATATTGATATATTTGACTTTGCTGTGATTTATTGTTTGATTTTAATCACTCTGCCACTCTTTCTCTATCCAGGTTGAGCATCCTAGGGTGCCTAGCAATGAAATCCTCCACTATGACCTTGTCCTTACCCCAGCACTCACCTGGTGGTCAGGTTGGAGGTCACATCGGCCTGGTTGGTCATGGCAGTAAGAAAGTTTAAGATTTTTACAGAACATGTTCACCATTTTATTAGCAGTTTTACTGACCCAAATGACATAATTAAATCCCATTTATAAGTGGCAAGATATTTAAATAAACAAACATATAATAACATCTAATTGAACCCATATATTGCATTACGTATTTTATTGTATTACAACATGCTTAAAATGTAATCCCAATTTAAAAAAAAACACAAGAATACATTCTGTTTTTACTTTCGGAACTGTATATAATACTTATTTTAGGATATTACACAAAATCCTGTACTGCTGTTTAAATAATGTTTGTAAAAATACATTGAAATCTTTATAAACCCCGCATAAAAAATTGATTGCACAGTTAAACTTACATTTATATTGCTTGTTTATTGGAGAAAAAAATGAACTTGTGACCTCGAAACTCATTCAATTATATTGTTAACCTTCTTCACTTGTGAAATAAAGATTGGTCACGCACCCAATAACACAACGTTAGATTTCTATTTATTAAGCTTGATTGCATTGAACATCTTAAACAATAGGACTAGCTATCGAATTCTGTAACGTTGTTACCACAATTAGGCTTAAGTCATATATTTTAACTTATGCTTGTTTTTTGAAAGTTCATTGCGTTTTTTGAGAGACTATCAAGTGTGTTGCCAGGGTTAAACCCGCATTTTAATCCTTGACAATTTTTATAAAATGCTTGTAAAATCTTTAAAATTGTTGTCGTGTTTTACACATGAAATGCTTATTTCCAGAAATCTGGATAGCAGAGCGTTGAGTTTGGTCTGGAAGCATTTGCTGTCACAGCTCCATGGTGCAGGACCATCAGTCTAAGAACATCTTGCAGAGTGATCCTTTGGTGAGTTGTTAAGTAATGTGCATGCTTAATAAACATCTTGAGAGCGATCCTTTGGTGAGTTGTTAAGTAATGTGCATGCTTAATAAACATCTTGCAGAGCGATCCTTTGGTGAGTTGTTAAGTAATGTGCATGCTTTATAAACATCTTGCAGAGCGATCCTTTGGTCAGTTGTTAAGTAATGTGCATGCTTAATAAACATCTTGAGAGCGATCCTTTGGTGAGTTGTTAAGTAATGTGCATGCTTTATAAACATCTTGAGAGCGATCCTTTGGTGAGTTGTTAAGTAATGTGCATGCTTTATAAACATCTTGAGAGCGATCCTTTGGTCAGTTGTTAAGTAATGTGCATGCTTTATAAACATCTTGCAGAGCGATCCTTTGGTGAGTTGTTAAGTAATGTGCATGCTTTATAAACATCTTGAGAGCGATCCTTTGGTCAGTTGTTAAGTAATGTGCATGCTTTATAAACATCTTGAGAGCGATCCTTTGGTGAGTTGTTAAGTAATGTGCATGCTTTATAAACATCTTGAGAGCGATCCCTTGGTGAGTTGTTAAGTAATGTGCATGCTTTATAAACATCTTGAGAGCGATCCTTTGGTCAGTTGTTAAGTAATGTGCATGCTTTATAAACATCTTGAGAGCGATCCTTTGGTCAGTTGTTAAGTAATGTGCATGCTTAATAAACATCTTGAGAGCGATCCTTTGGTCAGTTGTTAAGTAATGTGCATGCTTAATAAACATCTTGAGAGCGATCCTTTGGTGAGTTGTTAAGTAATGTGCATGCTTTATAAACATCTTGCAGAGCGATCCTTTGGTGAGTTGTTAAGTAATGTGCATGCTTTATAAACATCTTGCAGAGCGATCCTTTGGTGCGTTGTTAAGTAATGTGCATGCTTTATAAACATCTTGAGAGCGATCCTTTGGTGAGTTGTTAAGTAATGTGCATGCTTTATAAACATCTTGAGAGCGATCCTTTGGTGAGTTGTTAAGTAATGTGCATGCTTTATAAACATCTTGCAGAGCGATCCTTTGGTGAGTTGTTAAGTAATGTGCATGCTTTATAAACATCATGAGAGCGATCCTTTGGTGAGTTGTTAAGTAATGTGCATGCTTTATAAACATCTTGAGAGCGATCCCTTGGTGAGTTGTTAAGTAATGTGCTTGCTTTATAAACATCTTGCAGAGCGATCCTTTGGTGAGTTGTTAAGTAATGTGCATGCTTTATAAACATCTTGAGAGCGATCCTTTGGTGAGTTGTTAAGTAATGTGCATGCTTTATAAACATCATGAGAGCGATCCTTTGGTGAGTTGTTAAGTTATGTGCATGCTTTATAAACATCTTGAGAGCGATCCCTTGGTGAGTTGTTAAGTAATGTGCATGCTTTATAAACATCATGAGAGCGATCCTTTGGTGAGTTGTTAAGTTATGTGCATGCTTTATAAACATCTTGAGAGCGATCCTTTGGTCAGTTGTTAAGTAATGTGCATGCTTTATAAACATCTTGCAGAGCGATCCTTTGGTGCGTTGTTAAGTAATGTGCATGCTTTATAAACATCTTGCAGAGCGATCCTTTGGTGAGTTGTTAAGTAATGTGCATGCTTTATAAACATCTTGAGAGCGATCCTTTGGTGAGTTGTTAAGTAATGTGCATGCTTAATAAACATCTTGCAGAGCGATCCTTTGGTCAGTTGTTAAGTAATGAGCATGCTTTATAAACATCTTGCAGAGCAATCCTTTGGTGAGTTTTTTTAGTAATGTGCATGCTTTTTTGCATGCCCCCAAGTTCAGAGATGTGTGGGTGCATGTAGATTCACCCTTTTCTGTCCATACATCCATCAAACTGTCAGATGTGTGTATCTAGTCTAACATCGAAAATAATTGCTTCTTGTGTGATGAAACTTTTTTGGTTCATTTTTCATTGACATTAGTAGAGTTTTAAAATAAAAGTAAAACGTGGGTGCATGTAGGCAAACCATTTTACCTACTTCACACAAATCATTTGAGTTTTCTCAGAAATAACTCTTGCTAAATGCATGTTTTGGGGCAATCAGCAAGAAGGCCCTCACCATAATAGTTTGGTACTATTTTTCTTATTGCAAAAAAGCATTTTATCAAATATCCCAAAGTATTTGGTAAGAAAGCGAGTATCCTTTACCATAATTTATGAATATTAATTGTTATTTTATCAATAGTCTCAGGACTAGCATTTCTTTTATGGATTCAAATCAGATAAGTTGTAACACGCAATGGGAGTATGTGCGTGTTCTTGTTTGTTTTAATCAGTATCAAACATATAATGTAATAATGACATTTACAGTCACGAGTCTTTCTATTTTCAGATGCCAATTGACACAATCAAACACCAATCCCCAACCCCAAACACAGCCTGTTGTAGCAGCTGTTACCATATTGACCCAGGTCAACCCTAAGAAGCTTGGATACAGATACTGTTTTATAAATGCTAGTCTCTTCGTACTTCGTGGTCTGTTAAGCACTAACTCTAACAAGTCTCTTCTTTGAATTGTGTGGCGGGTGGACAATGAATTACCTTGTTAAGATTGAAATGGCAGAATGACAAATCACAACAATTTCAGTGGAAAGCCAGAAAGTCATGTGGCCAGCCACGTTTTTTATTTGACCAGTCAAGGTGTGTTATGTGACCAGTCAAGGTGTGTTATTTGACCAGTCATGGTGTGTTATGTGACCAGTCAAGGTGTGTTATGTGGCCAGTCAAGGTGTCTTATGTGACCAGTCAAGATGTGTTATGTGACCAGTCAAGGTGTGTTATGTGACCAGCCAAGATGTGTTCAAAGAAAAACATTATTACATGTATCATGAGAACTATGATGCTGTCAGTCATTAAATGTTAAAGGCTTTGGTTAAATATAGTATGTAAAGTTGTATTATAAGCACACATATTACTTCATCTGTATTATGAAACTTTCACTACAGATTTTGATACTGATTATGATAAATGCATGGGAAAAAATACCCTAGATTTTTTGTAAATGACTTTAAGATTGTCAAATCTGTTCAAATGATGCAGGTCACTTGAGCAAAATTGGGGAAAAGGCATTAATTGCATGTAATAAGGCAGTTTCAGGTTTATAAGCTTTTACAAGTAATAAAAATGTGCTTTTTAAAAGAATTGTTCAGAAAGGTTGAATTTTTAACGCTTCAGTTTTGATCGGTCTATTCATTTTCTGAATACAATACTCAACAGTTTACTCTATCAGGTCGCTTTTTTATCGAGAATCTTGCTTATTGTCGTACTTTTTCAAGAGAATATTTACAAATTGTTGGCAAAATTGTCAATTCTGTATTTACTACCATTACTTTGTTGAATTGAATGGATATGGTTTGTTACTGAAGTAGAAAATGACCCTTGCGTTATTTGAGATCCTTTAAATGAAAATGAGAAATTAAACAAAGAGTTAATAAATTAGTGTTATGAATCGTTGCAAACGTTATTATTGTTAATTTGTGTTCATAGATCATATGCTTGCATACTCATAAGTGTTCACATTCGTTGTTGGATAATATAACTTATTATGCTTTATTTTTTTGTATACACATTTAGAGCACCAGATTGTATCATCTTGAATCAGTGAGTAACTTAACCTAAATTTCTTGATCACTGTATGTGGGTATATTATGCCATCTATATATAGATCACCTGCAAACAATTGTATCTTTGATGTAAATTTTTCATTTATTTTCGTCATGTTTATTAGAAAAAGTCACTTTGTTCATTCATTTGTACAAACCATTACTATTAAAATACATTAATTGTGTGATTGCTTATGTTTGTATTAAAGAGTTTCAGTAATGCAGCATAACATATTTCAAAGAGACAAATATACATAGTGATATAGAAACACCTTGTTATATTCTATTTGCTAAAAATAAATTTGATAACAACTTAAAATGTGTTTACTTTTAGTTTTTATTATCTTAAGAAAAATTCATACCTCGATATTTGAAATCAGTCACTTACAAATAAAGGTGGATCAAAGTCATATGTTAACAGCTGTCAAGAATACAATTGTCTCTATTGGTAATATATGAGAGCAATATTATTTGCTAAAGAAATACGTGTCCTTTGATAGATGATATCTGTGTACACAACTGAACATAACAAAGTAAACACATACAGAATTTCAAGTAAAGTAAAAGTCTACAAGGATTTTGTGGAATAAACCAATTAAAAATATAGGCAAAATGCATCAACATTGACATTTATTAAAATCTATTAAATTTGGATGATTATTCAGTGCGTAAAATTATGTAATTGTTAGAAGTGAATGTTCTGCCTAAAATTAATCTTTATGACATATTTATATTTCAACGATGATATTATATGTGTACTTGTATTATAGTTGATTTATAGTTTATAATGAATAGTAAAATTGTTCTAGTTTTATCACAGTTTGTTACACGTTGAACCTTCCACATAAGATATCAGTGGAGCGCCTTCACAGGGGCCAGTGGCTAAGGTGTGGCTGTTTATGTTAAGCTTTTATTGAATGCATGAAACATATTTGTTTTGTTGTTTAACAGCTGAAAATTACTTTGTGTTTTAAAATTGTTTGACATGCTTTATGTATACCATATTGATATATAGAACACACAATAAACATTTTGCGATAATTTGTATGTTTTTTTTTTGTCTATCCGTCCCTCCGTTAGTCGGCCATATCACTTGTCGACCATGATGACCCTTAACAATTTGAAGAACTGTTCCATACAGAGAAATCACATAATGCACATGGTGATAAATCTTCATGCACTATACCACCTTTTGACTTTAGAAACAAAATAACGACGGGATATGCAGGCTTGTCGTTTGTTGTAATAAACGAGCTAAAACCCATTGTTTCCTTATCATTCTGCCTGCGATTTAAGTGTTAGCTTCCACCAATGTTTACCATCACGAGACAGAGTTTGGCTTGTTCTCTTCTCAAATTTGTAAGTCACACTCAAGAGTTCAAATTCAAGTCAAAACTATTACTTCATTATCATTGTGCATTTTTTTATTACCATGTCAGATATATTTATCATGCGGAGATGTGTATATGACCCTTGTCCCCAGCCCAAAAGTTGCTTGTCAAATGAGCAATATTTAGCGTGTCCAGTGTGCAACTTAATTATTCCTCATGAACTTTCAAAGTAACTCGCACTAACTGTTCAAAATCTGGTGATGGCAAAGACTTACCAATATACATTGAAAAGTCTTTGGTGATGGCATGTCATGCATTAATCCTGTGCCCCTTGCGAACAGATCAATGTCACACTAAGTGATGTGCGATTGGTCATTGTCGTCTTGGGTACTACTTACATGTACCCCGGGTACTTTTAAAGTAACATTACTACTCAAAATCAACGGCCACTTTGTACAATATTTCGTTAAATAAAGTTAAACAATTAAAAACCATTGTTCCTTATGACAATTGCCGAAATTTAAACGCCAGGTGTAGTCTAGTAAAATAGATGTGTGTGGATACAAAATGCTCGTTTTTATTATGGTTTTATTATGGTACCATTATAGTGTTCGTGTGTCGTATGAATAGATATATTCGCAGGAAATTAGCATGGAATTTATTGTGGCCACAAATAAATAAAAACTAGTATTTTGTATCTACAAAAATCTATTTAATCATACCACATCTAGCGTTGACATTGTGGCTATTGCTATAAGGAACGCTGATTGTATAGGTGTTTACTTCATTTTACGAAACACTTTATGAAACTTTCTTTGATTTTGAGCGTTATAGAGACTTTAAGTATACTTACATGTAAACCGAGTACGGTAAATATACTAAAACGTACCCGATGATTTAACACTTAATCGGTCGTTGTCGGCTTTTAAAAAAAAATAAGTATGTTCACTTTCATGTCAATTTTCTGTGTAAAGGCCTTTATATTATCCGAACTCATAATCAAAAAGCATGTTGATGTAGTTTTTTGTTTGTTTAAGATAAACAATATCGTTTTAAGTCAATCGGTAGCGCGTTTTACGACATGGGATTTTGGGCGGGAATACAACTCGAATATCAACCGGGTACATTTAAGTATGTTTACCTTACCCGGGGTACATGTAACAAGAAATATCTTTAAAAAAGATATACGGCGTAAATAGTTTAATGAATGAGATCAAGTATAGCGAATGTCTTTTTCTGTGCAGTTCTTAGCTGCATCACACGCAGTACGGGATGTTACGGGGAGTTTTCGCGGCTTATTTTACATTATAACATATTGCTGGTCATAAACCTATAGATACAAAACAGAAAACCAAAAGAAGAATGGAAGTGAAATTTAAACATATGAGTCAACCGGCCACACGAGAAGTATCCGTATTTATAGGCGCGTTCTTCGAACAAACCTGTTTTAGTGGTTTGTCGGGCATTGCTATTTGATTCGATTATTAACAGTATCAATTATCATCGTGCTAATGCTTAAAGTGATATTATGGGCATTTTGCACTGTTGAATTGAGCTGAAAAGAATTAACAGGTCAAAATAGTTAGTTAAAATGTGGTTACTGATTAATTATCTGCAACTCACCTTGCTACCAGTTGTTTATAAAAATATATTTTATATTCGATATTCTTACGTGACCCACCCAGTCCTGTAAGCTGAAATGATCCGTAAAACAATTTCGTGTCTTTGTGTCGTATGAACAAATCTGCACTAAAACTAAATTTAGGTTCAACTAGTAAACGCATGATCAGTTGTCAAACGAAAGTACGGTTGATATTCAAATGCATTATTTTTCTCTTTCTGGTATATTGTTTTAGTATGATGATGCTGCATTAATTAATATAAGTGTACATGAAGTAGAAACATCAAAAATAATCAACGGTTGCGATAGACACCTATAAACTGTTACATGCTCATAATATCACTTTAGTACATTAGGCAATATGGACGAATAATTATTGTTAAATTTATCAACAATAATATTTATCATTGTATTGTTGAAAACACATTAAGAATCTATTATTTACATACCATAATTATATTGCTGAATATCTTCAGTTAACATATTTCTGGTCTAAAGAAAATTCCAGGTCACCTAGTTCACGGATAGCGTCTTTATTATATAACGATTATTTTACTGGCCGCCAACTCCGGTGATGACCTGTATATAAACTCTGAATGTCCGCGAATTGACCCGATATACCTCGCGGGTTGAAATGCAATGCTTTAAAGTGAGGCCTCGCTTCCATTGCTCTTTATACTTTTACATGTTAACATGTTGACAGGAATAAGGAAGTAAGTACTAAATATGAGAACATAGCCTTTTAAGTATAAACGCTCTTGCGCTGGTAATACTCTGAAAATAAAAGGTGTACGCACAAACTGTATTGATGTCGAGAATTGAGTGTAAAACTGTTCTATCTATTAAGCCTTTTCATTCGAGATAAAATTGTTTCATACAGTAAAACAGTTTTACAAAGACGCGGATATGTTTCCAATGTTCTGGTGGTATACTCAAATCAGCCAATGGAATAAATGAAGTGTATTCATTCGTACCTAGCCGCGGGAAATTGTATTGGAATTTTATTGGACACTTACAAAGGTCAAGCTAAGGTGAAAAGCTGGCTTATGCAGCTTACGCCGAAAAATACTTAAGAGTACCTGGGGTACATGTAACTAGTACCCAAACCGACAATGGCCATTCGAGCCTTAGTGATAGAAATGTCAAACATGGGCTTCCTGCAGTTTGTTGAATAATTACACGAATTGTTGGCCATGTGATTTACATGTTACCGGCTATCATCTAGCACTTATATCTGCTCATCATTCGTACCACTCTTTGTTATGTATTGTTTGGTATTTATAGTTAAAACCAATAATTTTGGAATTTTTCTAAGGAAACATAAGCGAGCATTATGTTACAATATCTTAAGGGGACAGTTTCACATATTTTTACATGTATTGAAGTTTGTCATTAAAAGCTTTATATTGCTAAATGCAAACATTGATTTTAAAAGCTCCAGTTAAAGACTAGAAAAAAAAAGCAAAAATAGAAAAACAGTATTTCACTTACGTATATCGTTTGGGTGCATACATCTTTATCCCTTCCACTAAGTAAGTTTAACACTTTCCCTTTTAATTGATAACATATGTTTGTATGTTTTCCAATTTATTGACAAAAACGATACAAACGCTATTGATCTACCTATCTAGAAACAAATTGTCAAAAGTTTTGTTTAATTTGTTTAACTATATTGAATACTATCTTTATTAATATACCACATTTTATTTGCTGCCTCATTTGTCTGCGAACGAGTCCCATTAAGCAGGGACAAAGTATTGAGTCTTCGATTTAGTTCTTTTATCAATGTTGGCCCATGCGTTTTAAGTTAAGACCGTTAACTGTTCAAGTTCATTTGTGCATGGCAGGCACACATGGAAGTGTGGCGCTTCTGGTTTCGGTGGCTCTTGTTCTGTGGTCCCTCCGGAACCACTCTAAAGAACCTCGTTCCCGGACGCGCAGCAGACGGCGCTTCATCCTGGATATGGCCGAAAGTCTGGTACTCACACCCAGCATACCTCGTTGTCGCACTGCAAATCGCCGGCTCCAGGCTGCATCGGCTCGACGTGGTAAACTGGGATAAATCATTTGAAACATTCTAAAAGTAGTGCGTTTGACCAGCGCGATGATAGCGCGGAGAGACTTGTGTCCCCCTGCTCCAAGTTGTTTGGGCATGTAGGACGCAAAACGCGTGGACAAACTTATTTGTAAGGGAGGGATATGAGGCGAGTAGTGGGCGAGTAAGAAACCAGACGCGGTGACGTAATTGAGTGTTAGAAAAGTTAGCGATGGGAATAGGGGCGAGTAGGTTGCGAGTGGTACACCGGGCGCGGAGACATAATTCAATGTAAGGGGAGGGAGATGGGGGAGGGTTACATAAAAGGAAGTAAAATATAAAGTTACAGATAACGCATTGCAGTTGTTGAATTTTAAACTTAAAATACACTAATGAGAAAAATGCGCTAAACACAACATCTTAAAAGTTGCGCTAACATTTTAACAATTAAATGCTGTAAAACAGCATATTGTCACAAATATACATTATAATTAGTCGATGGTTTAGCCAGTCGCATTTGCGACAATATAGAGAGAATGTTTTCGTCTTCCAAACCTTTCTATGCACATAATTACTGTTGTTGTTAATTCAAGATATCTATAATATATTGTCCATAAGATAATTAGTTGTATGGCTTTTTAGTTAGCCCATTGACCCCCATTAAACATGTTAAGCTGTATCACTTTGTGCGAGGTCAATAAGAATCCGTTTTATGAATTTATTTACTCCAGCATACAACGCAATAACATGACACACGCTAGCCTTACTGTTATAACGTTACTCACTGAGGACAGATTGGAGCTAGCGGACCGTCGTTAGGCATGAACGTAGCGTTACAATACGGGAAGCTCGGCTCTGAGTCTATTGATAGATCTTCCACGAGGAATGTTGACCGCTTAATTCTCGTTCTTGTTAATGTTCTTCAGTGCACGTTTCATTTTGTATATGAAGGTCTCAATACATTTGCGGTTAAGAAGCTGATTAGATAGTACAACGCCTTATGATATCACTTTTTCTTGTTAATTTGATGTCCGGAATCACTTAGAATGATTATATGCGATAGGACAGTTTTATAACTAGTTTTTGTGTGCAGGGTCGCCGCACGCGCAGTGTTTAGATTTGTATGAGCTGTTATTTACACGGGCGAGTGAATATCTACCGCTAATTACAGATTGTTGGATGTTAAACGAGGAGTGCTAATCGCCTTAATCCGAATTATTATTAAATGGGGGCACTATATACATATATATAGTCTATTCTTACGCTTAAATGACGGAACGGTATTGAGTATCAATTAGGGACCCTGTTTTGCGAGCTTTGTAAACTGTTGTTTTCACACGGTATATCCAAAGGAATTGTTAAAAAATTATATTATAATTAGCACTGATGATTATTATTAGTTCAAGGCGAGGAAGATAGAAGGTAATCCAAATAAAGCAGATCTAAAGTCAAATTCGGATCCTGGGGAGAATCACTAGTATACAAATAACTAAAACTTAGGGACCCTGGTTTGCGAGCTTAGTAAACTGTTGTTTTAATACGTTATTTCCAAAGGAATGTTTAATTATCATTTGTTATTATGATTAGTATTAGTTCGAGATGAGGAAGATAGCAGATAATCCTAATAAATCAAACCCAAAGTCAAATTTGAATACTGGGGATAATGACTAGTATAATCAAAGCGCTGAAGGCACTGAAGATTTTCGCTATTGCATAATTCAACACGCAATTCAATGAATGTGCATAAAATGTCATCCCATTTAACCTTGTCTATTTGGGACGACACTCCGTCTAATCTTGATTACCGCTAAAAGGAGACTTCATTTAAACGAACATTAGAATAAAATCGGAGAGTCCTTTCTGATTAGCGTGTGCGGACTGCACATGCTAATATTGGACGACAATTTATACGTCTTCTTTAAGCGCCATTTTCCAAGAGCTCGGCTCTTTGTTGTTGTTTTAAATAATATACTCGGCTTCTCTGCTGGCGTAATTACGACGAAAGGAAACTGTTTGTCTATCACTCTGGGCGTCTGGGCGGAATGCCAATCTTAGCCGGCCGATACACTCCCGCTTCTTGTGGTGTTCCGAAAAGAATAATGAAGCGCTGAATTATTCATATCTCTGTCAATGACAAATGTCGTATAAAAAATAATTATCAGGTAAATAATCAGTTGTGATATTACTAAATCGTTCATCTTGTTAATTAATATCGTAATATTTATTGATAGCGCAAGCATATATAAGAACTTTTCTTTTGAGGCATTTTTTTAATAGTGTTTGCTTTTTAAGGAAATGTATATATGCTAACGATGGAAAACATCACACAAGTATAACTAGTGCGCTAGTAAATGAATTTGATACTTTACAATGTTTCATAATATATAACATATTTACTATTTGTTAACAATTGTTTAACGAATTGAGAAGGCGTGTTTGATTCATTACTAAACAGTTAAAGCTCCTTTAAAATGTTATGTGTCCGTTATGTTAACGCATTGAAGAGTTATGTACATGACTTGTTACTGAATTTGTCATTCGTCAGTGTTTGTAATAATTTAAATCTGGTGATTTTAAATCTAAGCATTTTCCCATATGTCAAACTCATAAACTCAAACTGTAATGTCAATCCAAATGTCAAATCATAACTGTTACATGATGACATTATTGACTGTTACTTTCCAATTCAATTTGTTAATGATGCATTCTGTAATATTAATGATGCCGTTCACAATTTTCTAAAGTTTAAAAAGCAGTGCAAAATTTCTGATTAATGTGATGATGTAAATCGTCTAGCTGCTGTAGAAGTGCATGTAAAACGCACTACTGCACTATATAATCTTGCCTATTATATATTATTATGCAAGCGTTTCTTGATTGTTATATTTGTTCATCTAGATTCCCTGTATCAGTCATATATCTTTTGAATGCAGAATGCCGGATTTCCAATTAATGTTGAAACCTGAAACCGAAATATATCAAAGTAATACAATATGTTGTATGGCTTTTAATCTACGAGACGTAGGTTCTCAATATAATGCAACATCCATATGATATATATAAGAAATGAAACTCCAGTATCATAATGAGTATATAATTGTGCGATATTCATTTATTTAATGCAAATGACCTATTCATATGATCCAAACTATTGCAAAAAAGGGGATTAAGACATATGTACAGGCTAATCAGGGACGACACTTTCCTTTTCTATGGCAATGTTCGATATAAAGGGAGTCTCTTCTAAACCGAAATCAAGTCTCAGCGGTAAGTGCCGTCCTATATTAGCCTGTGCGGACTGCTAATCAAGTCTCAGCGATAAGTTCCGTCCTACATTAGCCTATGCAGTCTGAAGGAAATCTCTTCTAAACCAAAATCAAGTCTCAGCGATAAGTGCCGTCCTACATTAGCCTATGCGGACTGCTAATCAAGTCTCAGCGATAAGTTCCGTCCTATATTAGCCTGTGCAGACTGAAGGAAGTCTCTTCTTAACGAAAATCAAGTCTCAGCGGTAAATGCCGTCCTACATTAGCCTGTGCGGACTGCTTATCAAGTATCAGCGGTAAGTGCCTTCCTATATTAGCCTGTGTGGACTGTGGATCTGTTCTGGAGGTTTCCAAAATACAAATTTATTATTTTTTGTAAATATATTCCTCAAATATTGATAAAAGTTTCATTTAGAATTTTTCTTAAAGCTTACTACCTGAATGCGAAAGAGCTCTAAGTAGCACTTTACTGCACTTAGAACCTTTTCGCACTAAAAAATATATTTAATTTCACTTTGAGCTTTAGGACAAATTTCTATTTTACTTTTTATTTGATTGCCTGGAACTAAGATATTTTAATACATGATGGGCACGGGTGTTGCGATACAAAATATACAAAAAAGTCATTTTGTGAAAAAATGTCAGTTTCGTTTCGCCGTTTCGCTTTCACCCCTCGATAGGAACTAATCACTGGGTTGCTAGGGTGCCATCCTAGGATTGTCATGTTACTATTAGGAAGTACATGATATGTCAATTACTTTGCCTTTATTTTGTTGTTTAGACATGGAGTGTTTAATGAAATGTTTTACTTTTCTTGAGCATGTTTTTATTCAGTATAAAAAGTCAATGAACTCTTCATTGTTGCTAAATATACAATGCACTTGAAAATAGGCTTTATGCTGATTGAAATTAAAAACAAAAAAACAACTTAAGCATCAGTATCTGTTCTTTCTGAGCAAAAGTGGCATTTATTGTTAGTGAAGAAGATACATTTTCAAGAATAAACATCAGAACTATAAATGTTTTTTAGAATGTGAGCATTTTATCCAGTAATCTCATAGTACCAATTTTTTGGATAGAAATCCAATAGCATTATTAAAAAATTTGCAATCCCTTGTTCCGAAATAAAAATCTTTAACAAATACGCGGAGTAATTCATTTAAACAAACAGAAAATGCATTCTGAAACCCTTAATAGGAGTCCTGCAATCATTTGTAATCAATAACTTATGTTTTAAAAATCATTGGTTCATGCTACCAATTGTATAATATTGCAACCAACCCCTGAATAATGTAAATATGCCATGATGTTGGAATAACATATATCCCGATCAGACTAGAATATTTAATATACCCATTGTCTGTTATAAAAAAAAGTAACATAGGTTGCAACTCAAATTTCACTTTGTTTAAACTTTTTATAATTGTAAATTATCAACTGGTAGGAGAGAAACATACATATATGTTTGTTCTCCCTTTCTTCTGTTTGAATCACATTCTGAAGAAGTACATGCAGGGCTCAACATTAACCTAAAAACCAACTTGCCCTGCCGGGCAAGTACTTAGAAAATCTACTTGCCCTGAATGTAAAGCCACTTGCCCAAACATGAAATATCGGATTAACTGTAAACCTCATATTTTTAAATAAAGATCAAAATGATACACCACAAAACTTTTTTTATTTTTGCACATTTAACAAAATGATTTCAGCAATTAAAGTCTAATTAAAGTCTAAATGAAATGCTCTTTGTTCTTTTTTGCACTTGCCCGGGCGGACAACTACATTATAAAATAACTTGCCCGGACCCAACTTTTATTTGCCAGGGGCAATAGGACAACCGTTAATGTTGAGCCCTGACATGTATTTGAACTTAAAGCGGGTATATACGATTTTTTATATGTGTTTAATTGTAATATATTGATAAAATATGTTACAATAACACAAAATAGGCAAGAAAAATTATACATTAAAGCCGAATTTCATATAATGCAGCAAAGACAAATTTGCGCCTCGAGCGGATAGTAACGTACGTATTTTCCTACAATAACCGAAGCATTTGTCTTTGTATTATAAACCGTTAAACTACGAGAGGTGTTCCAGAAGTTCGTGGATTTTCGCTATAACTTATTAGTTTGCTGGTAAAAGTCAATGAAACTTACATATTATACAAACCAAATATCACGGACTTTATATATAAGCTAAAAATGCATGAATTCCATAAAGCGCGTTTGAAACGCTTTGCCATAGAGACCTCAGTAACGACATGCGGCGCACGCGTGTATTTTATTATAAGTATGAGGGTTACGCGAATTTAAATTTGGTTTAAATGTCGTCATCTGACTTTTGTCTTCATAGTCCTTAAAGTTAAATTACTGTAAATAGTATTTTAATAATTCTCTGATTATACTCCTTTAATTGACGTTTCGGCATAATGCCTTTATCAAAACATAGAGAATAATAGGTTAGTGTTGATTATAGATCAGGTTTATCATGCGAGGCTTAGAAAACAAAAAGCACGAGCCTTGGCGAGTGCTTTTTCGTTTTCGTGCCGAGCATGATAAACCTGATCTATAATCAACACTAACCTATTATTCTATTTATCCCACTTTTTTATTCAGTAAACCTTTTTATTTTAACAAAATTAGTTTTCATGAGTGTTTGTCGTACTTTGATAATGACTGTAGTGTAACCAAGATCAGTGTATTACTCCGCGTTCCAAAAATAACCGCTGATCAAATTGTCATTTAAAATAATCAGAATATCGTTCTGTGACAAAGAATCGTGCGTTACTAATAACAATTTTATTCATATTGAATTGCAAATCTAAAAGTTTTATAACATTAATATAACATTTAGTTGTTCAATACAAGGAACTACATTTGTATACAACGTAGCCTAACACCACACACAATTCACTTTCGATGTTCAAACTATCAACTAGAACACGAGGTGCAAAACATTTGCTTCTTTGTTGTAATATGTGGTTATTTCGTGACGAAATAACAATAACAACTTGGATTTAATCTAATTATTCACATTAAAATTTTGAATGTGGAAAGTGGCACCAAAGAATTGTGAGGCAAAGTTGTTCAAACGAGAGAAAGACATTTGCTGGTGAAGTGACTGGGTGGGACGAAAATCAAGATCAACTTGTTCAACGGTAGACAGTGGTTGTGTAGGCTGCATTTCGACCATAGTTTCAGTGCATGAAGGTGAACAAGAGGAAGCTGTTTGTTTGTTACATTTACTGGACTGAGCAAGAATGTTGGAACACTTTTGCTGCTGTTCAACAGATATGGTGGAATAATTGGTTATGGACTGGACATTTTTGTGCCCTGTTATGGCCATGATTTCAGTGGGTGGAATGTTTGCATATCGAAGTTTTTGGACCAGGAATTTGCGAACTGAGTGGTTGGTTATTCTCTTGTGCTCGGGAAAGCCGGCGTCTTTTGCCATGGCCTTCAGCATCTGACCCAGCTTGTTGACACCCAATTGTTGACGCAAGAACCACTGGGATGCAGTGTCAATTGTGCGTGTTGCCAGGTAGAAAGGGTGCTGATCTGAAGAAAAATCAGATGGACGCATATTCGAGTACAGCTTGTAAATTAACACGGGAATTCTTGGTCCAGAAGTGCCGAACATCTTGGGAGACACTTTTCTTATGTCAGCGATGTTCTCTCCTGTGCGCGTTTTCGTTTGCCGCTCGTTTAACTCGAGATACTCGACACCATTCGAGTCTACACGGAGGCGGACGTCTCCCCACCTAACAAAATACAAGAATCTTAATTTAATGTCAGATATGAACAATAATGAAATACAGCATTTAAGTTGAAGCGGATGTACTTAGTGAATGGGGTGAAAAAATAATGAGAAAAATTGATACATATTCTGTGTGTTTGTGTGTAAAAATGTTTCTTACCGCAAATTGTATTGCTCCGTTGTACCTCGCAAGCCAAAATGAAGGCAGTTGTTCAACCAGACTGTATTTAACAAGGCTTTCGGAGACTCCGTGCCAAGGATCCCCTTCTCCCAGAGCAGATCGATGTCGGTATCACTCAGCGGATGGGCCTCCCTAGGACGGTTTCCCATACCCTAAATTGGTGATTTATATTTATTATACTGTTTCATTTAACTTTTCGACTATATTTTTTAATTTAAATTTATTTTTTGAGTATTCTATCTTTCGTAGGCTTACAGTATTACTTTTAATGTAACTTTTAGACTTTTATTTATTAACTGCAACTTTATGTCGACAGGGTATTAGTTTCGTACAGACTACACTTGGGATTTTTTCCCAATTTTGTCATAAATGATACGTTTTCTGTTGAATATGTTATTTTTGCCAAATTTCTTTTAGTTATAACCGTTCATCTCAATTTTACCTGTTTCTTAAGACTTTTTTTCTTTGCATTGTAGGTGTCCCTTGTGAGTGCAAATTGGGCTCCAGTCCCTGTCATGACTGAACATCCATAGCGATGTCGTTTCAGGTACCTGTCAACACTAGCAATGATGCCACGGAGGGAGCTTGGTTCAAAATCTGTGCCATTTGACTTTTTAAGGGACAACAGGAAAGTGGCCAAATACTCATCAAGAAGAGTTGGTTCTATGTGGTGGATTTCTTTTGATTCAGCTTTTGACATAAGAAACCTTTTAAATTTGTTTATGTCAGACAAGGTCTTCGATACAGTCTTTTTATTTTCATTTTGGATAATGAAATCACCAACATCAGTGAGGTTAACATCTAAGAACTCTTTATTCTCATGCAGATCTAAAGTTGGGGGGGAAGACATTGCTACTGGATGGTGCGTTACTACTGGGGCTGGTTTCATTCTCAATGGTCAATTCAATTTCATTTGTGAACAAAATAGATGGATCAAACCCATATTGTTCCTGGAACTGGCTTAGTGTTAATTCCACTTCAGTTGCTTGTTGCTCATGTTCATTATTTATTTCATCCCAAGTTAATGAGAAATCGACTTTGTCAAATTCGTCAGACATTTTGAGGGGTTTACGATTTCGCAGACGATTGTGTTCTATAGTCAAAGGGGAGCAACTCGAACTGACTTCTTCAAAGGGGAGCAACAACAACAGAACCTATTTGCAACATAGTGTTAAATTTACATAATACTAGAGGTTTTAATAAAAATAAATGACAAAAAACACGGTTTTTTGCTACTTTTATTTGTTTTAAGGTCATTAAGATTGACAAACATTTGAGATTGTTTTTATTATTGATGCACTTGGCAAATACAGGCGACGAGGTGCGTGGGAAAAAGTAGTCCCGGTTCGGCAGTTGATGACGTCATTTCGTGCCATTGATTATAGCCTTGCCGTTGATTATAGATGAAATTTAATCAACGGGGCTTTAATCAACCGATTTCGGTGTAAAAGTGGGATAAAATGGAAATAATATGTTAACTACATTTTTACGTCTTTTGACTGCACAATTTAAATAACAAAGAAAAATGTTTTTAAACGTCAAATGACGTTGTACATGATGACGTCATAAATGGCGTTATATAAAATGGCGCCAAAAAATGTAAAAATTCGCCAAAAATGAAATGACGTTAAACACTTACATATTACAACGACTGATTCGGGGTTAAATTTCCCGGGTACATTTTAGTATATTTACCGTACCCGGGATACATGTAAGTATACTTAAGAGTACCCGGGGTACATGTACGTAGTACCCGAGCTGACAATGAACAATCGAGCGATACTGGAAGGTGCAACATCTCTCACGCCCCCTAGCATCGCCTTTAGCAGTATTCAATTCTCAACAGAAAAGTGCTGGAGTCATTGATCCCGAGGGACAAGAAAAACAATTGATTAATGTTCGAAATAAATAATTTGATTAATGACAATTCTATTATTTAAGCCAGTCACAGGAAAAGCGCAGTCAAATCAGTATCCAATTAAATTATTTGTTATTGTCAGAAAAACGCTTTTAAGCAAACAGTTTTCAAGCGACTGCAGGCTGATCTAGATCCAAACTGGCCACAATCGCATTACTGTCTCTTTTACTGTGACACAGTTCATTTAACTTTAAAATGATAAAAAGTACTAACACTAAGAAAGAGTATACAAACAAGTAAAGAGTTTGAAATCAATGTTGAATTTCAGGACAGCTTGGTGATCTGCAAATCCCCGATGAAATGTTGATATCGGGTATCATAGTCATTCAATAGGTCGCAAAATGCTCGAATACAATTTATAAAGCACAATGTGATCATATTGATAACTAAAAATACCAGTATGCCAGTTTTGCCGTGTCAAGCTGTTACGATCCAGAAAGTCCTTCATTCACATCGAATATATATTCTTCGAATTCCAACTATTGTTGTCATAAGCGGAGATTTAGTGAATAAATAATTCATATATCCTAAATGACAGCATCTAAATAGCGAAACAAGCCAATTTATGCAGTAAGAAAGTTTTGAATCGAGACTCTCATGGGGGCGGCCATTGTTGAATGTTGAAACACGAACGACAACTCTGCTAGGAGAATCAACGAGCAATCTCCTACGCAGTGGCGTATGCCCAAGGGAAGTAACTGAAAAATCGAGTTATCTCAATCGGACTGGCTCGGTCTTTTACATAGGGCGCCATTGTGATTTTTTTTTTGGATGGTATGATACCTTGGACGCTGCTAAATCATCGTCAATTAAGATAAAGTGTTTATGCCGACGCGGTTGAACTTCTGCCTTCAGAACTTGTGATCATAGTGACTTACTTATGAATTAAGCAGAAGCGGAAGCATAAGCTACATTCTGCATGTAATAAGCCAAGGCATTTAATAAGTACATGTACAACATACCCACTGCGCGTATTTTTTCGATGCTCTGTGAGTGACTATAGTTAACAGATGTGTTGGTTTTCACCGCAGTTGAGCGCGGTGCAGACGGTGCGCGCGTGTTGAACTGGTACCACCGTCAGTTTACGGAAGCTGCGCACGAGCGCTACTGCGCAGATGATGCGCAGAACAAGCGTCTCCATGGCAACCTAGCTGATTTCTTCGCGGGAACATGGGCCAATGGTAGTATTGAGCATAATTAGTATATGTATGGACAGTTAGTCGTTATATCACAAGTATGCAAACATGAAAATATCCGTTGATTTTTCAATCAGGCGCAATTTGCTATTTGAGTCTTTGATAATTTTTTATCCTCCAATATAGAAGTATAATGAGGAACATTATCGTATTCATGAGTTTTTAAACGTTTCTTTATTTTTGAATTGCCGGAACTCATTTTTAAATAGAGAATTTTAATATTGGTTTTATACATTCACTCCCTGCAATATCGAAATTTTCACCGAAAATACATGTTAACAAATTCTTGTGCTAGCTCGCGAGTATCTAAAAACGTATCGCTGTATAAAAAAAACGGATTTAATGCATGTGCATACAGTGTGGTCCCAGATGAACCTGTGCAGTCTACACATGCTAATCAGGAACGACACTTTCCGTTTTAAGGTATTTTTTTTAAAGGAAGACTCTTCTTAGCGAAAATTCAGTTAAGGCGGATATTGCCGTCCCGGATTAGCATCTGCTGACTGCAGAGGCTAATCTGGAAGACACGTTACGCACATGCATAAAGGCCAGTTATTCGAGAACGATGCTAAAATAAGCTTTGAAGTGTTTTATGCCAGGAAGAAAAAGGCCGTACTCGAACGCTAAAGGCGAGCGTATAGAAGAGGACCGCTATGTGACCTCACAGTCCCTTCGCTTCGGAGAGGATGACTACAACATTCGGGCTCTCAACAATCTGCCCTATCACCGCATGCACGCGGGTAACGTTGACCTTCTCAAGAAGGAGTGTCTCGCCAACGTGCACTTCTGCGTTGCTAAGTTACACCCACTTCCTGTTGAGTAAGTTTTATGGTTAAGAAATGTCACATCGTATGTTATATTACTCACTTAAATTGTTACGACCTTAAACTCTTTCATTGGTTTTAGTTGTCGTTTACTGTCATTGTTACCACTGTAATTATCGTATGCGGACTTAGCTACCTGATGTAATTGTAGGCTGATAATATGACTTTTTTACCTGTTTAAATACACGTTAAAGTGAGACTGTACGATTTTGTCGAATATTAATGAATTTATATAAAATGTGTAAACAACTTATTATACATATATTTCAATCTAAATTAGAATAAAAGTGAAGAAGAACATGTGTCGAAAAATGCGAAAAAAGTAAGATATTTAATTCTGAAATCGAAAATGTCTGTACAGTCGAATTCGCCAGCATGTTTATCTTGCATGTACGGTGTGAATCTAAATTTAGTTTTAGTGCAGATTTGTTCATACGACAAAAGACACAATTTTGTTTTACGGATCATTTTAATTTCCAGCAACGATATCCATTCGTACGGCACACGAACACTAACTCCAATCCTAATAAAAAGACGAATGCTGCGGTTATTGTAGGAAAATATGTACGAATTACCCTCGTCACAATCGGCTCGGGGCGCTTATTTGTCTTGGCTGCATTTTATGAAATTCGTCTTCAATGTATAATTTTTCTTGCCTATTTTGTGTTATTGTAACATATTTTATCAATATATAACAATTCAACACATATAAAAATCGTGCAATCTCACTTTAATATAGATTGTTTGAGTTTCTTATGTGAACATTATATATAGCTCTTAACAAATAAGTAAGTAAACTTTGCTCGGTAACATTTTTAGCTTTTCGTTAAAAAAACATCTGAAGATAGATAATAGTATCTGTTTTAACTGTCAAAAAAACAAAAACAAGACACAGTTTACTGTCTATTAACACTGGAAGATGAGCCAAACACGTCTTAAATGTATGTAATTCACGCATGTTTCTCGCGGCTCTCCCAGGTCGCTCCTCGACGACTTCACGGCGGCCAAAGCGGCGTTCCCCGGGGAACCCTTGATCAAGTGCATTCTGGAGGCGCTTCTGCTCTCCCGGAAAAGTCTGCAAACGGATCCGTTTCAGTTCGTGCCTCAGCTACTAGGACGCCTGGAGGACAACGAGGTTTGAAGCCGGGCTCATATGAGCCTGGTTATAAGAAAACTGGTCTTAATGCACGTGCAAAAAGTTTTGTCCCAGATATGCCTGTGCAATCAACACAGTATTGTCAGGGACGACACTTTTCGCCGAAACTGGATTTGCGTTAAGAAGAGACTTCTTTGGAACGAACAATTCAATGTAAGCGGAAAGTGTTGTCCCTGATTAGCCTGTGCTAACAGTGCAGGCTAATCTGGGACGACACTTTCCGCACATGCATTAAGCTCATTTTTACAGAACAAGACGCATATTTATTAACATACATCAAGATAAAACAAGAATACAAAATCATGTTTTCGGTGGGAATGGATTAACAGTTCATTGAATAAGAGATCTGCAAGTCAAATATCGTATTTACTTAAGAACCTCGTGCATACAAGTTGAAACCTTTCATTAACCAGAAATAATCAAAATATGCGGTTTGGTTTTATAAAACTGTATACAAACGTTTTACAATGAAAATCACCGAAAATGTTTACTAAAAAGTTCTTCGTGAATTGAGCCGCTTCATGCGAAAATTGGTCTTATGCCTCATGTGGTTAGCGAAGGCCCAGACCAGCCTGCGCATGAATTCAGTCGGGTCAGGAGCTACCCTGTCTGCTAATGACATCACGAAAACTCGCGTGACTTGATAGCGGACAGGTTAGCTCCTGACCAGACTGCGTAATTGGCATACGACCTATATTCGCATGACGCGGCTAAATCGGAGTTATTTTTGTTTCAGACAACAGCCGAGTTCAAACGGTGCTTACGTGAGTACAGCTCTAAAGTGTGGTTCGAGCCCGATGTCAACATCCTGGAACGTCCCGGTGGTCAGCTGCTTCACAGCATCCACGTGCACGCGTCCAAAATTGACATGATGACGATTGTGTCATGTGGAAGTTACGTAATCACAGGTGCATTACGTTTTGCGGAACTTTATACAATAGTTGCTGCTTCGTTTTTACAAAACTGAATTTACGTTTTTGTTTTGTTTAGTTCTTTTCCACGCATAAACATTGTAAGAGTGTTTCTTTTGTTACAGTTTTAAATTTTGTTTATCAACATATATAAGCGAAATCGAGGCCAAATATTGCCCTAGCGTTGAAACAATAATTGCACGTGAGCAGTCCTTATTAACCGTTTAATGGTGTGCCAAAAATTGAAATAATTCACAGTCATATACAGAAACGAAACCAAAATAAATTGGTTATAACTTGTTATAAAACGGAGAACTCTTTACAAGATCTTCACATATCGAGAAATTATTAACGCTTTACATTCATTAGTCTGCCAGGGTTTGAAAGAGATCAAAATCTGGAACATCAAGGTCGACCCTCCGCGGTTGCTTCGCAACGTGACGGGTAAAGGTCGGTGCAAAAAGGTGGCGATTTGTCATGGCGACGAATGGGTTGCCATGGAAGTGGATAGCGTAATCAAGGTAGAAACACTCAAAACAGGTGAGCATTTCCAATTAAACATTACACAATATTGAAATAAGTATTTTTAAATATTAAATTTTTAAATTGTATATGTACACATGTTAATTTGTTTTTGAAACTTTATTAAATAAACATATGTGTTCTTATTATAAATCATCACTTTACAAAGATTTAAGACACTAAAACAACATCAAACAAGACAATACCTCCACTATTATAGTTTGCGTTTCAACATCCCATTATTATTTAACAGTGTTTGTGGTTACTAACTAATTTGCTGGAAGACGTTATGATATTGCTATGCAACTGTAATCCAATTAAAATCGCAATCTTATGAAATATTTGTAATATTTAAATTTTCACTTTAACTTATTTAATAATTTTAATTAATCATAATTAATAAAGTTTTAATTAATTTCAATTAACAAAATTTTAAAATAATTATTGCATATTGTTTAAAATAACTAATGCATATTGTTTAAAATAACTATTGCATATTGTTTAGAATAACTATGGTACATTGTTAGAAATACTTAAGGAATTGCGCAGTTCATAAGCCCAGTTTTCACAAAACCACACCGGAATACTTTTTGTGCCAGGTGAGCTACAAACTCTATCATATTGATGTACTATAAGAAAACAGCTTACTAAGCTAACAAAGAATAGCACATTCCAATCTAAATTGTTTACCAAATCAAGAACGCAAACGTAAGCAATAGAAACTTCTGGAAAGTTCCATGACCAAGGGTTAACAACTTTGACCCGAACAAATATAAAAAAGTAGGTGAATCAGCGTACCACGTGAGACCACATAGGATCACGTGAGAAACGTATTAGGAAAAGCCTGATCAGGTTTCAGAAAGTTGCATCTGGAAGAATATTTAAGAAAACACTGCGGGGGACTCACCACAGTGTTTTCTCGGATATTACAGGTGAGCTGTTGATACTTATTTATTTTCAAACCTAAATTATTGTTTGCTGCAAATAAATATATTCATACTTAAATTATTGTTTACTGCTTTAATTTGTTTCACCTACATTCAATGTGGAGTATTTAGGAAAGTTGATTGACTGCGCAATATCCAAATAAATATATATTGTGTATTAATGATAATTGCTATTTTATAAATATCATATTAGTAAAACAAATAGTACTGTCTTCTCATAAATAAATAATTTCTTTATTTTATGATTTAACAAAATAATGTTAATGCCTGAAAACTGTTAGTGAAATTGAACAATATTCTGTGTGATTTATTAATATATATTAAGAATCAATATCGTTGCATATGTACGTATATATATCATAAATGATATTTATGCATGCAAATGTTTATCTTGTTTAATAAATTAACACAGTGTTTTCTCGGATATTACAGAGAATAAAATGGGCTGTTTACACTGTCGACTTCTTTGATTATTTACATCTATTATGGATTATAGAATATTAGCGCTTAACGCTAATTTGCATAAAATGAAGAATGGTAACATTTAATACTAACTGAAAATGAAACACTACAAATACAACATCCACTAAGACCGTAATGGACAGAATAACTAACTGTTAAGAAATTAATGTATCGTACGTAAATAAAGATCCCGTTACCGATTACACTAGATAGAAATAATGGAAACTTCAAGGATATTGAAATAGAAAGTAAAAGCACGTACGATACAACCAGTTTCGGATGATTTTTTATCAACAATTAGTCCAGATTCGATGTCAATTAATAAACAAGACATTATTTCACCACTCTAAGTACTTAAAATGTAAAATAAAAAATTTGCGGAAAATGTATCTACCGCATTTATTCAATTTAGCAAACAATTTAACTCCTAAAACCCCATCTGTAGGGAAACTATTGTTATTATCTATTTCCTATACAGCAGGGAACCAACAGCAAACATTCAAACTTTCCTAGATTAAAACTGGGAGAGCCGGCCAAGGACGGTCAATTAACCCATTAGGAAGTTTTCAAGATGCAATTACTTTCAAATATATTTGGTCGAAATAATGCAGTCGATATGATGTTCTTTAGCGACGGAGATATCCCGGCTTGCTCTCTCTCTAAAAAAACATCAAGAACTTGTTCTTGCTATGACATGTATTGTATATAACTGCCAAAGGTTTCCGATGTAATAGTTTGCAAATAAACAAGGTTTAATAATCTTTATTATCGCATGCCTGTTTGCAGGAAAACAATGTATGGACATACCCTTTGAAGGCGATGCTGCGTCAAAAGCGTTCTGCGTTGCTGGTAAACGCAAGGATACGATCGTCACGTTATTTGGAAAACAAGTGAACATATATGACGTCACAAACGGTAGCCTGTTGCAGACTCTTACGTCATCGAGGGCAGCAGCTAAATTTGGGGCAAAGAGCAACCTATCAGGTTGGCGGCAGTAATGTCAATATATGTGAGCTGCGCTACTGAAAAAGGGGGGTTAATGCATGCGCGTAAAGTGTCATCTCAGATGAGCTTGTGCAGTCAGCACAGGATAGTCTGGGCGACACTTCCCGCTTCTATGGCATATTTTTGTTTAAAGTAAGTCTCCTCTAAACGCAAATCTAGGTTAGGCGGACATTTTCTACCCTGTTTAGTCAGAACGAGGCTCATATAGATAACAACTGGCCTTTAAGAATCGTGCTTATTCTTTCAAGCATATAATATTTACACATTTATTCCAATTTTCTATAGACATTCAATCAAACTTGAGTAAACAAATTCACTATATAATACATTTTATAAGAAAAGAACGTTTCGGTTAATAATATGCGAGAAAATTTACTTCATTGTAAATATAAACCATACTTGTGTCCATATGCTTCAAAGCATGAAAATTGAAAATAAAAAAATTCTTAAAGGACACACATTGATAACGAAGTACTTTCTTAAAGTACAAATATTGAAAATGAAATATTTTATTAAAGTACGAATATTGAAAATGAAACCATTTGTTAAATCGAGAATATTTAAAATGAAAACCTTTCTTATAGTACAAATAATGAAAATGCAACCCTTTGATAAATTACGAATACTGAAAATGAAAACCTTCATTGAATCTTTCTTAAAGCATAAACTTTAAAAGTGAAACCCTTTCTTTAAGCACAATCATTGAAAATGAAAAACCTTCTTTAACAACGAACATTGAAAATGACTTTCTTCTGAAAAGGTCGAGACAGATACGTTGGTATGACAAGCGACGATCGAATGTTCCTGTCTGTCCTTGACCTTGATTCCATGACCTTGATGCCAGCGTGGCAAGAGGTCAGGAAAGAAGATGACGGAACTCATAAATGTCAGATCAACGCTTTTGGCATTCCTCCCGACGAAACTCATATCGTGTACTTCAATTGGAGCACTAAAGAAATCGTGTTCGCGGATTTCAATGGCAACCGTCTTCGCTGTATTCGAGGTATGTACATAGCGGATTTATGGTTTTGACGTACGAATATCGTTTGTGTAATTAATACAGATTTATAAGAGCAAATACTATATATGTTAAAAACGTAGTTGCTTGGGTATATAATATGTTTAAGACGCCCTCTGGGAACACGGGGCTTAATGTCTGGGCGTAAACCGCCGTCCCAATTTAGCCTATGCAGGCCGCGCAGGCTGATCAGGACGTAACTTTCCGTTTTTAATGTTTTGATTGTATTTTTCCATTTAAAAGAAGTCTCTTCTTTGCTGAAATCCAGTGCAGACGGATAGTTCCGTCCCTGATATCCTATGCTGACTGCACAGGCTAATCTGCGACGACACTTAACGCACATACATTAAGCATCGTTTTCCCAGAGCGCGGCTCATTTGTATAACTTTTCTTCCTTTAGTCGACGAGAGGCTCTACATCGACAGTATAAACTTCACTGCCGACGGCAGATTTATCTTTTGTATAGAACTAAGCGACGTCGTCTTTATCAACTATTCCACAATGCAGGTAATTATTCCGTTAAAACCTGTTCGGGGTGTAGCAAAAATGATAATAGACGTAAGAAGGTATCAGGAAGTAGCTAATTAGATGGTGTACCGAACTCGATGTACGTTAATTATGTCAAATCTTATTTAAACAATTAATAAATTAAAGTTAAGTTACTAAATACAGTAAAAACTCTCTGAACGACCACCTCGGTATTGCGACAATTTCGACGACCACCATTTTTCAATCCCGAATTTTGCCTTCAATGGTCTTTACAATCACTAGTCAAAGTCCAACTCCAAAATTTATTGCATAGACATTATACAATGTCAGAGCACAATAAATAATATCGACATGGATAAGAACAAAGTCAACAGAACATACAACAAAGTATTTAGCATCAAAGTGCTAACTATAATGACAATTGTGAACAATTACACATATAGTATTCCTAAATAAAAATGAGGTGGATTCATAATATTATGAAGCATATAAAGAGTAAATTAGTTTGTGTCTATACATGTACTTAATTTATCGGCATTATATATAAATTTGGCAATATTATATAAGCTGGTACTACTTGTGGATTTTATAAGAAATTCGAATCTATTTAGGTTTGGCCAGTGACAGTAATGAGGTTTAAAATATTTCATTCTGAGCTCCTTATACTTTGGGCCAACAATTAAAAAATGGTATTCTGTTTCAATTTGGTTCATGTAACAGGAGCGGTAGGTTCGTTCATTCGCGGACATGTTCGTGTATCTACCAGTTTCAATAGCAATTTTGTGCAAGGATGTTCTGAATTTCTTTTTGTGAAGTTTTTGAAAATATGGCTATAATTTGAGTTCTTGTTTAACAAGAGAACATATTTTTTTATTTTGATGATGAGTTTACGTCGAAATGCCAGGTTTGATGATAACTATCTATAATTCGCCGTTTAACAATTTCAAGAGTTTTTTTCAATTAAGTTTTCTGTATTCCAAATTTCACCAAAACCGTTAGTAACGAGACATTCCCTTATATTTGATTCCCAATTGTTTTTGACATGAACTGTTTCTGATCGTATCTCTCTTTAGCATATAATTCATTTTTGGCCTGGGGCGCAGCCCTAAGGCCATAGTAATGATACAAATTGCTGAGACAGTCAGAATTGGCTGGCTGCCAAAACCCACGAATGAAGTCCGATTTACCACTTGGCGGTAATTCATGCGTAATCAAATAAGTTCTTCGCAGATCTCAATAACCCGCCTTGTAAATACAGAACATCACCATATAACATGACAATGTCATAAAACGTGTAAAAGATATTATTGAAGCAAAATTGCTAAGCATCGGCTACGACATAGTTTTTATTACTGTTTGCATATTTATGCGAGAATAAGTCTCTAACTTGACGGTCTAGGCCGAAAAGATACGAGTGTCTACGGAGACAGTAAGAATTGTTTTCTGATACATTTTTTGAAGACATAACATTTGGTATTTATAAAAATATTTTAAGATATTGTTATTTTATTTTGCGTTTACCAAACATTCAAGAAAAAAGAAAATGAAAACAACAAATATTCATGATAATTCTCGGAATTATACGAAGTTACCGGATATGATATTTCACTGCGCAGATCGATCGCGAAAATCGAGCGCGAAAAGTGAGACAACGTACACAATCTGTTCACCGTTCTTTATCAGGGTAAATGTCCAGTCTCACTATGATGCCGGCGGAGCCCCTGTGCGTGATCCGGGATCTACCGGGATGAACCGGGGCTCTACCGGGATGAAATGGGGCTCCATCGGGGACGACCGGGATGAACGGGGGAAAACCGGGGGTCCACCGGGAAAGTATTAAAATGTTTAATGCCTCCGGGAGTCACCGAGAAGGACCGGCAACGACCGGCGCGGCACCGGGAACAACCGGGACAGCACCGGGAACAACCGGGACGGCACCGTAGCTCCACCAGGGCCCATACAGACCCCAGCAGAGCTACAGCAACGCCCCGGTGAATGCCGTTAGAGTCCCGGTATAGCTACGGTATATAAGAAAACCGGCGCTCTGCCGGAATACTACCGGCATTCACCGGGGCTCCGCCGGGGCATTACCGGCGACGACCGGGGTGAAACCGGGGTGTTGCCGTAGCTCTGCCGGGGTCTGATGCCGGTATAGACACGGTGAGTGCCGGCGGTGTCACGGTATACCGGGGCTCTGCCGGGACGCTGCCGGCTTTCACCGGGGCTTAACCGGGGCACTACCGGCGACAACCGAGGCTATGCCGGGACGCTGCCGGCTTTCACCGGGGCACTACCGGCGACAACCTGGGCTCTGCCGGGACTTCACCGGGATAAACCGTAGCAAGTCCGGGTTGACCAGGACTCTGCTGGGCTGTTGACCGGCTTCAACCGGGACGGCACCGGAAATAGTGTTACTGTGTTAAAAAAATTCTACGAATCAGCCCGGTCCTCGCCGGTCGACTGGCGTTAGCAAACCGGGATGGACCGGGGCTCTACCGGCAAAAGTGAGACTTGGGCTTAAGTGGATTTTCTTTTGTATACACATAACAAAGGAAGTATGAGTGTTTTCCTGATCTGTTTATTATGTAATAGAAAGCTATTATAGGCAATTGAAAGTGATTTATTTGACGCAAACAATAACAGTTTTTTGCGGCCATGTTGTTGTTGTTGTATATCTTCACCGCCTATGTAGACGAACCTCTACCAGATCTGTTGAGTTAAACAAAATGTTATCGTTCCCACAACCAGTTTCGTGTTGTCCTCCACCGTCTATGTACACTGTAGTATATACACAACTATTGTCTTTTCTTACAGTCTCTGAGCTTCTGCACTCAACCGCTAGGGTCAATCCGTATAAATTCGGACAAATGGAGAAATTCGGACAAAACATCCTAAATGCATTTTACGTCACACTAAACCTAGCCCCAGGCCTTCAGCGCCCACAGCGCTTTGATTTACAATGTGATCGTCATTTAAATTGATCAGTTTATACCAATATTTATCGCATTGATTTGGCGAAATACATTAAAAGGGATCCTACCGAGTTCTCCGAACAGTGCGGATGAGTTTGAAGATTTTTTTACTCCAAGAGTTGATTTAAAAAAATCAGTGTGTATCAATTCAATTTCTCTGGCTTGATGGAAACCCCATATTTCAGAGCACAAATTAAGGACTGGGGTGACAAAGGAGTCAAATAATTTTATTCTTTGCTGGGTTGGTAAATCAAGTGTCTCAAATATCTGAAATAATTTACTTAGTGAAAGGGATGCGTGTTGTGCGATGATTTTTTTTGGATCTGTAAAAGTTACAAATTTGTAACAAGTTCATGCCAAGGTATTTGGACGAACTTACAGTTTCAACTAAGGTATTGTATATATAGTTCAAACGTTGTTGCCCTTCCTCTTTCAAATACCATAGCTTTTGAGACATTAAATTTCAGCCCCCATACATGTCAATAATTTTCTACATCTTTTAACATAAGTCTTAAGTGTTTTGTGGTGATTTGGCGAACAATACCATATCATTTGCATCCAGTAAGAGAAATAACTTCAGAGTATCAATACATACGATTCCTGGGATCCGGCCAATCTCGTACACTAGCAGGAGTGAACCACTGTCTGAAAACTGGTCACCTCGCGAATCTGAAAATAAACCAAGAACATTTCCAGGATGGTTGAGGGTGTGCCTTCACAAAAATCATGAACATTCAAATCAAATGAGTTGGGGCAAAATGTTTTAGTATTGATTATTTCAAACGAAAAAATCAGAGTTCTGTGTGTTTCCGAGCCTTTTAAAGCCAGTTTCAACAACGAACTGCCACTTTCCTGCAGACGCAAGGTACCTGGAAACCATGTTTTACATAGGTAACTTACCAAGTAGTAAACTGCAATGGAGAAAATTGGGGGTCAAAGGGTTAGATTTTTTGTAATAGTTAAATGTCCATACGCCCTTTCAAATTTCCAACGGAAATACTGACCGGAGCCAGCATTACACCTGTTTTCGAATTGCATTAATTCTACTTCCTGTATGCAGCTACAGTTACAATACCAATGTTTTGGTAACTTACAAACATCCAAGAAAAATCAACACAACTCAAACCTGACATTCATTATTATTTAGTCACTCAAAATGGTGCTTACCTGAGCATTGTTCTCTTTATTTTGAAATTTGACCGGGGCCAATGCGCATTGGTGGCTAAAAAGTGCGGTGTGCAGCCCTAATCCCCTATGATGACAAATCAGCAAAATTTGCTCTAAATTGACATCCGCCAAACGAACAGTAATTTTTCACACCTTACTTTATTCGGTGTTGTGGTTCGATCGGCTTTGTGTACGAAGCCATTGTGAGCCAATTAACGACAATGAACGCCAGTGTTTTTGTGCATCGACTGCGAAGTGTTAGACTTTCGGCTCTTGTTATTATTTATAAACACATGATTGATAATTAGCTTTTATTATCGAGTGTTTGATGGGTAAATTAGTTACTGTTTGGTGCACACTTTAAAGATTAGAGACGGCGAATTCTTTTACAGTGAGGATAAATGAGTAAGATGGTTTTGCTCTTGAAGCATGTAAACCCGACCTGTATTCCATATAAATATTCAAAATGGATAAGCGAAAACGGAAAGAGTTTTGTTTAAAAGAAAATATTAATTTAATAAAAATGCGAGTAATGGAAAATCTTGACGGCAGTTGGCCGATTTATTCGGCATGTGAAAGACGCACGTGTGATAATTTTTAATCTTTTCCGTCCGTCAAAAACGTTATTTGCTCGGCGTCGTTCTGTCACTTGATAGTTGGACATTTATCAAACAACGTTCAACCATATTTGCGGGTTATGATCTGTGTGACGTGTTCAACATGGTTGAAACAGGGTCGTCCTTTAAAGCCCTGCCATAAAAATCTCTCTCCATCAAAGGTGAAGATTGTGAAGGTGGAAAGCGTTGTTAAGAGAGACTGACAGTGGCTCTATGTTGTAAGGCCAATAGGTGTTTCAGACAAACGACGTTTTGTCCTCGGTGTTGTAGCTCCTCGTACTACAACTATAACGATTACACAAGCCTCATGGTTTATGTGGACGCCGACTTCATATTCATTTGGGTTGAATTAGGCAGCAATGCTTTTCGTGTTCAACATATGGTTCTCATTGAGCCAATCGGCCATGATGACCTTCTTTTTCTCTGAAAGGACGAGGGACGTCTTCTTTTTTCTTTAGGCGTCAGTTTCTTTGGTTGGTGCTAATGCTTGTTGATCTACTTGTAAAACGGCAATCTTGATCTGGGCATCAAGCTTGTTTCTCCTTGCTACTGCTGTTCTTCATCGGTAGCGGATGCTGCACGTGACGATCTTTTGGGAACTGGAAGGCCCACTTCGACAATTCGCTTCATTTAAGGTGGTTTTTGACGTTTGAGATTTGTATACGAGATTACACCTTCGAGATTTGATTGCATAATGATGGAATCACCGGACATCAACCTGCTTTTATACAGGTTTTTGTCGGTCGGGCGAAGATCGTGTTTGGTCCGTATGGATGCCGTGCTAGTCCGGGTCGGTGACATGTAGATCCCTGGTCCGTGTAGATGCATTGTTGGTCCGTGTTCATCCGTGTCTATGTCGTGTAGGTCCGTAGCTCTGCCGTGACTGTCCGGGACAGTCCGCGTGGGCGACGTGATGACGGCGTGTTGCTGCCGGGTTTGTACGTTTGGATGTTGTGTTGTCATCGGGGTGATGGTCGTTGGAAGACCTTCGACGCTAAAAGATCTCAAAAGGCCACGGATCGTCTTGGTACTTGATCCCGGGGGGATCCGGGGCGATCTGGGACTGCCGTGTCCATCAGTGTTTATATGTGACTGGGGCTTAAGATAAATATGTTTCGAGAATTTTCAATTTCTCTGTCGTTTCTTTGCTTCAGCAATCAGGATACTGTTTTCAACTTGCGCTTTTTGCAGTAGAAGCTGGCATCTCATCAGTATCAGCTCGTCCTCAGTATTTATCTCATTGCCCATGTTGCATCGTCGGTAGCACATAAGACAACCGTACAACTGCCGTCACGGTCCTTGAAGGTTAGGGGTCTGAAATAAGTTCCCGGACTGTCAACGACCCACACAGACAACCAAGGCATAAAAACGGTTGTCCCCGGACCCTATGCGACTGTCCACGGAACCCACACGGCAGCTACACGGACCATCCCGGATGGTGCTATCATCCCGCATCGTCACGGATTAACACGGCCGTTGTGAACTTTTCAAAAACTGTGTTGATTCGGCAGTTGTATGGGACTTGGGCTTACGTGCGTGTCTGTTCTTGATGCTGTTCAATTGGCTCAGTCGTCAACATCTCTCTCTCTCCCTCCCTCCCTCCCTCCCTCCCTCCCTCCCTCCCTCCCTCCCTCCCTCCCTCCCTCCCTCCCTCCCTCCCTCCCTCCCTCCCTCCCTCCCTCCCTCCCTCCCTCCCTCCCTCCCTCCCTCCCTCTCCTCTCTCTCTCTCTCTCTCTCTCTCTCTCTCTCTCTCTCTCTCTCTCTCTCTCTCTCTCTCTCTCGCTCTCCCTCTCTCTTTCTCTCACTGAAAATACATTCTCATCAAGACGCTCTTCATTGGTGATCCCAAATAAGACTCTTACCAGGGATATGGAATCTTAATAATTTAATTGTTGCAAGAAAGCATTGAAAAAAAGTGGTTAGAATAAAAACCTCAGCTTAGCAAACAACAGTGCGCTGTTTCTTAAAGTAAAGAGTAAAGGATGGTATCATGATGAACATTAGGTTTCACTTCTTGTTTGAAAAGCTTGAAATACTATCTTTGTACAATGTATTGATTGATTACAAAAAAGCTTAAAGTTTATTGAATATTTACCGGTTGTATTATACTGCCATCAACAGTAATGAAATTTAGCAATAAGACCACCTCGCTATGAAGACAATTTTTCAAAAGTCCCACATGTGGTCTTCACAGCAAGGTTTCATTGTACTAAAATAAATACATAAATACATTAAATAAATTTAAGATTTTTTGGTTAAGAACACACACGTAATGCATTCAACTACTTAAAGTTCGACCTGAACTCTATGTTTCAACAATAAAGATCCCATGATGTTGCATATTTTTACGTCATCGTGGGCCGTCCTTCGCTATAGGAGGAAGATCGTCTGGAACACACACATAAGGTGACCGGCGCGTGCACCGTTGACATGGTAACAGTGGTAACGATTGCAGAAGACAACAACCTCAGGGTGTGGGATAGATCCCGTGACAAAAAGGGGACCACACATAAGCAGGCCAATGCCCTGGCACACTTCTGGTAACTAGCGATTTATTCACAAATATATAAGCCTCGCTCTGGGAAAACGGGGTTTTCTGCATGTACAGCAAGTTTCGTCGAAGATTAGACTGTGCGGTGATCACAGGCTAATTGGGGACGGCACTTTCCGCCTAAACAAGATTTTTGTGAAAAAAAGATACTCATGAAAGTGTCGTCCCTAATTAGACTGTGAAGGCGGCACAGGCTAATCTGGTACGACGCTTGACGCACTTGCATTAATTCCCGTTTTCTCAGAGCGCGACCGATATAAAAGTACATTTAACTTGTTTTTAGGTCTGCCAGGATTCAGCCGTGTCTCGTTTCCAGTTTCATTTCGATTTAAACATCATTATATTTTATTGAGTTCATGTTGTCATTTTAAGCGAATGTTTTGCGTCCCCTTGATTCACGACCGAAATAAAGTATATCTGGTTCATATTTATTTTTATGAAATGTATATTGGAAATGTATATGGAAATATATATGCTCATTAATGTATATGGAAATATATATGCTAATTAAATTCATGTACAATAATATAAGTTGAATTTTACACATAGTGTTCAATAGAACAGCAAACAAAATTGGGTGCGCTTAGATGAGAAAACATAATAATGGCCTCGCTATCAAGTGAAAACACACCGCAATATCATTGAGAAAAAAATACAACTATTCTCTGATTAGCCTCAATACATCCTGTCTGCACAGGGATTGTGTTCCGCTTGGCCACCAGGACGCGATTTTCGTAGCACAGGAGTATCCGCGTACCGACGGACAGATGTTTTCGATTTTCGTCGGCTTGTATGATTTCGGCAGACTTGAGTACCGCGCCGTTAGAAAACTAGTAAGACGACGAGTTAATATATATATATATGCTTACTTGTATTCCTTTCATTAGCTTTATTAAATTTAGACAACACATACTAATGACATTAAACAAATAATGCATGATTAAAATATTTGTTTTCAAATAAATTGCATATGACTTATTTAGTTTCTTTTATGAAATTATTCTTTCTGCAATAAACACGTATGTTTTTTGTTTTTTATTGCAAATCTCCCCCCCCCTCCTCCGGCCCCCCCCCCCCCCCCTGAAAGTTATTCGATGCGTTAAATCCGTAGATGATTATTTTGATTAATAACGAAACTGTCAAATTAAGTAAAATTTTCAAAAAATAGTAAAATATTGTATGTCAAACTTTCAAACTTTAGCTCCAACAGGAAGCTGGTGTCGCACAATTTTACAGAGGAGACAACAGATCAGTGGTCATGCGCCTTCACCGGAAGGTGTACTTGTTCGACCTTGAAAAGATGGACGTCTGCATCGTGTTTCCGGGTATTGTCTCGGAAGAGAGTGTTTTTTGCGTGACCGAACGGAAGCGTACGTACAACCGGACGCATTATTGTCTACATTTTGCAATCGAGCTTCGTTCTGGAAAAAACGTGAATTAATGCATGGGCGTAATGTGTCGTCCCAATTTAGCCTGTGCGGTGCGCAAAGGCTTATCAGGGACAACACTTACCACCAACATTTCATTTTCGCTACGACGAGACTTTCTTTAAAAGAAAAATACCATAAAAGCCGAGAGTGTCGTCCCAGATTCTACTGTGTTTACTCTACCGGCTAATTTTGGACGGCACTTGACACACATGCATTAAGTCCCGTTTTCCCAACGTAAGACTCAACACAAGTTTAAGAGGAGGTGCCAGAGTTCAAAACATTGCAACCATTGCCATGCCATTTTTGCCACGCGGGGATACCTTATTTTTGACAAATTATTGATCACAGACAATACATATGAATTTCTATAAGTTGAATCAATGTGGAGCCATTCCGGGTTTCGAAACTGGGACCAATGCATCTTTCGACTAAGTTAACAGTAATATTGCCACAAGACGTCGGTAAAGAGCCGTTTTATAAATAATAAAATATGTCGGTCAAAGTATCCTATAACTATTCAGGTTTGTTAAGAAATCAAATTCATTATTTGCATGCATTGGAGATTTTGCGAACTGTACGATTGCATTATCAGTGTAAAAAACTGTTCCGCCCACATTATCTCTTACTATGACGCCTGTTTTTTATTGTAGAACTCCTCGTGACGTCACGTGGTGGCAAGAACTTGAAACTGTACAACATCACAAACGGCTGCGTTGACGCCATAATTAAAACTGGACACACGAAGAATATCAACGGACTTGCGGTCAGTTTTTATACATTTCTAAACATCACGCCATATGCCACATGAACAAGTGTAAAAGCAAGACAAAAAAATAATCTTTAAACTTTATTGAAAAAAATTCACATTTTCATGTGATTTCCGCGCGTTTTGTGCATATATCTACTGCCATTCTCCCCTCTGATTCAAGTTCGACAGTTGTCAGTTCTGACCTCAGTAATGGGAAATCAGCTGGGTGTGTATGAGTATGTTAACTGGCCGCCATAATATATACAGATATTGGCGATAAAATGCGAAAAATAAACAACAAACAAAAGTAATTGAAAATATGTCGTTGATTCCGACGATGGTCGGTAACTCAAATGAGCCTCGCTCTGGAAAAACAGGCTTTAATGCAAGTGCGTAAAGTGTCGTCCCAGATTAGCCTGTGCAGTCAAACACTTTCCGCATAAACTGGAATTTTGCTAAGAAGAGACTTTTAAGACTTCCTTCCCTTTTTCCTGTGCGGACTGCACAGGCTAATCTGGGACGACACTTTACGCACATGCATTAAACCCTGTTTCTCCAGAGCGAGGCTCATTTGAGTTACTGACCATCGTCGGAGTCAACGATATATTTTGAATTATCTTTGTTTGTTTGTATATTCGCATTTTATCGCCTTTTCCGAGATTGTGGCTCAAATCGATGTTTTACAGGTGAACGAGCCGGGAACGCTCGCCGCAGTGAGCTTAATCAAGGGACCCATTGTGCTGATGAACCTTGTCACATACTCTCGCATGTATGAGATCTCAGACAGTACGTACAGGGGAGACGACAGTATCTTTACCTTTCAGAATAAAACATACATATGAATTTCGCGACATTTATCGTACAATCTATGATAAGGCTCTGGATTTTTTCTTTGTACATATAACATACTAGCATAACACGTATGATCATTCCAGTGCACTTTGCAAATGTTGTTGTCAATGTCGGTTTATTGTATTCGGTCCATCTGCTATAATGCTTTTTTAGAAGTAACCACATTGCCTGTTACAAATAAACGTATGGTGTATAACAATGACTATGTTTCTTCTTGTTCTTAACCGTTTCAGAAATTAATTTTTATTTAAATAAATATTTATTACCTGTACACATGGTAACACCCTTGTTGCTCATCTTTCTCGGCATCATTCTTTATAGTCAGAGCTTTGAGTGTCTTTATATCTTATACGAGGCTCGTTATTGGAAAACGGGGTTCAAAGCAGAGTCTAATCAGGGACAACACTTTCCGTCTAGAATATATTTTCTTTTATACGGATCTTCCTTCTACCAAAACAGTCCATTCATGCGGGCGGTGTTGTTATTGATTAGCCTGTGCGCACACGCATTAAGCCCAGTTTTTCCCAGAATACGGATCATATAAGTTCCTCGCTGGTTTCAGGTGCGGATTTCGTTGACCGGTTCGATCACTCTACGTTGTTGTTGTTTACCCGGGACAGCACGCGCTTTTTCTTCGGAACATACAAAGAATTAAATCTCAAGTCCTCGGTCTCTCCTGTATTTGTAGATCATCTCATCTGCTGGGACTTAGAACAAAGTAGGCTGTTCGTCCCATTCTAAGACTAAATTAGTCTCTTTACCGACGAGGTTACGACCTGTTTATGACATGACTTTACCAATAAAACGACAATTATTTTACGATTTGTAGTATTTGCCATTGAGATATACACACACAATTTGTCATAACGATACTGAAATGACATCGATCTTTGCTGGTAAATTCAGAGGAATCTATCTATTATTATATTGAAACATCATTACCTGTGTATTTACATTATTATGTAAAAAGACTCGCTTTCCAACAACATTATTCATCTCGTTTGATTAAATATGGTATTAAATCACAACTCATGTCATATCTTATATCTTAGACTGACATAAGTACATCTACAAATGCCGAAATTGACGTTTGCTCTTTAGTCTTACTTTTCATATAAGTATAATAAATGTCCTTATCGAATGAGACGCGTTCTGTCGATGCATGTGCGTAAAGTGTCGTCCCAAATGAGCCTGTGCAGTCCGCGCAGGCTAATCAGGGACAACACTTTCCGTCTTAACTGGATTTTTGTTTAGTTGAGATTTCCTATAAACGGAAAATTCCATAAGAGCGCAAATAGTCGTCCCAGATTAGCATGTGCGTACTGTGCCCGATTTTCCCACAACGAGGCTCTAATGTCTGTTGCAGAGCAAGAACTCTTTGAGCTGTGTGACAGTGAGACACAGGCAGAGTACGAGAAAGTTAAAAGTAACAAAAGAACGAAAATTACATATGTTTATCGTCTTGATGACGACCGCATTATGACCACGTGCCTCGACAATGTCGTCCGAGTGTATGACGTCAAAACAGGAAAACAGGTTCGTACAGGAAAGACGACAGTATATATATATATATATATATATATATATATATATATATATATATATATATATATATATATATATATATATATATATATATATATATATATATATGTGTGTGTGTGTATATCATTATCGTAAATGGGATAATACTCGATCGATAAATTAAAAAAACGTGTGTATCCCAACAATTCAAATAATTGGCAATATCCATCTTTGCAACCAGGCAAGTTACTCCACCGACTGACGGGCCACAAGACGAGGGTGGTGGTAGGGCTGAGTGACGTCACGCCGTACTTCCTGACGTACGGTAAGAACGAGGCGGAGAACTGCATTTTCCTGTGGGATAAAGCCACGTGCTCGAGGGTCGCCACCTTCTCGCTGGATGAGACGGTGAGAGCGCTGCCACGTGCGGGTCACTTGCATGACAACAGCTATGGTTGATTTATGACAAATCTTTCCCTCCAGAATGCCAACAGAAGAGATCCTCTTAATGGGTGTAAGCCATATGCAGCCAGCATAACTCCAGACCGGCCTGTACAATCGCGCAGTCTGGTCATGAGCTACCAAATCCGCAGATGAGACTACGAAACATCTCGTGAATTTATAGCGGACATGGTAGCTCCTGACCAGACTGCGCTATTGAGCATTAGGGTTTGTTGCATAGAAACCGGGATACCTATGGGTGCAACAAATTGTTGCAAATAAAAGAATTCCAAGTCATTATTGTATAACCGTACCTTGTACATGGCGTCTTTAAGCTTATCGCTTGAGCGCTACCTGTGTATTGAGCCAACTCGTGTTTCTTCGTCCGTGCGTCGGTCGATCTATTTGTCCGTGAGTCACCATAAAGTTGCCAATGTAAACATTAACTACTTGGGTAATAGTCATTTACATTTTGATCATAATTCATCATGACTTGATTATGAGCAACACAATTATGCTACCCAAGCTTTCATGTAAAAAGTTTAAGTCACGGGACTTAAGTCCTCATATTTGTTTTATATTTAGGTCAAAGCCCTCTACTGGAGCGATGATGGAACGTTTTTTTACACTCCCAGAAAAATCCTTTCGTACCAAAGAGCTTCTGACGTCATCACGTGGACAATTCACAATGGAAATAGACCGAGGCCTGATGTTAAACAGAGTCCTCCGTTATATTCAAACAAAGGTAACAGGCATGTTATTACTATTTTTCTGCTGTCATTGTCCTTAAAAAACGCAACAGAATAACAAAAAACAACAACAAACAAATACAACAACAAAAGCAGCAGCAGCTGTTGCTGCTGCTAATAATAATAATAATAATAATAATAATAAAATAATAATAATAATACAATAATAATAATAATAATAATAAAATAATAATAACAAAAACAATAATAATAATAATTATTATTATTATTAAAATAATAATAATGCGACTACTACTTGTGCGAGCGGTCGTTATATATAGTAATACAGGTGAACATACACATTTTAAACTCACATGTTTGTTAGCCATCCTGTCCCCTCTGATTATCAACGCTTCTAACAAAGTCAAGAAAGGCTACCAACCGGAAGTGGGAGATCCCGACACGGACGATGAGGTCCATGAGCACGGACGATGAGGTCCCTGACACGGACGATGAGGACTTTGAGGATAATTCCGGGTGAGGTGGATGGCGAGGACACGTGACGTCACAAACGTTATGTTGTAGGTGGGGCAAGGAGACGCGATAGGGACCATGCTATTGAAGAAAATATGTTTTAGTTAGAGTCATGACAAGTAATCTCTAAAGTTTTCTGCTTTGGAATTAATTCATTGATTTCATAATAACCTTGTTACTAAACCATGACGTGAACAACCTTACCAATACTTATTTAACATATAACCATACGATATATTTAACCTGGCCCTCATTGATGTTTGTCCATTATTCACGGAGACAAGATTATGATTCGTTCAGTCAAAGCGATAAACAGCGGCATATCGTAAACCTCCCACTGTGGTGATGGTACTGTATACCAGTAAAGCTCTCGCATAGTGAACGTCATAGTTTCCACTTGAGCTCTTTTTAAATTCTTTATTTTTTCATAAAATGTGTGTTCCTCTTTTTGACTGTATTTATTAAATTAATTAAATTTTAAAATATATTATTATATATTATTTTTTTGAAATTATAGAGTTGTTTGTAGGTGATAGCAGTAAAAATTATACAATAAATCATTGGCATTCTCACATCATTATCAGTACGTGGCGACAGTGGTCCAGTGATATGATGCTTGTCTAGGAATCGGAACGTCCCTGGTTGGAATCCGCAGAGCACTGAATATTTTCTGAGCAAAAATTAAACCACACGCTTGTTCCTCTCCACTCAGTTTAATAAATGGGTACCTGTCAGGGAATATGCACTGTGCCGTGGATGCATACTGCGCCGAGTGTAAACGGACGACTTATATCCAGTGATCAGATGAGTAAATGTGAAATTCGGCTTACGATTACAAAATCATCAATAATAAAGTATACACATGACCTTGGATCTTGAACCTTTACACGTATTCAAAGGGTATTCAACTATTCATAAGTTGAAGTTGGTGTAAATGCAGACTATACATACTTATTTAGCTCACAAAGTCGTTCATGTAATAAATTCATATACATATTACGAAATATTGTTAGCGCCATCGTGGTTACACATTAGGGCGACAATGCGATAGTGCGATAGTACGATGGTGACCATGCGTTAATACGATGGCGACAATGCGATAGTATGATGGCGACAGTTCGATAGTACGATGGCGACAATGCGATAGTCATCGTACCGTCGTCATCGTATTATCGCAGTGTCGCCGTCGTATTATCGCACTGTCGCCATCGTATTGTCGCACTGTCGCATTGTCGTCATCGTACTGTCGCATTTTCGCATTGTCGCCATCGTACTATCACACTATCGCCATCGTATTGCCGCTCTGTCGTCATCGTATTATCGCACTATCGCATTTGCCATCGTACTATCGCATTGTCGACTATCGCCTTCCGGTACACACACTATTCTTATTGCAGAAACAAAATAGATGTCTTTATAAAGATGTACTTTGAAAGAGGTTACAGTTATAATGAAATCAAATTCTTATTTAGTTATAGAATGGGTATTGATGTAATTTATGCCGAAGTGTAAAGTATTTTTAAAAGTGCGATAGAACGATGGCGACAATGCGATAGTACGATGGCGACAATGCGATAGTATGATGGCGACAATGCGATTGTACGATTGCGACAATTCGACAATACAATGGCGACAATGCGACAACGCGAAAGTAAGCTGGCGACAATTCGATAGTCATCGTACTGTCGTCATCGTATTATCGCATTGTCGCCATCGTACTATCACACTGTCGCCATCGTATTGTCGCAATGTCGTCATCGTATTATCGCATTGGTGCAATCGTAATATCGCATTGTCGACTAACGCCATCCCGTACACAAACTATTATTATGCAGAAACAAAATAGATGACTTTATACAGATGTACTTTGAAAGAGGTTTCAGTTATAATGAAATCAAATTGTTATTAAGTTATGGAATGGGTATTGATGTAAGGTACGCCGAACTGTAAAGTATATTAAAAAGTGCGATAGTACGATGGCGACAATGCGATAGTACGATGGCGACAATGCGATAGTACGATGGCGACAATGCGATAGTACGATGGCGGCAATGCGACAACGGGAAAGTACGATGGCGACAATGCGATAGTTATCGTACTGTCGTCATCGTATATTCGCATTATCGCCATTGTACTATCGCACTGTCGCCATCGTATTATCGCACTGTCGTCATCGTATTATCTCACTATTTAATTGTCGCATTGTCGCCATCATACTATCGCATTGTCGACTATCGCCTTTCGGTACACAAACTATTTTTATTGCAGAAACAAAATAGATGACTTTATAAAGATGTACTTTGAAAGAGGTTTCATTTTTAATGAAATCAAATTCTGATTAAGTTATAGAATGGGTATTGATGTATGCCGAACTGTAAAGTATTTTTAAAAGTGGCTCCAAAAATACGATGTGCGCATGTGTACCGGAAGGCGATAGACGACAATGCGATAGTACGATGGCGACAATGCGACAATACAATGGCGACAGTGCGATAGTACGATGGCGACAATGCGATAATACGATGACAATAGGGTGATAGTACGATGGCGACAATGCGATAATACGATTACGACTGTACGATGACTATCGGATTGTCGCCATCGTACTATCGCGTTGTCGACTATCGTCTTCCGGTACGTCAGCACGACGACAATTCGACAGTACGATGACGACAATGCGTCAGTGTGACAATACGAACGTGAAAGAGCGATAGTATGATGGCGACAATGCGATAATACGATGACGACAGTACGATAACGCGATAGTACGATGGCGACAATGTGATGATACGATGGCGACAGTACGATATGACTATCGCATTATTTTCAGCAACATTCGTAACTTAAGCCAAAATGGTACGAATTTAATGAAAATGAAACAGCGAATGTCATTAATTAACCTCGCGGTCGCTACTACCATATACAGCAAACTGCCGTATATTTATACAAGATTTATATCTGCTGAAACAAAATGAACGAGAAATATTTTCTTTAAATCTTCATTGAGCAAAATCAAATATCAATAAGCTGTTCAGTGTACTCTTTCCACCTTAAGGTGGTCGTATCTATATAATAGTAAATTCAGATGTGAAACAGTAAAAATTGAATGTAACATAAAGGCGAAATTGCACATTTGAATGACCTTTCTGCCATTATTTCATTTCATTCTCACCGTTTACTACTTTTACAACTGATTGTCTCACTGCCAATAGAATGCCCCTGATATAATAAAGTTACAATATTGTTTTCACGCAACATTTTATGCGAAATGGGATTTTGGTTGAACTTTCCCGCTCAGAGGCAAAGTGAAAATTGCTATATGCAGAATAAATCTAAAACAACCTTCAAGTAACTCGCAGGCTGCTCAGGTTTAATGATGTTTGCTGCGCAACAAGATCTTAGGGTTGAAAATGAAGCCTTAAACTTTGATCTATTAAGAAACGTCTTTAAGTTATTTTGATTATCTTATGGACTACACACAGGTCAAAATGCGTATTTGAGAAGTAAAGGGTTAAGCAAAGTCTGAACCTTATGATTTTAGGATATAAAAGCATGGTGCATGGAACATGACAAATTATACGCAACTAAGAAATTCTTAAGCATATCACATGCAAATTCAGGGGCGGTCGAGAAGCGCCCAATAACAGGTTTGAATGATGCAAACGTGTCGAAATAGAGATGGCATATTAGCCGCGTAATGCAAATAGAGAATATTATGTGAGTTTTGGATAAATATCAAGTTTATCATGCGAGGCTTAGAACCGATGTAGCGCGAGGCTTGCCGAGCGTTAACATGGTTCGGGCCGAGCATGATAAACTTGATCTTTATCCAAAACTCACATAATATTCTATTTATCCTATTATTTTGTGGTCTTTTGTCGTTCAAAAAGAGTAAAAATACTTTAAAATTCAAAAAAACAGCGCTGGTTTTGCAAGTTGACTCCGAAGTGTTTGTTTACTTCAACGTCATCATTTGCTATGACGCCACATTGAAACATATAGTGTTCTTAAGATAGAGATCGGAAAACCATGGTCTAAAAATAGCGATAGTATAAAGCTCATGTTTATACAATCGTTGTTATACTATCGATTTTCCTCTGTTAATAGGATAAAGGTAAAGTTTATACGATCGTTGTTATACTATCGATTTTCCTCTGTTAATAGGATAAAGGTAAAGTTTATACGATCGTTGTTATACTATCGATTTTCCTCTGTTAATAGGATAAAGGTAAAGTTTATACGATCGTTGTTATACTATCGATTTTCATCTGGTAATAGGATACAAATGGATCTCATGCCGTCCGTGGACAGGGTAGCTCTAGACCAGCCTGTGAAATCGCGCAGTCAGGAGATTGGATGTCCGCTATAAAGGCACGCCATGTTTCTCGGTCTAATTAGCGGACAAGGTAGTTACAGGCCAGACTGCGCCATTTTAGCATGATAATGCATATTTATTAAAGCTACAAGCAGGAACATACACAAAATTAAAATTAAAAACAGAATGGTTATTGAGACTAAAATGATGATAATATTTAGGAAGCAATGATTTTTAAATAGCAACATTGTGCCGAAATGGGAAGTTTAAATACCCTGAAAGCATGTTTTGACTAACACTTGTCACAACATTATGAGAGCATTTAATACAAAACAATAACACAGTTTCAAGCGATGAACCTTTTTAAAAAATAACACAAATTCCAATCGAAAACATGAGCTGTCTAAACAAAACGCCAGGACACATAAACATTGATTTTGAGCAAAAAACTAGTTGTTTGTATTTTCCTACAGTGCCATTGATTGTTGAGCTTTTCCACATATGCCTCATATGTAAACAAAAATGAAGTTTATATATGCTTGCGCTACAATAGCTCAATTTTATATCGAGATCTTAAGCCAAACCCATTTTGAAATAGATTTAGTAACAGTGGCCTTTCACTTTCGTTGAAAGGATGTCTCTTCTCACCAAAAATGTGCGGAAATTGTCGTCCGTGATTAGCAAAATTATGCGGAATGCACAGGTTAATCTGGGAAAACTTTTTACGCACATGCATGTCACGGTACCAAACTTAAGCGGGATTGGTGGAAAGATGTGAGGCGGTCCGGTTAGCTCAGTCGTGCGAGCACTCGTCCTGTAAGCGATGTGTCCCGGATTCGAGTCCCGGACTGGCTGCACACTTTTCACCACCCGGCGACATGTAATAAGATCAGTTTTCTCAGAATACCATAAGCAAATATATCAACTTGTCATACCAGTATGACTTTGTTTGTACATGTGTATACCAAGATCCTATGACTATATTTGATGAACTGTATTTAATTAATATAGTAATTAAAGTATTTTGTGTCGTGGTTTTTTAGTAACAGTCACCTAACATAAGACCTCGGCAGAAATAAAGTGCATACTCCTGGCATAACTTTAAATAAGAACACAAAATTTCGTGATAATACATTACGCATTATTCCAGTTTTTGAGGACAGACAAACTGACAAATTCAGCTAAATACATAAACAATGTATTCTGCTTAGAATACATTGTTTTGCCTTTTCATAAATAGATGTGCACACCGGCATAAAATTACAAGTATTCCGTGGATTCTCTTAAAAATTTAGTCTACAAATGTTGTCCTTCTGAGTTAACAACGTACAATGTACACATTCCGAGCCTTGCTCTGGGAAAACAGGGCTTAATGCATGTCCTTGAAATGTTGTACAGTCTGCACAGGCACAGGACGACACTTTCCGCTGTTATTGTATTTTTTCGTTTAAAGGAAGCGATAATTTTCCTTCATATACATAATTGAGTCTTCTTTTATGTCATTTTAATCTTGTTAAATGTGTATCTTATGGAAAGTCATTTTTTATTATTCGCATGTTTGTCGCGTCTGGTTTTGTATCATATTTCATGTCAATATATTTGCACTTTTAAGTAATGTATTTTACGTGTGCTTCTAGTCAATAAAATACTGGGAAATTATTGTCTTTGTGTTGTCCGAATAGCAAAGTTATATCATGATTATTATTAAAGATGCCGAATCTGAAAAATAAGTAAGCCTCGCTCTATGAAAACCGGGCTTAATACATTTGCGTTCAGTGTCGTACCAAATCAGCCTCCGTTTATAGAAAGTCACTTCAGGAACGACATTTACCGGGCTTAATACCTGTGCGTTTAGTGTCGTACCACATTAGCCTTCGTTTATAGAAAGCCTCTACAGTACCTGTGCGTTCAGTGTCGTACCTGATCAGCCTCCGTTTATAGAAATCCTCTTCAGGAACAACATTTACCAGGCTTAATACCTGTGCGTTTAGTGTCGTACCAGATTATCCTTCTTTTATAGAAAGCCTCTACAGTACCTGTGCGTTCAGTGTCGTACCAGATCAGCCTCCGCTTATAGAAATCCTCTTCAGGAACAACATTTACCGGGTTAAATACATGTGCGTTTAGTGTCGTACCTGATTATCCTTCGTTTATAGAAAGCCTCTACAGTACCTGTGCGTTTAGTGTCGTACCACATCAGCCTCCGTTTATAGAAAGTCTCTTCAGGGACGACATTTACCGGGCGTTTAGTATAGTACCAGATTCGCCTTCGTTTATAGAAAGCCTCTACAGTACCTGTGCGTTCAGTGTCGTACCAGATCAGCCTCCGTTTATAGAAAGCCTCTTCAGGAACAACATTTACCGGGCTAAATACATGTGTGTTTAGTGTCGTACCAGATTAGCCTTCGTTTATAGAAAGCCTCTACAGTACTTGTGCGTTCAGTGTCGTACCAGATCAGCCTCCGTTTATAGAAAGTCTCTTCAGGGACGACATTTACCGGGCCTTTAGTGTCGTACCAGATTAGCCTTCGTTTATAGAAAGCCTCTACAGTACCTGTGCGTTCAGTGTCGTACCTGATCAGCCTTCGATTATAGAAAGCCTCTTCAGGGACGACATTTAACGCACATGCATTCAACCCCGTTTTCCCAGTGTGAGGCTCATATCAAAAGGATACTTTTTTCCATAGAGTAGTTAAAACAAGTAGGACCTCATACCTGTTCGAAACTAAGGATCTGACGATTATAGACTTGTTAAATACAAATTAGCAGCGCTTCGGAGCTTAATGCGTGTGTGCAAAGTATCCTCCAAAATTAGCACGCCCAATCTGTAGTGATGGGCATATCGGTTGAAATTTGCTAGTCGATTAATCGACATAACCGGACAGACAAACCGATACGATAATCGGACAGACAAACCGATACGATAATCGGTTATAATCGGATAATCGGCTTATTCTGTTATGCTGTTTATTTTACAGTCTTTAGACTCTTTACTTTCGTATTATGTGCTGGTGAATGCCTCAATGAATTTCATATTCATATTTGTTTACACTTAGTTATATTGTAATAAATTCTGAATAAATGCATAAGAAATGGTGATATTTTGTCTACTATAAATGTTAACTTGTGTCGTGTTCTGAAAAAACTTTGCATCATGCTTGTGCGTAAATTGTCCGCTTTTATAAAATATTTAGTTTAAATGATGTCTTTCTTAGCGAAAATGCAGTTTAGGCTGAAAGCGTCGTCCCTGATTAGCTAATGTTAATACAGTTAGTATGGTTTGGTTTCATTTAATTGCCACCAATACTTACAGCTATAAGTATATTCTTTACGACAGAGCCGGCACACTGCAATAGTCATGCGTAATGTCTTCGATGATGGTTTCCATGGTCTAGTTTTATAAAAACCAAACACCTTCCAATATCTGGAAGACTGTTTCGCCCCGGGTTGTCGAATATTTCACGCTGCGCCTCAGCCTGTTCTTTTTGATCGTTTTGGAGTATTTCGCTGCACAATATGGACGCCATTTTGATTTAAGGATATTGTACCAAAGTTAAATTCGAAAGAAAAGGTAACACAACACAAATATTTTAATTTCGATTAATCGAGTGGCGGAACTTGATGTCGGCGATCGCAATGAAGCAGATTTGCGTGATGATTAATCGACTCCAGTTGATTATTGGCCCATCACTGATAAATATACCTCTAACATTTAAGCATGCTTATGACATGTTCAGGTCTTTAGTATTAAGTGTGTATGCAGTGTGCATTCCTGTTTCAAAAAGATATTGAATACTTCTCAAATTCCATTAAGTTAATGGAAAACCTATAATAAACTTATAATTCCTACATAAACAGAGAAGTTTGGTACAATTTTGAATTATGAGTTGTTTCCCTTGGACTGATTCTAATCGTATATCTCTTTTTTTTTTCCATTTTCAAGTGTAAAATATTGTAACCATCTCTGAATAATATTACAATGCCATGAAGTTGGAGCAATCTATAGCCAGATCAGACTAGAATATGTAATATACCCCGTGTCTGGTCTAAAAATAGTAGCATATGTTTCTACTCAAATTTCTTTGATGTATATATATCATCACAGCCAGACAAGTGTGTGCTTTTCACCATTAAGGGAATGGGGCCAGGTCCCTTGGGAAAAATCATGTTGTTTTGACTTACATTTGGAAGTAAATACTGTTATGTTTGGGCTAACAAATAATTAAAAATTGAGAATAAAAGTGATTTAAAAAAAACTTGATAAAAAAACGTTATGAAACCGAAAGCAAAAGTTTTGAACAAAAAATTCAGTCTATCTTACCGAGGTTGGGAAGATAGTCACTATATGGCCATTGGTTGATTCAGCATACAATCTATCTTGTGGAGGATTCTGTAGATAGTTGATGTATAACTTTTCCATATTTTCAAATTCTGAATACTTAACAAATGCTTACACATTTCCATGAAGCGTTTACGTGTTTGAAACTTCAGTTAATATTATTATTCTTCAAGCACAGTATATCGCAAAAGTTGTTTTAATTTGCGCATATATCTATGATCTTTTTGTTTTTATTTATGCCAGAAAATAGTTTATGTGGCTGATATTACGGATTCCAGGTGGCGAGTTCACATGAAAATAGCCTTTATCAGTTGCAACTCCCATGAACCAGAGGGTCAATAGCTGGGAGTTGGAGAATTGCAACAATGTATAAGTTACCCTTGAAAGTGATCTAGAAACATTAAAGTGGGGTTGTTAAAAGGAAGAATGATTCTTATCAGAGATAATTGATAAATATAACAAATATTTAAATCTTGGTTAGCAATATCTGATCATTGTGTTTGCTGCATAAAACAACTAAATCATGAACAACCATACCATTGCAAAGACATTATATTTTTTATGGTGGTATTTTCACATGATTTTGCGCTCATTTGCAGTTCTAACTGATATCCAAGTTTTTAAGATGGCAGCGTTATGTCCTCTGTTTATTACATTGCTTAAGTGCTTGTCTGTAACAAAATTGCATGGCCTGGGTCTTATTTTAAGTATTTCAAGTTAATAAGTGTAAATTAGCCACAATTTCAAATTTTACATTTCTATTTCATTTATTATTATTGAACAACAAACACATATATCTGGAGCAGTAGCATAAAACTGCTCTGTTATACAAATATAAACAACTGATGAGGAACATCCCTAAGGTTATTTAAATTAAAGTTGACTTAAGGTTTATGTTGAAAATAATATTATAACACATATGTTGCCTTTCAAAGCTTTTTTGTGAGCAAGAATGTGGCAGTCCAACTTGTGTTTTTTTCATCAAAAATAAAACAGGAGCGTTGAATACATAGGGCACCTATAAGGGATTGTCTGATATTATCTGATTTAACTGTAAAGTGGTTAACACTCATACTGTTTAGTTTGTTTGTTATTTCATCCGTGAACACTTAATAGCAGATCTTAAACTCAATACATGTACTTCAAACAGTTAAAATCAGATCATCATGAAACTTGTTAATAATGGTTGTAATATATCCGCTGTAATAATGTTAATGTATGTAATATATAGGCTAAGTTTGTTAACCAGCCAGATCCCATTAAGCACATCTGAATTGTTTAAATTGTAAAACAATGCCAAAATTCCCTTTTCCTCTCTACTCCCATAGTTTGCATCTGGAGATCATGAAACATGGTGGTAATGTTTGTTGGCATATAATATCCTCACAAGTTTGATAACCATCAAAATTCCATGAATACTTCTGAATTATGGCACTTTAATTATCCCAGGTTTGCCAAGTTTTCTCCTCTATAAAAGTGTGTTTTTTTTCAATTACTCGAGTTTGATTAACCATTATTGATGATATTCAGATATAGCAAGTTTAAATGGAGACCAAGCTAAAGTTTGTATTTGAGAGGAATTTGGGTCAAGGACTATTTTACTAAAAATGTATAAACAATTTCAGCTCAATAACTTAAGTTTTGATAAAAGTATTGCATTCAAATGTTCTGTGTGGGAAGCTTACATTGAGACCAAGCTTTAGATTGCATTTGGGGTTGGTCAGTGTCAATTTTACAACAAAGAGGGCATCTGTTTATGCTATAGAGCTTACGTTTAGAAGTATAGACTGACCAAGCTTTAGATTGCATTTGGGGTTGGTCAGTGTCAATTTTACAACAAAGAGGGCATCTGTTTATGCTATAGAGCTTACGTTTAGAAGTATAGACTGACCAAGCTTTAGATTGCATTTGGGGTTGGTCAGTGTCAATTTTACAACAAAGAGGGCATCTGTTTATGCTATAGAGCTTACGTTTAGAAGTATAGACTGACCAAGCTTTAGATTGCATTTGGGGTTGGTCAGTGTCAATTTTACAACAAAGAGGGCATCTGTTTATGCTATAGAGCTTACGTTTAGAAGTATAGACTGACCAAGCTTTAGATTGCATTTGGGGTTGGTCAGTGTCAATTTTACAACAAAGAGGGCATCTGTTTAGGCTATAGAGCTTACGTTTGGAAGTATAGACTGACCAAGCTTGAGATTGCATTTGGTTCAAGGTCACTGTCTCTTAATGTAGAAAAATAGTTTATGCTCAGTACATTTAGTTTGGATGGAGGTATTGCAATGACATATTGTGAGTATGTTGTTGTCATGTAGAGTGATTCTATCGTGGAGAAGGACACTGTAGAGACCGATTGGAGTGGTTAATATAACAAATATAACTTAACAAGCAAACAAACAAACATAAAATGTTTGATCCTTTGTAACATGACTTTGGTCATTTATGCATTATTGTTTAATATTCCTGCGCACTGTTAGTGCATTGTAGCCATTTAACCTGTGCATTGTTTAAACAACTAGGGTTGCTTTGACTGAAAGCCACTACATTCAATCAGTCTTTTTCAACTGATGGATATTTTGTTGGTTTGTTGTATTCTTTTATAATGTGCTGTACATTGTCATGTATCAGTAAAAATGCCATATACCTTTCAGCATTTAGGGAAGCGGCCTGGGCCTTGTATCTTGGGGAAAATAGCATTGCTTTGACTCAATTTGGGAAATTTGAGTATTTAATTGCATGCTAACAAATACTTTAAAATTGAGAATAAGTGTTTTCAATATTGTATTTACTTAGTGTCAACCCACAGAGCTTCATAGAGAAATTAAATCAATGTTGCATTTTGTTTTCATAAAAAAAATGCGTGCAAAACTTCAATTATAAAATTGTAAAATTTACCAATGAATAAAGTTACTTTACATACATGTGTAGTACGTATAACAAGTTGTATAGTACTTTTTTTGTATTGTGTTACTAATTTTGGTGTTAAATATATACTTGCTTCATGAAAACAGCTAAACAAAGCATATAAGATTTGGTTTTCAATTCTATATACTATTGACCTTATCGCGATGACGTCACAAAAGGGGCAGTCCCTTAGCGACGGTGAAAACAATGCCCTAGATACGGTCAATTTACTACGCTGATTGAGCACCTCTGCTGATATTTCGTCAATTGCATTCCTATTGGTAAGTCGATAAGTAATTAAATGTCCTGTAATTGGTGTAATGTCTTTTGACTATTATGAAAGGTTAGATTGCACTTCGAAGGCCCGATATGATCAGAAAATAAAACTAATTGGACTTAATGAATGTCCGTACAAATTGCAAGCTGGATGTTGGAAAAATGACCGAACCAAGTGGCCGATGATCGAGTGCGGCGACATTCATGATTTAACTTTCTCACTGAGACACCGGGTAAATTCTTTTTTTGTAATAATGGGAGTATCCTTGTAGATGTTGATGTAATGAGTATTGTCGTTCTTTTCAGGGTTCATTCATCTTCGAACATTATAATTATATTTTTACTATGTCAATTTATCATGCTAATGTGAAGCTGTAAAATACGTAGGGACATCTGGTACATGACTTACTGAGAGCCTTAGTTGTGTTCATTGTAATGAGTACGAGTGACAAATATTAAAATTAACACACATATATCTGTATATATATTTGATTTTCAAACATTATTTACCCCCGTTACTGTCAAACATAATTTCTTTTTTATGATGTCGACCGTTTATTGTCGTAACCTTTAATCTTAATACGGAATGACGTCTTTTTAATTAACTGATACACGCTATATACGTTACTTGTTTTTTTTACGTAAATTTTATAATTATTAAATACTTTAATAAATTAATCGGGCTAGTATCTTTACGGTGTAAATTTCTGATAATCTAAATTGGACATGACTTTATATTTGACCATATTTCACATATCTAATTTAAGCAACTGTTAAGTACATCGGCGATAATTATTCATCCAAATGACTGCTTAATACTACCAGAAAGAGGAGACATGGTGGCATCTATCGTGTTAAATGACACTGTCTGGACCACCCAGTGTGGTTTATGACACCTTTTTGTCAGTTAAGTTTGGACAATATTTGATCAAAACCAGATAATCGGATTATGCAAAACAAAGGGGCAATTAAACACCAGAATACAAAAGCTTACACGATTTTAAGACTGATGCAAACAATCAAATGAAAAATATTGCATTTAGGCCAGAGTTTTTTAATTAAAAGATTTTCGGATTTTTTTCCAAAACATGTCCAGTAGGAGGACGGAAAAAAAAAAAAAAAAAAAAAGATGGTGACCAAAAATGCACTATGCTAAAAATGTTATAGTATGAAGTTCTTTGTATATTTCATGACCAAAATAATAAATGTCAATGAAATTTATTATGTTCTAAACATTCTCATACAAATATTTAGCAATAAACACATTTATTAAAGGACCTGCATTTTATTCATACGAATATAATTATAGTTGCATAATTTTCTTTTATCCGAAACAGTTTCTGTTACAAATGAAATGCACAAACACGCAAATATGTCTTTTGCAAGTAATTCCTTTTAAGACAAAATGAACATCTGAATTAAAAAAAACTCTGGCAAAGTCATACATGCCATAATTTTTCAGACCAATTCCGGGACATTGAGTTAAATTGTCCGGGACTTTTGCCGATTTTCCGGGACAGGTATAAAATGTAGCGATATTTATAGACATATGCATTATTTGGTACGTTATTTTTTTTGTTTCGCATCGTTAATTGCAAAAGTTCGAAAGCCTATCCGAAATACACTTGATCTATTAACGTCAAATTAAACATTACTACTTCCGTTACTAGATACAAGCCACGTGTTTTCAGTGTAAGCGTTCTAAACATAGATGGTGACGTCACTGCGTTATTGTTATTAAGACCGGTGTGTAACGCGTAACTGTTGATACGCCTTTATTCATTTATAACATTTATATAATAAAAAACACAACAATACAGTACCGTTAGATCGTCAACTAAAATCAATTCACAATACATACAACCAATCACATTAAAACGAATACAACAAAACAGTACCGGTAGATCGTCAACTTAAAATCCGGACAGGATGACGTTTATATATGCTTACTTTTTTACTCAACTTCTTTGTCGGTTAAACGTGCGAAAATTAACTGCTTTTAATTTTTTAATCAGCGATGTTGGACTTCAGATGTGTGAACAACTATCCTTTGCCCTTACGCAGCGGGAAATAATGACGTAGTAGATTAAAGTCAATTAACAACCACATTAAACAATGCCGCCTTTTCGGTTTGACCGCGAACGTGAGACAATCGATATGATAACAGGACCCCTGTTAATTGATCGATTTTGACACGTAGCGTAGTCTGCCTATTCGGGTAGGCATTGTCATGGAGACGCTGCAGATAAACACAGATTCGAGGTGCAGTTAAGCCTAAGATAAGGTACATGTATATATGGATTTTGTAAATTCCGGGACATTTGACAGATTTCCGGGACAGCGGGACAAGTTCTTCATTTCCGGGACTGTCCCGGACAATCCGGGACGTATGGCATGTATGGGCAAAGTCAATCTTCAAATTAAAAAAATCTTAATCTGTCGTCCAATCCCCCATGTCACTGCCTAGGCACTTTAATATTCCTCTATTAAAACAACATCTTTTACATGTAATTCCAAAATGAAACACGCCAAGTGTTGCTCGAGTATTAAAAGAAAATACAAACCAAAATCTATTAGTTACAAAATTAACAAGATTAAGCTTGTGATGGTTTAATATTTAAAATTGTAAAACACAAAGCTGTACAAGTTTCCCACTACAATCTTATAGCAAAGAGGAATTATGTAGAGATAGAATAACACATTTTTAATACATTGCACCTTGAAAAAAGTGCTACAGTATGTCCTTCAATGTTACATTTTGATGAAAAACAGATCTTTTAAAAGTCACTATAAAAGTCACATATACCACCTTGCCAAGACTATCAAAACAGATTTGTATTTTATCAATTATAAAGCAATTAACCCTTTGCATGCTTGGAAATTTGTGGTCTGCTAAAATGGCGTCTGCTGAATTGCTACAATTTAATAGCATTTTCTTCGATTTTTTTTCAAAGAATACTATCAGAATAGCAAACAGTTTTGATCCTGATAAGACGCCACGTTCTGTGGCGTCTCATCTGGATCCAAACTGTTTGCAAAGGCCTTCAAAATTCGGTTCTCACACTGAAAGGGTTAATAAAAAAAATAAAATAAAATCATTATTTTTGGTCAGCCTGCTAATTACAATTACAGGTTTGCCAAATAATGAATATATTGCATATATTAAATTGTAAAATTTCTTAAATAATTTACAAATGGTTAACCTGGCAGATGGAAGGTAGCAGTAATTCCTCCTCATAGCCATTAGGACATCAAATGCATTTTCTTTTATAATACTAAGATCCTGTGGGGTTTGGTACTTTAAAATAGCATGTATGCATTTCAAGTCGCTCTCGACCAAAACATTCACTGGCTTAGATGGGTCACACTTAACCTTATCTGTGTCAATCATTGTATTAGACGCTTCAAGTGAAGCGATTTCGTCGTGTTCATTAACATGTTTGCGCAAAACATCGCCAATTGATTGGTCACTAGTGGCTTTGATAAATTGTTTTGTTGTTTTAGCATCCTGGTAAATAATAAGTCCAAACCAGTATAAAGTCATCGTGGTCTCGCCACCATTTTGCATGTTTTCAGTAAAAATGATCGATGTTACAGAAGCGTTTATGATACATTTACACGCGATATCGGTAAACGCTTTAAATAAATTACTTCTCTAAAACCCGACACGCGTTTTGTGTCTAAAACCCGGCTTTTGGCACCCGAAAAAAAAATCCGAGATTGAAATTATATAAATTTTATTTTTTTTGGTTTCGTCAAAAATAAGAGTCGGCGGGTCCGAAAATCTATTTATTAAAAAACTCTAACCTTAAATAAATTAAATGTTTATTTAAGGTGTCAACGTGTTTTTTAAAGCAGCTGTATATTCAATTATTTCGGCATTAAAAATTTGGCTAAAATGACTGCTCAGTATGACAAGAGATGACATAGAGGTATCATAAATTGTGTTTAATGACCACATGTGGTTTATGCAGAGCCCCAAGTATAGGTCCCCAGCTGGCTTTATGACACCGTGTTTTCTTTGTCTGGACAGTATCCGATCATAACGAGATAATCGGTTTGTGATGAAGAAAGGGGCATTCAAATACCTAACATGCGGAAACAAAAAGTGTCGAAATTGGTGTGAATTAAATAAAAACAATAACATTGATCATGATAATTTATTTAATACGTAACAAGGTAATAAGGTAACAAATATAGAGGATCAAATCAGCTACTATATGTTGCATATATTTAAAATGTATTGGTTGTTTGTTTTCATCCTTATTTGTGTTCGTTCATTAAATGAAATTTATAATGAAAGAATTTCTATTTCTGGGTATTTTTATTCTAAAAAATGGTCGCGAAGATGTGCCTTAACTTAAGAAAATTGCGAGCAGTGTTTAATATTTCAATGCAAATAAAATGGCGACAGCGCTTTTGTTTTCACCGTCGTCAAGGGGCATGTAACTCTAACTGACCCAAGTGCCCGGATGTTGCGATAAGGTCAATTATGGCCAAACTGAGTACAATCTTACTTTTATTGACGCCAATTACCGTATTTTTACTTGTATAGCGCGCTCCCATGTATAGCGCTCATGCGATTTTTAAAAGCAAAAATGGAGAAAAAAAAGAAATGAAGACCAAAAAACCTGAAAATCGGGCCGAAAATGGCCGCCATTTTTAGATTAAGCAATCATTTAATCTGAGTTTCTCGAGCGCTTAATTGTTTGTTTTAAAGAAGGAAGCGTTTATACGATCAGGAGCATGAGTTGCACTGTATTTTAGACAATTTGTAAGATTATTCTCTCGAGAATATGGGGGCCCTAAAAAGGGTCGTTGTGGTCAGCGTGATGGTCTAGGTGTTGTCTATAATGGTCTTCTGTCGATGTCTGATGCGTCAAAACCTTTGAAATCTTCATCGCTGGTGTCGTTGTCGCTGTTGAAAAACTTCGACAATAGCATGAACGCTTAAAACTACACTGTTGAACGGTTAATATTTATACACACTGAGGTGCGAATGCATACTTTCACGTTCTCAAATGTCAATTAGGGACTCAAATGCTAATTAGCGTCTCAAATTACTCAACAAGTTAATTTACTTATTGCTAGATGAAAGATGTCAATTACGAAGTGCAAAGACCCCGTTTACACCTACCTTATCCTGCGAAACACAACTCCTTCACACCTACCTTTATCTGCATTCATTTTATGTCGAAACAGCCCCTAAAAATGCGATCAATGAAGAAGTGTGAAAACACCAACAAAGACATTTTTTTCATCTTTTAATTTTTGTCAAAACTGTTACTACCCCTTTCATACCTACCCTGACCCGCTTTTTGTTGTGCCGACAATGGCCCCTTCAGTCTATAACATTATAGGGTGTAGTTTTCTGCAATACAAAATGGTGGCAATTATGAAGATTTGCGATTACGAAATGGATTTTTCACAATTTAGCAACCAGGAAAGCGTTGTGTCAATGTATTATGCGCACCAAATTTTTATGTGCCCCACTATAGTAGTGGGGGGCATATTGTTTTTGCCCTGTCTGTTGGTTGGTTGGTCTGTTGGTTGGTCTGTTGGTTGGTTTGCGCCAACTTTAACATTTTGCAATAACTTTTGCTATTTTGAAGATAGCAACTTCATATTTGGCATGCATGTGTGTCTCATAAAGCTGCACATTTTGAGTGGTGAAAGGTCAAGGTCAAGGTCATCCTTCAAGGTCAGAGGTCAAATATATGTGGCCCAAATCGCTGATTTTATGAATACTTTTGCAATATTGAAGATAGCAACTTGATATTTGGCATGCATGTGTATCTCATGGAGCTGCACATTTTGAGTGGTGAAAGGTCAAGGTCAAGGTCATCCTTCAAGGTCAGAGGTCAAATATATGTGGCCCAAATCGCTTATTTTATGAATACTTTGGCAATATTGAAGATAGCAACTTGGTATTTGGCATGCATGTGTATCTCATAAAGCTGCTTATTTTGAGTGGTGAAAAGTCAAGGTCAAGGTCATCCTTCAAGGTCAAATATATTGGTCAAAATTGCTCATGAAATGTCACTTCGGCAATATTGAAGCTAGCAATTTTATATTTGAAATGCATGTGTATCTCATGGAGCTGCACATTTTGAGTTGTAAATTGTCAAGGTCATCCTTCAAGGTCAAACGTCATATAGGGGGCCATTGTGTTTCACAAACACATCTTGTTATTTTGAAATTTGCAGGTAAAAAACTGCGCGCTATACAAGGGAAAATACAGTAGAGAAGATGCGAACATTTTGGTTATAATTAGTGTTAGCAAACTACTGTCTTTGGTCAGTTTTCAATAAAGTTTTAAGAGTTTTGCATCGAAAATATTTGATCATTTTAAGAACAGTAATTTGTTTGAAATGTCACTTTTAATAATGTCAAGGAATTTAGCAAATTAAATATAAATACACTGTAACTCCAATATCATATAATTTGTAAATTTGTTGAAAGTGCAACCTGTTTCACATCTGTATTGTAGTTAAACACAAACAACCAAGCACAAATCAATATGTTCTTTATTAATTTGTAATCAATGCGCAGAATGTTTATCAGTCAGGACTTGTGTTGATCACACATCGTCATCTTTAAATTTCGTTTATTGTCTGTGATTCGGATCCGCTACGTGTTGGCTGCATAATCTGCAACAACACTGAAAAACACAATACACACAATTGGTAATAAAGTTGTTAACAATTAGCGCTATTCATTACTTTTTTATCTAAACGAAGTGGACGCATTTGATACAGCTTTACTGCGTTCGCATTTACAGCAATGTCAGAAGTATGTATGCGTGGATTACGTTGGATTTTAATGCGTCATGCCTATGGTAATTCAGTGTTAATTTTGTTTAAACAGTGGACATAATTATTCGTAAGGATCTTAAATTTGCCAATCGGTCCACTGACATTTAAATAGACAAAAATTAATGCCTGTTGAAAAATAATGGTTTTACAGTATTTTGGTTGGGAGATAAGATGTATTTTGTGACACTAACTTATTAAAATGATTTGTTTTGTAAACTGGTGAGAATTGCTCTTAGTATTGTTTGAAACATTCTGCAGACTCTTGCATGATATTTGTTTCATGTGTAAATAATTTAACAAAAAAAATCAAGGACAATTAATATCATTAGCATAATTCAGTTTGTTAGACCCCACCTCCCCCACCCACCCTAACAGGACAGTTTGAAATATTGACCAATCAGAAACAGCTTTATAAGTAGATTAACTTTTTATCAAGAATAGTGTTATGCAACACTGGATATAAACAACTTTATAAGGTTGATGGATGTTTATATCTATAGATGCTTTTGAACTCATTACATAAATGAAACATTAACTATAAGTACCTGGATTTTTTTTTCAAATTTATGAATTTGATGCACCTTTTTGAATTGATTTCTCATTAAATTAATGAATTTCTCTATTTACATACCGAAAGTCCATGAACCAAATGTTCATGAATTATGGTAAAGTGTAGTAAGTGTGTAGTAACTATGATTACTTAACTTGTTAGCCTATGAACTAAAGATTCATGAAAAGTTCATTAATAACAAAAATACTTTTATGAACCTTTTTTGGTTTCATTTGGAGTTCATGAGCTGTTAATTAACTAACATAATGGTTCATGAAATTTTTTTATAAATCATGAACTTTTTTTTGGCATGACTTGGACCAGCCTAGGCTGTCAGGTTACAAATGGCGGTTAACTGAGATTTTTGATGTTGGTAATTCATCTTTACAGCATTCTAAAGATCTGCTGTATGTCACGAAAATAGTTGGGTATCTTGTTGCGCCTCTACGGATAAATTTGTGAATACAAATAAGTGTAATTTTATATTAATAATGTTAATTTATACAGTTTAGCTGACAATGATGAAACACAGTATGCAGTATAAATTGGATAAGTAAGTGGAAAGTCTTTGTGAAGTTTATTTTAATTTCCATAATTGGAATGTGTAAAATGACTAGGTCAATTAATTTTTTCCCCTGTATTCATCATTTTAGTGATCTTGTATATGTTGTACGTATATATGACAAACAAAATTGTCTCACGGCATATCTTGTTCAGGTCTGCAGAAATACTATACTCTGAAGTCAAATGGGTCACATTTTATGAGCGCAATTTGACATCAGTCTTTTCACTGTGTCATCAAAGCCTACTATCTATTTTATGTGTTTTGCATTTAAGTCACATGCCCGCTTGTTGTAAAACCACCAGTTTCATAATATCATATCCATTACTTAAAAATGGGTTAACATAGTTGAAACTAGAATATCTACTATATATCATTGATATTAAAAAACACTTATAAAAACAAATCCTTAAGTCTTTCTAGATCATAATTGACTTTCTTATCAACATGGTCAGAGTTACTGAAATGTTCCATCAAGTACCGAAAAACAGGGTCGGACTTACATTTTCCTGATCTACTACATCATACGACTGTCCATCGTCATCATAGAACTGATCCTCTGAATGCACGTCATCGTAGTATAGCATCGTCAATATGTTCCTTCTGGCTCTTCATATTTTCATTGACCTCTTGCAAAATCGAGAGGACTTAACAAGTGAGTCTTTAGACATAGAACTTGTGGACGTGGAACACTGAAATTTGCTATGAACAGTTTTGGGTGTATAAATTGCAAACAAACTAATCCATTACGTCAATCATGCATGTTCTTGCTTAGCACTAGCCGAAGCGTCTTATCTCGACGAGTAGCTTAATTGCACTGACAATTGATCAATCTGCTAGTGCACATCTCATTTGAGCACAGAAGTTGTATGATGTAATAGAATTTATTTTGTGACACTCCTAAGATTAAAGGATCCATTTTTAAACATTCAAGAGCAACTTCCATAATAATTTATTGTTCATGTAAGAACAGCTCATGCTAGGAAACTTCCATTATGGGCTTGGGCACCCAATATTTTAAATTTGTTACGCGACCAGATCTGTCCGGTAAAAGACGTTTATTTTAAATTTGTTACGCTACCAGAACTGTCCGGTAAAAGACGTTTATTTTAAATTTGTTACGCGACCAGATCTGTCCGGTAAAAGACGTTTATTTTAAATTTGTTACGCGACCAGAACTGTCCCGTAAAAGACGTTGTGAAGAGTATACTGTCAGTTTTAATTGTGCAGATTATTATACACTCTTAAATATTCGGCGCAAAACACTGAAGCGATGGAAAAATGGGGAAAAAGATTAAATGTTACAAAAAGCTTGTAGTGAAAACTAATTGTCATTATCTTAAATCCTATCTGTTGCCCTGTAAAGGTTAAGTTGTATCTAGCTGGGATCAACTTGGATTGAAAACATATCTTGGTATGATAGTTTTAAACTCTCTTTCCCTACCTGAGGCTAATGCGTCTGTTATATTATACATCACTATGATTGAATTTTAAGTTGCAAGGAATATTTTATCCTCATCAAGTATTAAAGGATAGACGCATACATTATTTCTAAACTGCATGACCATTTTATATAATTTAAGGTGAGTATTTTAATAAGATGCAGTGACATGAGGCTTAGCAACAGAGGCAAGGCTTGATTGCCAAGCGCTAAAATGTTTTGTGCCCATATAAAATGCTTACTTGATATTTTTATTCATAATACTATTTCATTCTTGATAAACACACAGATATATTGAATGATGCTAAAAGGATCTTGGAATCCCAGTTCAGCACTGGTATGTTTGTTTACTAACCCGGTACATTTTGCATGAAGTAATAATTATTGAAATACATCGCACTTTAAAATACCAACCAAATAAAGATGTGCTAAAAAGTGATGAAATAAAGCTTATGTGTATTCATTTGGTTGGTTATTATTAGGATCAATTCGGCTGAACAAATAGGGAAATTGATTATGCAGGGCCGTGTTAGAATGTCATGGCCTATGACAAAGTCATTTTATTTTTTTAATATTCAGTGTTTTACTTATTCAGCAGTAATTCTAAATAAATTTCTTTTTATGAAACTACAACTAAATACTTTGTATCCTGTAGATTTAGGGAGGATTCTGTATTTATCACTTTTCCTGTTCTTCCGCCTTTCTATCATGTTTGTTATTTTAGGCCATTGCTGTGCAATATAAATAATTAGGTATCCAATATAGAGTAATTCATTTTAAACAGTTTCATATTAAGATTTTAATAAGCAAGCAGCTATGCAAATTTGTAAAAAGAATTAATTTTATAGCATGATTTTTTTTACAGTTAGGCCAACATTTTTTTATTATTTGTTTTACGGGAAATTTTTCAAAAAATTGGAGACGGGGGATAAATAAAAATAAAAGCATAAAAAGTGATCAGTCGACCAAAAAAATAAAACTAAAACTGTCTAAACTGAATTTTTATTTTATTTTTGAAAATGTAAAATCTCAGCCAATTTATCTGTATGTATACTTGCAGTAACATGTAAGTGTTTTATCTCATTACAATGTTGTAAAAGCTTTGTTTAATAATAATAAACATACTTTCATATATATTTATAGGTAAAAGCACCTTATGCATGTATATTACTTCAATATAGACTAAACACGCCAGGTGTGTATTGTAGTATAGTGATCGTTAAACTTTGGTTGAGTGTATATCATATGTATGTTTATAACAAATATAGCATGCCTTTGACTTAAATAAAAAAGACTATAACAATTTTGACATTATTTAATAGCTTAAACAACCAACTTTCTAACTTTCATCCATGGGTGGAATATGTACATTAAAAACTACTTTTTATACAACAGACTTGCTTTATATCATGATAATTTGTATCAATCATGAAACAAAATTGATCCCCGTAGCAGGAAAAAGGACCTTAGGCAATTGCGACCATTTTGGCTCCAAAAGAGCAGTCTGATTGGGATCCAAACTGTTCAACATTCAGTCAGTACTTCTAAAGATGTTAAGCGAACACTTTGGATCCTGATCAGACTGTGCTTGAACTGATCTTGATCCAAACTGGTCACAGTCACCCATAAGTCCCTTTTCCTGTGATGCGGCTGAAATACAGGTTTATCATATTATATCCAACCCATTATTTTGAATACTAAAGACTTCACTCTATCAGACTAGTATTAATATTATTCATATCTCTATAACTCTCTCTGAATATCAAATGAAATGCAGCACATGCTTTTCATAACACTATAACTCTCTGTTTCTTAAATGAAATATTCACATTTTATGTACTAGAACTTTCACTATGTTAATTAGCCTAATATAATATACATCAAAATATGTGTCAAATTACATGCTAGCATAACATGAAAAATATGTATCTAAACATGTATATTATAAAATGTTACAACACACAAAAAGTTCAAGAGAAATATAAATATTGTCTGGAAAATAATTATTTTAAATACTGATATGGAACAACTAATACAGTAACTGATCAACTAGAAAGTAATTAATACTGATATGAAACAACTAATACAGTAACTGACTAGAAAGTAATTAATACTGATATGAAACAACTAATACAGTAACTGATCAACTAGAAAGTAATTAATACTGATATGAAACAACTAATACTTATAGACTCCCGGGATTGACTAGAAAATAATTACCGGTAATACTAATATGGAACAACTAATACTGTACAAAAAGAAACAATAACTGAAAAATGAGTACTTTATATATGTCATAGCAGTACAAAAACAAACATGGCACTTGCCAGTAGAAAGACAAGGCACAAATCCTACATCTATCAAGTACAACTTTTAAAACTTTTATACTATATTCTGAAAACCAGACATAACAACTTTGCAACCATTATGGCACCACGTCATCAGCAAAACCTTTGAACAATACTTGTCACATAGCACTTGTGCAGGTTTTCATAGAACAGCCAAGTTAAAAACAGCTGAACTACCTGAACTCACTCGGGTAGAAGAGGAGCTGATCAATCTTTGTTTATATATTTATTTTTTTTTTTAATTTTGACCTTACCGTCCAGGATAGCCCATGAAAGTGCAAGCACTTATTTCCAATGGGGTCCTTTTTATTAACCAGGTTTTCCGAAGGAAAAAACTGGTTATTAGATTGGCGAATGCGGGCGGGCTGGCTGGCTGGCGGGCTGGCTGGCTGGCGGGCTGGCTGGCTGGCTGGCGGGCTGGCGGGCTGGCTGAATAAGCTTGTCCGGGCCATAACTATGTCGTTCATTGTCAGATTTTAAAATCATTTGGCACATTTGTTCACCATCATTGGACGGTGTGTCGCGCGAAATAATTACGTCGATATCTCCAAGGTCAAGGTCACACTTTGAGTTCAAAGGTCAAAAATGGCCATAAATGAGCTTGTCCGAGCCATAACTATGTCGTTCATCGTCAGATTTTAAAATCATTTGGCACATTTGTTCACCATCATTGGACGGTGTGTCGCGCGAAATAATTACGTCGATATCTCCAAGGTCAAGGTCACACTTTGAGTTCAAAGGTCAAAAATGGCCATAAATGAGCTTGTCCTGGCCATAACTATGTCATTCATTGTGAGATTTTAAAATCATTTGGCACATTTGTTCACCATCATGGGACGGTGTGTCCCACGAAAGAATCACGTCAATATCTCCAATGTCAAGGTCGCCACGACTAAAAATAGATTTAAAAAAAAAAAAAAAACTTACAAAGGGGGTTAATTTTTTTTGGTCATTTCAAAAGTTCAGTTTGAGTTTTCTCCCTTTATCAGATTTTTTTTTCACAATGAAAACCTGGTTTTGTGACAATTTTGTCCCTTGTTTTAGTTCTTTTGCTGAAGAGACAGCATACAGAAGAGACAGTATTGAGATACAAGGAATCTGTGTGCCATACCCTAGCTCCTTGCGAATAGATCCCCTGGTTCTTTTACGTGCTCAGTGTATAGCACCGATACATGCGAGAATTACCTGGGTTTCATACCAGTACATCTCTAGTTGGGTGGGAAACACTTGAAGCATTTCTGAAATTTCCAGTGCCCCGGCCAGGAATTGAACCAGGGACCTCTGGAATGGTAGACCAGTGTGCTACCACTAGACCACCACACTGCCAATCAATTTATCAATTTAAAGGGGCCTTTTCATGTTTTGGTAAATTGACAAAATAAAAAAAGTTGTTTCAGATTCGCAAATTTTCGTTTATATTAATTATGATATGTGTGAGAAAACAATAATACTGAACATTAAGCATGCTCTAAAATATCTATTATATGCATCTTTTGATGATTTAAAAACCTGCAACGTGAAACGATTGAATAATGTGGAAAGTTCTGTTGTTGTCGTTATATTTTGTGAAACTTGGAGGATTGCTTATATAGAGTAAAAATTACACTCCCTCATAACATGAGCGCGGATGGCCGAGTGGTCTCTGCAAATACGTTTATAATTTTTATGTTCGTTTCACATACAGTACAGCCAACGCCGAACAAACATATTCTGCGATCTGCGGCAGCAAGGCGCAACGAGTCGATGCCAAGTCGGCCGTTGAAGCAGCGTCAGTATGCGGCGGCAAGTCGCATTTCGCCGCAATCTTCGCATCTGTCCGCCGAGACATGCCGAGGCAAGCCGCAATCCGCGAAATGACGACGAGTTGATACGCATCTTCAAATCAAAATCTTTTTAAAATGGTTAGTTAGTCAAAGAAATTTAAAAGAACAATTATAATAATATTTAAATCATAATTAATATAATGTGCGCGGATTCAAAATAGATAAACTAGTTAATAAAAAAGCATGCTGTTGTTTTGTTTTTAGTGATTGCATTCCCGTTTCTAAAGAAATTGCTGTCATCTAGATAGAAATAATTATAATTTTAAAAGAATGCAAATAAAAAAATCAAATTTATAAAAACAAAATACGATTATCACGGGCATGTATTAATCAAATTCCAATAATCATTTGCCATTGTCATTTTTAGAATGGGCTAAAGTTCTTTAAATTACTTTGTGTGCGTTTATTGCGCCGTATGATTATTGTCTTTATATTAAACGATCAACAAACATATTTGTTTTGGGTTTAATTTTTACAACAAAATGTATAAGCATATAAACAATGTCACATATTTATGTTTTCGCGCATACGAGTGGTCAAGACTCCTGCAGGTGGTGGAATTATTATTGCTTGTTTTTGCTATTGTATTTTAGCTGAGATGATTAGCAGTTTGAAGCCACATCAATAACCAACACTTAATTGTTGTTTTGTTAATTATCAGCTTAATATAACTATTGTTTGACTATGCGTATATAAAGTAGTTTCATTTTGTTTTTATTATACATTTGATATCGCGAATCATTACCCGATAATCCCGTATATTCCAGTTTTAAAGCAAATTCCGGTAAATATTTACGATAAAAATGCTCAAGACACACACACATTCGCAATTATTCTTAATAGAGATGGCATCGAATACCTATATCGGTATTCGAATATTCGCAAATCCATTTAATCGAATATTCGAATATTCGCATAAAACGGCTGGATTGATATAACTTCTATTACTCAGTTTCGTATCCAGTTGGGATATTGAACATTAATTGACCCAGAAATACAATTGAATATACAATTGTTGTGTTGAGAAATAGAAAGGAAATGTAGCTTAATTGTAAAAAAAACTTTGATAAAGCCTATTTAAGCGAAATATATCAGAAAAGACTGAAACTTGTTCTGTGTTAACTTCCATTGCTTTGTAAGTTATATCTGTTTGCTGAATATGAGGCTGTTTGTTAACGTTGGTATCGAATAATTGTATCGCTGTCTGCTAATGCTATGACCGATACTGTAATCTGGCACAAATAGAAGAAAAACATCATGTTATATAGTTTTAGTTTTATTTGAAATGTTAAAGTAGCGATAGCGTGTATGTTTATATAAAGAAACATATCAATAAGGCATGCAAAGGACACCAAATATTCAAGAACAAATATAAGGAAAAACATCATGTCTTAAAGTTTTGTTTTGCTTTATAACATACTTCAATGCCAAAAGACACACTTTTGTTATTTTTCGCGCTGAACCCGCCCGTTGACGGTTAGAAACCAAGAAGCCCGACGTAGGTTAAGTAAAGCGCGCCTCGATGTAGCATTCTAACACGACACGTGCCAAATTTTATATAAACATAGAAGAAAATCGTCTGTGGTATATTCTGGAATAATAATGGGCGTATACACTGAAAGCACGCGCTGTTAATAAATGAAAGTCGGAGATCTGATCGACAGAACAGCTGAAATATAAATTTTGCGAAAATGAGTAATTCACACATTTTTATGGCTGTTCATACTGTGATCACAGAAACTTAATTATTATTTGCCAGTCAAATGAAGCCGTTAATTGGCACCCCATTGACCAACACGATTCGGGGCCTTTCTTAGAGTGTGCATATTGCATTGCGCTGATACGGGCTGCGTTATTAGTTTGACACGAAGAACGTCACATCATACATGTTAATCCCAAGTGATTTCGGGTGCCAATTAGTGAGCGGTTTGCAGGTTATTAAATATTAAGGCAATTACGTTTAAAAAAATGCGAATATGCGAATATCTATTCTGTTATTCGAATAATGACCATTCAATCGAATATTCGAATATTCGAATAATTTTGCCATCCCTAATTCTTAAGTATCAAATACATTTTGGCATTTGTGACTATTTAAAGATGTTATGAAATAACGTCCAATTGGGCCGTTTTTTCCCACTGAACACGCATAAATCGCCTGACGTGATGTTCATGTTTTATACAACACAAAATACACCCAAACTTTCCATGCGACGTTGTACATGTCTGCATAATTTTCGCGCGCTTTTTATGGAGACAAAGGGTATTTTAGCAGTGTTTATTTGACGCTAGAATGTGTTAATGTAGCATTAGCATTAAAATTTGGAAGCGTGTTTCAGATTACAAATTTAATAAAGCTCATTTCAGAATTGAATTAAACATTAACATTGTGCGTCACTTATTCAACCGGGAAAACGATAATTTGTTAAAGCGCATTACGTGCCATATCTCTTATTAATACGTGAAAATAATAAATATGAAAGAAGCGTAAATCTAGGTTTCTATGCTACACAAATGAACATGTAGGTGTTTATCTTTTCACTCAATCCGCCGCGTACGTATGCGGCGGATTTACTCCGTGAAAGTACGCGAAGTTAAAACAGACTCGGCGTCGTTGCCCGGATTGATACCTAGTGCCTCGGCGATACGCCGCGTGAACACTCGACATGGCCGCCGCATACTAAATTTCTGGCCGTGGCGTAGCCGCGGATTATGTTTGTGCAATGTTGGCTGTACTGTAATATGGGAATGATGTCATAAATTGTGTTTTCAAGATTAACGTTTCTAATCAAAATGATTTCTTCTCCATTTTTAATTTATTTGATTTTGAAATATTCCCCATTCGCCTCATTGTTGTTAACGTCCGCCATTTGCGAAAATACAATATGAAAATCATTTGTAAAATACTCACAGATTGGCTAATAGCGTGTGGTATTGGCTGCAATAGCCAATGAAAATTGCTGACGCTTTACAAGTCGACTTGGCACAACGAAACAACCCGTATAATAAACATTTGTTTAACAACACTTTCTGCAATCTGCGCAATTTTTTTTCAAGTTTTGGATATAATATTATGGTGGTTGAAATGTAAATAAAAAACCCGTAAGCGACTTTTATTTTTATTTGTTTTTGTCAAACTTTAGGGTCGGGCGCTCCTGTAAAACAAACAATAAAAAAATGTTGGCCTTAAAGTGTGTACACAAAGCATAATACCATTGTTTTGCGCAAATACCTTACTCAGTCAGTTTAAATAGACTGTTTGGGGCATTTTTCGGCGTAAGCTGTATTAAGCCAGCTTTTCACCTTACCTGACCTTTGTAAGTGTCCAATAAAATTCAAATAAAATTGCCCGCGGCTAGGTACAAATGAATACACTTCATTTATTCCATTGGCTGATTTGAGTATACCACCAAAACATTGGAAACATATCCCCGTCTTTGTAACACTGTTTTACTGTATGAAACAATTTTATCTCTAATGAAAAGGCTTAATAGATAGAACAGTTTTACACTCAATTCTCGACATCAATACAGTTTGTGCGTACACCTTTTATTTTCAGAGTATTACCAGCGCAAAAGCGTTTATACTTAAAAGGCTATGTTCTCATATTTAGTACTTACTTCCATATTCCTGTCAACATGTTAACATGTAAAAGTATAAAGAGCAGTGGATTAAGCGAGGCCTCACTTTAAAGCATTGCATTTCAACCCGCGAGGTTTCGGGTCGATTCGCGGACATTCAGAGTTTATATACAGGTCATCACCGGAGTTCGCGGCTAGTAAAATAATCGTTATATAATAAATACGCTATCCGTGAACTAGGTGACCTGGACTTTTCTTTACACCAGAAATATGTTAAATGAAGATATTCAGCAATATAATTATGGTATGTCAATAATAGATTCTTAATGTGTTTTCAACAATACAATGATAAATATTATTTTTGATAAATTTAACAATAATTATTCCACCATATTGCCTAATGTACTAAAGTGATATTATGAGCATGTAACAGTTTATAGGTTACTATTGCAACCGTTGATTATTTTTGATGTTTCTACTTCATATACACTTATATTAATTAATGCAGCATCAACATACTAAAACAATATACCAGAAAGAGAAAAATAATGCATTTGAATATCAACCGTACTTTCGTTTGACAACTGATCATGCGTTTACGAGTTGAACCTAAATTTAGTTTTAGTGCAGATTTGTTCATACGACACAAAGACACAATATTGTTTTACGGATCATTTCGGCTTACAGGACTGGGTGGGTCACGTAAGAATATCGAATATAAAATATATTTTTATAAACAACTGATAGCAAGGTGAGTTGCAAATAATTGATCAGTAACCACATTTTAACTAACTATTTTGACCTGTTAATTCTTTTCAGCTCAATTCAACAGTGCAAAATGCCCATAATATCACTTTAAGCATGAGCACGATGATTCTCGATACTGTTAATAATCGAATCAAATAGCAATGCCCGACAAACCACTAAAACAGGTTTGTTCGAAGAACGCGCCTATAAATACGGATACTTCTCGTGTGGCTGGTTGACTCATATGTTTAAATTTCACTTCCATTCTTCTTTTGGTTTTCTGTTTTTTTTGTATCTATAGGTTTATGACCAGCAATATGTTATAATGTTAAATAAGCCGCGAAAACTCCCCGTAACATCCCGTACTGCGTGGGATGCAGCTAAGAACTGCACAGAAAAAGACATTCGCTATCCTTGATCTCATTCATTAAACTATTTAAGCCGTATATCTTTTTTAAAGATATTTCTTGTTTGAAGTGTGTCAATAATAATATGCCTTAAATTGCTTTTTTAACAATGTAACGGTAGAGATCCGTTACAAAGGAAGAATAGAATTTGGAAGAGAAAAACATCTCTACCCAGCGGGGCTCAAACCATGTCTGCTAGAAATTCTATAGCCCAAACCACTTGACCATTAAAATTGTTAACATGTTATACTTGATATAAGTGACCAACGTGTTGTAACAAAATTAAAAGAAAACAAGAAAATCATTCAAAATTATCCAGTCGTTTTATGTTCTTTAATCCTTTATAATTGTAAAGATATCAAATGATGATAATTCATAAAGTAGCTGTATTTTCATTATCATTTTTAGCTCGGCTGTTTTCGGAGAAAACCCGAGGTATTGTCATAGCCAGCTCGTCGTTCAACGTCTGACGTCCGCTGTCCGCGTCGTGCTTAAACCTTTACATTTTATTAAGGTTTTGAACATTGGCTCTTAAATCAAAGTGCTTCAACCTACAACTTCGAAACTTCACATGTAGCTGCAACTTGATGAGTTCTACATGCCACACCCATTTTTGGGTCACTAGGTCAAAGGTCAAGGTCACTGTGACCTCTAAAAAAACACAAACAAAAACAAAAAAACATTGCATTTTATTAAGGTTTTGAACATTGGCTCTCAAATCAAAGTGCTTCAACCGACAACTTTGAAACTTCAGATGTAGCTGCACCTTAATGAGTTCTACACGCCACAGCCATTTTTGGGTTACTAGGTCAAAGGTCAAGGTCACTGTGACCTAAAAAAAGAAAAAAAAAGTTCATTTATTAAAAACTGAACCCGCAGCCGAGCGTGGCACCCGTTTTGCGGTGCTCTTGTTTGTTGTGAGTCGTATTTCACTCACATATGATATTGATGGTGTACTTTTATTTTATTTTTATCTGTGACAAAATTTTGGAAAATTGTAATTTTGACAATCTGTGATCAAGTCCCTTTAAGTATGGTCATAAAACAACTTAACCAGCATACATCATTATTATTTATATCACGAAGATTTAAATAACTTCATATCATCATCAGGTCACTGTGTTGAGTCACAGGCAGCACCTGTACCAAAAGCTTAAAGTTTTTTAAAAAGTAAGAGTTCAAATTATAAATATGGCTGTAGGGCAGATCATTAGCTATTGTAAGTTTAGGTCAGTACAAATATCATGCATGTTTGAAATAAAATGCTGCAAATAATCACTATTGTGTTGCGTGCAACCCCTGTGTCCTTAGAGTTAATGTACAAGTAAAACCAACATCATTACATAGACCAAATATTTGCAGGATACAATTTGTTCTTGGCTTTTTAATATTTTGATAATAAACATGTACATGTATGATGAGCCTAAAATTTGTTTTATATACTCTTTGTTTGTGTCCAAACATGTCATCTGTGCATTATAGGTGATATATTTTACATGATACTTAACATCATGCAAATATTTTCTGATATTTGTTACATTTAATAATTTTTATTTGGGTACACCATGGTATGTTAAGCATTGCAAAACATTGCGAGCCATCTCGTAAGAGAGCCTGTTGTTCCCAACTGTTAAACAGGTGCTGGCGTCTACAGTTTCTGTTAAAACCATTTATTATTTTTCATCCTTCTTAGATTACATGATTCAAAAGCATCCATGTCTAGATTCCTTTGCTGATATGTAAATGGGTGTAATATGAGCACCAAAACTGATATTTTTCAAGCTTTCTGGGTGACACACAATGCTACATGGTAAATAAATTGAAATAATTCCATGCCATAAGCCAGTAAATAAAGTGCTTAACTTGCTTAAATAAAAATGTATAATGGTAAACATGTAAATAGATATAATGAACCATATTTTATGAGGGGTAATATATTGTTGTTTTATTCAAGTCAAACGCAGGTGTTCCATTGTCCATGAAGGGGCCTTGCATGTCATTAAATGAATGATAGCATATTAACATGCCAAGTTCACAAATCTTTATTAATCATTTCCTTTTTAGCTCCACTGGCCAGAGGCCAGCGGGGCTTATGTCATGGTCCTGTGTCCGTCGTGCATGCGTGCGTGCGTTAACTTTTTCTTTAAACATCTTCTTCTCCTAAACTAGTCCAATTCTGATAAAACTTTTCACAAAGGTTCTTGGGGTGAGCCTCTTTCAAATTTGTTCAAATTATGCCCCTGGGGTCAAATTTGACCCCGCCCCAGGGGTCAATAAATTGAACATATGATTACATAAAGCCTATTTTGTGCAAACTTTAAAAATCTGCTTGTCCATAACCTTTTGGCCTAGTGCTACTGCATTTGGTATGTAGTGACATTTATTAGTTCTCTACTTTGTTTGTTCAAATTATGCCCCTGGGGTCAAATGTGACCCTGCCCTGGGGGTCACAAAAATGAACATATGCTGATATAAAGCCTATTTTGTGCAAACTTTAAAAATCTTCTTGTTCATAACCGTAGGGCCTAAGGCTACCTAATTCGGTATGTAGTGACATCTAATAGTTCTCTACTTAGTTTGTTCAAATAATGCCCGTGGGGTCAAATTTGACCCTGCCCCGGGGGTCACAAAAATGAACATACGCTTAAATAAGGCCGATTTTGTGCAAACTTTAAAAATCTCCTCATCCATAACCATATGGCATAGGGCTACCAAATTTGGTATGTAGTGACATCTAATAGTCCTCTACCAAGTTTGTTAAAAATAAGCCCCTGGGATCAAATTTGACCGTTCCCCAGGGGTCACAAAATTGAACATATGCTTATATTGGGCCTATTTTGTGCAAACTTAAAAAATCTTTCTGTCCATAACCATTGGGCCTATTTCTACCAAATTTGGTATGTATTTAAATCTTAAAGTTCTCTACCAAGTGTTTTCAAATTATGCCCGTGGGGTCAAATTTGAAACTGCCCCTGGGGTCACAAAAATGAACATATGCTTAAATAAGGCCTATTTTGTGCTAACTTAAAAAAAATTGTGTTCATAATAATAGAGCCTAGTGCTACTAAATTTGGTATGTAGTGACATCTAATAGTCCTCTACCAAATTTGTTCAAATTATTCCCCTGGGCTCAAATTTGACCCTTCCCCGGGGGTCACAAAAATATTAAGCCTGTTTTGTGCAAACTTTAAAAATCTTCCTGTCCATAACCATTGGGCCTTAGAATAGGGCTACTAAATTTGGTATGTAGTGATATCTTATAGTTCTCTACCAAGTTTATTCAAATTATGCCCCTGGGGCCAAATTTATCCCTTGAAGGCTCCAATTAAAAAGTTGTTCAAGAAAATTTGATTCGTCAAAAAACATGGCCACAGGAAGTCGTTGAACTTTGCATGTTTATGCGTTTTTGCTATGTATTCATTATGGGATGAATAAACTACTTTCTTCTCAAACCAAAAGTTTATCAAAATACACTTGGAATAACTTTTTAATTATAAGAGATAAATGCATACATGTCGAGTGTGAAAGGTAAACCAACATGTTAACTATCCATAAATGTTAACCCTTTACCAATCGACACATTTTGGACTGCCCCAAAGTGAAAGAGATTGCAGACGAGAAATAATATTGTAATAATAACTATTTATAAATTGGCTGGATGGGGTAGAAATCATTGTGATAAAGGAGATTTAATGTCCACACCCCCACACTATACACCCCTCTTCACTCCACCCCTCCCTCCTTTGTGATTGAAATTGAGAGTCCCTTCACCTTTAAAAAGAAAATAAATGAGCTGTCTGCACCCGCAAGGCTGTGCTCTTGTTTTATTGAACATGAACAATAACTGACAGAAAATCGTCGCTTCTTTCCGAAATTCGTACAAGTCAACAAAACGTTGCACATATCTGCCATCATGAAATGTTTTTAGTGATTGATTAGCAAACTGCCATCATGAAATGTTCTAAGTGATTGATTAGCAAAGCTGCCATCATGAAATGTTCTAAGTGATTGATTAGCAAAGAAAAGCAGTTCAATAGCGTATTGTAAAGCAATATGTTAACCAAGTTATATATTGATTACATATTTGCATGGTGAATGTTTTCCATTTTTTGGCATTCAAACGATTTGCACATTTTGTTTCATGTGCAAAACACATACATTCATTTTTTGGATTGTCTTTTTTCAGATACAGCATTTTTCACTGTTTTAATTAATGTTGACGTCCAGTGTAAACAAACCTATAATGATGAATACACATGCGTTGATATGGATGGTCTGATTAATAATATTTTGCTTAGTGTTCACCAGAAATTGCAACTAGAAAAACTATAAAATAGTACAATTAGGGAGGGCTCAAGAGGGGGGGGGGGGGGGCATTGCCCTTCTTCTCTGTTGGGGACCTGTGTTTCCAGATCCTCGGCCTTATTTTCTGGATTTTAAATTTCGGACAATTTAAACCCCTGATCACATGCATTAAGCCTTGTTCTTAAACAAACAAATCCAAACAAATCTTTTGATATTCATTAAAGTCTTCCAAATCAGCAATTCAGTTATATATATATATATATATATATATATATATATATATATATATATATATATATATATATATATATATATATATATATATATATATAATAGTAGAATTGGGTATAGCGCGAATCATGCAATTGCATTGGTTTGCCCATTGCGCTCATAGACATATGAAAGCAAACACAATTTAATGCAATCCTTAAAGGGGCCTTTTCACAGATTTTGGCATTTTTTTAAAATTATTCATTAAATGCTTTATATTGATAAATGTAAACATTGGATCATAAAAGCTCCAGTAAAAAATCAAGAAAAAAAATAAAAAAGGAAAAGAACATTGCCCGGAGCAGGTTTCGAACCAGTGACCCCTGGAGTCCTGCCAGAGTCCTGAAGTAAAAACGCTTTAGCCTACTGAGCTATTCCGCCGAGTACACATTATTGACGTATTTTATACCTTATATAAGCAATCTTCGTAGTTTCACAAAATTTAACGACAAAAACAGAACTCTCCAAATTATTCAATCGTTTCGCGTTGCAACGCTTTATAATTTTTAGGTTTTAAAATCGTCAAAAGATGCATATAATGGCTATATTAGAGCATGGTTAATGTTCAGTATTACTGTTTTCTCACAAATATCATAACTAAAACGAAAACTTACGAATCTGAAACAACTTTTTTCAATTTTGTCAATTTACCAAAGCGTGAAAAGATCCCTTTAAAGGCTCTATAAAGGTGACAAATCCAATTATTATGCATATCAACTGGTCTGATTTTTACCGGATTTCAGTTACTCTTGCATAAAAACTGCTAAAAAAACAGCTTAGGTACAACGTTGTCAAGAATTATGGAAGATAAACCCGTTTCATAATTGGAAGAAATGTTTACATTTTTGCAACTAACGTGATGTGTAGCCTCAGAGGGGTGACATATGCTAAAAATAGCCGAAAGAATATTCAATTTTAATTCTATTTTAAACAACTTTTAACAAGCAGAAAGTAACTGATTAGATCACTGCAAACGTTTTCACCATTTAGAAGAGACCTACTTTGTGGGTGATACCGGAAAACGTTAAAAATCATCGTTATATTTTTGGTGACCCGAGTCACTTTCACTTTCTCTTTTCCGGGTAAACAGCGATGTAAATAAACTGATTGTTTGTAAACACAGTTGACTTAGAGGACACTTTATTTTGAGCTCAAAACAAGTTGTTTTGCTTATTTTTTATTGTAATATCCAAAAGCATATATATATTGTTTTTTGATAACCTTTATAAATAAAATATGAAAAAAATATTTAAAAAAACGGTAAATAATTACGTATCTTCACCTTTATAGAGCCTTCAAATAGTATGAATATAAAACGTGTTTGTGTCTTCTATAATAATTGTTTATTGCTGCCTGTTTTAAAGAAATGCATTTAAAGTATAAGATACAAAATTTATTATGTTAATGCGAAATTTAGCTGATTTAATGACTAGTTGTTCACTATTCAATTTTAAAATAAAATTTCCAGAAAATTAATGACAAACATAAGAGAATTTTTGTTTCATGTAACACAGGCTTTTTCCGCTCCATTTTGGGAAAACGCCACACTGGAATTTTGGGAATTTCGCGTCGTGAAAACCCCCATCTTGGGAAAAAAAATAATCGCAAAATTGGGGAAAATTATCGCATGTAAATAGTGTTTCTTATATTTCAAAGAAGCCGTTAACTGGTAAATAACGACTATTTGGATAACTTATTATTAGTTTTACAAAATATTATGAACATGTGTGATAAGTGCAGGTTTTTTCATCTGAATTTGGGGAAAAGGCTTGGCATATTTTGACGTGAAATAAATCGCGAGAAGCGCTGTATTTTGAGGAAAATAAGGAAAGTCTTAACCCTTTACCACTTAGTTACGCATTTTCACACATTTGTAGTCCCTTAAAATGTTATATTTAATTTAAGACCTTTATTACTAGATTCAAGTTGTTAAGGCTTCATATCCAAACCTTAGATACTGATGAGCAGCAAACAGCATAAAACCTGAACAGACTGCGAGTTACTCGCAAGTTGTTCTGGTTTTATGCTATTTGCCCATAGCCATTTTCACTTTGCTTCTAAGTGGGAAAGGGTTAAACAAACATTAACATATTTTACAGTTTTTAAAACAAATTCAAGGCAACAGATAATTTAATTATGCAATACTTTCTATTTTCTACACTGGATCAGGTCAACTTATATATTTTAAGGAGAAAAAAGAAAAAAAAAAATGTTTTTTTTTTTAATTGGGAATTATTTTTTTCAATTTGGAAAAAACAACCAGATTTGCATTGGGAATGGGGCCGAAATTTCAGACCCGTGGCATAGGGCGGAAAAAGCCTGTAACATGTGTCTAACCCACTCTTAAAGGTCCAAGTTAAATCTGCTGTGACATAAAAAAGCTTGTCTGGATATTAACTTTATTATTCAGCATGCAGTCTTACAATTACTTTGAAGATCTGTTGGTCTGTCCTTTACCAACTAAAAGGTGCATGGACTATGTTTAGATTGCTTTGACCTACATGTACAGTAATGCAAATAAGTATGACAGTTACTTGAGAAAACAGGAATATGCCAATCAACTAATCCAGTTATATATTTAATAATGTACTGAATTCCTGTGCTGGCTGATTTATAACTTTAGGGTATAGACATCATCAAATGGGTGGGAATGCAGGGATCCATGTTTTGCACAGATCTCTTGTTATTAATTTGTTTTGTTCAAATTGCATGCGTATGCTGCTACATGAAGCATGCTCATAGATATTGTGATGGTGGAGAAAATATTTCCACATTTCTTTCAGGGATTGCTGTGTTTGAGAAATAAGCATATAGTTCAGTATTAGTATTATTATTATTGTGAAAACCAATCCCATGTCAGTTTTGAGTGTTTTTTGTTGAAGCCATAAATTGCTTGTTTATTGCAAAATCTGATAATAGTTGTGTGTGACCATCATGATTTAGTGTTTTGCGTACAAGTTACATTAAGATAACATCTTTTGATTTTTAAATCTGCTTCTTATGCCCCCGGTAGGGTGGCATATAGCTGTTGAATTGTCCGTCAGTCTGTCTGTGCTTCCGTCCGAAAACTTTAACATTGCTCACAACTTTTGCAATATTTAAGATATCAACTTGATATTTGGCATGCCTGTGTATCTCATAGAGCTGCACATTTTTAGTGGTGAGAGGTCAAGGTCAAGGTCATCCTTCAAGGTCAAAGGTTAAATATATGGCTTCAAAGTGGCGCAATAGGGGGCATTGTTTTTTTTACAAACACATCGTTTGTTTTATCCATAAAGTGGTTACAACATGGCAGTTAATATTGTTTGTCGTGTGTTGTTTGAATATAATTGATAGTAACTGCCCCCCAGTGGCAGGGTGTGAGTGGCACCCGTACGAAAATATAAAGCAGAATCCACCAGGAAATAAGACGGATTCCACCCTGAATATGTGAAAAAATAAGTTTTTCCTGCTAGTACTAGGTGGACACGGATTTTGTTTTAAAAACGCCTAAGAGAATTTGAAATTCCGCCTAAGGCTTAGCAGGAAAATAGAACTTATTAGACGGGAAATGACGGCAATATTTTTTTCCGTGTAAGAAAGGTGGAAAAAACTTTTCTTTCAATGATAACTGGGAAAAAAAACTTAAAAAAAATTGTATGATGTTCTTAGACGGATTCTTGACCTAGTCTCTTTGGCTAGACGGATTTTTGGTCTTAGAAAATGTTTTTAGAAGGAATTTCAGACTTAGGATTTTTAACGAGAATTCTAAATTGTTTTTAAACTTACATTTTAGATATAACTCATAATTCCTATGCACATAATATTTTGTAGATATATATTACACTTTTTTTATTTACATAAAGCTTTAAACACAATCATTGTTTTTAGCCAAAATAATTACATACATTCTGGCTGTACATTTTCCGCATTAAAGCATGCAGAAAAGGAGTAAAAATATGTGGAAATATGCAGAATTATGAAGAAATATGTGGAATTATGAAGAAATATGTGGAATTATGAAGAAATATGCGGAATTATGAAGAAATATGTGGAATTATGAAGAAATATGTGGAATTATGAAGAAATATGCGGAATTATGAAGAAATATGCGAAATAATGCGGAAAAAGACTGACAAAATGCGGACATTTGATTTTTGTATGAGATTGCGGACAAATGTCCGCATAATTTGTCCGCGTATTGTTGCGGACTTTTGGTTTTTATATGCGGAAAGTAGATTTTTTATGCGGAAAGCTTAATGATTTTGTATGCGGAAAATACACTCTTATATGCGGAAAGATAGGACTTAGTTTATTTCAGGCTATTTCACAGTCAGATGTGTGCGGAAAACACTTTGTCATTTTTACAAGTATTCTGGACTTAGGCATTTTTGTACAAAAAAATCTGAGTGCTGTTTCAGACAAAATTGTTGTTGTTGCTGTTGTTGTTGTTGTAAGAGCAGTAGCAGTTGCAGTTGTAGTTGTTGTTGTATCAGTAGCGGTGGTGGTTGTAGTAGTAGTAGGAGTAGTAGTAGTAGAGGTAGTAGTAGTTATAGCAGTAGTAGTAGTTGTAGTAGTAGTAGTAGTAGTAGTAGTAGTAGTAGTAGTAGTAGTAGTAGTAGTAATAGTAGTAGTAGTAGTTAGTTAGGGCTGCAACGGGTACCCGAAATATCCCATGATATCGGATCCAACTTCAGATTCGCGGGTACGGATCCACCCCTGAAAATTTCGGTTCCGAATATTTATTTTTTCATAGTTGTATGTAACCTAGCGCTGTTTTCACGAGTATTGTTTTTATGCAGAGGGGTTCTGTTTAAAGGAAAAAAAGGTACGTATACAAGTCGATATTTATTGATGTGTGACAGTCAAATAGCAGATCATTCAAGATCCTTCAGCTTTTATTGCCTAAGGGTGTCATTGGACATTCCGTAAATCAAAACTAATTCAAAATCATGGAGGATTTACACATGACAAATGCAATTCCTAATGGCAATAAGTAAGTTTTCAATCCTTATTGTCTCTCTGAGTTGTATTAAAAACAACGGTAGTGGATCCAGTGTGGCTGGAAAGTTATTCAGGTAAATTTTGCATAATTTCGAGACGGGCGACACGAATTACCCAAATCTACCCAAACCTTCCCAAATCTTCCCAAATCTACACATTATTAGGAAATTACACATTGTCTCGAGTGAAGATGAAGCATAAAACACAACAATAGTGCCCATCACACAAACATGATTCAAGATTATTATTTTTACAAAGTCTTCTGTAGATTTTGGTAGATTTGGATGAATTTGTGAGTGGTGTAATACATATGTATGAGAGCTTTTAACTGAGTTCAGGAGTTAAGTAAAAAGACGCACTGGTGGGCGGATTTATAATGTTCTTGTATATGCGGCTTTGAGGTTATTTGGATGCATATTTGCCTTTTAAAAGAGCCTTTTCACAGATGGTTGCATGTATTGCAGTTTGTCTGTAAATGCTTTATATTAATAAATGTAAACATTGGATCTAAACAGCTCCAGTAAAAAAAAAAATCAAGAATAAAATTAAAGAAAGAAAAAAAAGGAACCCTCAACTGGGCTTGAACCATTGACCATTGCAGTAAAAGTCTATCGCTTAGACCACTCAGTCATCCGTGCTCATACAATGAATGATGTTTTTATACTTTATATCAGCAATCCTCGTCGTATCGTAAAATATAAGGACAACAACAGAACTCTACACATTATTCAATTGTTTCGCGTTGCAATGCTTTATAAGATTTTAGGTTTTTAAATCGTCAAAAGATGCATATAATTGATATTAGAGAGCATGGTAAATGTTCAGCATTACTGTTTCCTCACAAATATCGTAACTGCAAATAAAATTTGCAAATCTGAAACACTGTTTTTTTAACTTTATCTATTAGTCAAAACGTGAAAAGCCCCTTTAAGGTGTTTTGTTCGGATTGGCGGTACTGCAATTTTAAATGGCACTTTACAGTTTTGTAAATCAGTGTGTTGTATTTAATTATATATAAAGAATCTACAATGTATGACCTTTTGGACCATCTGGTGACAGCACGTGACCGTTGTCATCTAACCCTGCCAAGGTGAAACCAGATCTGTATAAACATTGTGCAGTCAATGGCTTCGTAATGTTTTATTTGATTTTTTTAATCTGTGTAATAGGCGTCTACTTTATCATGACACTTGGGAGTATGACCTCTTCTCCCATAGTGACATGCCATGTTTTGCGTAGCAGGCATCGTTCATGTAATGGACATCAACTTTTAACATGACACTTGGGAGTATGAAGCTTCTCTCATGGTGACATGCCATGTTTTGCGTAGCAGGCGTCGTTCATTTAATGGACATGCACTTTTAACATGACATTTGGGAGTATGACCTCTTCTCCAATGGTGACCTTCCATGTTTTGCATTGTATGCGTCGTTCATTTAATGTCGATTTTGGGACTCACTTCCCAACAGTGAAGCACACTTTTTGACAGTAAAGTCTGGCTCACATAGTACAGTTATGTGTATGCAATTAGTTTTTTGAACAAAGGAAATCCACGAATTTAACAGCCCATTAAATAAACAAAAACACGAAATCTCATCCTGTCAAATCGTAATGGTTTGACAGTAATTTGTGACTACAATAGTTATATCCTAAATAAACATTCAATTTAGTGTTCCTGCCCTTAACTGATAAATACTAATTATGTATATGAATAAGATCTTACATTATAGTGATGCATGCTGTATTCATGTTTGATTGTTTTTCTCATTTATATATATATATATTATATATGTATTTTTTTTTATTATAAAGGTTTAACGGATACAGTAATTTCGCATTTAACTCCCTAGATCGTACACGAGTGGTTATAGTTCAAATTCATACAGTGAAATGAACTTATATTTATTTATCCCTACGTGTCCAGTTTGAAACGCAAACGATTTTTTCACTGAATATTTAATAGTTTCCTTTTCATTTTGTCAACGTTTGTTAACAAGTACATTGTTTAGACATATACTGTCGTTTTTTGCTAAAACATCAATGATGTACAATTGCAGCATTATATATATATAAGATGTCTGTTCGTGCATCGCTTTTTCCTCTGGCTGAGCTGAATAAGTATGTTACACATATGCTTGCAGATTTATTTCCCTTAGCGCCCCCTACTTCTAAATATGACATGTCACCGGAATGGTTTCAATGAAGAACAAGTGGGTTTTGAATAAATCTGATGAGGCAAAAAATACAACAAACAAGACGTACTAATAGTACGCATCCTTATAAAATTATGGTATTATATTGAATGGGCTGTGGTTGTTTGGCTAATAGTGTTGCCTAAGACGGCTGTTATAAAGTTAACAGAATGGCAGAACAGGTAAAACGAATTAGTATCTCCCCTTCATGTGAAATTGGCTGAAATCATAGGTAATTTTAACAATCAAAATGAAGGACAACATGTGTTGTGCATAAAATTGCAATTTATATGGATAAAATATGCATTTTGTATTGCGCGTTTTGCTCGGATCTGATTATATATCATGTACGAGTATATTGTTATTAGTTAAAAACTGGGATCAACGCCTAGAAACGGTTAATGCAAATGATTGATGTTTGTAATCTTTTAGAGGGGTAGGTTAATCTTACACTTAGCCCAGGACAAATAATTACTCTGCCAAATGCTACATGTATAACGAACCAAATTTACTTGCAGGCAGAGATAGATAAGCCTCGTGCGTGTTTGGCATATCGATCCAAAGGTGATGACACATAGGCCGTGTGTCCAGTTTTGAAAATTAGCTCAAATCCACGCAGACAATTAAGCACTTAATTACAAATTAAAACTGTCTACTATATTTACTTTTTTATTATTTAAGGCAAATTAAAACACACACATACGATAGATAAATACATATATATTTTATAGTCATAGTAATACATTGATTGATTTTGTTTAATGACTTAACAATTGTATGCATCATACAGACATCACATCCAAAACAAAGACTAAACATACGCGTGCACAAGAAAGTGTCACACTTGCTTTTAAATTGTATATTAATACTTACAAAGAAATTTGCATGAGCGTTTTTTTCGGAAGTGCATTTTTTTTAAATTCGATAGAATTTTGTTTAATGCTCTTCTTCGGTTTTGAAAACAGAACAGAACAGAACAGAAAGTTTATTCATATAACTTGGACATTTCCAGTTCATCGTTACATATACATAACTTACAATATATAAGCAATAAGCACATGCATAGTAATGCGAAAGTGACCAAACTAGTACATAAAAAGGTGTTAAAAATGCCATCATATCACTCAACGTTTGCATTCAATTTATCAGATCTCATTTTAAAAGCATTTTTACAATATATTGCGAGTTTATAATTTAGGACTTTGGTTTTAGTGTTTGTTAACAAAAGAATAAATTTATGCATACTAGGTCGGTTATAATAGAATTTGTCAATATACATTTTTCTTATATCGGTATAAAGAGGACATACAATTACAAGATGGTATTCGTTTTCAATATCATCTGAGTTACATATAATACATTTGCGTTCGTTTTTAGGACTATTTATATGTCTCCCAGATTCAATTTTTAACATGTGGGACGAAATTCTTAATTTTGATATGTATTTTCTTAAATTAAAGGTTTGGATTATGTTAATGTAATCAGATAGTTCAAATCGATGTTTCAATTGTTTGTATAGAGTTAATAAACTTTTAACATTTAAATCATTTTAAGCCACAAGCCTATGTAAATATCAATAAGTATATTTTAAATATCGGAATAAACTAAACTTTACCTCAATTCATTGAAAAATCGAAAACCTGGTCAAAATCGGTTTTGAATCGATAAAATAATACATGTATATAAATGATCATAAATACATGAAAATCGTTGCAGCGTCGTGAGTTATGCAAATTATATCTATGTTTAGCTTTCGATAAATATTATTAGCATTTGGAATATACCTACATAGATTTAGCAAACTTAATCTCCGTCTGTAACAGATTTATTTGCATCAGTTCTAATATTCTCTCCGCTAAATGCGCCCTTATCCGCAATTTTGTTTGTTTAGGTTTGTTAAGGTTTGAATTAACGTGTCGAATTATGAATATTTATTAGGTCGTTTTCGTAGTTTACCGTCTCGACTCCAAAATAAAAATCACTATATTTTTGGTTTTCAACCGATTTCAACCGGATTTGCAGTGATATCCTCAATAAAAACACGTTTTCTTATGATTCTGCCCATATATATAGCTATGAACTGGGACTTTAATAAGGTGCTATCGTTTGAACTTTATATGACCTTGTCTTAAGAGTCAGCCAGCTGAGCATAATTGGGTAACGCACACGTCCATGCCAGGTTACGGTGTGACACATATTGTATCCTCATTTTGGGAGCACTTTTAGCAAAACAACAACAACAATAATTTTCCCAATTTCAGTCGAAACGCCGCGAATTTTCCCAATCCATAGGAACTTGGCCGGCATTCCCAAAACGTTGAAAATAAAACACTGCCTATGGTCAAATTTGGTCATTGTAAAACATTTCTTAATATGACTAGAGATTTCAATAGCCGCAGATTATTGCATTTTTAAGCAAATACATTGAATTTGCTTTGTTTTTGACAGAAGGGATTTTTTTCTTGAGTACCAACCCATCATGATCAATATTGTCACTAGTGATTCAACATCAAACATACACATTCACATGCCATTGTAATGACCCAGCTATGTAATTAATTGACACCACTACTGTGTATTGAAATCACCCTCTATCAATAAAAGTTACCCCATGGGCCGTCACTTATCTTATCTCAATTTCATTCATGTCACTTAAATAAATATTCATGTGGGAACAGAACAATAGGAGCTATATTTTTTTCTCTGGTATGCGATTTGAAAAACATTCACTTCTTTGAGCTGAATAAATTATTTGACAAGGTTGAGTGCAAATAACAAATTTCAAAGTAGTATATGGCCCAATTATATTTGAATTCTGTGAAAAACCTTTTAATAGCTCAAAACTGAATTCACCCTCCCAAGTGAATATATTTATGGTAAATGATGATCTCATCAAATAACCACATGCTGAGTTATAATTGCACACTTTTGATTATCTACACTTAAGTTGTCAAAACTATCAATAGGATATTTCAGAATGTTTGAATATGGTTATATCCATGCAAACTTAATGACCTGCGTTAAATATTTTCCAAATAACTGCCTTGTATAACTCTTTGCGACTTTGTCATGTCAGGCAATTTCAATTGAAACCCATTGAATGCTTTCATTACAAGTTTTACACTCATAACATCCATGAAAAATAGCCCCATACTTGGAATGGAATCAAATTACAAGTACAGTAATCCTATTCAGTTAACAATTTTGAAATATCATTGTACTTCTAATTAAATAATTGTAAAATGGATATATTGTGGACCCTAAAAAATGAAGACCATTCAAGCACATAAAATTAATAATGCCTGAGTCATTACTTGATAGTAGCTGAATTGTGTTTCAGTATAGATTCATACACCCCTTTCGGTTGTTAAAAAGTGCACAGTTAGACTTAAATATGTGAAAATCAAAGTTTGAAGAACAGCAGCTTAAACGCAGTATATCGTCCTGTGAAAATCAGAATGTAAAAAAGATATGTACATTGCCAAAAAGGCAATTCATTTCTGCGTTGAATAAGACCATGTGCATGGAAATCGCTGCAAAATTGATGAAGTTATTGCTGTTCAAAGCGATGCACCCAGTGTTCGGTTGATTTTGAGTTCAATACCTTGTTTAATATATATTTGATAGTGAATTTTCTTTCCAGAGAAGTTGATTTATCGTTATAATTCGGTTATTTTTTTTATTCAAAATGATGTTTATACCAATTAAAACCATAGCCACACGCTAACCACCTGTGGGCTGAAATGGTACAAGGAGGGCTGGTTGGTGTGATTTCATGTGACGAATTTGTTAAGTCAGTTTGTTGGATCATTTCAGTTGATTAATATTCATGTTACAAATGTATTTCTTTATGAAGGATATGTAAAACCTCGGCTTTATTTCCGCATGTTTCTTCTTAATATAACTAACTATGTTTCATCCTATAATAATACAATCCGTAAAATAATATAATGTACATGTAACAAGAGATGTCAAAAGACAGATTTCGACTTTTCGAGTGCTTTACAGTATAGCGTAAGCCATCAATGGAAAATTGTTCATATTCAATAAGTTCAAGGTAATATAGTCAAATTCTAAGTGGAAGAGGACCATAATTGAAACATATTGATCCCTTATGTTTTAAAGAAGTTGTACTTTATAGACGATTCCGAGTTCAGGAATATTTGCCACAATCTATTGACTATTTGTAAAGACATAAAACAAACTAATAATATTTTAGTTTAAGTTTGATAGCAATAGCTTGGGTGGGGGGATGGTGTGACGGTCCATCAAAAAAAAAAAAAAAAAAAAAAATTTGTTTTTTACCATGTTTAAAACAAATTGGGGTTGGGATTGGGGTGGGGGTGGAGAGGGGGGTATAATGTGGGGGTTTGATCATAAATTAGATGTTCTTTCAAAAATAAGAAAAAGAAAGGAACAAAATAAAACAAAAAAAATTGGGGGGAGGGGGGGGGGAGGTTCTAGGGTGGGGCGTGGGGTATGGTTTGGGTGGAGTTCACTGTGGTATGTCAGGTAAGTGTTGTTTTGTCAAAGTATGATTCAAATCTGATCATAAATAAAGAAGTTATGACAATTTGAGCTCAATTTAATAATTTGAACTTGGGAGTCAATTTAATTCAAAGGTCGATGTCTAATTCAACTTGCTTGGCACAGTACCCTTATGATAACAAGAAAGTATTTGAAGTTTGAAAGTAATATTCTTGATACTTTAGAAGTAAAATGGATCTATACAAAAAAAAATACAAAATATTCAAAGTAAATTAGAAAAAAGGGCCATAATTCCGTCAAAATGCCAACCAGAGCTGTGCAATTTTATATGAAACATGCCAGCTGTCAATCAAATTGTTCTGGGTTATCATATCAGCCAATCATTGCTGAGGCAGCTGGATACACGCCCTCCACACAGAGGTGTATCCAATAACTGTGCATGTCACAGATCAAAACCGACAGTAGATACTGCTTAAACAACAAAAGCAAAATTATAGAAAAGGTTTCCACATTTCAAAATGAACTCACCACAAATTATCAAAAAGGTTTTCCAAAAAACAACATTTAGAGTATTTTTCTATGCAGGATAGTTTATTTTTTTTTATGAAACTGATAATCCATTTATTTGGCATGGGCCATGGTTTTAGACTTGATTCAGATAGAAAGTTGGTAAAAAGCATTATTCCTACTTCATACGTTGTGGGAGTAAATTTATACTGTATAGTTTTAGTTATATTCATTGAAATTCCACAGGATAAGGCTAGAGTATCATAATATTAACCCTGTATTATGCAGTCTTTTAATATGGCATACTTGTCTAACCATATTTCTGTTTCTGTATTTTACATATATGAACATCCAAACACTTGTCATAAATGTACATCCACCTTTTTACATTCTCTACATATTTTCTAAATATGTGTGCACATGTTGCATGTTAACTGCTTATTCATGACCTCTGGGGTAGTGTGGTTTTGTACATTACTTGATGAAGTTAAAAATAGCCATGCTGAGGGATCATAATGTTTTCTATAAATAAAGAAACGTCCTGAAGGCTGACATAGTAATAATTGTTCAACGGTCATTTGAGAATAAAGGTCAATTGCAGTCAACGGTCAGTCTGGATCCCCCCCCACGAAAATCATTCTATAATACACTTGAGAATAACGGTCAATTGTCCATAGCGGCCAACGGCCAGTATAAAATTATTTCACTTCGAAAGTCATGTTTAAACTAAAAACAACGGTCACACGACAGTCGTTTCGAGTCGCAAAAATGAAGAACACAAATGAAACAGGTGCAATAACAATAAAAATGTGCATTCATATCGCAAAAGCATTAGCGCGTGACAAAGTCAATAGATCTTTATCTCTGATAAGATGTAAAAGACAACACTAAGCTGGCGAGTGCTGGTATAAGAAGATAATAAAAGCATTAGTGATCGTTCAGGAAAATATACATTGAATTGCAACTTTTATAACAAACTAAATATTTTTAAGTAAGTTTGTGAACACTCTAGCAGTCACATGGTTTGCCTTATTTTCATGAAACTTGCTCAGGCCATCATTCTGTTCTAATGCTGAATTCAAAAATGGTTCTGGTCCATTGAAAAACATGGCTGCCAGAGGGGCGGTCAGTTATCCTTATATAGCTTTTGCTAACACTAAGAACAGTCTAGAAGTCATATTGCTTGCCCAATCATCATGAAATATACTCGGAGGTTCTTCTTAGGATATCATGGCACATATTTTAAATGGATGTGCTCCATTTTAAAGCATGCCCTCAAGAGGGCTTTGCAGGAATCTACCTAAAGAAGGAGTTTACATGCTGGGTTTCAGTACACTGCTGCTCATTGGCTGTTTAACTTCGGTATTTTAATACACTATTTCTAATTGGTCGGAGTTAAAAACCATCCTGGAAAGGAAAATTGAAAGATACCAGTTTTTAAATTGTACACATTTATATCAGATTAAAAATAGTTTTGATATAAAAAATTTGCAAGAAAATTTTTAATTAGCAAATCGAAGGTCAAAGGTCGAATGCATATTAAAAAGTTGTGCAATTTTCACACGAAAAACCTCAGATTTGATAAACTGGAACTCTTTTATAACAGAGCCAATTTGGTCCAAGCTGCGAACCCTAGTTATAAACGGAACTGCAAAATGAGTATGGCAGTTACTGGGATGGATATTTAGGACGTTTATAAACATAAAGGTCAAAGGTTTTTGATAATTATGTACTGTTGGCGATCGTATTAAAACTGTAGTTTGGTTGTTAATGTGAAGAGATATGCAATCCAGGTTTGAACTTTTTTAATAACGTTAAAATGTATAACTGACATTAATATACAACAATAATAATGATGACGTCAACTTAATTTCACTATTCAAGGCGACGTGGCAGGATGTTCCGCCAAAATCACAACATGTGGAGATGCTTTGACCTTTGAAATTCGTATCCACAAAAGTTACGTAAAAGTCTATACAGACTGCGACCAGATTATATATAGAATAAAATATACAATTTTTTTTTGAATCTGTTCAGAAAATATTCGGTATCCTTATAAAATTAGTTGGACCAGATTTTTATTTTTATATATTTTTTTTATGTATAATAAAATTTGCACAGAACTAATTCTGTACCAAAAAATGTAGCTCAAAGTAAAGTAAAATACTGTCAATATTAAACATTTTTATTAGCTCATCTGTTTTTTGAAAAAAAAAGAGCTATAAGTTTTTTTTTATCACCTGAGCGTCTGCGTTGGCGTCCGGTTAAGTTTTGTGTTTAGGTCCACTTTTCTCAAAAAGTATCAAAGCTATTGCATTCAAACTTGGTACACTTACTAACTATCATGAGGGGACTGGGTAGGCAAAGTTAGATAACTCAGGCTGGCATTTTGACAGAATTATGAGCCCTTTTTATACTTAGAAAATTGAAAATTTGTTTAAGTTTTGGGTTTTGACGGAATCATGTCCCTTTTTTGACTTAGTAACTTTGAATATTTGGTAAAATTATGTGTTTAGATCGACTTTACTTTTGAAGTATCAAGGCTATTGCTTTCAAACTTCAAATACTTTCATACTACCATAGGGTACTGTACCTGGCAAGTAGAACTTGACCTTGACCTTTGAATGACCATGACTCTCAAGGTCAAATTATTAAAATTTGCTTAATCCCTATGACTTCTTTATTTATGATCAGATTTGATTCATACTTTGACAAAACAACACTTACCTGACAAACCACAATAGACTTCACCCAAACCATCCCCCACGCTCCACCCCAGAATATCCCCCCTCCAATTTTTTTTTCCCTTTTTTTTCTTATTTTTGAAAGATCATCTAATAAATTACCACACCATCTAACTATATCCCCCTTTCAACCTTCCCCCCGATCTCACCCTGACCTTCCCACCACCCAAAAAATTCTTTTTTATTCCCCCGAAGGAGGGAATATAGTGATCGGACCGTCAGTCCGTCTGTCTTTCCGTCACACTTTGCATTTAGGTTTCACGTTTATGTTTAGAAAAATGCTCATAACTTCGTTGTCGCTTAAGATAGCAACTTGATATTAGGCATACATGTGTATCTCATGGAGCTGCACATTTTTGTGGCACTTCTGTCCTTATGTTATCTATTGGTTCTCAAAGTTCGTTTTAAGTGGCATTGTGTAATTTTTTGTTTTGACTTAAATGTCCCAGGTTCGTAAATTACTCATCAGTTTGCAAAATAAGGCAACAAGTCTTTTTCTAGCATATAACAACTTTTATTCTTGATTAAATATTCGTATATATATTGTATTGTAAACGTATCTTATTCTTATTAGTATGTAATTCTTCTTTAAGAAATTGAGACAAGAAATAATCAGTAAAGAAATAAATGAGATACTTCAACACAAAATATAATCCATCCAGAAAAACAAATGTCCAAATGTCCGTCTCTCTTGCACTATCCCGTGAAGCCAGAAATTGGGATGTTCATTGTGCACTACCACAAAAGGCTCGGCTCGAGGCTCTAACACGGTCCGTTTTATACAAAAATAGTTACCTTGGCGTTGACCCACTTCCCGTCTGTAGATCTGCCATAGTCATTAGCACTTTTCTATGGAATTCCATAGAAAATATTATGGAATTCTATGGAAATCCATGGAATTTGATGGAATTCCATCCACTTGCCAATTTTCCATCTGAAGCTGTTATGGAATTCCACGGAATCTCGACTAAAATTCCATGCATTTCCACGGAATGTATGGAAAACACCATGGAAAGTTGGACTGTAGTAGCAGTTGTTGCTGCTGTTGTTGCTGCTGTTGTTGTTGCTGCTGTTGTTGTTGCTGCTGTTATTGTTGTTGTTGTTGTTGGTGGTGGTGTTGTTGATGCTGTATTAATTAAAGTAGTAGTTCTGCAGAAGTAGGAGTAGTTGTTACTTTCAAAGCAATTTCTACACTTGGACAGGGTTAAGAAATTTAAACTTGTAGAAATTGAAATAGAAAGCAGCAACAACAACAGCAGCAACAACAACAGCAGCAACAGCAGCAGCAACAACTGCTACTACAGCAACAACTGCTACTACTGCTACTTCTATTGCTACTACTATTGCTACAGAAACTGTTAATGCTACTACTTCTACTACTACTACTACCACCACAACCTCTACTGATATAAAAAACACTACTGCTACTACATCAATTACTACAACAACAACACCTACTACAACAACAACAACTACTACTACTAATACAGCTACTACATCTACAACTACTACTACTACTGCTGCTGCTGCTGTCGCTACTATGAAGTCTATTTGGCTATTTGTAAGTGTAAGGTGTTCTATATGTGTTCTTATTCCCCATAAGAACTTAAAGCATTCTAGATGTGTTCTAGAACTACATTTTAAAACATTTTTAGAAATTTTTGACCATATTTTGTCCTTGAAATGTTCTAAAAAGGTTCTTGAAATTATTGGAACAGTTTCAGTCCTAAGCCATTTTCCACAAATGTTCTGGATTTATTCTAAAAAAACTGTTTTGGAACAATTCCAGAACATACGTTTTAGAACACAAATATGGAACAGTTCCAGAACTGTTCCAATTTCTAGAACAAATTTATAATTATCTTTATTGCATTTTCTTTTAAATACAAAATACATGATGCAAATAAATTCATACATGTATTAAACTACAAATACATTTCAGACAACCAGCGAAAATTTTCTAAGTTATTTTCCATTGATTTCCATCCAAGAAAATGTATAAGTTATTTTCCATAACGATTTCCGTTGAAAAAAATGGCTAAGTCCAACTTTCCATGGTGTTTTCCATACATTCCGTGGAAATGCATGGAATTTTAGTCGAGATTCCGTGGAATTCCATAACAGCTTCAGATGGAAAATTGGCAAGTGGATGGAATTCCATCAAATTCCATGGATTTCCGTAGAATTCCATAATATTTTCTATGGAATTCCATAGAAAAGTGCTAATGACTATGGCAGATCTACAGATGGGTTCCAACATTTCTGATTGGGACTTCCGTAAGTAAAGGTCAGGAAGTCAGGACTTCCAAAATTTATTTCTTAGTGCAAGCCCTGTTACAGAAGCAAAGGAATGTTTTAAGACAATATAACATTGTTATTGTTTAGTACCATAAGGACATACATGCCTGAATTGTTCTGGTCCAAATTGGGACATTCCATAAAAATCATCGGGACATTTTACTTAAAAGCATGACACTTAAAATGATAAATCATGCAACCTTTACTGTAGTCAGTAATCAGTACACTTGGAGACTTTTCTAACGCAACACTTTTCAAACTTGAATTTCTCAGTAAGCAGGGCTCGCGCTGTCGATCACCACTTGAGCTATTTGCCAAAATATTGAGAATTTGGCTCAAGAAAAATCTGATTTGCGAAAATGCTAAAATCTCGTAAAATTTTATTGAAAACAGCCACCATTTTAACCCGAAACTGGTTTTCTATAATTTTCTCTTTGTTTCACTGAAAGTATTCGCAATTTGAACAGTGAACGAAAACCGGTCTGCACATGTATCGAGACATCTTTTGACCATATTGTTATTGAAGTGCCTATGGTAGCTGGCCAATCAAAACTGAGCTCGCTTACACATAAAATGACGTTGTTGAATGAAACGTAAAAATGGGTGGAGCTTTGAATACACAGTTAATATTGTCGTCTGCAAACAAAATAGCGGCCGGTCGCAAATGTCGCATTATAAGATTAAAAATGAAAATAAGCGTGACAATAAATTAATTATTTCCAAGCTGACTATCGATCTAAATTAAAGATTGATAATTAAATGATTAGTTCTATGTCGTTGATGTTACAACTTTCTGCCGATTTTCGATTGAAATGAAAAGGTGATAATTAATTAATTTGATCGTTTTACTCGCACACTATGCTAACTAACAGCGGCGTATTTTAATTAAAGTTAAATTAAAGTATCGAGTTTGTAACACTTCGGAAGAGTAATTGATCTAGTTGACTATAAAAATGGAAGTAACCACTTTGTCTGTACAGTCTCTAACATGGCTTCTTTAACATTAAAGCGTCCTTTGGACGAAAAAGAGTCTGAGCAACCAAACAAAAAAAAAAATCACACAAAACTAGAGCATTCCAAGAGTCTTGGACAGTTGATAACAATTGGCTACGCTTTGACAATGAATCAAAATTAATGTACTGTGACTTATGTATTAAGGTGCAGAATTCCAACACTTTCACTGTAGGTTGCAATATCTTGAAAAAAGACTCAGTGACGAAACATGCAAAGTCTAAAGGTAAGAATTTTGAAGATGATACAAATTTAAATGGGAAATTACTTTGAAATGCTATAGTCTTTTATGAATATCTGCAGATATACTTTGTATTTATTTTTTATTTTCAGATCACACTCATGCCGTTGATGCCAGCAAGCAGTCGGTGTTCATGAAGTCCGCCTGTGACGTGGCCATAACAAAAAGTGAGGCAGCGGTAACTGCAGCTCTAAAGAATGTATACTTTGCTGCTAAGCAGAATCTAGCTGGTTCTGTGATTCCTGCCCTAAATGCTCATTGCATAAATCAAGGTGTCCAACAACTATGTGATCTAAGGGTTAACGGCCATACCACCTATGAGCACCACCAATCAATTAGCGAGTTCCAAGAATGTATAGCCGAGTCTTTGCATTTAGAATTGTTGGACAAATTGAAACACTCTCCAAAATTCAGTCTTATGTTAGATGAGTCAACCGATGTTTCTGTGTCACAAAATTTGATATGTTACTTTAAAATTCTGGACAGTGATTGTTTTGGAAAAACCCATCGCAACATACAAATTTCTGTACACTGCTCACTTTATGTGTGATGTGCTCAAACCCATAGCCATTTTGTCAAAAATGTACCAGAAGAAAGACTTGTGCTATTCTGAGGTTACCCCCCTTTTGACAGCCACTATTCAGACTCTTGAGCACCTGTCAGAGACTAGGTCAGGTCCCATGATGACAAAATTTCTGAAGGTCACCCCCCAAACACCAGAGTTTGATAAAGATGGCTTGTGCACGTTTGATTATGAAGGTCATACCATCACAGACAGTGTCAAACAAAGAACTGAAGCTGAGTCTGGGTGCACACAGTTCCTTAACAACATGGTCAAAAGTCTCAACAGCAGGTTTTCTGACAACAGTGATGGGTCTGTCCTTACTGCCATGAGCAATCTATTTGACCCCAGTATTCCAGTCACTCAAATACTGTCAGACATTGACACTGTCTCTGACTACTTAGGGACTGTAGGTATTGAAGGCTCACAGTCTGAACTGCTCTGCTTTGCCAATTTTGCAAGAGCCAGCCATAACTCTGGTAACAAGTCAGTGACTGATATACACTCTGCAGCAAATTTGGCAATTAAAAATGTGAATTCCTATCCAGCATCAGCAGAAGCTGCCAAAAGATTGCTAGTGTCCCCAGTGTCTACAGTAGATTGTGAACGGGGGTTCAGTAGACAGAATGTTATTAAAACAGATTTAAGAAATTGTTTGAGTGTTAAAAATTTGGAAAATCTGTTGAAAATCTCTATTGAGGGAAAATATTGTAAAGATGTAGACTTTAAAGGGATCTACAAACTGTGGGCTGGAAAAAAGCAGCGCAGAATACTAATGAAATAGAATTGTACTGAGATATGCTATGACTTGTGTTCACTGTATATGTATTGATGTGTTTGCAATGTATTTTGTGATTGAAATATGTGCTGATATTTTACATGCCATTTAACTATTTTGTCAAAAATGTGCTGATTAAAAATTGCACTATTACTTTGTTAATTTTGATTGAATGTACATCTATTAAATGATGTATGTTTTTTTTGACAAGTACAATAATCATTATTGACTATAAAATTGAAAACTGTATGTTATATTATTATATGTGAAATGTGCTTGCTGTCATTAAAAGAAATATAAAAAAAGCAATAGTATATATTATTATTTGATGACCAGTTTTCACGTGTCGACACACGAAAACTGGGTGGCTCAAAGAAATTTTGGGCCAGCGCTAGCCCTGAGTAAGGGGTTGAGATTTGTATTTAAAATTTTAAATGTGATCATTTGAGTACATTCTGAGCAAGCTCATGATAAAATCATTCACCTGTGACGATTTGACGCTTAAACATATGGGATATGTACAGCTTCGTCTTTTTTGCCATGGAAACGGTGAAACGCAATATTATTCTAAATTTATTTCAATTTCCTCATTTGAGATGGTTTCTTACACCAGGAAAACATAAGATTAATTTAAAAAAAAATGTATGGCTCATATGAATATTCAGAAGCGTAACCACGCATTTTGGCAAATTGAATGCTACCTACCCCATGTGCTTAAGCGTCTGATCGTCACGGATGAATGTATTTATCATTAGCTCGCACCAAATGTAGTCAAATGATCACATGTACAATTTGAAATGAAAATCTTTATTTGTAAGAGATATACTCAGTATATGAATATATAATAGAGATATTCAAGTTTGAAAAGTGCTGCGTTAGAAAAGTCTCCAAAAGTCATTTGCAGGTAACCTGCAATTAGCCAAAATGCGCTGTTGCGCTCCTAAATATTCATTCGACCCATACATTTTTATACGCCCGTTTTTTCAAAACGGGACGTATTATAGTTTCACCCTTTGTGGGCGGTTGGCGGGCGGCGTCCACAGCAGTGTCCGCTCTCTAATTCAAATAGTTTTCATCTGATCTTCATCAAACTTGGTCAGAAGTTGTTTCTAGACAATATCTAGGTCAAGTTCGAATATGGGTCATGCTGGGTCAAAAACTAGGTCACGGGGTCACTTACTGCATTTCAAGGATTTAGCATGGTGTCTGCTCTCTAATTGAAGTAGTTTCCATCTGATCTTCACCAAATTTGGTCAGAAGTTGTGTCTAGATGAAATGTAGGTCTGACAAGTACAAATATGGGTCAAGGTAAAGTTATCAAGTTGCACAAAACCTTCAAACGGGTTTATGTGTGACAGTTTGGCACTCTTGTTTAAAACTATTTTATGTTATCCTGTTGTAAACATCCACTTAAAGTGATAAAATTGAAATCAATTGATAATAATATTGCATTTCACCATTTCCACGTGCAAATGGATGAAACCATTCACACCCCATGTGCTAAAGCGTTTGATCTTCAAGGATGAATGATTTCACAGTGAGCTTGCTCAGAAAGTATTATAATGATCAGATGTAAAACTTAAAATCAAATTCTTAACAAATTACTGAAATATTCAAGTTTGGAAAGTGTTGCGTTAGAAAAGTCTCCAAGTGTATATTACTTACAAAAACACATAATATCTGGCCTATATAGACGAAAAATGTGCAGTGATTCATTTTGAAACCTACATCAGTGTGTCCCTGGGACTCCAATATTTTGAAACAATGGGTCCTAACTGAAAACAATGGGTTCCAGATTGTGTCTTTGTAAATTTGTTACAAATAATCTACTTAACATGATACGCCTAAGCCAGGGGCTCTTTGTGCAATTTTAGAGCTAAAAATATAGGTTTATAACAAGTACAGGGCTCTAGCTTGGCTCAGATTTTAAGGTGAAGTCACTTCTCCCTCAGCTCACAGTAGGGAGAAGTTTTTAAAAATAGGGAGAAGTTTTCAGAATCCGGGGGAAATGTAGCGATCGGTCCTAAATGGGACTTATTCTAGCAGATGACTAAAACATAAGGTTTTGTTAAGGCTGTTAATAACTTTTAAAGACAATCAGTCAGTTGTTACATTATAAACTAAAAAAGAAAAACAATTAAAATAACACATCTTTATCCCAAATAAAAATGTTTGCTAGAGAAACAAATTTTCATTATTACTTTTATCTTCAGTGGATAATATTGATATGCGGTGCATATCAGGACAATGACCATGAACTTTAAAACCAAACACTAACTTTTAACAATAACATGATCTTTTAACTGTAACCTTTTAATCTGTTGTGCATCTGTATAATTCCTTTTTATTCACCTGAGCATTTACACAGGGCATAATGACAGCCAAAACATATAATATATGCATTACGGCCCATATTATTCACAGCCATTTTACACATAAACAATATTCTGGTTGTACGCCAGTGGATTATTTAATTTCGTATCCGAATTACTTGTCCGAATTCGAGTGCTGTCACCTGCCTTGTGATTTTCACTGTTGTTAACGATGCATATTTATATTTTAAGCTCATCTTCAGTACTATGTAAAACATTTATATGTATATTAGATTACTGCATAGTAATAATGACCAGTTACACATTAACAGTTATTTTACGATAAAACATCACTTGTCCATGAGACGCCAGTTCATTGTCAGCCATTTGTTGCAGTGGTTCAGGGCTCGCGCTAGGGGGCAACGTGAGCAACTAAGTCGCTTTCTTACGCCAAACGTCGCCTACAATTTCAGAAATTGTAGATAAAAAGCCACTTCCAGTCTCTCTCTTATAGAAATCTGTTTACATCCGGTTTTCTCGATGTCAAGGTCTGACTCAATTTTCCGATACACTGTCGCAACCTGGATTGAGCGACAGGTAATTTGAGGTAAACCCCGCCCCGATTCTCCCAACCTCCAAACTTATCGAATCGGCGATCGATATTGTTCAAGTCAGCATTCAAGTCACATGGTAGCTGGCCAATCAACATTGAGTTCGCTCACACATAATAATTCATGCGCAGCCACTGTATACTTGGAAATATACAGTTGATATTGTCTTCTGCCAACGCTATATAGCGGCCGATGGCAAACGTCGTATTTAAAGATAAACAAATAAAAAGGAGCCTAACAATAAAAAAAGATATTTCTCAGTTGATCAAATTACATTTCTACCGACTATCGATCTGAATTAACAAAAGGATGATAATTAAATAATAAGATCTATGTCGATGATGTTACACCTTTCTACCGATTATCGTTTGAAATTAAAAGGTGATAATTAAGTTTTTTTTACCCACAAACTATGCTATCGTAAAGCAATGTGTCAATAAAATTGTATATTAATTACGTATTTGCTAGGTTTCCGGTTTTCATTATTTTCCTGTCAAACGATATGCTCAATTCGTTTCATGTGCATAACGCGTACAATTTTTCGGACTGTCGTTTTCGGATACATTATTTTTCGTCGATTATAATTTAATTTTGAAGTTCTTTAAAGAAAAAATAGAATGAAGAATACAGATGGGGTGTTTCGAATTTTATTCAGATGAAATTGCAATTGGAAAGACTATAAAAAATAACAAATAATTATTAAGAAAGCATAAGCAAAATGTCATTTTTCAAACATAAATATTTATCTGGTCTGACAGTTTTATTAAGCTTATGTTATCTATTAAACATTTCCCATCATTGGAATAGGAGAAATTCATTATCTCTTGGGCATTTTGAGTTATGTGCTTTCTTCTCATATAATGAATAATGGAATGTATAACACAAGTTGGCTGTTTTTTACGCCCATGGTGATGTCAAAATGGTGTGGGTTATCATATTTCGAATTGTATTCACATGAAATTGCAATTGGAAAGACTATAAAAAATAACAAATAATTATTAAGAAAGCATGATATGCTAAATGTCATATTTCAAACATAAATATTTATCTGGTCTGACAGTTTTATTAAGCTTATGTTATCTACTGCTTCATAAACATATTATCTTTGAAATACTTTAGTCTGTATAATATGATATTTACATCAAAATGGATTGAATATAGAGCTAGTAAAATGTTATTTATCTGTCGTGCCTATTATTACTTGGTTAATTAGAACTGCTGGAAAAATTAAGATACACAAAAGAAATATAATTATGTTTACTACAATGGTATACTTCAATAATGTGCTACACATATATGTGTGTTGTAATGCCCTACATGCAAACCCTTGTGTCCGAGTCTTTCCACTTCTCCCTAGAGTCTCCTCACTTCTCCCTAAATCAGTGTCCAGAGAGAAGTCACTAAAATTTGAGCCCAGCGTGAGCCCTGCTTGATACTGTATTTTGGTATGCATTATGCGGTTATGTGTTCTAGATTGTAAAATTCTTGTCTTTATTTCATTGTTGACCTATGATCCTTAAATGGCGGGCATAATTTGATATCAGCGCAGAGTGTCATAAGATTTGGTATGTGGCATCCATCAACAATGTTTATTTATTATAAATGACACTGAACTGCGAAATATCCGTCAACGGTATGCGACAGGCTCAACAGTGCTCGACAAGCTCCATGAATGGGCCTTAGCACCCATAGCTGCAATGAAACACTGCTAACATGGGCATTGGTGCAACCAACCAAAACATTTTTTAAAAGTTGTCTGTCTTATCATCGTAATGTTTACCACCTATTTATATCACCTGCTGGTACTTAAAAGGTTGTATAACATTAAATGATTAAAAGAAATAATATAAAAAAGTTACGTGGGGACTGTTTTTAGCAAAAAGTTTTTAGTGGTTCGAAAAAGTTTTTTCGAAGGATTCGAGAATGTATTGAAATTTAATTTTTTTCTGCAGGGTGGGGAGTTTATGTCGGGATTAAAATGGGATTGTAAATAGATACCTTGGATGCTATGTTTGGGCGTGAAGCGAGGCGTGTAATCAGACCATCAAATATTTAGATTAAAGATGTTAAATAAGACTAGGTAGTGAATTGTTGAAGAATGTCTTCTTTTTTGCGCCTCAATTTCTTTAAGGTGTGACATTTATCATTGCTTAGTCTCATGTTTATGTGAAATTTAGTAATAAATAAAATATTTTCGTGTCTCAGTACAATTAAAGTGGAAACTATTTGATAGAAAATGTATTTTTCTAATATTTATTTGATAGACTTGCTATAGTAATTTCCCCAAGTTATGCTTGCTATTTGGTTTTATTGTGTTTATGAAACTTACAACATGTTTATTTTTTTGCATAAAGTAAAGCAATGTCTCTGTCTTTTATTTTTTTGAAATTTTCAACAATCTTTGATGTTTGATCATCTATCAGTTGCTGGCATCCCTCTCTGCACAGCATCATTAGTGCTGTCAATGTGTCGTGTGATAGACAGTTCCGATTGTTTGTGCAAAGATTGTTCATTAGACTGAACACCCTTTCCACAGAGGCAAGGTTACAAACCGACGTAAAACAGTACGCTGGCTGCCTGACAAAAGAACCAGAAACAGTAACGACTCTATTGATTGCACGCGCTGAATAATAAAACCCAAAATTAATCGAGCGCGTGGTTACACACAACTATACGATTTTCTTTGTTCGCTCGCCGAAATTTGGGTTTTGTTACGAAACTTTCGGTCGTTTTGAGAAAAAATTCGGACATCTATTGGGATTTTTTCAGATGCCGATTGGGAATTTGGAAATTTTCGCTCGATTGGGAAAGTACCGTTTACCGGTACTTTATAAAGAAGGAGGAAAATCGCTGCTCTGTGATGGCATGCTCAATGATGCTGAATCTTTATTAAAAGTGTTTGCTTGAGTTACAATTTAGTATTGGATTGTAGGTTACAATTTAGTATTGAATTGTAGGTTATAATTTAGTATTGGATTGTAGGCTTATTTGAGCATTGCTCTCGGATAACAGGGTTGAATGCATATGCTTAAGGTGTCGTCCCAGATCACCTTGTGCAGTCCACACAAGCTAATCAGGGACAACACTTTCTGCTTTTATGGTATTTTTCATTTAAAGGAAGTTCCTCCTAAGCAAAAATCCAGATTTGGCAGAAAGTGTCGTCCCTGATTAGCCTATACAGACTGCACAGACTAATCTGGGACTGCATTTAACTTACATGCATTTTCCCAGAGCACAGTTAATTTATTTGTTGAATTTGATTTGTCTCCCTTTAAACCTAACATTGAACATGATAAAGAGTTGAAGTAAGAACACGACTTTTTATGCCCCCAACGTGCATATAGTTTTCACATTGTCGTTCTGTCTGTTTGTCTGTCTGTATGTCTGTCCGGCACACTTTTCGTGTCCGCTCTCTGTTTCAAGTTCTCAAGTAGTTCTCATCCAATCTTCACTAAACTTGGTCAGCAGTTGTACTAGATAATGTCTAGACCAAGTTCAAACATGAGTCATGCCGGGCCAAAAACTAGATCACGGGGTCACTTAGTGTGTTTTAAACATTCAGCATGGTGTCCGCTCTCTAATTCAAGTAGTTTTCATCCAATCTTCACCAAACTTGGTCATAAGTTTTATCTAGAGCCAAAAACTAGTAAGTATAAGGAAAAAAAAAATCTACAGTTGACAAGAAGATACGTGCATTCCTGTTATTTGCATGCAAAGAATTGGCAGAAAAAGCATCTACAAACTGCAACAGATAACATATGTAACAAACAACAAAATTTAATTATTGAACATCTGTTATGCAGCAATTAATAGTTTAATAAAATAAAGGCGATGTATATCTCAAAAACATATACCGGTACACAGTTATGATTTATGTAGTGACAAAGTTACAGTTGGGGCATCCGTGTCGTGGGGACACATTTCTTGTTGTTTTAATATCTTGTTAAATGGTTTTTGGTTGTATAAAATAAAGATTGTCTCTTATGATGCATAACTTGTTTGATTCATCAATATAAATCATATTATGTTAATAGCTTGGCTTTGTTAATGATTGCGTAGTAAGTAGATAGGCCATAAAAGCTTTCTTTTAATCATCAATCTCAATAAGTGATCATTTCTTCAAAACATTATGATTGGTGTTGTCTATTGTACAAATTATGTATTAATCACTCACATTTATACACATGTATGTGGACATTTTATTCATATATAGATACTACTTTCTTGCATCACTTTCCAGAAGAGGGGGTATATTGCTTTGCTCATGTCTGTCGGTCGGTAGGTCGGTCCGTCCGTCCACCAGATGGTTGTCAGACGATAACTCAAGAACGCTTGGGCCTAGGATCATGAAACTTCATAGGTACATTTATCATGACTCGCAGATGACCCCTATTGATTTTGAGGTCACTAGGTCAAAGGTCAAGGTCACGGTGACCCGAAATATTAAAATGGGTTCCGGATGATAACTCAAGAACGCATATGCTTAGGATCATGAAACTTCATGGGTAGATTGATCATGACTTGCAGATGACCCCTATTGAATTTGAGGTCACTAGGTCATAGGTCAAGGTCACGGTGATTCGAAATAGTAAAATGGTTTCCGCATGATAACTCAAGAACGCATACGCCTAGGATCATGAAACTTTATGTGTAGATTGATCATGACTCGCAGATGATCCCTATTGATTTTGAGGTCACTAGGTCAAAGGTCAAGGTCACGGTGACCCGAAATATTAAAATGGGTTCCGGATGATAACTCAAGAACGCATACGCCTAGGATCATGAAACTTCATGGGTAGATTGATTATGACTTGCAGATGACCCCTATTGAATTTGAGGTAACTGGGTCAAAGGTCAAGGTCACGGTGATTCGAAATAGTAAAATGGTTTCCGCATGATAACTCAAGAACGCATACGCCTAGGATCATGAAACTTCATGTGTAGATTGATCATGACTCGCAGATGATCCCTATTGATTTTCAGGTCACTTGGTCAAAGGTCAAGGTCACGGTGACCCGAAATAGTAAAATGGTTTCCGGATGATAACTCAAGAACGCATACGCCTAGGATCTTGAAACTTTATGGGTAGATTGATCATGACTCGCAGATGACCCCTATTGATTTTCAGGTCACTAGGTCAAAGGTCAAGGTCACGGTGACCCGAATATAGTAAAATGGTTTCCCGATTATAACTCAAGAACGCATACGCCTCGGATCATGAAACTTCATGGGTAGATTGATCATGACTGGCAGATGACCCCTCCCAATTATTTTTTTTAATCTAATAAATTACCGCACCCCACAGTATTACCCCCTCTCACCCCCCACTCCACCTACCCCCCCCCCCCCATTTTCTTAAACATTTTATAAATAACCCCACCCCACATTATTATCCCCTGTCATCCTCCACCCCCTACCCCCCCCACCCCCCAAGATTTGGTCAGGGAAAAGTCAGTGAAAAGTCAGGGAATTTTATTTCATCAGGTTGGTGGCAACCCTGATAAACTACGTAGCAACTTCATATTTGGCTTACTGGGGGGCATTGTGTTTCTCAAAGAAATCTTGTTATAATTTATTTGAATGGAATTCATTTTATAAGGGTAACTGTAGAAGGTGCAGAATATACATGCATTCATGGAGTCTTTGTGTTTATGTCCCCCACCACTATAGTGGTGGAAATATTGTTTTTGCCCTGTCTGTTGGTCTGTCTGTCTGTTTGCGCCAACTTTAACATTTTGCAATAACTTTTGCTATATTGAAGATAGCAACTTCATATTTGGCATGCCTGTGTATCTCATGAAGCTGCACATTTTGAGTGGTGAAAGGTCAAGGTCATCCTTCAAGGTCAGAGGTCAAATATATGTGGCCAAAATTGCTCATTTTATGAATACTTTTGCAATATTGAAGACAGCAACTTGATATTTGGCATGCATGTGTATCTCATGGAGCTGCACATTTTGAGTGGTGAAAGGGCAAGGTCAAGGTCATTCTTCAAGGTCAGAGGTCAAATATATGTGGCCCAAATCGCTTATTTTATAAATACTTTTGCAATACTGAAGATAGCAACTTGATATTTGGCATGCATGTGTATCTCATGGAGCTGAACATATTGAGTGGTGAAAGGTCAAGGTCAAGGTCATCCTTCACAAGGTCAAGGTCATCCTTCAAGGTCAAACATCATATAGGGGGACATTGTGTTTCACAAACACATCTTGTATTATAATAAAATTGCATATACCAATAATGAAAATTGAGAATTATGTTTTTCAATAAATAATTATAACGGTGAAGGGGGGAGGGGGGTTGAAGGAGGATGACAACTTTTTTTTGTCTTTTATTAATAGAAAAATAAATGATAGTTACCATAATTGTGTGATTTTGTAACTTCCAAGAATACTTAAATACAAATTTAATGACCAAGAAGCAATGTCATCATGATCATCAACAACAATGACAATTATAATAATAATAATTGCAAAATCTCATGGTAATAGCTTGCATGTAGAAAACTAAAGAAAAAAATGTTTTGTAAGTGATATTTATGTGAGGTCTAACTCTTTCAGTGCTGGAACCGAATTTTGAAGGCCTTTGCAAACACTTTGGATCCAGATGAGACGCCACAAAACGTGGCGTCTCATCATGATCCAAACTGTTTGCTATTCTGATAGTATTCTTTGAAAAAAATCTAAGAAAATGCTAGTTTTAGAAATTCAGCAGACGGCATTTTAGCAGACGACAAATTTCCCAGCATGCAAAGGGCTAAAGTGATAGAGGACAGAAATAATTTCATGTTGAATTGCAGCTTTGCAAAAATTGGTCCCTGCAAATGTCACAGCTAGATTACTATTATCTGGGGACTCACATTTCAATCTGCCCTTGAACAGTCCTGTGTATGAGGTTTCTGATGTCACGCCAGGCGGGTTTCTCCCAATGGCCCACGGCTTGAATATTAATTATTTGCAAACTGTTGCAACAAGGGTCAATATTTTGGGAAAAATAAACTTACTGGAAATCGTTCAATGTAATCCTGATCTGGCGACATATGTTTCAATTATTGTTGTTAATGCTTTTGACACCAAATGGACTTGATATTGGAAAGGGTTTTACATGAAATAAGTATCATACCTTGCTTGCTAAACAGTTGGTTATGATAATTTTCAAGTGTAAGATTTCTTAATCAATTAGAGAACTCTAAAAAACATTTGCGTTGATATTTGGGACAATTAAATGTAATAATACTTAGATAATTAAACAATTGGTTAAGTTTTTTGTATTGGTCCAATTAACTCCTATAGTATCATAGCTATTGCTTTCAGACTTGGAAAACTCACTAACTATCATAAGGGGACTGTACAGGGCAAGTTGCATAACTCTGGTTGGCTTTTTGACGGAATTATGGCCCTTATTTGTTCTAGTAACTTTGAATATTTTGTTAAATTTTGTGTTTAGATCCACTTTACTTCTAAAGTATTGATACTATTGTTTGCAATCTTCAAATACTTTCTTACTATCATGAGGGTACTGTACCTGGCAAGTTGATTTTGACCTTGACCTTTGAATGACCTTGACTCTCAAGGTCAAATTAATAATATTTGCTTAAATTGCCATTACTTCTTTATTTATGATCAGATTTGATTCATACTTTGACAAAACAACACTTACCTGACATATCACAATGGACTCCATCCAAACATCCCCAATGCCCCACCCCAGAAGCCCCCCGCGAAAAAAAAATTTCTTCTTTTATTTTTTATTTTTGAAATCTTAAAAAAATGACCACCCTCCCACATTATACCATCCTCTCCATCCCCCCAACCTCCACACCCCCCCCCACACCAAAAAAGTTTTTTTTTTTTTGAAACATGGTCAAAAAGAGATTGCCAAGCAATATTGTCCCCTACGGGTGAAACTCCACCATTGTCAGTATTTTTTAGCGCATCTATTTTTTGAAAAAAAATTATGAGCTATTGTCATCACCTTGGCGTCGGCGTCGGCGTTGGCGTCCGGTTAAGTTTTGCGTTTAGGTCCACTTTTCTCAGAAAGTATCAATGCTATTGCATTCAAACTTGATACACTTACTTACTATCATGAGGGGACTGGGCAGGCAAAGTTAGATAACTCTGGCATGCATTTTGACAGAATTATGTGCCCTTTTTACTCTTAGAAAATTGAAAATTTTGGTTAAGTTTTATGTTTAGGTCCATTTTATACCTTAAGTATCAAAGCTATTGCTTTCATACTTGCAACACTTACTAACTATCATAAGGGGACTGTGCACTCAAAGTAATGTAACTCTGACTGGCATTTTGACAGAATTATGTGCCCTTTTTATACTTAGAAAATATTGTTAAGTTTTGTGTTTAGGTCCACTTTATTCCTACAGTATCAAAGCTATTGCTTTCATACTTGCAACACTTATTAACCATCATAAGGGGACCGTGCTGGCAAAGTTATGTAACTCTGACTGGCATTTGGAAGGAATTATGGGCCCTTTATACTTAGAAAATTGAAAATTTGGTTAAAATTTGTGTTTTGGTCCACTTTACCCCTAAAGTATCATAGATATTGCTTTCATACTTGGAACACTCACAAACTATCATAAGGGTACAGTAAAAGGACAAGTTGCATAACTCTGGTTGTCATTGTTACGGAATTATGGCCCTTTTTTGACTTAGTAACTTTGAATATATGGTTAAATTTTGTGTTTCGATCCACTTTACTTCTTAAGTATCAAGGCTATTGCTTTCAAACTTCAAATACTGTACCTGACAAGTTGAATTTTACCTTGACCTTTGAATGACCTTGACTCTCAAGGTCAAATTATTAAATTTTGCTAAAATTGCCATAACTTCTTTATTTATGATTAGATTTGATTGATACTTGACAAAACTACTCTTACCTGACATACCACAATAGACTCAACCCAAACTATCCCCCGTGCCCTCCCCCCCCTCCCTCCCACCCCCCCCCCCCTAATTTTTTTTTTTTTTTAAGATCATCTCACAAATGACCACCACACCCTCACTCTATACCCCCACCCCTCCCCCCCCCACCCCACCCCCCACCCCAATTTTTTTTTTTTTTTTTTTTAAGATCATCTCACAAATTACCACCACACCCTCACACTATACCCCACCCCCCCCCCCCCCAATTTTTTTTTTTAACGGTTATGTTTGAAATACCGTCCAACCATCACACCCAAAAAATCCCCCCCCCCCACCCCCCCCTCCCCCCCGATTTATTTTTTTCGCTTTTTTGGAAGATAATGTAATAAATGTCCACAACCCCACACTATACACCCCTCTTCACTCCACCCCTCCCTCCTTTGTGATTGAAAATGAGAGTCCCTTCACCTTTAAAAAGAAAATAGATGAGCGGTCTGCACCCGCAAGGCGGTGCTCTTGTTTTATATTTAAAGCAAGTCTTGTTTCAGAAATTAAACTGTATAAGTTTCTTCGATATGGTTTAACTGACCTACAAAATCATTGTTTTGACAGATGGCATCCATTGTTAATTGTATAAAGTATGCAGAGAAGCTGACGAAATGTATACACAATCGTGTAGAAGTAAACATATCAACGTATTGTCTGTATCTGTTTCTAATATTCGTTAATCAGGAAATTATTTAATATTTGTTATAGTATACAATAAATATTTGTAAATATTTTTTCTCTGTGATTGGCCGTGTGTTAAGAAGCGGTGTGATTCGGTGGATCGATGCTGAGGCTCTGTGAATTATGGCCAAGTGCCTCGGCAATATGCCGAGTAAATACTCCTGTCAGAAACATCAAACACAAAAGAATTTTTGTTGGTATTGCGTGAGCAGTTAACTGTAACTGGGTATATAATATAAATCTTGATTTGCCAGAGTGTCACGAAAATTTAGGTCCATGTCACTGCTCAGTCTTTGGAAATGCTTTCTTTATATACTATCCCTTTCAGTATACAAACTATACATACAAAATGTTTTAGATGGTTATGTTGAGAGTAAATTATTATCCTGCAAATCATGTTTTTCAAGAAATTTATTGATGTGTTGTTACACTGACAGTTAAACAATGAACATCTGTTGGTATTGAATAATGAATATTCTTTCCTGTAATATATTTATATGATGTTAAGCGTTTAAAGCCACACACCTTGAAATGAAATACATGGCATAGTAAATTTAAGTATAAATAATAAACATATTGTATCTATGCCAATTAGAATATGTCTGGTGGTTACAAGGTAGAAATCCGTCTTTGTTTGCGCTTTAAAACTTAAACATAATAGCGTTTGTCAAAAAGGACTTATACGTCTAGAAATCCTACTTTGGGTTTTAAAAGCGATAAAGTTTAAAAAATAATAAATTACTTGCTAACTAGGCTATAGATTTAATTTTATCGATGCCAATTAGAATATATCTGGTGGTTTCAAGGTAGAAATCCATATTTATTGCGCTTAAAAACTTTAAAATAATCGCGTTTGTCGAAATCGACGTATACATATAGAAATCCTTCTTTTGGTTTTAAAATAATAAAAAAAAACTTGCTAACTAGGCTATAGATTTAATTGCAATTTTGCACACTTTCAAATAGCATCTATATGTATTGATTAACATGAATTTCATTTCAAGGTGTGTGGCTTTAATAGATGAAAACAACATATTTCTAAACAGGTTATTAATCATACAAAGTAAACGGATATTCCCATGGTAAGTTGATTCACATTAATTATGATGATAAAAGCAAGCTTTTCAATATCATATCAGTAATCATAAAACAGCGGTTTTGTAAATGTATGTACCAGTTCATGCAGATATCAAATAGAAAACATTGTCAATAGGAACATGATACTATAACCAGAAGTGGTGATACAGTTTATATGGCTCAAACCAATGAAACATCGTAATGCTGGGGATTTTTATTATTGGATTTTTTAGGTGTAATATATTATTGATGATTGCTTTTTATGATTGAGTTCAGGTGTTTAGTAGCCAAGTAGACGCCATGCATATAATTAAAGTTGCGAAACTACCTTAAAACGTCTCTTTTAAAATATTCATTATACTTAACCACAACTTACATGTTATATAAATGCCCCAGGTTGGTTTTACTTTATCAATGGGATACCGGTATATCAGGGTATTTACAATCGACAGGGTAAGCTGTTTGCTGCTGGTGAGAAAAGATCACAACATTTTATAATTCCCATCACCTTTTATCTTGTATTATGTATTTGTATGTATATATATATATATAACTTTTCCAAAGACATATAAAGCATTAAATTATTGGTATCCATAGAAAATGACTTGAAAACTGCAGTTGACTGACTTCAGCTGTAAATAAATGATTCGCACTGAAAAACAATGTTTGTTTAACAAGAGACTTGGTATAAATTATAGTCAGTTGTTATACAGGCCTTTTCCATCCTATGCCACAGGTCTGAATATCCGTTCACAAGCCTAATCTGGTGTTTTTTTCCCAATAGAAAAACAAATTCCCAATTTCAACTTCCAACGATTGCAAAGTATTATACATAATTAAATTGAAATGCCTCTATGTGAAAGCCTCATGAATTGTACTGAAATTTCTGTAATTACAATGTATCAAATGACTGCTTTAATAGCAATTTCCTTTTCTCCAAATGTTTATGCCCCCTTTCGAAAAAAAAGGGGGCATATAGTGATCTGACTGTCTGTCTGTCTGTCCTTCTGTCTGTCTGTCTGTCCGTCACATTTTGCGTTTAGGTTTCGAAAAATGCTCATAACTTATATGTACCTTGAGATATAACCTTCATATTTGGTATGCATGTGTATGTGGACAAGGCCTTTCCATACACACACAAATTTTTGCCCCTGTGACCTTGACCTTGAACTTAGGGTCCGCGCTTAGGTTTCAAAATCTGCGTTTAGGTTTCACAAAATGCTCATAACTTTTATGTCCCTTGAGATATAACCTTCATATTTGGTATGCATGTGTATATGGACAAGGCCTTTCCATACGCACAACAATTTTTACCTCTGTGACCATGACCTTGAAGATGTAAATGACACAATTTTCAATCGCAGTAATGTAATTGCTCCTGAATTATGTGCAAAGCCTCTGTCAAAGCATAGGATGGTATACATGGGTAATGTTTGTTACAAATCTTTCCTTTTTTATACGAGACAGCTTCCGAAACAATGATATAGCTGTTGAAATGGTTGAGTGTGTGAGTGTGCATTTGTGTGTCTGTTATTGTATGTGTGTGTGATTAGGTTTGTACAGACAGTAACTTCATCATGCAGCATGCACTTTTAAAATAAATAATTACATTATAATAAAGACCATCATTAGGAGACGGTGTTTTACATGTACCACATGTCTACCTTACTTAAAGGTCAAGGGCACACTTACAGGTTGAAGGTCAATCCAGACTGATACTTCAATAGTAATTATGCACTTCTTCAAAATAACTTGCCAAATATATTAAACAGTTCCATGTAGAAACCTCTTTCATGTTCCGTTTTAAGGTAAGGTAACACTTAGATGTCAGTTGTCATATTTGAGCATTATACAGCTTGGCAAAACTTAAAAATGGTCACGCATAAGGCATGTCTTCCTAATAATAATTACAGCCTTTTATTTTCAGGTTTGCAGAAATTATATATTTTGATGTCAGATAGATCATGTGTTATTGCCAATTTAAAAAAGTCCTTTTAACATGCAATTTCCGCTCAGTAACCAGTTTATGTGATTTTCATAATAATAGCATGTACATGTCAACTTGTTGTTATTGCCAATTTATTGTACATGCATATCGTATTCCTTTTTATTCACTTGTTTGAGAAATTTCTGAGATAAGGAAACATCTTACTTAATCCAAAGCAAAGTTGTCCACCAAAAATGGACTAAATAAATGTTTTACATTTACATTTACTGTATGCTAACTTGGCAGTAATACAAAGCTTGATGGCCAGTTTATCTTCAAACAAAGATGGTGGTACTGTCAAGGTCACACAGATGGCTTGGTACAGCTCTGGTTTGTTGACTTTCCTTTTAAGTATTCAAGTCCTGTATGCAAAGTAAGAATTACTTTACCGAATTATTGAAAATAGCTTTTTTAAAGGAATTCATGGAAAGGAGTTTATCCTCTGTATAACACTTGCTTTTTTCTTGATATTTTGTTATGCATTTCATTTTCATTCTATGCGATTCAATTGATAGATGGAAAATACAAAATCCAAAGCAGGGTATTTATCATACAAAGAAACATTATATTCCCGTGGTAACTAAATTTACATTTAAATTAAACATTTCGTAACCATATCAGCTATAATCTCTTTTCAGTTGAATAGAAACTTAACTGCCATGTCATGTGGTGATTTAAAAGAAATAACATTTAAAATGATACAATTAACAACGTCTGTAATATAATTTTGATATCACATACCATATCAATTATGTTAATACGTTGTGGATAGGTGGGTTTATTTCAGAGGGATAGCATATTTTATGTTTGCGTTTTATTGCTCTCAGGTGTTCAGTAGCCATGTAGGCGCCTTGCATATAATTAAAGGCAGGATAGCATCTTAAAATGTCAAATACAAATGAAATATCACTTTTCACATGTACATGTAGTTTATAGTCACAATGAAACATTTAAGTCTATATTTGTGTATTTGGTATTGCAGGGTATGTTTGTATCAAAACTGAAACTGATTTATTTGATTAAATGCCTATTTTTATGCGTGTATATTGCGTTGTACATGTAAAAATAACATAAAATTCATAAAGTTACGAGGTAAAAAGCTGACAACATATAAATATAGGCAGTAACTAAAATGTGATAAAAACTTTAAAATAACCAAACTAAATAAATTAAACAAAACACTACTTAAATTAAGTTAAAATAAATAAGTAGATAAATAATTAATGAATTCATGAGTGAGTGCATTGATTGTGGGGTTTAAAACACACATTAAATGAGCACATTAAAAAGTTTATACAATTTAAAACAGTGTGTCAAACTTCCTAAAATAAAATGTCTTCAGGTTTCTTTTTAACAAATGCAATGTTTCTGACTGCCTGATCGCTAATGGAATAGTGTTCCAGACTCTTGGGCTAGCAGTCCGGAAAGCCCTATCGCTGAATGTTCATAATATTATTTTGTTTACAGAGACTGTGTAGCTCATCACGTTATTGTCGGCAGATCTCAGGTTCCACTTCGGAAATTGGAGCATTAATAGTTCCGTCAGATAAGCCGGCGCGTTTCCGGGGGAACAATTGTACATAAAGGTCAATAGTTTGAACTCTATTAGGGATTTTACCGTTAACCAATGGAGGTAACAAAATGCTTGCCTGGAGCTATCGTATTTTTTCCCATTTAAAACTAGCTTTGCACACATGTATTTTGAATTCTCTGCATTTTATTAAGATCACACTGGGCGGCTCCATACAACAAGACGTTACAGTAATCTAGATCTTAAACAACTAATGATAAAACAAGAATCTCTGTGGCTTCACTTGTTAAATATTTTCGAATACTTTTGATTTTAAAATAATTAAGCATGGCTGTTCTACATTTACGCGTTATATGCTCCTTAAAATTAAATTTTTCATCTAGAAAGGCACCAAGATAGTGTATTAACTTTTGTTTTGGAATTGAATCATTTATAATGACAACCGACTCAGTCACACACTTGTCAAGTTGTTTCCGACTACCAAACATTAGAAATTCCGTTTTTGAATTGTTCATTTTGAGCTTATTTCCATTCATCCAGTTGTTAATGGATTGTGCAATCTTGAAGGTCTTGTTTTGCTTTGCGTTCAATTGATGGTGTTGGAGTAAAGCGTATATTTGCAGTGTGATCATCAGCGAATCCATACACAGAAATATGCGGCGGAATGACGTCGAAGAGAGTTCCTGCGTATGTTAAATATAGCCAAGGCCACAGACAGCTTCCTTGTGGTTTCACCTGTAGTGAGAGCTCTATTCTGTAAACTCTGTATACAAAAAACGATCATTCCCGTCTGTAGATCTGCCATAGTCATTAGCACTTTTCTATGGAATTCCATAGAAAATATTATGGAATTCTACGGAAATCGATGGAAATCCATGGAATTTGATGGAATTCCATCCACTTGCCAATTTTCCATCTGAAGCTGTTATGGAATTCCACGGAATCTTGACTAAAATTCCATGCATTTCCACGGAATGTATGGAAAACACCATGGAAAGTTGGACTTAGCCATTTTTTTCAACGGAAATCGTTATGGAAAATAACTTATACATTTTCTTGGATGGAAATCAATGGAAAATAACTTTCCAAAATTTTCGCTGGTTGTCTGAAATGTATTTGTAGTTTAATACATGTATGAATTTATTTGCATCATGTATTTTGTATTTAAAAGAAAATGCAATAAAGATAATTATAAATTTGTTCTAGAAATTGGAACAGTTCTGGAACTGTTCCATATTTGTGTTCTAAAACGTATGTTCTGGAATTGTTCCAAAACAGTTTGTTTAGAATAAATCCAGAACATTTGTGGAAAATGGCTTAGGACTGAAACTGTTCCAATAATTTCAAGAACCTTTTTAGAACATTTCAAGGACAAAATATGGTTAAAAATTTCTAAAAATGTTTTAAAATGTAGTTCTAGAACACATCTAGAACGCTTTAAGAACCAGTAAGTTCTACAAATTTTCTTATGGGGAATACAAACACATATAGAACACCTTACACTTACAAATAGCCAAATAGACTTCATAGTAGCGACAGCAGCAGCAGCAGTAGTAGTAGTAGTTGTAGTAGCTGTATTAGTAGTAGTAGTTGTTGTTGTTGTAGTAGATGTTGGTGTTGTAGTAATTGATGTAGTAGCAGTAGTGTTTTTTATATCAGTAGAGGTTGTGGTGGTAGTAGTAGTAGTAGAAGTAGTAGCATTAACAGTTTCTGTAGCAATAGTAGTAGCAATAGAAGTAGCAGTAGTAGCAGTTGTTGCTGTAGTAGCAGTTGTTGCTGCTGCTGTTGTTGTTGCTGCTGCTGTTGTTGCTGCTGTTATTGTTGCTGTTGTTGTTGTTGGTGGTGTTGTTGATGCTGTAGTAATTAAAGTAGTAGTTCTGCAGAAGTAGGAGTAGTTGTTACTTTCAAAGCAATTTCTACAAGTTTAAATTCCTTAACCCTGTCCAAGTGGTATACACACTGTTTTTTCTCAATATCAAACTCAGCCAGTCCAGGTTGTCAAATAACAATCTATCTGATAAGCCAAGCATGTGTTGTACATCAGATGTTGGGTATGTTTGCTGCAAATCTATTGGTTATAAGATATAACAGCCTTTTCTAATTGGCTGAATTCAAATACAGAAAGTTTACCTGTTGGATTGAAACATGAAACATGGTGGACAATGTACTGGTTTAACTTGTTAAAATAAAGTTAAAGACATTTAACAAACAGAAGAGTCATTAGTTTTTCCATTAAAAACACTTTCTTAAAATACTTATGTATTTATATCATTTGGAAAGTGACATGAAATATTGCTAAAGAGTGATGCATACAGTGTTTGAGCAGTCTGTCTAGGAATAGAACAACAACTGAAGGTTTGTGATTTTTATTATTTCTAAATATTCCTTTAAATTTAATCTTCTTATGACATTATTGTAGACCTTTTTATGTGATATTTGAGGTTTTAGTATGGCAAATATTAGTTTAAAAGCAGCTGTCACCCAAATTTTCACTTAGTGGAGTTTGCAGGTTGAAAAAGGAAGTAATAAGACCTATGTGGAGAAATTAATAACGTTGAATGTAGTATCGGAATTTTATCATGCAAGGTTATGGAACTGCAGGCTAAGGAAGTTTTTTACTGTGCATGTTGAGCACTCAATGCTCATTAATGGTGTTAATCTTTATTACAATCCCCCGCCATAGGCGGAGGGATATTATTTTGGCGTTGTCTGTTCGTCCTTCCATCCTTCCGTCTGTCCGTCTTTCCATCCGTCCGTAGTCATATCTTGGAAGTGCTTTGGCAGATTTCACTGAAACTTGGTATGAGTATGTATATTGATAAGAGGATGATGCATGCCAAATGGCATTGTACACCATTAGTTAATAACAGAGTTATGGCCCTTTGTATCTTGAAAAAATGCTTTTTGTGTGTCCAAGGCCATCTCCTGGAAGTGCTTTGGCGGATTTCATTGAAACCTGGTTCGAGTATATATATGGATAAGAGGATGATGCACGCCAAATGGAATTGTACACCATCTGTTAAAAACGGGGTTATGGCCCTTTGTATCTTTAAAAAATGCTTGTTTGAGTGTCAAATATAATACTTATGTGTCCAGAAGCTTGTTGGCGGGGGATATCAATTCAACGTATTTGCTTGTAAATAAAAAATTAAACCAATGGAATTGGTTTTTAGGTATCTGAGTGTGCATTTTCATACCAATAGAATAACACATCATTCTAATTATAGCAATAATAAATTTGTACTAATCATACCAACAAATTAAGTTATGCTTAGTGCTTTGCGATGTATTCACTTCGTTTTTAGTTCTCTTTCTAAAGACCATTTAACAACTTAATATTTAAAACAATTCATGAATTACGTTCCCTATACATTTTCATTATGTGCTTTAATTACCATTGACCAGTTGATGGAAGATACTGCAGAGTTTGGCAGGGAAATAATCCAACAGCAAAGCGGCTCTTTAAGCCCATTTACCTAGAGGACTTACAGGGCCACAAATTCATGGTAAATATTGTCATGCCCTGGGCTAGATAAATTATTTAATGTTAACCACCTGAAAGTATTTTGTCTTTTTGGAATTCAATATATTAGTCTAAGTCATTTACACTTTTCTGGATCCTGGGATAACTTTAAAAGTTCTAAGTATTTTTTCATGAAACTTGAAACATGAACAGATGACAATAAGGACATTTTGCACGTCATTTCATGTTGTTTATAATGCAAGAATTCTGGTTGCTTTGGCAACAAATATATTTAACAAACTTAAAATAGTGAAGTTTAACAGGTAGGGGACCATATTGCTTTGCAATCTCTCGTTATAGTTTGAATGTAAATAACTCTTTGCTTTAGACATTTTTATGATTTTTTATTCTGTAGAGCACATGTGAGCAGTATACAATGTACCTCATACCAAAAAGGACCCGGAGGCAGTGACTGGTGTTCAATATTCTCAGAAGAAAAGGAAAATGGCAGTGGAAGACTTGGACAAACATTTTTAGCCTCTGTGTTAAGCCTGGCAGTCTGTGGCTGGTGACATGTTTTATTTTGGTTACTTCTTGTATAAAAAAGACCAGTTATTTATTTTGTGAATTGTATTTTGTGTTTGTTTTTTGTCTTAATTTATTTGTTGTTTTTTTAATTTAGGAATTTGAAACTTGGATAATTGAATTAAGTCCGTGTTCAACAGTACTGAGCATAGTATAATAAATAACAAATTTACAACAGTTGTTAATTTGTTATGTATTATTATTAACTATGCTCAGTACTTGAATACTGGCTGTCTGCATGGGAATTTGTTTTCTAGAAAGTTGGTTTCAGACTTAAATATTTGAAGTTAACCTTCGGAACTTTTCTAGAATTGTACTGGAACACATCAACTAGAACTGAACTTCTGTAATCGTACTGAAAGTGTTCTAGAATTAATAAGGAACAATTGTTGAACGTTAAAATTTATGAGAAAAAACTCTAGAACAATTGTGCGTGATGTGTGTGTGCATGTAATTGTGTGTGTTTATGAACATATGTGAGAAAGGAAGTATACTTGTCATAAGAGAAATGTAAAATTCTACTTCTATGTTTTATATTGTGCCTTTTATAAGTTTTTCTGTTCTCACCTGTATATGCGTGCATGTTTATGGATGTGTTTTTGAATGTGTGCATGCATGCCTGTGGTTAAGAGAGTTGGTACTTAATTTATGAAAATGTAAAACCACTCATTTTTGAATATGTACTGTGACTGCATGTGTGTGGTTAATGATTGATGCCAGATCTTGTTCTTGTTTAACTTCTATGATGAAACCTTTAGTTACATTCACATTTGTTTTCAAAATCAATAAAATGCCTTTGATCTATAATCTGTTTTTTTTCTATTTTATTCCAGCTTTTTATTAAATTCCATAGCTTTTCACGGAATTCCACGGCATTCTATGGAATTCCACGGCATTCTATGGAATTCCACGGCATTCCATGGAATTCCACGGCGTTCCATGGAATTCCACGGCGTTCTATGGAATTCCACGGCATTCTATGGAATTCCACGGCATTCTATGGAATTCCACGGAATTCTATGGAATTCCACGGCATTATATGGAATGCCACGGAATTCTATTGAATTCCACGGCATTTTATGGAATTCCATCCCATATCAAGTCCCCCTTCTGTTTTTTTTTTCACTTTTCCATTGATTGCATGGAATCGGATGGAAAGTTAGTGCCAATACTCCACGGAATTCCATCTAACGATTTCCATAGAATTCCATATGATTCCACGGCAGATCTACAGACGGGTAGTGAGAAAAAACAGAAAGAAACATGTACATGTATTATCTCTGTAATACCGTTCTATAATGGACAAAACAATTTTGATAATACATTAATTTTCTTAATGTTTTTATTATTATCCCCACGTTTTTCTGAGAAAAAGTGGGGATATTGTGGTGATGTGCGTCTGTCCGTCCGTCCTGGTCACCTGCTCCTCCTACACTATAAGCACTAGAACCATGAAACTAACATACACGGTAGAAATGAGCATATGTGCGACGATGACAGTGACGGAATTTTGATCTTACCCCTGGGTCAAAAGTTATGGGGGTTGGGGCAGGGCCGGGTCAGAGATTTTCACTCATTTTTTTTGTAATATTTTACATTAACTTCTTCATTTCTGCACTGATTTACTTCAAATTGATACTGAGCCTCTCTTATGACAATACGGTCAATCTCGATATGCATGGCCCCATTACCAACCCTGGGGCGCCCCGGCCACATAGGCCACGCCAACCCAAAATTGTCTTTTACTATAATTTCTTCATTTCTACACTCGATTCACTTCAAATTGATACTGAACCTCTCTTATTACAATACGGTCAATCTCAGCTATGCATGGCCCCATTACAATTCCTTGGGCGCCCCGCCCATAATAGGCCACACCCACCCAAAATTGTCTTTTACTATAATTTCTTCATTTCTGCACAGATTCACTTCTAATTGATACTGAACTTCTCTTATGACAATACGGTCAATCTCAACTATGCATGGCCCCATTACCAACCCTGGGGCGCCCCTGGGTCAAACATGCGGCGTGGGGATACGCGTCCGCCTCTGCCGCGCCATCTCTAGTTTTGTTTGTATTCAGTGTACTTATTGCAAATGCTAAACCTGGAAATATGAATACAAGTATGTTTTCATTTAACCTTGAAACTGTTGAAAATGCGAACATTGTTTTTTTTCAATGTAGGACTCATTTTTTAAGTCTGTGTAGCCCTTCTTTCACTAAAATGTGCATGTTTTCTTTGAATAATCAGATTTTTCTTGTGATCAGATTGCATCAAAGAGTCAAAAAATTGTCATAAGTCAAAATAAGGATACCTGAGCTGAGATTCAATTTGTTATCTTATTATACAATTAAAAAAAAATATCAACAAGATGCAATGCAAAATATGTGTAATTTACTGATATTTTAGTCATAAAGCACGGTGCATTGGAATTTATCATACCACCGCATTGATATCTGCCTAATATAATGTTGCCTGATATATTTTTAGCTCACCTGAGCGATAGCTCGGGGTGAGCTATTGTGATCACTCAGCGTCCGGCGTCCGTCCGTCCGTCCGTCTGTCTGTAAACAATTTGTAAACATCTTCTTCTACTAAACCATTGAGCCAATTTCAACTAAATTTCATGTGGAGCATCCCTAGGTCATGGGACAAAAGAATTGTTAAAAAAATTTTGATCACATAACCAAGATGGCCACCATGACCATATATGGTAAAAACCTTAAAAAATCTTCTTATCAGAAACCGCTTATCAGATTTTCAAAAAATTTCACAGGGATGACCTTTGAAGGCTCCCCTGAAAAAGTTGTTCAAAGAAATTTGATTCGTCAAAAAACATGGCCGCAGGAGCTCGTTGAACTTTGCATGTTTATTCGTTTTTGCCTATTTTGTGAAAACTTTCAAAAATCTTCCACATTTTTTGTCGATCCTTTCTAAATTTGCACAGTGTCTTTATATCAATGAGGACACGAACCCTACAAAAAATGAGCATTATTGGTCCATGAAGTACAGAATTACCTCCCCTTGAATTGAGAAAATGGTGTTTATGCAATGAAGTCCAAATTTTTCATCCAATTCTTTCCAAACTTGTTTATATATCAGATTAAAGAGAATAAAAGTTTCTTTATAATGGTTTTTCTTTCATGAAAATCCATAAAGGATAAGTGTTATTAATCGTTGCTTAATTAATGAACAATGCGAATTATCGGTATTGATTTTTTTCCTGACATACCATCCCAGACATTAACCGCTTTCAGCTGTAGACTGTGCATCAATACATCGCCGTGTTATTGACCTGAAAAATTCATATGCAGTCGGCATTAACACCAGTCATCAAGACAAATTACTGATGTGAAAACAAATCGTACATCTTAGAGGATTAAATAAACAATTACATCTGATTAAAGATTTAAGATTGCTGCCGATTTAAATCAATTTGAGTACTTTTTGCGTATATTTGATGCCGAATGGGAAGCTGTGTTTAGACTTAAGTTGAGAAAAATGGCAACGAGATACTTGCCTGTTGGTAGCTAAAGAAACTTCATCGTACAGTTTATAATGGGTGGCCATTCCCAGCTGTAGTCTACGGGCAGGTAGTGAACTGGTTGAGAAAAGTGGAAGCTTGTGGAAAAGCGGTTTGAGAAGTTTGTAAGAAAACCCTGAATTATCAGTCTTGTGGGAAGAAGGCATTGCGTCTCCACGCAGAGGGCCCTTATCACATAAAGAATATAAGAACCATCAAGACCAACCAGGTAGGGTTTTTATTTTTTTTAAACTAACACCCCGAATTTGGTCGTATTTTCTGTTGCTAAAGTTTACTGTTTAGGTTGTTTTGCATCAAAAATCGGCAAGATAGATCTAGCAAATTTGCCAATTTTTTTTTATTAATAACGTATGATTCATTGATTGTGAGCTTTTAAAACATTTTGACCTTTGAATAAAGCATAAATCAGGAAAAGAATTTTAACAGTAATTGAAAATACGATCAAATACGCCATTTTTGCTGACTGGGACAGGTCTTTTTTAGTTAAATAAAATGTTTTATTGTCCCCAACATATGAGCCCAGCAGCAAGAAATGTTGTTTTTTTTACTTTTTGTAAAACAAATATGGGCAACCTACCGTAATCCAAATTCGCCGACACCTTAATTCGACGATGTTCTATTTTTATCGATTAAATTGATGATTATTGTCTTGGAATCATTTCAAAGTAATACAGCCGAGTTTAAAATTATTATTTTGTGCTATTAAACATTCATTATTTCTTAAATTATTTGCTAAATATTGCTTCATGTAACCGTTACATCGTCAAATTTGGGTCACACCAGGATACAATTATTTAGCATTCAAACAACGATTGGGATAAAAACTAGGGGAACCCATGCTGAAATTTTCAATTTTAACTGTTTAGCAGAAGCCACCATACCCAATTTTCTTAGGTGTATGTGGAGGCTTCTGGCAGCATGATTCTGTGAATATAAATGGTGACATTTGATTCTGCATTAATTAAACATGTATTATTGACTTTTTTAAAGTATGTGTGAAAAATATAATTTGTAACCACTGTTACAGGTTTTATCTGGTTCTTCAAATCAACACCTGCAGTCGAGTCCATGCCAGACAGAGGGTGCATGTGAATGAATTGCCTTTTGACTAAGTTTTGTGTGTTCCTTATCAAATACATGAAGATTTTTAAATATATGTGTATGTTGTTTTTTTAAGAAAATAGAATCACCAGAACAGGTACAGGCACCCTTTAAATGTGTCGAATCCAGGAGCTTCTGGGGGCCTCTGGCCCCCTTGTCCCCTGGACCCACCGAGGGCCCTGCGGCCCCCTGGCCCCCAGCTTTAAGTTCAGGATTTTCAAAATATCCAACTTTGACCCCTGCAAATGCTTTGCTAAAACTTTGGCTACAGTTTCTAAAATTTGGCTACACAAAATTCCATTTGGCTAAAATGTTGGCCACAGAAATTTTTGGGCAAGAGGAGCCCTGTTTGGATTGTATTTGGGTCATCTGGGGTCAGCAACTAGGCACTAGGTCAAATAATAGAAAAACCTTGTGTAGACTATAGAGGTGACAGTTTTCATCAGATTTTATTGAAATATAGTCAGAATGTTTGTCTTGTTAAAATCTGGATTGGAATTGACTTTGGGTCATCTAGGGTCAAAAACTAGGTCAGATTAAAAAAAAACAACTTTTGTAGACAGTAGAGGTCACAGTTTTCATTAAATCTTTATGAAATTTGGCCAGAATATTAATCTTGATGAAATCTGGGTTGGGATTGTATTAGGGTCATCTGGGATCAAAAACTAGGTCAAATCATAGAAAAACTTTGTGAAGACAATAGAGGTCATAGTTTTCATATGATCTTAATGAAATATGGTCAGAATGTTTATCTTGATAATATCTGATTTTGGATCGTATATGGGTCATCTGGGGTCAAAAATTAGGTCACCGGGCATATTCTAGTAAAACCTTGTGTAGATGAAAGAGGTCACAGTTTTCATCACGTCTTAATGAAATTTTGTCAGAATGTATTAATTAATAAAATTTGGCTTGGGATTGTATATGGGTCAATAAAATTTAAGTTCATGAAGCACGGTTAGTCAGGTGAGCGATTCAGGGCCATTATGGCCCTCTTGTTTTATATCATGGTCAACAGGAAGTTCTTATATCAGTCATGTGTTGAGGATTGTCATATTACTCGGAATCAACTACAAAGTAATCATTGTAGTACAATTGAATCAGATTCAACAAAACAAACAATTTGATACCAAGATGAAATATATTTTAAACCCAAAATGCAACACTAACAGCAAAAACCATTATTTACAAATATTAAGCGCACATGCTCATGACGTCCTTATTTACACGTCAAACGACAAAAAGTATTTTTTCTGCTAAAACTGCTTCTTGTTAGCGTTTTTTCATTATTTCTTTAAAATCAGGGACATAGAGGTATGATCAACAGAAAAAGAGGTCTTGAACTCTTAGTTGTATGTTTAACAGAAAAAAACAGCTTTTTTTAGTCTTAGTTTTAGACCAATCTCCATGAAACTTGGTTGGAACATTAATTTTGTACTAATGGTATTGCAGCTGAGTTTGAAAAAGATTCCGGTTATATGAAAATCATGGCTCCCAGGGGAAGGGACTTTTTTCCTTATATGACTAAAGTAAAACCTTGTTAACACTTTAGAAGTCATGTTTATAGTCAAATCTTCATGAAACTTGGTCAGAACAATTGTGCTAATGATATTGTGGATGATTTCGAAAATGGTTCTGGTCTGTTGAAAAATATGGCCACCAGGGGGTGGGGCATTTTTCACTTTATGGCTTAAGTTGTTCTAATGATAGCTCGGCTGAGTTAAAAAAAAATGGTTCATGGAAAACTATGGCCGCCAGGGGGCAGGGCATTTTTCTTATATGGTTATAGTAAAACTTTGTTAGCACCCTAGAAGTCAAATGTTTAGTCCAATCTTCATGAAACTTGGTTAGAACATGTTTATGTCCCCCAGTTTATTCTAGGGGACATATTGTTGTTGCCCTGTCCGTTGGTTGCTTTGTTGGTTTGGTTGCGTCAAACTTTTACATTGGCCATAACTTTTGCAATATTGAAGATAGCAACTTGATATTTGTCATGCATGTTTATCTCATGGAGATGCACATTTTGAGTGGTGAAAGATCAAGATCATCCTTCAAGTTCAAAGGTCAAATATATGGGTTACATAGTGTTTCACAAACACATCTTGTTTCTAATGATATCTGAGCTGAGTTCCAACTTGGGTCCTGTCCGTTGAAATACATGGCCGCCAGGGGGGGCGGGGCATTTTTCCTGATTTGGGCTAAAGTACAACCTTGTTAACTTCCTATAAGTCACATTTATGGTCTAGTCTTTATGAAACGTGGTCAGAACATTTGTTCTAAAATAGCTTGGCTGATTTTTAAAAAGGTTGTGGTATGTCAAAAATATGATCACTAGTGGGCGGGGCATTTTTCCTTATATGGCTATAGCAAAACCTGGTTAGCACTCAAGAAATCACATTTTAGTTCAATTAATCTTCATGAAACTTGGTCAAAACATGATGTCTGGGCTGAGTTCCCAAATGTTTCCCGTCTGTTGAAAAACATGGCCACCAGGGGGGGGGCGGGGCATTTTTCCTTATATGGCTATAGTAAAACCTTGTTAACTCTCTAGAAGTCACATTTATGGTCCAATCGTTATGAAACCAAGTCAGATCATTTATTCTAATGATAGCTTGGCTGAGTGTGAAAATGGTTGTGTTTGATAAAAAATATTGCCACCAGGGGAAGGGCATTTTTCCTCCTTATATGGCTATAGTAAAACCTTGTTTAAACACTCAAGAAGACATACATTTTGCTGAATATTCATGACACTTGGTCAAAACATTTGTTTTAATGTTATCTGGGCTGAGTTTGAAAATGGTTCCCATCTGTTGAAATCATGGTCGCTTAATAAGGGGGCGGGGCAGTTTTCTTTATTTTTTTTTATAGTGAAATGCTATAGTTAAGCCTTGTGAACTCTCTAGTTGATATTTTGAACAAGTTTGAAAATGGTTGTGGTTCATAAAAAATATTGCCACCAGGAGAACGGCATTTTTCATTATATGGCTATAGTAAAACCTTGTTAACACTCTAGTAGACATACATTTTGCCCAATCTTTATGACACTTGGTCAAAACATTTGTTTTAATGTTATCTGGGCTGAGTTTGATAATGGTTCCCATCTTTTGAAATCATGGCTGCAAGGCAGTTTTCTTTATTATGTTATAGTGAACAGGCCTTTTTCTGCCTATCTCACAGGTTCGATAGTCGGACCCATTCACAATGACAAATATGGATGTTTTTTCCCAATTGAAAAAATAATTTCCAATTTCCGACAGAAATAATAGAAGCCGAAAAATGCGTTTCCCGGTAGGTACCATGTTTAAATAATCGGGCGCCGTGTTTAAGCATGCAAATGGGAATTCCGCGTAGAACGTCTTCGTATCAAGTGTTCCATAATGCAATTTTGCGATCTTGCCACTTCAGAAAAAATGGCGTCCGCTTGTGTCTATGCATTTCTTAAGACACATTTATGGTCATTTTTGGTCAGAATTACTTTTTAATATTGAAGTGTTGGATTATTCTGTATTAACAGGTATGTATACAACAAGTGATAACCATGTCTAAGTAGTAATTATTGTAAATTAGTTGAGAATCGATATTGATGGTCTGACGTAAATAAATGTGGTCTAGTTTCATTTTCAACGTTACTCGGGTTCGAAAGAATAAATTTGGGTTTAAAAAAAAAACGAAATCGGACCAAGTCTTAAAAATGTCGCATAATTCCAAGTACTCTCGAAGTAAAATACGAAAATTTACTCAAAAGGCACACACAAACTGAATGTTTAACATTCCCAGTAGTCCAAGTCAGAATGCCAGTTTGTGTTTCCTAGAAGGGGTTGCTGAGCAAGCAAGTGATGAACATTTGCCACTGCCAGATTCAGAGTCACTACCCTTTGTGGCTTCTTAACATTTCAATACTGTATATTTATGATGTTCAGCTTTACTGTTGTGTTTCAAAAAATGGTCGCCTTCAGACATTTGGCAACTTGAATTTTGAAGAAAAATATGTTGAATGCAGGTCCTTCGACTGTGAATATTCATAAAAAATCCTTAATGACATATCAAGCTATGTATTTTATTTGAACTTCAAGCAGAACAAAGTCTGTGTTTTTTTATCATACACATACTTACGTTAGCAGTAAACAATGACTGTTGCATGGTAAAAACAGTTTAATACTTTCTCAGCATTTTTGGGCAATACCTATGTATGAAAACATTTGATTTAATAATAAAAAAATCAGCAAAAATAATTTCCCAAATAATGCTTTTGTCGCTGAAAATTCTTCCCAATTTGGGAGATTTTGTGACTCGAAAAATCCAAATTTCGCTAGGTACTTTTTCCCAAAATAGACAGAAAAAGGCCTGGTGAAATACTATAGTAAAACATTGTGAACTCTCTAGTTGATATATTTTGAACAAGTTTGAAAATGGTTTCTTAAATATCTCAAATATTGCTGTGAGCAGTTCAGTTCCTGGAAGTCTCAGTTGAACCTCTGGCCCTATTGTCATAAAACAATTTGTGATTTTTTGCTCCACTGGCCAGAGGCTAGCGGGGCTTATGTCATGGTCCTGTGTCCATCATGCGTGCGTGCGTCCGTGCATTAACTTTTTCTTTAAACATCTTCTTCTCCTAAACTACTGGTCCAATTCTGATGAAATTTCTCAGGAATGTTTCTAGGGTACACCTCTTCCAAATTTGTTCAAATTATGCTCCTGGGGTCAAATTTGACCCTGCCATAGGGGGTTAAAAATTGAAAATTTGCTTATATAAGGCCTATTTTGTGAAAACTTTAAAAATCTTCGCATCCATAACCATTAGGCCTAGGGCTACCAAATTGGGTATGTAGTGACATCTTATAGTCCTCTACCAAGTTTTTTCAAATTATGCCCCTGGGATCAAAATTGACCCTGCCCCGGGGTGTCAAAAAGTTGAAAATTTGCTTATATAAGGCCTATTTTGTGAAAACTTTAAATATCTACTTGTCCATAACCATTGGGCCTATGGATACAAAATGTAATATGTAGTGACATCTTATAGTCTTCTACCAAGTTTCTTCAAACTATGCCCTGGGGGTCAAATTTGACCCTGCCCCGAGGGTCAAAAAGTTGAAAATTTGCTTATATAAGGCCTATTTTGTGAAAACTTTAAATATCTACTTGTCCATAACCATTGCTAGGGCTACCAAATTTGGTATGTAGTAACATCTTATATATACCAAGTTTCTTCAAATTATGCCCCTGGGGTCAGATTTGACCCTGCCCTGGGGGGTCAAAAAATTGAAAATTTGCTTATATAAGGCCTATTTTGTGCAAACTTTAAAAATCTACTTGTCCATAAGCATTAGGCCTAGGGCTACCAAATTAAGTATGTAGTGACATCTTATAGTCCTCGACCAAGTTTCTTCAAATTATGCCCCTGGGGTCAAATTTGATCCTGCCACGGGGGGTAAAAAATTTGAATATTTGCTTATATAAGGCCCGGTTTTGTGGAAACTTTAAAAATCTACTTGTCCATAACCATATGGCATAGAGCTACCAAATGGTATGTAATGACATCTAATACACTGTAACTCCAATATAACGCGCTCCGTTATAACGCTGAATCCAATATAACGCGGAGGGTGCTTGGATCCCATTTTTTCTCCAACCTTCCATTCGATTTCTGATTCAAATCCGTATTATGCAACTTCATGTATTTTCAGACAATTCAAAGATGGTAGCAATCACATGTTGATTGCTTTATTCAACCGTCTGTTGAACCAATTATAATCGCCCCAAGGTTTAACAACACCAACAGCTAATTGGTGTAAATCTGTTATGTAATGTCAATAAAGGTGTTAAAAACTCGCGTGTCAGTGTTTATTATGTGTATTCCTCATCAGAGCGGTTCAGTGCGATAATTTCCATAAGTTAAGTGCAAGCGGGATAGTTATACAATTTTAAGTAATTCAAACTGATTGAAACATTCTTACTTTGATATGGTTGCAGTTTGACTATATTAAATGAGCGGCTGTGAAATATACTGCCTACTGTATAAAACAACTTTTCTGTCATTTCATTATCATTCTAGTATTATGTCATTTAATCTTTCAGTTCGTGTATAAAAAATTAAATAATGCAGACGATTTATTTACATGCGATCGCAGTGTACCGGTAATTGTTAACAGAGAGTTTCACTTTTATTTTCGCGAGGTATCAGAAAGTCCCCGGGAAACACGTTTTTTGCATGCGTATGACGAAATAAAACAATTTTTTGTACATGAGTCGTTTTGCATTCAATCTAAATTTAAAGTCGCTTGTCCAATGAAAGCTCTGCCCCATAATGCACTGTACTCTTAACACTTCTGAAAATGGCATATATGCGTACGGTTGTGTTTACGAATTTCTTAAACATATATGGTCATTAATGTTCAAGATTATTATTTTTTAAGTGATGTTGCAATTTTATTGGTTTATCGGATATATGTGCACATTAGAAAAGCGGTATTGTTATCGATACGATTCGGTTTATATGCATGTATTTGCGTCAACATAGCATGGCAATATACATGATATATATTATAGGCTATTCTATACCTGTTTTTTTATAGCGCCCTGCAGTAAATGAGCTCAAAACCTATAACGCGGATCCGTTATAACGCTGTTCTGCGGCTTGGACCCCATTGACCGCACTATATTAGAGTTACAGTGTAGTCCTCTACTAAGTTTGTTCAAATTAAGCCCCTGGAATCAAATTTGACCGTTCCCCAGGGGTCACAAAATTGAACATATGCTTATATTGGGCCCATTTTGTGCAAACTTTAAAAATCTACTTGTCCATAACTATTGGGCCAATTTCTACCAAATTCGGTATGTAGTGACATCTAATAGGTCTCTACTTAGTTTGTTCAAATTATGCCCCTGGGGACAAATTTGACCCTGCTCCGGTGGTCACAAAAATGAACATACGCTTAAATAAGGCCTATTTTGTGAAAACTTAAAAAAAAAAATCTTCTTGTTTATAATTATAGAGCCTAGGGCTAGTAAATTTGGTATGTATTGATATCTAATAGTCCTCTACCAAATTTGTTCATGACTCGCAGATGACCCCCTATTGATTTTCTGGTCACAAGGTCAAAGGTCAAGGTCACTGCCCTTCCCGAAAAAGTGTGTAAAATGCGCATTTAATGCGCATTAAATGCGCATTTAATGCGCATAAAACGCAGCGGTATTGGCACCGTATTATTCACTTTACCAAGTGCATTTTTCTGTGCAAAAAAGTGTGTTTTTTCTGCATTTTTCTCTCAAAAAATACACTTTTCAAGTGTATTAATGCGCTTAAGTTAATTTTTCACAGATTTTGGCATTTTTTTAACTCATTCATTAAATGCTTTATATTGATAATTGTAAACATTGGATCTTAAAAGCTCCAGGAAAAAATCAAGAATAAAATTGAAAAAAGGAAAAGAACATTGCCCGGAGCAGGTTTCGAACCAGTGACCCCTGGAGTCCTGCCAGAGTCCTGAAGTAAAAACGCATTAGCCTACTGAGCTTTTCCGCCGAGTACACATACTTGACGTATTTTATACGTTATATAAGCAATCTTCGTAGTTTCACAAAATTTAAACGACAAAAACAGAACTCTCCAAATTATTCAATCGTTTCGCGTTGCAACGCTTTATAATTTTTAGGTTTTAAAATCGTCAAAAGATGCATATAATGGCTATATTAGACCATGGTAAATGTTCGGTATTACTGTTTCCTCACAAATATCATAACTAATACGAAAATTTGCGAATCTGAAACAACTTTTTTCAATTTTGTCAATTTACCAAAGCGTGAAAAGATCCCTTTAAGTGTACTAAAGTGCACTACTACGCTTCATTTTTATTTGTTCCCCAGAAACTGCACTTCAAGTGTATTTAAGTGCATTTTAACTGCATTAATTAAGTGCATTAATACACTCAAGTGTATTTTTTTATACTAAAAAATATGCTCAAGCGTATTTTTGATTGTATTAGTGCACTTAAAATACACTCAAGTGTATTTTATTAAAAAAATACGCTCGAGCGTATTTTTCAGCGTATTAGTGCACTTAAAATACACTCAAGTGTTTTTTATAAAAAAATACGCTCAAGTGTATTTTTAAGCGTATTAATGCACTTAAAATACACTCAAGTGTATTTTATTAAAAAATATGCTCAAGTGTATTTTTAAGCGTATTAGTGCACTTAAAATTCACTCAAGTGTATCTTTTTAAAACGAGTATTTTTAAGATAGATAAAGATACACTTAAGTGTATCTTTGAAAAATGAGTATTTTAAAGATACATTCATTTGGATATGAAAAGTGACCAGTTTAAATATGAACTGAAACAAGTAAAGCAAATAAACTTTGTAAATAAACATATTTATTAACATTAAATAATGTCGCAAAATTTAGAACTTCGATGGTAGTAACTCGAAGTCTAGTCTTGCACAAATATCCTGACTAGAATTTTATAATTCAGTCAAGTTAATAAGCTGCCACAAGTCCATAAAGTGGGCAAACTCTCTTGTAACTCATTTAACTAGCAGAGCTAGTAGAAATTAAGTAAAGTCATTCGTTTCTACTACTTCATTTTATTTACATTATATACACAATTTATTTTCACATTTCCAACTAAAGTCAAGCATTTGATATTTATGAAATATACATCTCTCCTATCAATTAATTCCAAGCCCCCCTTTTTAGCCGGATTTTTTTCGAAAAAATCTCGGCTTATAGATTGATGTTGTCGGGCGGGGGGGCGGGCGGGCGGGCGGCGTGCTCGAAAATGTTAAAGTTCTTATTTCATGGTATAACTTTGGTATGCTTGGACCTAGAGTCTTCAAACTTGACATGAAGGTTGGCCAGGATTAACAGATGACCACTGGTCATTTCAAGGTCATTCATTTGAAGGTCAAGGTCACTGTGACCTTCAATATAAAAAATGTTAAAGTTGTTATAACTTTGGTATGCTTGGACCTAGAGTCTTGAAACTTGACATGAAGGTTGGCCATAACTAGTTAGTAACCACTGGTCATTTCAAGGTCATTCATTTGAAGGTCAAGGTCACTGTGACCTTGAATGTAAAAATGTTAAAGTTCTTATTTCATGGTATAACTTTGGTATGCTTGGACCTAGAGTCTTCAAACTTGACATGAAGGTTGGCCAGGATTAACAGATGACCACTGGTCATTTCAAGGTCATTCATTTGAAGGTGAAGGTCACTGTGACCTTCAATATAAAAATGTTAAAGTTGTTATAACTTTGGTATGCTTGGACCTAGAGTCTTGAAACTTGACATGAAGGTTGGCCAGAACTAGTAAGTAACCACTGGACATTTCAAGGTCATTCATTTGAAGGTCAAGGTCACTGTGACCTTGAATGTAAAAATGTTAAAGTTGTTATAACTTTGGTATGCTTGGACCTAGAGTCTTGAAACTTGACATGAAGGTTGGCCAGAACTAGTAAGTAACCACTGGACATTTCAAGGTCATTCATTTGAAGGTCAAGGTCACTGTGACCTTGAATGTAAAAATGTTAAAGTTCTTATTTCATGTTATAACTTTGGTATGCTTGTACCTAGAGTCTTCAAACTTGAAATAAAGATTGGCCAGTACTAGAAGATGACCACTGGTCATTTCAATGTCATTCATTTGAAGGTCAAGGTCACTGTGACCTTAAATGTTAAAATGTTAAAATTGTTATAACTTTGGTATGCTTGGACATAGAGTCTTCAAACTTGACATGAAGGTTTGCAAGCACACTTAGATGACCACTGGTCATTTCAAGGTCATTCATTCTAAGGTCAAGGTCACTGTGACCTTGAATGTAAAAATGTTAAAGTTCTTATAACTTTGGTAGGTAAAAATGTTAAAGTTCTTATTCCATGTTATAACTTTGGTATGCTTGTACCTAGAGTCTTCAAACTTGACATAAAGGTTGGCCAGTACTAGAAGATCACCACTGCTCATTTCAATGTCATTCATTTGAAGGTCAAGGTCACTGTGACCTTCAATGTTAAAATGTTAAAATTTTTATATGCATTCAAAACATAACACAAGGTTTGCTCATGCCTTAAAAAGTACTTACATTTCATTTTGACCTTTGAACAATATTTCAGTAATTTAAGTATTGCATTGACAAAAACACGAAAGGTACTTTCCTGTCATTTAAATCAAAAATCCGGCTTCAATGCGGTCATCTCCGACCGCGGAACTCTTGTTTAATATAACATCAGGTTTATATAGTAAACCCCATACCTGAAATCTTAGATTAACCTAATAAACAGTTTAGGTCATGTACCTGAAATTTAAGGTGTACCTGAATTTCAGTTATGTCATAACTCTTAAACTTAAGGTTAACCTAAAAGTCCACTAAATCATGAACCTGACCATTCAATACACACTAGTGCCAGATCCCCATTGATAAGCAATTATCCCTTATTGATAAGCAATTATCCAGAACTGACCTGGTAATGAGAGTTGTAGGTGTACCTGAGTTTACATAATATATTGTAATCTACCTGAAGAACTATCACCTTAGATACATGCACATGTTTTATGTAGTAAATATTGATACCAGTATTAATGAATAATACCTCAAAAAGTGAAAATAATCATTATTGCTATAAAAACAATTTAGATGCAAAAAGTAAAAGAATCACTAATAAAGTAGCTAATGTATGATATTTAAAAACTGCAACACTATGAATTAAATATTAATTGTCAAAACGCTTTACATGTCGTATATTCATTGTCGACCTACCTGTGAATTAAAACATATTTGAATTGTTTATACAATTATCTTTATTTTTTTAAGCCACAGTATTTAAACAAATTGTAATAACTATGTTTTTATATTTTGGCATGCCCAGTAACACACTGCTAACGCGGTGTTGCACGGCGGTCGCTGATAAGAACGGAAATTGTCTGCATTTACAGACTAGGCTAAAGTAGTACACGCCCTGGGTATAAGCGAACTCGGCGGAACAAAGCGTTTTACCCTGCTTTCAAACTCCGCGTAAACACTCGCTAGCAGGAAAGAAAACGCAGAGTGGGCGTGTACTGTAACTGATGGATTGGTCACGTGTGATCCCCTAGCAAAGATTTCAAAACGTTCCAGTAAGATGCATGTATAAGTCTTCAGTACCGTTGCATAGAGGGACATTGACACTCCCTTTTTAGAAAAAAAAACACAATTAGACAAAAAAGACCATTTTAGATAACTCTAGGAAACGACGTACTAACTCATGGAATTGAGTTAACTATGTCGTGGGAACGGCTTATTTAGTTGAGGGAAAGATACAAATAGAAAAAAAAGGAGTGCAAATCTTAATAAAAGAGGAGTGCAGTAAACAAAGAAATTGTGTAATGCATCCCTCGACCTTTATTAAATGAACAGCTCTTTTTTCATTTCACTGGTCATTTATTTAGTTTTGCACTCTTCATTTTTCTATCTCGTTTTTTCGACTTAGTTAGTCATTCCCTCGACAAAGGTTACTTGTTCCCTCAAGTTTTTTATGTCGTGGGAACGATATAGATAAAAAAAATAGGATTGCAGTTTTATGTCACTGTGCATCAGAGATCTAGATATTAAATTTGCATCAAAAGCTGTCACCATAGGATGACATATACCCCAGAAAAACGCTTTGATTTCAAAACCTAAACCTAAGTTCAAGGTCAAGGTCAAAGGGGTCAAAATTTTTGTGCCTATGTTAAGGTCTTGTCCATAATATACATGCATACCAGATATGAATGTTACATCTGAAATGACATAGAACTTATAAGCATTTTTCGAAACCTAAATGTAGATTTCTAAACCTAAGCGCGGACCCTTAGTTCAAGATCAAGGTCAAAGGGGTCAATATTTGTGTGCGCATGGAAAGGCCGTGTCCATATACATATGCATACCAAATATGAAGGTTACCTCTGAAGCGACATACAAGTTATAAGTATTTTTCGAAGCCTAAACACAGATTTCGAAACCTAAAAGCCAACCCTAAGTTCAAGGTGTAGGCCAAATGGGTCAACACTAGTGTGCGTATAATGGAATGGACTTGTCCATATACCAGTGATTCGTTTTGCTGTGTGTCCAGCGTACTAGACTCAAGTCTTTTTCTGGGGACGCATCATTCTCAAACACGTGCGTACTCAGGACGCATTGTTTAAAAACAAAGTCCGGATATAATGCGTTGAATTTCGTAACAAACTGCATCCATAAATTCTGAAAGTTCTTCAAAACGTCAACGAAGCGTCTCGCCGAACGACATCATACTTAACTATTGGTTCGCGAAAGTAGTCGGACATATACAATAAACGTTCGTTGCACACATGTTGTTAAAGTGATCTAAGATGGGGGACAATAAAAAGAAATAAGGATGCTCAGTGAAAAGGACAAATAACAATCAAATTAACGACGGACGTCGCATAATTAGTATGGATTAATTAAAAGCGTGTGTTATTCTACAACAGAGCATAAGTTTTAGATACAAATAAAACTCTTTTTTTGGAATTGTTCTGAATGTCACAGAACAAGTGTTTGAAAATTGGAATGCAGTCTACTCATGAAGACAAATACATTAAACAGTTACAGGATTCTCGTTCGAAAATGCAAAAAAGGCAAACATGATTCGATTTATATGTAAATGGATCTTTGTTTAATCAGATTCATGTGCGTATTCTGATTTATTATGTTTGCCACACTATACAGTTAACTGTAATGGCATGTTAGTGAAATGGATATTTAAAGGTAAACTTATTTAATATATTAATTACTCTTAGCTAAAAACATCGACAACACTCAAGTGTATATGTCTAAAGTGTAAATATATCAACAAACTGAAACTAATACACTTCATTAATTCCAAATCAGGTTTTCATGCTTATGTTTGGCCTTATGAGACTTATGGCTCTATGTAATCCCCAGTCAAACGCTTAAAATTGAGGCCTGTGAAAATTTCAACTGGCCTGTGAATTTTTTCTCCTGGTAAGCCAGTCTGGCTTGTAAATTGTGACAGTCTTTCTCCATGTCTGATTCCGTCCTTAGTAATGTAGAATGTAAGTACATATAACAAAACAGACATCTGCTGTTTATACTGCAGGATGTTTTTATGTACAGAATAAGGTCTTGACCTAATTCAGGAACAGTTTTACTGTAGGGAAACAAGACAAACTTATGAGAGTGAAGTTGTGCAATTTTGCAAGGAAGGAATTTATGGAAAAAGCTCTCACTGAGAAAAAACAAGGCGAGAAGGCTATACACCTTAAATACAGTATGAGTGTTGTTACACTTAATCTGTATTGAAGGTGTAAACCTTTTGACCAAAGCAGAAATTGTTTTTTGTCACAGTGTTTGAAAGGGCTAATTTTGACCAAAAAATTATAAACTAGTCTTCCAATTTATTAAAACTCTAGTCAGTCCAAATTGTTAAAGATGTGAAAAGTTCTCTGTTTAAGATGTTATATGTGTCACTGTTTGTTATTTAAAGTGAAACAAATAAAGATTTTACTTGCTATAAACCTATTTCTGTTTTTAGCTGTAAAATTGCATAAAAGAGCCCCTGTCTAAGGCGTATCATGTTAAGTAGATAATTTGTAACGAATTTACAAAGACACAATCTGGGACCCATTTTTTCTCAGTTTGGACCCATTGTTTCAAAATATGGAGTCCCAGGGACTCATTGATGTAGATTTCAAAATGAATCACTGATATACACATGCATACAAGTATGAAGGTCACATCTGAAGCGACATAGAAGTTATGAGCATTTTTCAAAAAAGTATGACAGACAGACAGACAGTGTCTTTATATCATGCATATTGGAATTAAACACAGTCGTTTAATGCATTATATTTAAAATATGCTGAAATTACAAAGTTTAAAGTCAATACCGTATTTTACCATGTATAGCGCGCTACCATGTATAACGCGCATGCGATTTTTTAAAGCCAAAATGGAGAAAAAAAAAAATTCAAGATCAAAAACCTGAAAATTTGGCCGAAAATGGCCGCCATTCTTATATTGCGCAATCATTTAATCTGAGTTTTTCCGGCGCTTAATTTTTTGTTTTAAAGTAGGGAGCGTCTGAACGATCAGGAGCATGGGTTGCAAAGCACTATATTTTTGACAATTTTTAAGATTATTCTCTCGAGAACACCATTATGTCCTTATTGCCGCTGCGCATGTTTTTTCAAGACCCCTGCGCGTTAAATTCGAACCACTATTACCTATTCCTCACATTTTAACAGTGTAACATTTTCATTACCTGCCGCTCACAACATCGTATGACATCTTCTTCTGCAGACCCGCAACATCTCAATGTCCAATTTTACGCAAATCGTCCGTGGATCCCATTTTATTTTTCATCGACTTAAATATTTCCCCATTAAGAGATGCTCCCCAATAAATCCAGTTTGACCCGGTATTTCGCGCCTTCACTGCGTCTAGTTGATAAGTATTTTATAGTAAGACAAACAATACACCCGAACGCTCAATTCCATACAGTTGGCGTTATCCGCGTAAAGCCATTTGACAAATATCATTTGTTTGTCTCTATTGAAAGAAAATAAAACGAGTCTATATCTCTATTGTTGGTTTGTAACCTACGTAGTATACTCGCACAGTAGCATATATATTCAGAGATCGGAAAATCATTGATAAATGTATTCGTCGTTTCAATGCTTAGGGCCTAGTAATTTCGGCAAATCGGAACTCAACTTACGTAAAACACTTGCTCAATTAACCGTTGAACTCCACCTCCGTTCTTTGCAAAAGGTTCGAAGGCGGAGCTTTGCACGTGCTATTATTTAATTGGACGATTGCCATTGAGGAACAAACACACGATTGGTTCGGCATGTTGATTGCTAGACAAAGGAAGCCAATTTTGTCGGCGAGAAACTTGTCGCTTTATTGCTTCAGACAGGAAGCGGCTTTCCTTTGATGACGTCAAACTGTCAATTGACATAGAGTGCAAATTTTCGGAAATGCTAACATTAAACTTTGGATTAAATTATCAAAATAAAGCAAAAGCGAAGTTGAGAAATACTTATTGAAATAATTAGCCACAGTTCAAATAAGACGTTTTGCGTTGTAAATCAACGAGTTTTCATGACAACGAAAACTTTAACAAACAATACCGCGGCGCACGGGGATCGATATACCTCGATTTTTTTTTAATGAACAATCATTGAAGAAGTGTGAAAACACCAACAAAGACATTTTTTTCATCTTTTAATTTTTGTCAAAACTATTACTACCCCGTTCATTCCTAACCTTTCCCGCTATTTGTTGTTTCGACAACGGCCCCTTCAGTCTATAACATTATAGGGTGTAGTTTTTTTGCAATAACAAAAATTGCGGCAATTGTGAAGATTTACGATTACGAAATGGATTTTTTGCAATTTAGCAACCAGGAAAGCGTTGTGTCAATGTATTACGCGCACTGAATTTTTATTTTGAAATTTGAAGGTAAAAAACTGCGCGCTATGCATGGTAAAATACGGTATGTCATTTATATCATGTATGTCTATAATACTTATTATTGCACTGATGCCAGTGGGCCTTACCCTGGTGGTCACATTCTCGATGACATCTGGTATAATAATTGCAAAATGAATTAGTTCTTTAATGATATTTCCAATAGGTTATTCGTTTGTAATGATCTTGGTGTTGTTAAATTATGTTCAACAGCAATAATCTTAAGTACGCTTTAACGTAATATTTGATTTGACATAATTCTAAATTGCTGACTGAGATGGTAATAAGATTCAAATAATTTAATATTTGCATCAATAGTTATTATCCCTCGCCATAGGCGAAGGGATATTGTTGTGGCGTCGTCCGTCCGTCTTTCCGTCCGTCCATCTGGAGCAATATCTTGGAAGTACTTTGGCGGATTTCATTTAAACTTTGTATGAGTATATATATATATATATATATATATATATATATATATGGATAAGAGGATGATGCACGCCAAATGGCATTGTACTTCTCCTGTTGATAACGGAGTTATGGCCCTTTGTATCTTGAAAAAATGCTTTTTAATATAAGCTTAGAGCTTTATCTCCATTAACACATGGGCCAAAGCCATGAAACTTTTCATAGTTGTTCTCAATCATCTGGGAGTGCTTCACATTCAACACCCATAATCCTAGGAGCTAAAGGTCAAGGTCACACAATGAGGTGAAAAGGCGTTGTCCATCCGTCTAGAAAACTTGTGTGTCCCGAATCATATTGGCGGGGAATATTAATTGAATGAATTTGCTTGTTGAGCATAAAACATAAATACTACATAATGAAGTTAACATAGACTTAACAATACAAATTTGATGTTTGAGACACTGAGATTGTTAAATCTATAGAAACTTTTAGTTGAAATTGGTTATGGTCACATTAAAATTGTTAGAATTGTCACCCTCTACATATTTACGCTCTACATACACATAATTGCTGAAGGAATTTAGTTGTTAATACCAAGTCATGACCACACACTTCAGTCACTTCTTGAGAACTGTACTAATTCTTATAAACAAGGAAGATTACGGACAGCTGGTCTATTGTTAATGAGAGGTGTTTAATCGAAATTAAGTGATGTCGAAGCATATACAAAACAATATCATCCCTGGGATTATGCTTTTGAATATGTATTATTTCATCCTATGAAAATCCCTGTGCGGTCAACAAGTTTGTTTTAAGAAGGTGACATGTGTATTCTATTTTGTCAATTTTATTGTGCATGTAAGCGCAATAAAATGCCATATACAAGTTTTAGTCAAATGACTTGGCACGCAAAGGACCCCAGCCTATCATCAATATCATTGAATAAAAGTCTGTTTACAGTGCTCTGCCATTGCTTCAACAAATGTTCCATTTTAGCCCGCGCAATTGAGTGATTCGCACTATTTTTCCAAATATCAAGGACATTTTCAGCATGAGGAGTATGTTTCAAGATCAAAGGGATATCGTCTTTGCCTAAAAGTTTGAAAGCCGATTTACAATTTTCTGTCAACATGTAGTATATCTTTACTTAACAGCCTAAGGCAGAGCGTTGTTGTATTGGCAAATCAATATTGGCCAATGAGAGCGCACACTTTGAATGAGTGACAATACTCGTGAACAGTCGTTACCTGCATTTAAATAATGCAGACAACCCTTAATGTAGTTGTTTTACCACACTAATTGGACTCTACGGTAAAATCAATGAGGTTAATTAGAAAACTGATAATGGCAACTGGATATAAATTGTGCATTTTGTGCATAACATTGTCAAAATATGTATTCGACCCGTAAAACGTTTTTACAAACTATTGTTAAATTCACTACATCCAACCGTACAGTACAGCCAAAGCGGAACAAACGTATTTCGCGATCCGCGGCCGCACGGCGAAACAAGTCGATGCCGCGTCAGTTGTTGAAGCCGCGTCAGTATGCGGCGGCAAGTCGCATTTCGCTGCGAAACTTCGCATCTGTCAGCCGAGGCATGCCGCGATCCGCGACATGATGCCGAGTCGATGCGCATCATGAAATAGAAAATCTTTTTAAAATTATTTGCTACATGTAGTTAACAAATTTTGAAAGAACAATTATAATAATAATTAAAATCATAATACATTTATTATGCTCGGATTGTTTACCATATACATGTTAGCATAGTCAATGTGTCTGGCCAATTAAGTTTGTTTCCCGCCCGAAGTGTATGTTTTTCACACATAAACAAGGTCACGTAATTATGTTTTCGCACATACAAGTGGTCAAGGCTCCAGCATATGGTGGATTTATAAATAAATTGCATGTTGATTTTGCTTTTATATTTAAGCTGAGAAAATAAGCAGTCTGAAGCCACATCAATAATCAAGACGGTGACGACGTATTTGTTGTTTTGTTAATTATCAGCTTATTATAACTATTGTTTGAATATGCGTATATAAACATGTTTTATTTTGTTCATATTATACCGTTAATATCGCTACTTATTACCCGATAATCCCGTATATTCCAGTTTTAAAGCAAATGCTGGTAAATATTTACGATACACAGACATTCTCGATATTTCGATAAGTATCAAATACATTTTGGCATTTGTTACTATTTATAGAGATGATGAAATAACGTCTTATCCAGGCGTTTTTTTTCCACTGAACACGCGATTTATGCCTGACGTGATGTTCATGTATTTATACAACACGCAATACACATAAACTTTCCAAACGACGTTCTACATGTTTGCATAATTTTCGCGCGCTTTTTATGAAACAAAGGTTATTTAAGCACTGTTTATTTGACGCTAGAATTTGCCAAAGGTCGCAATAGCATTAAAATTCGGAAGTGTGTTTCGGATTACAAATTTAATAATGATAATCGAACAAAACATTAACAGTTGCGCGTAATTAATTCTACGCTACACATACATGTATGTACATGTAGGTGGATATCTTTTCACTCGATCCGCCGCGTACGTATGCGGGGATTTACTCCGCGAAAGTACGCGAGGTTAATACAGACTCGGCGTCGTTGCGCGGATCGATGCCAAGTGCCATGGCGATACGCCGCGTGAACACACGATTCGGCCACCGCGTACTAATAATCTGGCCGTGGCGTATCCGCGGATTATGTTTGTGCCGCGTTGGCTGTACTGTAAACGTTTTGTTGAATTCTCAAATTAACATAAATTAACATAACTGAATGTTTAATCCAATGTTTAATCCAAAACACACTTCCGAATTGTATTGTTGATGCGATATTCACAAATTCAAATACACAATATTAAATTCTAAATATGTATAAACAATTTCTCAAAACCCTCATATTTTGTAGAAAAAAAATGTCCTACATTTTTCCTTCAAGTTTGATGGTCCACTGCCAGTAATTAAGGTTATTCAAGCTTGAATATTGTTGCTTTAGAAAATTATCTAAATGTAATACATTGTATATTAATTAAAATAATTTAATATGTATGGAAATCATGTTTTATGGCATGGGCAATATTCATGTAGTAATTTAATGTTTCATATTCATATTTATTGTTATGCCCCCGGTATGGTGGCATATATCAGTTGAACTGTCCATCAGTCTGTCTGTCTGTCTGTCCGTCTGTCTGTCTGCCTGCCTGCCTGCCTGCTTGCCGACCTGCCGGCCTGTCGGTCTGTCTGTCTGTCTGTCTGAAAACTTTACACTTGGCCATAACTTTTGCAATATTGAAGATTGCAACTTTATATTTGGCATGCATGTGTATCTCATGGGGCTGCATATTTTGAGTGGTGAAGGGTCAATGTCATTTTGAAAGTCAAAGGTCAAATATGGTTTCAAAGCATCGCAATAGGGGGCATTGTGTTTCTGAAAACCACATATCTTGTTCATATAAGTATGTAACTATTATACATATTCATCATCAATTATTTCTTAACATTTATTATATCAGATGACTAACAGAAAATGTACACTACAATATCAATGTGGAATTATAGCAAGCATTGTCTCTTGAGACAGCTGACCATCACAGCTCTTAATACGTAAGTTGTCTTATGATGGGCAATCCACATGTATTTAATGTATGTGATGCTCATATTGAAGATTGCAAGCTCATCAGAGCAGTTAAAAAAAAAGAACATCCATGCCATCTGTATCTGCAATTTATCTTTTAAGCAAAAGGAAATGACCATTATTGTCAAAAACAATCTTCAGAGAATCTCCTAGTAAAAAGCATGATATTTATAGCCAAAATTTCATCATTGCACACTTTAAACAACTGCATTCGGTATGTGTTACACTCTGGTTTAAACAAATCAAATCGTCCTCTAGAAAACATAATTCACTTAACCAATAGCAAAGTACCCCATAATCACATGACCTAATACTCACTGACAGTGAACACAGTTGCACAGTTTACTGCTATTGGGATTTTCAACATCATTTGGAGGTTAACTCCGTTTTTGTTTACTTGGAAAATTGAATTAATTGTTGTAATAGCATTAAGTGTGTGTTTACTGATATATTAAACTTAACATTTAACATTAATAGTTTGTATAATTTTCAGCTGAAAAGTTTGTGTTTTTGAAATAGAATTAGCAAAATGGCATCATTTTCTGTGCCTTCTGTTACTGAAGGTTCTGATATTGGTATAGAGTATTATTGTACAGTTTGCAAAGAGGAGAAACATATTTATATAGACGCAGATTTCTACTGTAAAAATTGTGTAAAGTTTTTCTGTAAAACATGTATTAATTCCCATACACATGGTGGCTGGCGAGCTTTGTTTAAACCATCTCCCTATGGAAAGGATAAAATAATGAAGTGGCCACTTTCTGAGAAGATGGAGAAGCTTCTTAGGACATGTGACTTACACAAGGATGGAACATTAACATTGTACTGCCCGGACCATAGTCAGCTTTGCTGCTCAAGATGTATTGAACCAAAGCACAGGTAACTGATGATTCCTGTGCTTACGCCAGTATAGATAAGGGCATTTTTGTATTAATTTACTGTCAGACATGTTCACTTATTAAGATTATTGTAAGGCAGGTATATGGCTATTTTCTAATCAATATATATTTAGTTTTATTTAACAATTTCAGAGAAACAATTTTGTACAGCCTATCTAAAAGGCATAGATACATGTTCAAGGAATTTAAATAAAATGGAGGCTAGATATTTTACCTTAATGATCACAAATTCACAAATTAATATACCCACTGTTGTTACAAGTTCTTATTGTCAATAAATGTCATGCTGGCTCCATCAGCTTTGACAAGCAACTGTAAATGTGTCCTAAATCATGTCATCAATCCCATTCAGCATAGTGGGAAAGATTTTATCAATCCTTTTTCTGGGCCTGTCTGTACAATGTCTGCTCTTGTTTACCTCATGTTTGAAGTATTGATATGGAACATGGCTGAGACATTTACACCAGGTAGATTATTGAATAGGGCACATGTCCGGTATGCTTGCTCAAGATCAAGTTAAAGTTACAATATTCTAGCCTCAATTGTGAGTCTACCTACATGGCTTAACAGATGAAGTGTGGGCTTCATTCCGGTCCAGGATGATTATGATGATGATAATGATTATGATGATTGGTTGGTGATGAACATCAACTAACATGTTTTATGCTTTCTGAAAACCCATTATTAAATATTCTCAATATTTCATTTAGTAAATTTTATTTTGAAGACAATTATTTAGGGAAGAAACAACTGATTATAACTTGAATTGTGTGTGTGGGGGGGGGGGGGTCAACAATGTTGTGCTTATTGTTTAGATCGGTCTCATTAGCTGTTCGCTTGCAGATAACTAAGGTTAATACCATGTTCTCAAAATCGGTTTGAGCTAGGTAATGATCACAGATTAAAATTATGAGTTTCTTCCACTATATTCTTTCACAAATCGGCACATTATGTGAATATCGTTTAAATGGACTATCTTTGAACAGAGCGTGTATAGAAACAATCAATAAACATTTTTTAATCATACATGTTGCCGAAGAGAATTTTTATGAATGATTAAAATAGTTGACTATTTGCTGCGTCTCAATCACATGGTATTTTTGCAAAAAGCAGGTCATTCAAAATCTGAGCTATTTATAATGGACATGGGAAAATTAAACTGCTGATCAATAAGTATAGTGGAATATAGTGGAGACTCCAATACACTATTACATGTATATGTTGCCTAACCTCGTTGATAGTGCTTGCTAGTACAGCGGGGTTTAATTTTATATGTCTGGGAAACGCTCTTTTGTTCTCAACAGATAGCGACGATATATCATGTATTATCTATTGAATGGATGATAACAACGCAATAGTATAAGGTTAAGCTTGTTTATATTCAAAGTTTTCAATTTATAAAACGTTGAACATGAGTTCACCAATAACTACAGGTATACTAAAGACAGCTACAAAAATGTTTTATAATCGCTAAACCAAATATAAAAAACAACTTAATATAACACGTTATATCTTTAAAGATATTCCCCGTTAATATGACTTGGCATAAAAATTGAAAATGTACGATTCTAAATAATTAAATTGAAAACGAAAGTTTTACTATTGTGTTTTGCCACTTGTAAGTGGCATATTCATATTAGTGTTAGTAGAAACAAATTATACTACGGAAGTTCACATCATATGTGTCCTCACATGGCTTTTTATGAGTTTATTTCTTAACCATCAAAATATAATATATGTTAATATTTAATTAACGTGAAGTTTTCTTCAAACACATTCAAATCACACTTCCAAAGCCGCATCATGCAAAAATGGGTCTTATGGCGTTGCGGCCAGCATTGCTCCACCAGCCTGCGCATTTGCACAGTCTGGTCAGTGGTGATGCTGTCCGCTATAAATTCAATGTTATATGGTCTTATTATGGATCGCCTGACCAGACTGAGAGATGCGCAGGCTCGCAGGGCTATAGATATGAAAGGCTCATATTGCATAAGACCCATTTTCGCATGATGCGGGCCTTTAAAAATCTCATTGAGAATTGTACATGGCTCATTTTAGCACAATCCTTTTGGATATACAATTGAAATCAAACTTGCAAATAAGGGTAGCCTATTCAGGAAGTCGTGAATGATATCCAGACATGCTGACCATGTACTGCAAATATTTGTGGTTAGATAATTAAACCATTTGTCTCTTATCGTGACACTATACTATTTCGGTAGTGTTTGTTTTCTCATCTTGAAAGATAAAACAGTGTTTTTCGAAAGTCAACTTATGCCTTCCCATAACAATTTATCGACCGAATACAGACCCTGAAATTCTGAAAGATTAATTATAACTAGAGATGGCAAATTTTTTCGAATATTCGATTGAATGGTCAGTATTCAAATTACATAATTGATTATCGCATATTCGCATTTTTTTTTAAAAGGTTATTGCACTAATATTTAATGACCTGCGAGCCGATTACTAATTGGCACCCGATATCATTTGGGATTGACATGTTTGATGTGATGTTATTCGTGTCAAATTGATAATGCGGCCCGTATCAGCATTGATTGTGTAATGCAATATACACACTCTAAGAAAGGCCCCGAACTGTTGTATGGCAATGGGGTGCCAATTAACGGCTTCAATTGACTGGCTAATAATAATTAAGTTTATGTGATCACAGTATGAACAGCGATTAAAATGTGTGAATTACTCAAATTGCGCAACCCAATATACACACTCTAAGAAAGGGCCCGAACTGTTGTTTGTCAATTAGGTGCTAATTAAGGGCTTCAATTGACTGGCGAATAATAATTTAGTTTCTGTGATCACAGTTTGAACAGACATAGAAATATGTGAATTACTTAAATTTAACAAATTATATAATTTCAAAAAGTAATTTTTGGTAGAAAACTTCAGAGCAATTATTTGATGATATCGTTATTTTGAAATTTCAAATTTCAAATAAAATTCTATGTCATGATGTTTTTTCCTTATATTTAGTTTTGAATATTTGGTGTACTTTGCATGCCTTATTGATATGTTTCTTTATATAAACGTACATGCTATTGTTACTTTAAAATTTCACATTAAAAAAAATGTGCCCGATTACAGTGTCGGTCATAGTATAAGCGATACGATTATTCAATAGCCATGTTAATAAACGGGTATAACTTACAAAACTTTGAAAGTAAACACAGAACAAGTTTCACTCTTTTCTGATATATTTCGCCTAAATAGGCTTTTTCAAATTTTTTTTTTACAATAAAGCTACATTTTCTTTCTTATTCTCAACGCACCAATTGTATATTCAATTGTATTTTTGTGTCAATTTATATTTTGTATCCCTACTGGATACGAAACTGAGTAATAGAAGTTAAATCAATCCAGCCGTTTTATGCGAATATTCAAATATTTGATTGAATGGGTTTGCGAATACTCGAATACCGATTTAGGTATTTGATGCCATCCCTAATTTTAACGCGTAAGTGTAACTGGGCCACAGTGTGTTTCTATGTGTCTAACATTCAGAGAGTAGATCGGAATTCCTTACACTGAACAGTGTTACATCCTTTACGCTAGGGCTGTCAGGATACGCCGTGAGTGTACCGCGGTATATCGTGGTACAGCAACACTATATCGGGGTACGTACCGCGATATTTTACAGAATATGTATCTGTGAAGAAAACAGCAGAATAACAAGTTTTACAAACTTTATTAAACTCAATAATCAGAAAACACTGGTATCATAGTATGACTAGAAACTGTAAAAGATTAAACTGTAATAAACTTGATAGAAGTAGTCATTGTTATTGTTCGCGTCTTTTTCTAAAATGTCCGCCATGTTGTTTACAATAGCTGTAACTACAATCTGTGTAAATTGAACGCTTCAAGGGCATGTTCAAAATGTGGAGTCAGCGGGCCCAGTATTGAAAATCCGTAGCGTTCTGTCTCTTCCTGGACTTATTCAGAATCTTAAGATAACATGATTGCCATGCTTTGAACGATCGATATACTAAAGAAAGAAAATAAGAAATAGAATGAACATCTTTTGGATAATTATGAACTTATTTGCAAAGGAAATCTGTCCCTAATTCCAAAAAAGGTACGGACCCATACATGGCCGTATTTTAAACGTGAAAGTTTAACATCTACAAGTGGAAGCGCTTGCTTGACCTGGATATTAACAGATTATTTATTTAGCCCTTTTGAATCGCTTCTACATTTTTCAAAACGATATCTATATCAAAATAAATATGTAATGTATTTATATCTGTGCTAATATAATATTATTAAAAAAACTGGTGCGGCAACGCCGTACCGCGGTGTGATTTTTTTCACGACATACACCGCCATATACCGGTGAATCATGACAGCCCTACTTTACGCACAGTGCAATAACGCAGTGATGTAGCCAAAGTTCAGGGCATGTTTCTCAAATCATCGGAATTCCTTACACTGAACAGTGTTACATCCTTTACGCACAGTGCAATAACGCAGTGATGTAGCCAAAGTTCAGGGGATGTTTCTCGAATCATCGGAATTCCTTTACACTGAACAGTGTTACATCCTTTACGCACAGTGCAATAACGCAGTGATGTAGCTAAAGTTCAGGGGATGCTTCTCGAATCAGCCTATGAACTATTTGAATGTATGTACCGTAAAAACGCAGTCATAAGTCGAGATTTTTTACCTCCAAAATTTGATTAAAAAACCGGTATCGACTTATGAGGTGGTCCATGAAATTCCATGAAAAAAATAATGAAATTCGACGAAGATTGATCCCCGCGGCAATAGTTGTTGTTGTTGTATAAAAAAATTGTTGATTTAACAAAACGTCGTATTTTTACTGATACTTACCAATTAATATAATCACAGTTTGCAATTACTCTTGTTTTAATTTTGATAATTTAATCCAAAGTCTTCATGTAAGCAGGTGTTGTGTTTTTTACTGTTCATGTAAACAAAGAATCAAGGACATCATTTAAAGTCTCGCGAAAATTCGCAATAAGTGTGAATCGACAGTTTGACGTCACCAAAGGAAAGCCGTTTCCTGTCAAGAAGCCATAAAGAACACCTTTCTCGATGACAAAATTGGATTCCTTTGTTTAGAGAAGCGATATGCTTAACCAATCGCGTGTTTGTAACTCGCTTGCAATCGTCCCATTATGCTTGAGCAAGTGTATAGCTCCGCCTTTGAAACTGTTTCAGAGAAAAAGGTGGAGTTAGCGGTCTCTTGAGTATGTCAATCATTGTTATAAAAACACGTTTTACCGAGACACTAATCAATTGTTTTGACAGTCAGATTAAAAGTACAAAGATTGGATTAAAAGCGGAAAATAGTTTGTGGATAATTACTAGCGTGGATTATTGAGTGCAACCATTTATTAATAAGATACACAAAAACACAATTGGACTTACGATAAATCTTTGAAAATGCCTGGCAAACGCGAGTTTCGAGGGATTTTAATGTGCTATGAAGGTAACATTCATCCGCCCATTAAATGTGTTGTGTATATTACAATGTACATAAGATCGTATTGTTTAAAGTTTTCAAGTTAAAAAAATGCCAAAATCTGTGAAAAGGCCCCTTTAATTTAATATGAGAGTGTTTGCAAATTTTATTTTATATTAACTGGTTCTCATTATACCATTTTCATTATATTGTGTTATAATGCTTTCAGAACCTCAACAAAGGGATGTAATGTTGTTATTTTGTCTAAGTTATCTCTGTTCTATAGGTTTCTATTTAAATCCGCCTCAGGAAAAAATAATAAACATAAGCTATTGCACTTTTCAACTATATTATACTTTTATTATTACACTATAGTTATTTAAATATTTCACAATATACTTTACTTTTCATATAAAGCATTAAAACAACTCTTTTCTATTATTCCTATTGTTTCTTTAAAAATATTTCCATGTCTATGCTGCTTTCTCTATATAACCTAAAATTTAACTGAACTAAAACAAAGCTTATTCTAACAGCTATTTTAAATGCCAATTTGCTACAGGAAACACGAGCATGGTGAAATTAATTCTCTTTCAACAAAGTGATATTTTAAGTAAACAACAGGCAACACAATGTTGTTATTAATTTCATGGTTAAATGCTATCCATTAATTTCCCTGCAGAACAATCTCTACAACATAAATAGGATGATAAACAGTGCACACACATCTCGATCTGTTCGTTAACAAATACTCTTTATAAATTTGAATGGGTTGTGTTCTATTTCAAACTTGCTAATTTAAAAGCTATAACCTAATTTTGAAAATTGAGTTGCATCTTAGATTATGCAATAGCAAACAACTCCAGTGCCTTCAGCGCTTTGGTCTAGTGCCTATCATATGAAAAGCCACAATTTCTCTCATTAGGGAGATCGACTTTTATGTTTGCAGAATAAACATTCACAGATTCTTTAGGAATTTAGTTATTTTAAAATATATGTGACTTAATTGGTTTCTAGTCATTTTGTACTGTTTAGATTTAGTACACTACATACAGTGTCATCTTATCGAATAACTTTTGAACTGGTTTTAGCCTTTATGAACATAAACATTATTGGTTATAAACTAAGTTCATCATCTTAAACATGTGGCCAATATTTTCATGGATGGTTTATACATATACAGGCTCCATATATGTGTAATTCACTTACAACAGTTACTGTTCAAGTACAATTTTGATTGAGGTAGTATTTGCATCCTGGATGCTTAAATTACCAAAACCTACCAGTCAGTGTTATGAAATGTCTTAATTAAATGTATGTATGCACATATTGTTTACAAGTATGGTGTTTTGTATATGTGAAAATTTCTATTTAAAAACATAATTGTCTGAGCATTACATAACAATCTGTTTTTTGTTTTTCAGACTGTGCTTTCAAGTTACCTCAATACTTCAGGCTTCCAAAATGAAATCAACCAAAGTAAAAAAACTTTCTGTCAGAACACAAAATACTCTTTTGCACGTGGCACAGTTTGAGACCTACCAGGAGGACAGAATGAGGTCTCTTAAGGTTTCATACAATGAACATGAGAAAGATATGGTGGAGGGCATGCGTCTGAATATAACAACATTTTTACACATGTGTGAAAACAGTACAGTGAATGAAACACATGAGCAAAACAAATTTTATGACATTCGTGAGAAAATCATCTCTATATTAGTTGATTTTGAGAAAAGCACTGTTAAGGAAAAAAAAGAAGAGCTGAAGCTTAAGCAAGCTCCTCTCATGAGTGTGAGAAACAGCTGCATCAGGCTTCACGATGAATTATTACAACTCCATTACGCCATACAGAAAGTACTGGGTAGACATGAACTCTCTTTTATTGCCAGAAAAAAATGTCAGGAAAAAATACAACAGTCTGATACATTTACCAAAGAGAACTTTCCAAACTATGTGTTCTCTGTGAATGGGAAGACTGTGCACAAAGTGAAAATGCCAAGTGATTTAAGAACATGCTCAATCCGAGCTATATATGCTCTCCCAGATGGACAGGTTTTGGTTGCAGACAGCAATAATTATAATGTTAAGCTGCTGAACCAGCAGTACCAGGTGGTAAGTCACTGGGATGCGACTTATTATATAAAGGACATGTGTCAGATCACACCCAGTGAGGTTGCAGTGGCCGTGAATAAGAATTCTAGTAACATTCATGAGGTCCAGTTTATATCAGTCACCCAGAGCCAGCTCGCTCCAGGTAGAAAGCTTGAGTTACAACATACATGTAGAGGTATCGCACACCATCAGGGAGACCTGTATATCTGCTCCGGTACTGCCCTGTACAAGTACACATTGAGTGGCAAAAAGGTCTGCAGACTCTATGAAGATAAATCAGCTGATGATACAGGTAAGAATCATGGTGAATTCATCCTGATAACATTCCTATTATGTACAGGGATTTTTCTAGCCATTGTGGGAAAAGGAGTCTAGTCAAATTGTGTTTTTTTAAATCCATACAATGACAAATTTTAGATTTTTAATGACTAAATGAACCGAATTGGGATTTTTTTTTAATCAACAGATATTTACCCATTAGGCCTTTATCTTGTTATTTTGAAAAAAAATCATATAAATTATAGTTATTTACTTTGTGAGATGATTATAAAATAAAATTCAGATGTAATAGCAGAAAACCTGCTGATGTATTATAAAATATTTGTTCTATAATTCAAATGTGCCCTTTGAATGCTACAGTACATTGTAGCCAAAATAAGATTCAGAAATATTGATTTATAAACATGAGTAATAAAGTACTTTGACTGTCACTACATGACATGTCTATAAATAGAAACTGAGTTTGGTCAAATTTGACCCTGCGCGGGGGTCACAAAACTGACCATACACTAATGGGGCCTATTTTGTGAAAACTCTAAAAATCTTCTTGCCCATAACCATTGGGCCTAGGGCTACCAAATTTGGTATGTATAGACATCTAATAAACTTCTACCACATTTGTTCAAATAATGCCTCTGGGTCAACTTTGACCCTGCACCTGGGGGGTCACAAAATTGAATAAACGCTTATAAAGCGCCTATTTTGTGAAATCTTTAAAAAAAAATCTTCTTGTCAAAAACCATTCGGACTATTGCTGCCAAATTTGGTATGCAGTAACATCATTCTTATAGTCCTCTTATACCAAGTTTGTTCAAATTATGGCCTTTGGGTCAAATTTTACCCTCGGGTCACAAAATTGAACATTATATACGCTCATATCTTGCTTATTTTGTGAAAACTTTAAAAAATATTCTTGTCCTTAACTCTAGGACCTAGGGCTACCACATTTTGTATGTAGTGAGATATAAAAGTCCTGTACAAAGTTTGCTAAAAATTATGCCCCTGAGGTTAAATTTGACCCAGCCCAGGGGGTCACAAAAGTGTACATGTGCTTAAATAGGGCCTATATTTAAGTATTTGCACATGCCAAGAATATTTGTTTCAGCCTTTTCTTCAGCAGTGGAGTGATACAGGGCTATCATGGCCCTCTTGCTTGTTATTTGTGGATATTTCATGCTCGTCAGGAGATGCCTGCCAACCGACACTTCCAGAGCTGCCATCACCGACACTGGTGTCATCAGCATGCGACCTGGCATAAATGAAATGCATAAATCTTATATATATATATATATTTATTTATTTATATATTCTATCGTTTAATAATCTTGTTGTGGAATTGTAGATATGGTGCCTGCCTAGCCATTGAAAGGCCACAGGTTTGATCCCTACTTGGGGAGGGTTCTCATGATCTTTACAAAAACACTATGTACTGGTTCTTCCCAGGAAACAGACTTGAGAGTATCTCAATAAGCCTAAGGCTTTGGATGCAGTCTAGCTAAAATGAATAAGTTTATTATTATACATAATCAATCTTAATGTTTATTTGAATGGTTTTCAATAAAGTTAATATTAATTTCCTAGTCCTACCACATAAAGTATGTTATGTTTTGTTCTCACAAAAACCATTAGTTTAAACCTATTTATTTTAGCTCGATTGCATCGAAAGCCTTAGGCTTATATAAACGCTCTCGAGTCCGTTTCCTGGGCTTAGAACCAGTACTTGGTGTCTTTGGGGGAGGTCTAAAGAACGCTCCCACGGTGGGGATCGAACCCGTGCCCTCCCGGTCTCTAGGCGGACACCATATCCATTACACCACGGGGACCTGAAAACCATTCACGTCCATATCAAAAAAGTGGTTGTTAATCTTAAGAATCTTTGAACTAGAGGCATGTTACTGTTGAGTTAAAATTATATCTACATAAATATATACATAAATGCCAAACCCTATAAAGAATAAATAGCCATTTTTGCAGACGATATATATTGATATAATTACCCATGAAATCATTCAATCTGATCCCTGGAATTACTCGGTGGACTTGAAGAATCATCATGACTGATAAGCACTTTCAAACACCTATAAAAAAAGTAATAGCAAGATATAAATGCATGTTTCTTTTATATAAATACAACAACAAACAAATATACTGATTAAATGCAAATAACAATACAATTTATATTCAATGGAGGTACTTCATACTCAAATTCAAATAATCAAGTGCCTAAGTGATAAGCTAGAAATAAAGGTCTGAGGTTTTGAAATGTTATTGAATAATATTGCTACATACATGTATAAATATGCATGATCTGAGTGTCATATAACATACATTTTGTAACTGTTGTTGTTTTTTGCACTATTTTGTAATGAAAAGTTTTAGTAAAAATGCGTGGTCTATAATTAATTAATTTTGATTGCATATATTATTATGACCCCCTTCGAAGAAGAGGGGGTATATTGTTTTGCACATGTTGGTCTGTCGGTCTGTCCACCAGATGGTTTCCGGATGATAACTCAAGAACGCTTAGGCCTAGGATCATGAAACTTCATAGGTACATTGATCATGACTGGCAGATGACCACTATTGATTTTCAGGTCACTAGGTCAAAGGTCAAGGTCACAGTTACTCGAAATAGTAAAATGGTTTCCGGATGATAACTCAAGAATGCTTAGGCCTAGGATCATGAAACTTCATAGGTACATTGATCATAACTGGCAGATGACCCGTATTGATTTTCAGGTCACTAGGTCAAAGGTCAAGGTCACAGTGACTTGAAATAGTAAAATAGTTTCTGGATGATAACTCAAGAATGCTTATGCCTAGGATCATGAAACTTCACAGGTACATCGATCATGACTGGCACATGACCCCTATTGATTTTCAGGTCACTAGGTCAAAGGTCAAGGTCACAGTTACTCAAAATAGTAAAATGGTTTCCGGATGATAACTCAAGAATGCTTAGGCCTAGGATCATGAAACTTCATAGGTACATTGATCATAACTGGCAGATGACCCGAATTGATTTTCAGGTCACTAGGTCAAAGGTCAAGGTCACAGTGACTCAAAACAGTAAAATGGTTTCCAGATGATAATCCAAGAATGCTTACCCCTAGGATCATGAAACTTCATGGGAACATTGATCATAACTGGCAGATGATCCCTATTGATTTTCAGGTCACTAGGTCAAAGGTCAAGGTCACAGTGCAATGACTCGAAACAGTAAAATAGTGTCAGGATGATAACTCAAGAATGCTTATGCCTAGGATCATGAATCTTCACAGGTACAATGATAATGACCGGCAGATAAAATCTATTGATTTTCAGCTCACTAGATCAAAGGTCAAGGTCACAGTGACTTGAAATAGTAAAATGGTTTCCGGATGATAACTCAAGAACACTTACGCCTAGGATCATAACACTTCATAGGTACATTGATAATGACTGGCAGATGACCCCTATTAATTTTCAGGTCACTAGGTCAAAGGTCAAGGTCACAGTGACTCAGTAAAATGGTTTCCTGATGATAACTCAAGAATAATAAGGCCTAGGATCATGAAACTACATAGGTACATTGATCATGACTGGCAGATGACACCTATTAATTTTCAGGTCACTAGGTCAAAGGTCAAGGTCACAGTGACAAAAAACGTATTCACACAATGGCTGCCACTACAATTGACAGCCCATATGGGGGGCATGCATTTTTCCGAACAGCCCTTGTTTATATTATATTCACATACTATGAACAGCATGAGATGTATAAATAATTTATCAAAGCGCTGAAGGCACTGAAGATGTTCGCTATTGCATAATTTAACACACAATTCATTTTTGAAAATCAATCGCAAGTTTGAAATGAACACACGCCATTCAACTTTATAAAGTGTGTGTCATAGCGCACGGGTCGAGTTTTGTGTGCACTTTTTATCAGCCTTATTATTTCATAGAAATAACTCAGACAAAATAAAAACAACATGCTTTTTGGAAGTTTTGAAAGCATAGAAAGTATGATGAAAATGGTAATGATAACTTAAAATAAAGAAAATTTGCAGTCACCATCATATTAAAGCGGGTATATACGATCTTGTCAAATATTTATTAATTAAAAAAAATGTGTAAAAAAATTATTATACATATATTTTAATATAAACTAAAATAAAAGTTAAGAAGAACATGTGTCGAAAAATGCTGAATAAGCCAGATATTCAATTCTGAAATCGAAAAAGGCTGTACAGCCGAATTCGCCAACATGTATATCATGCATGTACGATGTGAATCTAAATTTAGTTTAACGGTTCATTTGAAATTCCTGCAGCGATATCGATTCATACGACACACGAACACTTTCTAAAAAGACGAATGCATCGGTTATTGTAGGAAAATAATTACGAATTATCTTCGTCACAATCGGCTCGGGGTGCTAATTTGTATTTGCTGTATTTTATGAAATTCGTCTTAAATGTATCATTTTTCTTGCATATTGTGTGTTATTATAACATATTTGTATCAATATTTTACAATTCAGCACATATAAAAATCGTATATACCCGCTTTAAAGGAATATTTTTGTCTAATATCAAATGACTATCACACCAAGAATATAAATTCATTATGAAAGTTCCGTGTACAAAACTTTTGATTTTTGACACCATATACAAATTCAAAATATACAACAATCTTAGTATCTTGTATATGGAGGAATAAAAGTATATAAACATTGCTGTTTATGCTTTACTTATTACCCGAGCAGTTCACACGGTGTCAACAACGCTAACATAAACATAGGTATAGAGCACTAATGCGCTTTTAGGCGTAGCTGTTTCAGTTTTCATCTTAGTGACTTTGACATAACGCCAACAGACATGCATGAATATTTTCGAATATTTAATAAGCTGATTCGAGATACAACCTCTGAATTTTTGCTACATCACTGCGTATGTGCTCAATTCAAAGGATGTAGCACTGTTCATGCAGTGTAAGGAATTCCTGACTACACACTGTATGCTCAAAGGACACAAATTGTGGCCCTGTTACAATTACGCATTACAATCCATCTCGCAGAATTTCGCTTTCGCCTCCAAGATGAGATAACAATCATTAGCGAAATAGTATAGTGTCACGACAAGAGAAAATCGTTTAATTATCATACCACAATGTTTGCCGTACTTGGTCAGCACGTCTGGAAATCATTCCTTAATGTGTGGATAGGCTGCCATTATTAACAAGTTTGCTATTTTCAATTCAATTTTGTATCAAAAAGCATTGTTCTTAAATGTGGCATTTTCAATTCGCAATGAGATTTGTAATGACCCTCGTCATGCGAAAATGGGTCTTATTCCATATGCGCCCATCATATAAATAGCCCACTCAGCTATCTCTCCTTCTGGTAAGGAGAAACATAACATATTGAGTGATTTTAAAGCGAACAGCATCGCCTATGGCCTGACTGCGCAAAAGCACATGTTGGGTTTAACAAACGCTTGCCGAAACGCATAAGACCCATTTTCACATGACGGCGCTATTGACGTGTGATTTAAATGTGTCGAAAGAAAACTGCGTTTAAATAAAATATAAACATACGATATATTTCGATAGTGAAGAAAGATACTCATAACAAGGCATATGAGGACACATATGAAGTGCTCTACCGTAGTATATATTTTATTTACTCACACTAATGTGTGGTTTGACAATGCTAACACACATTTCATGCGGTGAATATGCAGCTTACAAGTGAAAAACACAACACAATAGTTTAACTTTTGTTTAATTGTTTTTAATTATTTAGAAAAGTAAATTGCTAATTTTATTTCAAAGTCAGTGTATACGCCGACTACATTTTTAAAAGACATTTATTGTTATAAATATATTTAATATAATATATTAAGTTGTTTTCGGTTTTAGCGATTAAAAAGCATTTTCGAGGTTGCCTATAGTATGCCTGTAGTAATTGATGAACTCATATCCAACTGTCTATGTATTGAGAACTGTGAATATAAACAAGCTTAACCTTCTACTAACCTTCTACTATTGCATTCGTATTATTATTATAAATTGTTTGTTATATTCGGGTTTAGCAATAATGAAACTTTTTTTTGTCTATCGTATCGCTGAAGTTATTGTTGAACTTATGTTCAACGTTTTATTAATTGAGAATATAAATAAGCGTCAACTTTTTCCCAAATCTCTCAATTTACGACCTGCACTACGTCATTGAGTTGTATGCGAGAGCGTAACCTATTGCGTTGTTATAACCCGTAAACTTTCCTTTGTTTATCGACAGGCGCATCTATTAATAGCCTCATATCATGAATGCCAAAACAACCGGGAAAAAGAACCACGTGACCAAATAGGACGCAAAACGCAAATACCATGCGACTACGACTTTTATTATGTAAGAACGCTCTTCAAATCCTTTGAAGTTGGAGCCTTGTGATTGCTATTACGTAAATAATTGACCTCTAACTGAAGTAAGCAAAGGAAACGCAGCACCTAATTGACCAATTCCTTCTATGTGCGAAGGCAGATTGAATTTTACTAATGTATGGTTTGCCTATTATAACACACATTATAATGCGGTAAATATGCGACTAACAAGTAAAAAACACTATAATTAAACTTTTGTTTTGAATTAAGTTATTTAGAAAACATTATTCCAAACCTTATTTCAAAACAGCAAGACTACATTTTTTAGAGAATATTATTGTTATATTTAAATGTTTTTTAACAATTTCAGCAATAATGAAACATTGTTGTATGTTGTCTATTGTATCCCAGTAATAATTGTTGAACTCGTGGTCAACGTATTATTAATTGAGACCTGTGAATATAAACAAGCGTAACCTTATACTACTGCGTTATTCTCACACGGACTCCCCTTTGTTTATCGCCAGCCTCAGATTTATGAATGAGCTGAGCGAAAATACTACGTCACGCACACGCAGCAGAAAGTGAACTATTTTAATCATTCATAAACAATCTCCTCCGCGACACGTACAATACGATCATTGTTTATTTATTCTTTTCTATAAAACACCGTTCGAAAATATTGAATGTAACACGATATTAATATAATGTTTCCATTTGTGAATACACATAATTGAAGAACTCAAACCTCTTGCATAAATTATACAACTCTTTCTTGTGCGGATACGCAACGGGTATTGGGTTAATCATACCTAGGCCGTATCGACCTGAATTTCACACTAAGCACTTTAGACGGGCGCTAAAGCGCCCATCTAAAAACGGGTTGATAGGCTGAAACGGCAATTCATCACCTTTATTAGAGATTAACATGTCTTTACTTTCTAGATAGAAATGATCTTTTGCCCGTGGTATTTTGTTGGCACCTTGTTCCTGTTCATGAAGTTTGGACCATTTCTATCCACCAATGATTAGAGCATACCCTGGTGTATCTGCAACATCAATATACGCACAAGGGTTTAAATAAATACAGAAAAAAATAAATAAAAATTAGGCCATATTAAATCAAATTCTTTTTTTTTACCGATTAATACTAAATAAAATGTTTATAATAATACTGCTTGCCATCTACATGGTGTAATACTTCTACAAATGCAATATTTATGTACATCGACATATAAGATATCGATACACTAATGATACCTACCCGTTTGGCGTCGCATCTTGCCTGCTTATAGCTCTAATCCATGCGGTTTTCGTGGCATGATTTCTAGGCATTTTGTGCAGCGTTACATGCTTGCCATATATGCCAAATTGTCCCACATCAGGCCTTTACCTTGCCAGTTTGGAAAAAATCATATAATTTATAGTTATATACTTTGTAAGGTTATTATAGAATAAAATTCATATATAATAAGCATTAGACACTTCTTTCTTTAAAAAAAAAACACAAAAAAAAGACAACAATGGAAATTGGGATTTTTTTTGTTCAATATTGGTTTGGAATCGGATACCTTTTAGGGCAATTTTTACATAGCAGAAACTCCCTGATATAATATAAAGTAATTGTTCAATAATGAATATGTGCCATTTAATACATGTTTTCAGAATTATTGATTTATAAACATGAGTAATGAAGTACTTTGAATGTCAATACATGGCATGTCTATAAATAGAAACTGAGTTCCTGGGAGACACTTTCTGACCTTGTTTGCATTTGTGTGGTTAATTGTCAGATTACTGTACAGTGCAATATATTTTATAAATAAACAAATAACAAATTATATAAAATAGATACTCTTTAAATAGCTATAGTTGGAATTTAAGAAGTTTTCAAACGTATGTATGCAATTAATTGAGAAATTTCAAAACATTGTATAAATAAGTACTCTTAAAAAATTTAAGTCGTACCTTGTGGTTGGATTGTAAGAAGTGTTCAAAGGTAGGGGATAATTTTAATAATTAATTTTAGCATTATGCGGTTGTTATTGGTTTTGTGAGAAAATAGATAAAAACGCATCAATATTTCTTCAGTCACATTTCAACATGTCAAACTTCTACACAATAACACTGATACTGAAGTTTATTGTAACACTTAACTATTTTTTAATTGGAATCTATGCATACATTTTAGATGTGTAAAGGCTTATTTATAGCAACATATGCGTAATACAATATCACTGCAGTATGTTTAATGTTATTATTTAACATTTACAGTAATTCAATATCTTGATGTTACTCTGTTTTGCAGTATACAAGTGTGCTGTGAGTCCCACAGGAGACAGGCTGTACATCATCAGCTGGTACCAGAACAAGCTTCTCACCCTGGCCAGGGATGGCACACTCCTGGCTACATACACAGACCCAGCACTACTATGGCCAGATGGTCTACATGTGACCCCTGCAGGCCAGGTGCTGGTCTGTGGATGGTGGTCCGACACTGTACTACAGGTGGGCTGGGAGGGAGAGAGTAAGCTGGCTACGCTGGCTACTCGGGTGGATGGAGTGAGGGCGCCATGGTCAGTCTGCTACAGCAGCACCACATCATCCATCATTGTGGGACAGCTGAAGGACAACATCCTGGTGTTCAGAGTGGAATAGTGTGTACATGTATGTATTAGTTTTTATAATTAGTGATTAATATTTCAATGACAATGTGTTGTTTAGCATACGGACATAGTAGTGTGTGATGCTACAATACAACAATGTGTGTGTAGTTAAAGATACAAATAAATTATTTGCACATATTGTTATCTGATTACACAATGTGAGGGTTTTTGTTTAAACATTAGATCTAATGAATATTATGTTATGTTGTCATAACGTTTGTGTCATTATGGTCCTTAAATTTAGTTCTTGTAATCTAAAGTTCTTGCATGAAAAAACAAAGCATTACAACTGAACATGTAATATTTGTACATAGATGCACATGTACATAGCAACAGAGGCTATTTTTAGACTTTCATTTCTATAAACACCATGCCATGTAAGAAATGTATATGGATGAATACTTTTTTTATAAAATATGAAATTGTTTAAGTAATCTTTGGAGGAGCATATATTGATATTGTACGCAATGTTTACAGAAATGTAACACTTGATGTGAGATTTATTAATTTGCCATGTTTTATGCTGTTGAAAATTTGTTATTGATTTTCATTACATTTATATAAACGTGTGTGTGTTAATTACATTTTTTATAAATTTGTTTGATTCCTAAATATACATACAAGAAATACATCAAGCTATTCTGCTGCTACAGTGGCTGCTGAGTCAGAACAAGGATGCTGAGGATGTGGTGGACAAGGATGACATGACTACGCAGAAGGTAACATAGACCCGTTGTCAGACCTTTTCTTTGTCATTTTGGGGAAAAATGCCATTGTGGTTTTGGAATATTTTCCTGTGAAAAGTCAATTGATTTGGGAAAAAACTAATTTAATATCATTCTTTTTAATATATCAAATTATACGAATAAAATCATTTTACGATAGTTATATACTTTTATAAATCTAAGTGAAATTTGATTGAGATATAATAATTATAATGCATAAAAACAGGAACATCACGTCAGACAATTTACGCGTGTTTAGTGGAAAAAAACGCCCCGATTGGACGTTTTTTATCACATCTTTACACAGTTACATATATGCCAAAATTTGACAACAAATGGTGAATGTTTGTGTTTATTGGAAATTTTGAGCACTTTTATCGTAAATATTTATCAGAATGTCCTTTTAATAATGGAATATACGAGAGTATCAGGCAATGAGTAGCAACGATAAAAGTAGTAAGTTGGCAGTAATAGATGAAAAGTTTGGTTTCATATGGATGTATTAAGGAATCAATCGAGACGGGATTATGCGTATCTATGCAGAAAAGGGTTAAAACAATTTTTGTTAAATCTCGTTGTTAATGACTATATTTCTGTTTTTATGCCCCCCTTCGAAGAAGAGGGGGTATATTGCTTTGCTCAGGTCGGTCGGTCTGTCTGTCGGTCGGTCCATCTACCAGGTGATTTCCGGATGATAACTCAAGAACGCTTGGGCCTAGGATCATGAAACTTCAAAGGTACATTGATCATGACTCGCAAATGACCCCTATTGATTTTGAGGTCAAAGATCAAGGTCATGGTTACCCTAAATAGTAAAATGGTTTCCGGATGATAACTCAAGAACGCATACGCCAAGGATCATGAAACTTCATAGGTAGATTGATCATGACTTGCAGATGACCCCTATTGATTTTGAGGTCACTAGGTCAAAGGTCACGGTAACCGGTATAGTAAAATGGTTTCCCGATGATAACTCAAGAACGCATACGCCTAGGATCATGAAACTTCATCATTAGATAGATCATGACTTGCAGATGATACCTATTGATTTTGAGGTCACGAGGTCAAGGTCACGGTGACCCGAAAAAGTAGAATGGTTTTTGGATGATAACTCAAGAACTCATATGCCTAGGATCATGAAACTTCATGGGTAGATTGATCATGACTCGCAGATTACCCCTTTTGATTTTGAGGTCACTAGGTAAAAGGTCAAGGTCACAGTGACAAAAAACGTATTCACACAATGGCTGCCACTACAACGGACAGCCCATATGGGGGGCATGCATGTTTTACAAACAGCCCTTGTTTCTTGAAGAGTCATAACGCACTGTCATAACGTCATTTCACTCTGTAAAAAAAAAAATCCACATATGTAGGGTGCAGCCCTCCCCCCCCCCCCCCATGGCCCGGGGGGGCCTGAATAAATTCTTGTTGAAAGCACTGTAATTTTAATACATGTAAGCAGGCTTTTTCCGCTCCATTTTGGGAATACGCCACACTGGAATTTTGGGAATTTGGCGTCGTGAAAACCCCCATTTTGGGAAAAAAATATTTGCAAAATTGGCTCAATTGGGAAAAATTATCGCATGTAAATAGTGTTTCTTATATTTCAAAGAACTGTTAACTGGTAAATAACGACTATTTTGATAACTTATTATTAAAATTTTACAAAGTATTATGAAAATGTGAGAAAAGTGCAGGTTTTTTAATCTGAATTTGGGGAAAAGGCCTGGCCTTTTTTGAGGTGAAAAAAATCGTGCGAAGCGCCGGATTTTGAGGAAAATTAGGAAAGTCTTAAATAATCATTAACATATTTTACAGTTTTTAAAATAAATTCAATGAAACAGATAATTTAATTATGCAACACTTCCTATTTTCTACACCGGATCAGGTAAACTTATATATTTTAAGGTAAAAAAATAAAAAATAAAAATTTTCTTTTTTTTTTTTTTTTGGAATTGGAAAAAAAAAATCAATTGGGAAAAAAACGACCAGATTTGCATTGGGAATGGGGCCGAATTTCGGACCCGTGGCATAGGGCGGAAAAAGCCTGGTAAGGCACTTATTTAAAAACAAATAAAATGCTTCGGGTATGGGTCCGTTTTACAGATCCATAAATACACCAGGAATGCGCCGTCTTGTGTATTTCCTGTTTATTAAGGATGCAAAAAGATGAGGTGGTAAAGAACATAATGAATTTACATAAGGTTAATTAGCCTCTTAAATTGTTTGTATATTGTACATATGGTAAAATATCCTCTTAAATTGTTTGTATATTACATTTGGTAAAATACCCTCTTAAATTGTTTGTATATTGCAAATTCTCCCACGTCACGTGACTTGTTTTCTATATACAAAGAAGAAAAACTACTGTTGGTTATTACCCTGATATACCAACGGTTGTTAAAAGTGACGTCACTTTGATTGTCCGCGCACATTTTATGAATGAAGACGACGTCATTTGATTGTAATTGTTGTGGTGACGTCATGTTTCGCGGAAAAGTGGAGGACGTTCGGTTAATATAATTCTCATCTATAACCTTTAAATCGCGGATAACTTAATATGATTATAGGTGCTACCTAATTTACGGGCAAAAGCTTTTTAAGTTTTTTTTGATAACTATGTATTTTTAATAAATATATTGACATGATTGTGTTCAAAATATTATAATTGTTGCAATAATTAAGTAATGCATCAAAAAAAAATCAATCTTAAAACAAGTTACATGTTCCAAGCTTAAAGATCTAGCATCTTATATTTTTTGTTGTCTAGCCACAGGAATTTATAGCTGGTTCGGTGTCTGTGGTATAGTGGATGGGGTGTCTGCTAACTGGCTTAGTCACTGGGAGGTCTCTGTATTGATCTCTTAAGTGGGAGCATTTTTTAGATAACCCTAAAGACATACTATGGCGTACCATTTGGGTTGAAAGTCAAGAAGACCTACAAGTTAAAAAGAGAAATGTACGTCAAAGTACAATAATTGTACGTCGACATAAATATAAAATACACTTCGAAGTAAATATTTGTATGTCAAAGTACAATTTGTACTTTGACATACATTTTTGTACTTCGACCTACACATTTTTGAACAGCCAATCAAAACACTAGTCTCTTGAGCTGCTTTTCCTTCAGATTTATTCATAATAAATGTTTAAAATCTCTTTTTTAATTGAGGACAAAATGAATAAAAATATCAGAATGGCAAAAAAACAACACATAGAAGTTTCAAGTATTTAATGCATTGAAATAGATTATATACAAATTTGAAGAAGATTCAATTGTTACCTTTTTAAAATTAAAATTATTCAGCATATTGTGAGTATTTATTGATCATGCGGGGCGGAGTATCACGACCGTCCAGTGCATTACTGTGTAGGAAATTCCCAACGGTAACCAAACAGTTACCAAGCATTAACAGGATAAATAATGCATTATAACCTCTCCGTTGGTCGTATTTTGTGATAACCATAACTTGCATAAGTCAGAGGTTAATTCCGCCACGCCAGGTCAATAAATACGCACAATATCTATGAGTGAGCGGTCGATAGTCGCATAATTTGGTATAAATTATAATAATTATAATGTTTAATAAATCGCACAATATCTATGAGTAAGCGGTCGATAGTTGCATAATTTGGTATAAATAATAATAATACTTATGTTCAATATCAAATATCTCTAAAAGCAACAGATGTAAGGTGTCTTCTGATTGGCTAACACTCAAGGGTCGGTGAAAACTGTACGTCGAAGTACATTTCTCGTTCTACCTAATAGGTCTTGTAGACTTTCGACGTCATGGTACGTCATATAGACACTAAGTACTGGTCTTACCCAGGAACCAGTTTGTTTCATCAAATGTCTCAATTCAACTTGACAGCTTGCTAAAGCAGTTGCATTTAGCATACAGTACATGTGATGTGTCAAATCAATTTTGATTGACAAATTTGACAGGATTTTTTTTAATCCAATAAGTTTTAGACTGCCAAATAACACACACTACGTATTGAAAGCCATACCTGGAGCTTTTGTCTGTATACCACTGACTTCATCAGAAGAATGATTTCTACTGTTGGGAAACGTTAACACCACTAATTGTCTTCTTATTTATTATCAATGTATAATTATGTGTAACAGCATAACAACATACTTGTTTCGCAATTAAAATATTTAATAAATACAGGTATCTTGCAGGTTTCTAATTTTCTTTCACAAACTATTGTTGAAAAGTTTAAATTGTGTCGCCACTAAAAAACTAGCCATTTTGTAGCAATTCTAAAATCACAGTCTAAACTGCATACACTTAGCTCTACAGTTACAATTTGAATGCAAATATTAGAATGCATCATGTTATATCATCCATATTTTTTTATTTAAACATTCAAATAACACATAATACAGTACATATATAAAAAGATATGTGGTATTGTGTGGATATACAAAACACTTCACATCATTTATATGCACATAAAATAATAGTTACAAAATAAGTAAAACTCATCAACCTACATTTCAAGAATATTTACGTATATGAAATTACAAAGTGGTGTTATTGTATTACCTTTTACAAAATTAACATTGCTGGTTTTGCACTAGCCATAAAACATTTATCATGTATTAGCAAGTAACAATCAATTTATTAATTTCACAATAGAACGGAAATCATATTAATTGCATTATGCATTTACTAAACAAGCTATTTGCTACTGTTTAGAATTACACTATCTTACTAAAAATGATCACTGGTACTTAGTGCTTTTACATACTTGTGGTAAGTTTTGTATTACTAGTTTGACAATAATTGGCAGACACTTGTCGATATACAGACAAAATTTGCATGGAAACTTTTCATATTTTTTCAGCATAATTGCCTTCAAATTGTTAATTTAACAACCCTTTGACATTGTTTGCACATCTGATCTTATTATACCATAGCTGATTTTTGTTTATAGATAGACATATATAGACTTTTCAAAGTTCTATAAAAGTTCACACATGTTCCATCCAAGTAAACAAACAGAACCAATAAAGATCACCACAGATAATAACTGTGTGTATAGATTGGAAATTTTGATAGTTCGGGAATCCCTCCTTTGTTGATTTCTGTAAACCAAAACTGTCAGTTTTGCTGGATATATAGAGAATACTAGGTCGGTGCCGAATAAAGCAAAGTTTATTTTGCGAGGCTTAGAAAATCTGAACCACGAGCCTTGGCGAGTGGTTCAGATTTTCGTGCCGAGCAAGATAAACTTTGCTTTATTCGGCACCGACCTAGTATTCGATTTATCCCATCAATTTTCTTAGTCGTAAATTATTTTTTTAAACAAAGAATAGGAAAATCGAACTAGACGGAAAATCCCAAAGATATTTTAAGCAAACATTGTTTCATTATTTTAATCGTGTCGAGCCTAATACATTACAAAAAGATCAGTAACCAACCTGTTTTTCGTTTATCATACCTCTACGTCCCCGATTTTTAAGAAATAATGAAAAAAAAGACACTAAACAACTGCATCTTTAGCGTGAAAAAACATGCATTGTGTCGTATGACGTATTAATAATGACGTCACGAGTACGCGCACTTAATATTTGTAAATAATGTTTATTTGCTTTTTGAGTTGCATTATGTGTAAAAACTATATTACATCTTGGTATCAAATTGTTTGTTTTGTTAAATCTAATTCGATTTTACTAAAAATGATTACTTTATAGTTGATTCCGAGTAATATGAACATTCTTCGCCGCGCGTGTCAGCTATATTTCAGCACTGCTGAAATAAAGGTAAATTTATTCCACGGTGGTTTATTTCGACAATGCACGTCTGATGATGGGATAACATGGCTTGTATAATGCCCAGCTCTTGCCTTGGCAGAACAGCTTCTAAAAACGGAAAACCAACAAATATCTTAAAATTTGATCAATAATGCAGACAATTTATAAATGTCTTGTTGTTTTTTTTTATTTCGAATCTGGAAGATTTTTTACGTAAGATTGTGGTACGAAAATTCCAACGGTATCGGATTTTGTGGTTTTAGGCCTAAACTATTTATAGTGATATGTAACCTTTTGGGATATCGGTAAAGTGCGAGCAGACGAGGTGAAAATACTTTAAAAATTAAAGCTAAAAGACTAAAAAGTTAGATCTGAATATCTTAAAAATGTGTGAATAAATGTGTTTCTGGTGGGTAACAACGACAACTTACCAGAATATTGCTCATGATCAAACGTAAAACGTCTTTCTGAGAGCGAATGGAAAATGCGTCACAAATTCTGATACATAAACAGTAGGGTGTCGTTATTGAAATACCGCGAGAATACTTGAAGAATAGAGATGCCAACGGTAGTGTTTTAAACAAATGATTTTTTAACAAGCGTTTGTGATTTGTCAAGATAATAATAACAATAAGATATCGAAAAGATCAAAGCAAATAAATTCGACAGAAATCGGAGATTCGGCAATATATTAAAGACGGGTTATGTTCCCCTTAATTGTGTTCGGTGAAGACTGTTACTATATGTAGTGAACCAGTCTTCGGCTTAAACCCACTGAAGAAGAGCATTCAGGGGAGATAATTGAGTAATGACCTAATTCTGGAACGGTTGCGAAGAAAAACAACTAATGCGAGAATATTTAGTGCGATTCGCTACACAATTATGATGTCATTGATATAACTTTTTCTGAGGTATGTATTTACATGTGATTTAGCATATGTCAAAGTGTTTTTGATTTGTTCAAGTTCATAAATAGCATCGCGAAAATATATGTCGCGCGGCAAATTTTTTTGAAACGTATCCATATGTGGTATTCTTATGTAATGTTATGTCTAAATTCCCATATGTATGAACGGTCAACGCCCGCTTCGCGGGCTTTTGCCCGTATTAATGAAAACGTGTTAGAATCGAAATAATCCACGGGTAATGTCGTTCCGATGCATGTTATCAAACCACTCGGGCTACGCCCTCGTGGTTTAATTCCTACGCATCGGAACTCCATACCGTTCATTATTACTGCAATAACCAACGGTTACCCGTGGATTATTTCTTAAATCATTGATATTCCTCCTCATCAAATTTTGGTGATTACAAAAGTATTTCATGGACATATTATTAGTTAATATGAGGATTACTCAGTTTGGAAAAATAAATGAGGAATTTGTGTCAGTTCATTTCCCGTGTGTTTGTGATAAATTTGTGGATCGGTAAAACCTTAAAATCAACAAAAAATAGCCCCAAACGCATTATAATGGTTTTACAGTGTTACCTCTGTATTAAAAATGCTAAATATGAAGTGGACAAGAATATGATATGATTTCATAGAAGTTAAAATTGTGTCTTTTCTTTTATGTATCATGTTTACAGTGTTGAGTTTGTATGAAGTTGTGAGATATTTAGTTAAGCTTTGAATGCCTTGGTTCTATAGAGCCTGTTTGCAAGGAGCTGTTACATTCTTTATGTGTATACTGTGTTATCGTTTTTTTTTGTCAATTATAGGGGCCAAAATAAGCCCCATATCAAATGCTGGAACTATGTATTTTTCCCAAACAACTTTCTAAAATTCCCAATTGAAGGTAAAGTAAAAGAAATTTGTCTAGCGGAAAGTGCTGTCCCTGATAAGCCTGTGTGGCTGTATAGGCTTATCTGGGCAGACACTGAGTGCACAATTTATAAAGCCCTGTTTTCTCGGAATGAGGCTCAAAGTAAATCCGCCTACTGTCTGTTACAGAGTTGTACAAGATGATACCAGGTGAGCCTTGTTATGGGAAAAGGGTGCTTAATGCATGTTATGTACCATCCACAGATTAGCCTGTGCAGTGCGCACTCAGAATTATCAGGGTTAATGCTTTCCATTTTTGAGGAAATTTTCGCTTTAAAGAAATTATTTCTAAACAAAAATCATGTCTTGGTGGAAAGTGTAGTCTCAAGTTAGCCTGTGTGGACTGCACAGGCAAATGTGGTCCTATACATATTCATTAAGCCCAGTTGTCCGGAATATGGCTCAAGTTCAGTCTGCTTCCAGTCTGTTGGTATTTGTAAATTCTGATTAGAACAAATATGGTATAAAACCACTATGATTAAAAACTGGTAATTGAGACATCGGTGTACATATAAATGCAAATTTAACATACATATTGAGCAATTCTAATAGTAGCTCACAATTTCCCAATTTAACATAGTTTGCCATTTTAAGAGTTGGCTACTCATTTTTTCACAAAATTGAAAATTTTGAGCTGTATTTTGTTCACAAAATATCATATCAAACACAGTTAATGTTTAAAATAACTTGGACAAAATATTGTTTTGTTATTGGTAACTTTGAAAATATAGATTTATAGGCGTCAACAAAGTACAGGCAAACTAGTATTGTAATATGATAGTTATTAAGGGCAAATGGCCTGTAACATAATTTTTACTTCAAGGTGTATGTGAAAAAAAGCCTTTTCTTTCCATCTTTATAAAGTACACATAATAGGCACTTCCTTATATGCAAGTGGACTAATAAAATGAGCACTGAAACTGAACATTTCAACAAAAACGCATGTCAAAGAATATATTTTGATTGGATTTTTGCTATTAAGTTCCATGCATTTAAAAAGACCTATAATTCCCAAATTAAAAGATAGAATTTTCCCAATGTTTGATATTATTACGCTAATTTTCCTCATTGGTGTGGTACAGATACTTTTTTCAATTTGGCAAAAAAATTGCTGGTGTATTAATAATTTACTATTTCAAAAGACTTCATATTGGTTTTCTCAATGTTACAGCAACTGCCAAGCACAGAAGACAACAGAGTAGTGAAAGGCTCAGCCAAATCAAAGTCCAGCGATGTGAGGGTGACACAGCCTTTCCATGTCCTCGTATTGCAACATGAAGGACATTTTAGCTGAAACTAACAAGGGAGAGAACTGTAGATCTGCACCAGCAGTGAGTTGTTGCCCTTCAGTTGTTTAATGTTATATTTATTATTTTATGTCTTACAACTTACATGTTGATTGACTTTAAAACTGTTTTCTAGTGTGAATTTAAACATATTTTAACCATCAAAGATCTATAAAGGCATGGTAAAATAAAATGTGTGTGTGTGTTTTTTGCAACGTTGGTGAGACATTAATATTATTTTTAAATATTAATATTAATTAATATTATAGGTCGCTGTGGTGTAATGGATATGGTGTCCGCCTAGCGACCGGGAGGTCACGGGTTCGATCCCCACCGTGGGAGCGTTCTTTAGATCTTCCCCAAAGACACCAAGTACTGGTTCTAGGCCCAGGAAACGGACTCGAGAGCATTTATATAAGCCTTAGGCTTTCGATGCAATCGAGCTAAAATAAATAGGTTTAAACCAAATATTAATATTGTTGCCTCTCATTTATTGAAATATATATTAACAATAAAACATATCTAATGGCATTTTAAAAGTAATGTGATAAATAGAATAAGTACAATTAAAAAATATATAATTTTAAACCAGATGGTTTTCCTTCTTTTTGTTATGCAGCAAAAAAATTGGCTAATAGATAAATAAGCTGTGATGTGGAAAAATGGGGCCTAATGCATGTGCTTAAATTGTTGTCACAGATTAGCCTGTGCAGTCCACACAGGCTAATCATGGACAACACTTTCCTCTTAAAGGTATTTTTCATTGAACAAATAATCCTCTTTATGAAAATCCAGTCTAGTCAGAAAGTACCCTCCCTTATTAGCTTATGTGAATTTCACATGCTAATCTGGGACGACACTTTCTGACATTAGTGATCCGCATATTGGCTTATGAAAATACATCTCTGAAAATGGAGTAAAGATAATAGATATAAATGTACAGATAAGTATAGCATTAGCCAACACTTTTCTTGTTTTAGTACAAAATGACTTAATTGTATTTATTTTCATGCTATTAAAAACAAGGAACCAATAAAATGCCAGATTAGAAATTCATGTTGTTGAAAACCTTCACAACCTGTCAAGAGGCATAGTTTGTTATAGATATAGATAATAATATAATTTGTTACAAGTTCCTATCACCCACTGTGTTGTTGTTGTTTTCAGCAGAGCACCAGCATTGATATCGAGTTGGCCCAGCAACCGCACGAGTCCCGCCTGCAGGAGCCCCAGTCCAGAACGACCCTTCCCCTCCCCTGACTTCTAACTCCTCCCCCTTGACCTCCTGACTCAAAAAGTCAGCATCGTTGAACAACTCCGTTCTGCAGAAAATTTTGAGCATGATTCTGGTCTGAACAAACACAATGCCCACGTCAAGTTGTCCACACATAAGCCTGGGTAGTTCTGTTAAGCTAGAGTTCCGCGTGGGCCTGAGAGGGACGAGTTTTACAAACACGAAAAGTTATAGCTGTAGTTATGGTAACGCTAACAGTCAGTTGTTGCTGTTGGACATCTCAACAAATATCCTGAAGAATAAAAAGTTCAATAACTTGTTCCAATCTTTATGGGACAAACAGAAATTGGACGGGAGAAAATCAAGGAACAATAAAAGCGTAAGCTTTCCTAGTGGGATGCTTCTGCTGTTGATAGTTTGGACGACAGTAGGGTTACGGACTGCCCCAGATTGTCCTCTCAGCGGCCAAAATATCATAATAGAACGGACTTTTGGCAATGTTACCGACAAAGAAAGGCAGTAATGACTTGGTTGTGAATACCCAGAGCACGATACATCCATGCTGACACAAAAAGGCAGTTATGACTTGGTGGTGAAAACCCAGAGCACGCTACATCCTTGCTGACCAAGAAATGCAGTAATGACTTGGTTGTGAATACCCAGAGCATGCTACATCCATGCTGACACAGAAAGGCAGTAATGACTATGCTGTGAACACCCAGAGCAAGATATATCCATGCTGACACAGAAAGGAAGTAATGACTATGCTGTGAACACCCAGAGCAAGATATATCCATGCTGACACAGAAAGGCAGTAATGACTATGCTGTGAACACCCAGAGCAAGATATATCAATGCTGACACAGAAAGGAAGTAATGACTATGCTGTGAACACCCAGAGCAAGATATATCCATGCTGACACAAAAAGGCAGTAATGACTATGCTGTGAACACCCAGAGCAAGCTACATCCATGCTGACACAGAAAGGAAGTAATGACTATGATGTAAACACCCAGAGCGCAATACATCCATGCTGACACAGAAAGGCAGTAATGACTATGCTGTGAACACCCAGAGCACGCTACATCCATGCTGACACAGAAAGGAAGTAATGACTATGCTGTGAACACCCAGAGCAAGATATATCCATGCTGACACAGAAAGGCAGTAATGATTATGCTGTGAACTCCCAGAGCAAGATAAATCCATGCTGACACAGAAAGGCAGTAATGACTACGCTGTGAACACCCAGAGCACAATACATCCATGCTGACACAGAAAGGCAGTAATGACTTGGTTGTAAACACCCAGAGCACAATACATCAATGTTGACTCAGAAAGGCAGTAATGACTTGGTTGTGAACACAGAACACGATACACCCATGCTGACACAGAAAGGCAGTAATTACTTGGCTGTGAACACAGAGCACAATACATCCATGCGGAAACAGAAAGGCAGTCATGACTATGCTGTGAACACCCAGAGCACGATAAATCCATGCTGACACAGAAAGACAGTAAAGATTTGGTTGTAAACACCCAGAGCACAATACATCCATGATGACACAGAAAGGCAGTAAAGACCTTGTTGTAAACACTAAGAGATCCATACATCCATGGGGTGTGCCACAGCCCGAATTACGCCCACTATTGTGAACAAGGTGCTTAAAGTGAACATGTCTGGTTTTGGTATGAGGACTTAGCATTCCAAGCCTAAAAGGCCTCGCATTGAATTGATGCAAGAGAAGGCTTTGAAAAATAACAGCAGTTTTGTTGTGTGGTCCAGTACGCCCTTCGACTCTCAACCTGAAGAAAGCAGAACTCAAACTCGGCTCTTATCAATATCAGCAAGGCCAGCATGTCATATAAGCTTCTTGAGCTTCAGGTGAGACCTTACGTGTTAATTATTTTGTTGAAATAGGGGCCGAAATTCAGCCCAATTCTCATCTCAAAAAGTCTATATCCATGATTACTGGCTTAAGTTCTCAATTCATGGTTTCCTGGAAGAAAAAGAATGTTTTGATAGGTTGCAACATTGAATTAATCAGAACTCAAATTCAGCCTTTGGCAATATCCCGAGGCCAGCATATCAGCTCAGCTTCTTGAGCTTCAGGTAAGATCATACAGTGTTATTCATTTTGTCGAAATTGGGGCCAAAATTGAGTCCCATTCCTAATCTTAAACAGTTTATTTTTTCCATAATTACTGGCTAAAGTTCTCAATTCAAGATTTAACCCCAAAAAATGTTTTAATAGGTTACAAATTGAGTTTGTTTCCTTATGCAGCTCTATAAGTTGAACCTTTGTGCAATTATCTTGATAGCACTTATTCTATTTTTTTAAATTATATGTTTAGCAAAATCTACAACCATTTTCCCAATTAAATTCAAAACACTATGATTTTTTACGAATTGTCCCAATCCAAAAATGGTTAAAACAAACTCTGCACAAAGCTAGTCCCTAGTTATAGCACATATAAAAGTTTTTTATCAGAATAACAGGCGAAGTTTAGGGGGGAATATAGGAGTGAACTTGTCTGTCGGTCTTTCGGCCTGTCTGTCGGTCCGTATTAAGTGTCCGCTCTCTAATTCAAATAGTTTTCATCCGATCTTCACCAAACTTGGTCAGAAGTTGTATCTACATGATGTCTAGGCCAAGTTCGAACATGGGCCTTGTCGGGTTAAAAACTAGGGCACGGGGTCACTTGGTGCGTTTTTAACATTCTGCATGTTGTCCGCTCTCTAATTCAAGTAGTTTTCATCCAATCCTCACCAAACTTGGTCACAAGTTTTTTCTAAATGATCTCTAGGACAAGTTTGAACATGGGCCATTCCGGGCCTTAAAAACTAGGTCAGCGGGTCACTTTGTGCATTTTTAACATTCAGCATGTTGTCCGCTCTCTAATTCAAGTAGTTTACATCCGATCTTCACCAAACTTGGTCTGAAGTTTTTTGGAGATGATCTTAAGGCCAAGGTAGAATATGGGCCTTTCTGGGTGAAAAACTAGGTCAAGGGGTCACTTAGTGCATTTTAAAAATTGAGCATGGTGCCCGCTGTTTTTGTGAAGACGACATGCAAAATATTATGTATCAATGGGGCTTGTGGGGGTATTCGTCACATCTGTGACAAAGCTCTAGTTTGCTTATTTCACTAAGTTTAATTACTATTTTGAACTCACATCTATTGTTTCTTATTAAATGCCATACAGTTGTATCGTCACACATTTAAAGTTGTTAAGTCTCAGGTATAAGTCATAAACTGTCACATTTAAAGGTGTGCAGACTCACACTTAAATACTAGTACGTAGATTGTAACATTTAAAGTTGTGTTGTCTCACATTTTAAATTGCTGAGTATCACATTTAAAATTATGTAGTCTCAAATTTAAAGTTCTATAGTCACACAATTAAAGGTGTACTATCTCACATTCTAAATTGCTCAAGTTATGCCTGTTTTTGATTTACAAAAAATAAATACACAACACATGTATAACACCTTGCTACAAAACCAAAAATTCCAATTTCAAGTTGGTGCGCGTAAAAATTGATTCTACGTTATTAAGAAATTCAGCACGAAGACATCTTGCGTCAGACTACCAAGCCTCCTATCAATATCTCCTCCCATGTTGGCTTCATCAACACTTCCAACAGAGCCTTGGTGAGTTCGACTTCCGTCTCAGCATCGATGTCGCTTAGCAACAATTGGATGATGGGCGTCGACAAATTAGGCCGGACAAGTCGCTCAAACTGAAACGATCTGATCCAACAGGTAGAGCAGGCATTGCGTGACACGTCCGTTAATGTGACTGACCTCATTATGTTGTTCTCGAATAATGTGAACCTTAGGCCTGGAGAGCAGTTTGCGATTGACGCCATTCAACAACAGTTGTTGTTGGCAATTCTCGGGTTTGGGGTGGCGACTTCGGCGTCAGGACTCGCTCCATCTCTGTCCATGGCCCAGTCGCAGCAGCAGCAACAAGAAAAATAAGTAGTATCTTAGGGGTGTTCTGGGATATGGGGCTTCATGTATGTGCTTAAAGTGTCATCCCAGATTAGCCTGTGCAGACTGCACATACATTAAGTCCTATTTTCCCAGAATGAGACTCGTATACTTCACTTTACATCAGTATTTTATGTGCCTGAAAAGTTCCTAGCATAAAATGGGAATTATGTGCTTTTACATTGATCACACTTAGTAAATAAAATGCAAATAGCACTTGATCTGATATCAATTTTAATCATAGAAGGTAAGGGCATTAAGTTTTGTATAATTTCGACCAAAATTAAGCCCCTGAACCAAAAGTTTATCCTTGCATAAAAATCTGCTTTAATAGAATTGTTAAATTATATTTAATTTTAGTAAAATAATTATGTAAAAGCCTTCAGCTCATTTTAAAAGTCTTTTCGTCATTTATTTTCAACGTTTATTTAAATTCTTGGATTTTGTTTTAAGAGCCTGTTCCTACAGGAACCTATGCAATCATAGATCGGTACCTAGCTGAACAACAGGCTGTATGGTCAGCTGGTCCCAGACGCCCAGTGACACTTCCTGGCCCAGGACCTTGGGGCAAATGCTCAACTATACCTACCCGCAGGGTGGAGCCACTCTGAACCTGGGGCTCCATACATTCTTGGCCAGGGGCCAAGTTTACCTTGTCAATAAGGTACATGTAGGTTGGTAATGTACATGTAATTAACTATTTATAACATGCAGTGTTTCACTCCAAATTTTAATTCAAACAGTTTGTGTTAAATATTGATAAAACTCTATCCTGGCTGCTAACTTAAACAAATCATTTATGTAAGTGTTAAATATTTATAATAACCGCCATTTGTATTGCCTTGAAAGGGCTCAGTGGGGGGGAGGCGTACACATGTGTACTTGTCTGCAATTCTACTCGTCCTTACTTTCATCCTTATGTCCGTCCCACTTTTCTAGTGATGCACATAACTTATTATAATAATAAATATTAGTTCCAGAGGGACACAACATGTTTGTATCAAGTGTACAATATATAGAAGGCTATGTTTGTATCAAGTGTTTAGTTTAAAGCCCATTTGTATCAAGATCCTTCAAACATACTTTATTTCTTAAATATTGTTATCACTCAAACGACATTGATTTACTTCTTATATAACTGATGCCATTTCAGAATGCAATTAAATTATTTTGTTTACAGGGACACATTCCTTGGATGCCCTAAGGTTTCTCTATCTGTTCACAAAGGCTTTATACTCACAAGTTCAAGCCCAGTGAGCGATGTTCACATTATCAAACTCTGCATATCAATAGGTAAGTCACCTTGCCATTGCAAAAGGGGCCACTGTGCAAAGCATTCAGGAGACCCAGTTGTAATAGCCTAAACCTTTTGCTTTCACAAATACCCAATAGGTAAAACCCATACAAACTGGGGTTTCTGCTCTTCAATAAATTGACCAGTTTATCTAATCTAAGTTTAAGGGTTCAGCCACACACTACGTTATCTTATAAAGAAATGTAAAGACAGTGCACAAGTTCAAAGCTAAACCCTCAAATTTGCATTTAAAATTTAACATCTAGAGTTATATTAAACTCAAAACCACAACAACAACAACAACAGCAAACAATTTCTCAGCAGGTACCAACATATCTGACTCTTTCACTCTTTACAAAATCATGTTCCATATGAACTGTAAATATGGTTCTTAAACTAACATTGAATTACAAAGAGGGATCAGTGCTGTTTGTACCCTTTAGTTTAGGGGGGTATACAGGAGTGTACTTGTCGGTCTGTTTGTCGGTCTGTCCGTATTAAGTGTCCGCTCTCTAATACAAGTTGTTGTCATCCAATCTTCACCAAACTTGGTCAAAAGTTGTATCTAGATGATCTCTAGGCCAAGTTTGAACATGGGCCATGAGGGCAAAAAACAAGGTCACGGGGTCACTTAGTGCGTTTTACACATTCAGTTTGGTGTCCGCTCTTTATTTCGATTACTTATCATCCGCTTTTCACCACACTTGGTCAGGCTTTTTATATAGATAATCTCTAGGCCATGATCGAACATGGACCATGCTGGTCCAAAAACTAGGTCATGGGGTCACTTAATGCGTTTTACACTTTCAGTTTGGTCTCCGCTCTCCATTTCAAGCACTTATCATCCCCTCTTCAAAAAACTTGGGCAGAAGTTTTATTTAGATGATCTGTAGGTCATGTTCGAACATGGGCCATGCCGTGCGAAAAACTAGGTCACGGGGTCATGGGTGCGTTTTACACATTCAGCATGGTGTTCCCTATTTCAAGTTATTTTCATCCGCTCTTCAGGTGGGGGAGTTCGTCACGTCTGTGCCAAAGCTCAAGTTTTTTTAAAGTTAATATCTTATTGAGAGAGTATTAATTGTGTTGCCAGGGTTGAACCCGCATTTTGATACTTGATAATTTTTATGAAATGCTAGTTAATTCTTAAAAATAGTTGTCTTAATTGACACATGACATACTTAATTGCAGAATCCCGGATATCAAAGCGTTGAGCTTTTTTTGAAGCATTTGCACCAGCAACAGTCATCATCTCGAGTTACTGGCATCTCTATGGTGTGGAACCCTCCGTCTTTGAACATCATAACAGCACATGAACCAGTGGCACTCATCATCTCAAGATTCTGGTATATCCATGATGCAGGACCCTCGGTCTGCAAAGATCATGCAGAGCGAACCTCAGGTGAGTATTCAAGTCGTGTGAATGTTTTTAGCATGCCCCCAAGTCCACAGATGTGTAGATTCATGTAGATTTACCTGTGTCCGTCCATACGTGCATCCAGTTGTTGAATTTGTATGTCAAGTCTAAACTCAAAAAGTATTGCTTCTAGTTTGATTAAAACAAAGATATTTGCAAAACTGTGAACTTGCCTTCTTTTGTATTTTGGTTCTTTTTCTTTTACATAAGTGGAATTTTGAGACAAAAGTAAAATGTGGGTGCATGGTGGCAAACCCTTTTTAATACTTCTCAAAAGATATTTGAGTCCAATGGCAAAATGTATCTTCATCAAATCTTAATCCAAATTGTTTGGTAATAAAATGGTCATACTTCAATATAAATATGTATTCTCAATTATTATTTTATAAATAGTCTCAGGACCTTCATTTCCTCTATGGATTCAAATCAGATTAGTTGTAAAACCTTGAAATACCAAGTCATGTAAAATGAAATACTGGCGTTTACAGTAACAAGTATTTCTTGTTTTCAGATGCCATTTGATGAAATCAAACCATTCAATCAGAAACACAGCCTGTTGCAGCAGTTGTTACCATATTGACCCCAGTCAAACCTAAGAAATCCATAGATATATACTTTTTTAGATGTGCTAGTCTCTACATACCTCCTGGTTTGTTCAGCACTTACTCTGACTCTTTGAATTTAATGACGCGTGAAAATGAATGACCTTGTTCCGTTCCAAATGGCAAAATGACACATGACAACAATTCAAGTGGAAAGCCAGAAAGTCATGTCAACAGCCAAATTTTGTATGTGTAACAGCCAAGTTGTTTTCAAAGAAAAACAATAGTTTACGTTTTATTTTTTATGTGACCAATGTTTCATGGGAATTATGATGCTGTCAGTCTCTTTATGTTGAAAGTTTTGGTTAAACATAGCATGTAAAGTGTTTTTTTTAAAGCACACATATTGCATTTATATCCATTGTCTTTGTCTGTATAATGAATTTTTTCACTACATAGTTTGATCCTTATAATGGTAAATGTATGGGAAAAACAATTTTATCAAAGATATTCTAAGATTGTCATGTCTGTTTAAATGATGCTGGTAACATTGACAATATTGAAAAAAGGAGTATTTTCATGTTATAAGATATGTTTCAGTTTTCTGTTTTTACCAGTAATATAGATAAGCTAATTTAATGAATTGTTTACAAAGGTTTATAACTTTTAAGCTTCAGCTTTTTCTGTCTAGTAATCCTTCCGAAAACAATACTAGTCAATTTGCTCATTCGGGGTCGGTATTCAATCATGAATCTTGTTTAGTAGCATACTATTTCATTGGAATAATAATACATTCTGTGAAAAATTATTTAATCTAACTAAAATTATCGATTCTGTAAATACCATTTGTTGATTTCAATGGATATTGTTTGTAAAATTAATATAGTATGACTATTGCGTGTTTGGGAAAGCTTTTAATGAAACTCAGAATTGAAAAAAAAAGAAAAAAAAAGAGTTTTATGAAAATTGGCAAAAATTATTATTGTAAATTTATGTTGTTAGATCATAGACGTGTATGCTCACAATTGTTGAATTTTGTTTTTGGACACAATAGTTTATTATGCTTTATGTTTGTTTATGCACATGAAGACGACCAGAGTGTATCCTCTTTAAAAAGTGAATAACTTAATCAAGATTTATTGATCACTGTATATATTGTGTAGGTATATGTTACCATTTATACATAAAAAAAACTGTAGAACATTTGTATTGTAATGTAAATTATTCTTGTATTGTTGCCATTTGTATAAGATAAACTAGCTGTTTTCCTTAGTTTGTAAAAAAACTTTGTTAAAAAAGCATTTCCTGCGTGAATGCTCATATATATATTAAATTGTTAAAATAATGCACAGTACCAGAAAAAATAGTCAAATACACAGTAAGGGAAAGTGTTGTCATATGCTAACAATTGTAAAACATTGCAATTGTCTCTATTTGTAATAATAGAGAGCAATATTATTTGCTTAAAGTCACTATAACGCTCAAAATCAACGAAAATTTCGTTAAGTATTTCGTAAAATAAAGATAACACCTTTACAATCAGTGTTCCTTATAGCAATAGCCAAAATTTCAACGCTAGATGTGGTATGATTACATCGATTTTTGTAGATACAAAATGCTCGTTTTTATTTATTTGTGGCCACAATTAATTCCCGCGAATATATCTATTCATACGACACACGAACACCATTTTAGTGTTCATGTGTCGTATGAATAGATATGCAAAACAACAATAAAAACGAGCATTTTGTATCTACAAACATCTGTTTTATCAGACCACATCTGACGTTGAAATTTCGGCAATTGCCATAAGAAACACTGATTTTAATTGGTTAAGTTTATTTTACGAACAATTGTACGAAATTTTCGTTGATTTTGAATAGTAATGTTACTTTAAAAAATAAAAACAAAGATGTCTGCTTTGTAAATTAATAATTGTGTTTACATCTCAACATAACATGTAAATACATTAAAGTCTAAAAGGATTTTTTGGAATAAACACTTAAATAAATATATGTGCGTATATACACTGATAATAAAATTTTACATTTCATTTAGTTTTGTAACAGTGCTTTTGACCTTTCACGTTAAACATCCCACACTTGCTGTCAGTGCAGTGCCTTTATTAGGGTCATTTTTAAGCCCCGGGTAGGGTGGCATATAGCAGTTGAACTGTCCGTCAGTATGTCAGTCTGTCCGTTTGTCCGGAAAAAACTTTTACATTGGCCATAACTTTTTAAATATTGAAGACAGCAACTTGATATTTTGCATGCATGTGCATCTCATGGAGCTGCACATTTTGAGTTGTGAAAGGTGAAGGTCAAGGTCATCCTTCAAGGTCAAATGTCAAATATATGGCGTCTGTCGGTCCTTCCGAAAACTTTAACATTGGCCATAACTTTTTCAATATTGAAGATAGCAACTTGATATTTGACATCCATGTGTATCTCCTAGAGCTGAACATTTTGAGTGGTAAAAAGTGAAGGTCAAGGATATCCTTCAAGGTCAAAGGTCAAAAAAAATATCAAAGCGTGTTCCCATGAAGCTGCACATTGTGAGTGGTGGAAGGTCATCGGTCAAGGTCATCCTTCAAGGTAAAAGGTAAAAAAAAAATCAAAGCGGCGTTCTAATGAAGCTGCACTTTGTGAGTGGTTGAAGTTCAAGGTTAAGGTCATCTGTCAAGGTCAAGGTCATCCTTCAAGGTCAAAGGTAAAAAAAAATAATTAATTCAAAGCGGCGTTCTCATGAAGCTACACATTTTGAGTGGTGGATTTTCAAGGTCAAGGTCAACCTTCAATGTCAAAAAAAATCAAAGCGGCGCAATAGGGGGCATACTGTGTTTCTGATGAACACATCTCTTGTGTGTAAATATCCCACTGTTTAAGTTCAGCAAATGTTTTAAGACCAGATTTCCTTAAACTTGGGGTTGTTATTATTTTACTTTTATTGAATGCATGAAACATTTGTGTTCTGTTGTTGAATAGCTAAACATAGCTTGATGTTTGTAAATTGTGTGACAAATGTTGATCAAATTGATACATAGAAAAAAACACAATCTTCATTAACTTGTATGTGTTAATTATCAAACACAAATAAAAGTATTTGGTAACAATATAACTATTGTGCTTTATTCGAAATACAGTGTGAAATGCAATTTTAAAATCATGCCTTTATATGTTCATCTTCTCCAAATAAGCATTTTGAATAAGCAAATATAATATCTCTATGGAAAGTATCCGTAGGCCCCATTCAATCGCTTGTGTACCTCATATTGATCAGGGTCTTCCTAAATTATTTCAGGATTGTTTATCCCTGTCTGAATTGTGAAAATAGCTGCAACATCGTGAGATATCTGTTGAGAGGATTTTAATATTAAAAGTTAAAATGGTAGCTTAACTCTAACCGTACATCTGTTGCATTTATTTTAACATGTTTATATGTTGTTCCTCACTGAGTTTTATATTGTCTATAATCTTGCGTACTTTAATTGTGTTTTTAAAGACAAACATCATGATACTGATTATGTTGTTTTTGTCCAACATTTCTATATATACAAGTTGTATGTAAATAGTTAAATATGTTTATGTTGATGATATGTATTTCCCGATCTAAGTTTGATGTTGAACTCTCAATGAACAACATGTTTTGCCAATTAAATCCCGAATGATTGTCTTGTCACTTATATACAACTTTCCTCTATTGAACCTGGAGAGCTCATTTTGTTTTATTTTGACTGTTATTCTGTCCATTAGTTCTCCAGCACACTTTTTTCTCATGCATAATTTACCATATCAATCATTGACAACAATACAAAATATAAAATCTCCTTAGGAATAATGAAACTCCGGAGGCGGTATCCAAAAATAAAACAGTACTTACACCCGCTTATCTCTTACCTAAGACAGGGTACTAATTGCCTATACAACACAGGGCAATACCAACGACATACCATAAACCATTAACATAATTAAAACTAAAACACGGTCTTGGAAATGTCTATATCAATCATGTGGGATTTCCATTGTTTTTAAGTTTATTATATGTAACTACATGTAAAATATAAAAGTAAACAAATGAGCAATGTATGGGAAAATACTGTCATGCCAAGATGTTAGCTTTCAGTATATAAATACCTTAAAGCTGCTTAAAGTATGCTTTTTATTGTACTATTGGTGAAATAACTCGCTTAATAATGGTTATTAAACGAATATGTTAAATCAGTAAGAACGTACTTTAAACTATACTCATACAATTCTATTAATATTTGTTTAAATACTGTCTATAGTACGCTTGCTATACAGGTAAAACTAAATAAGTTAACAACGTTGAAAATAAAGAGGGCAGCTACCACAACTTACGAATATCTTTAAAAAAAAATCTAATTACAAGGATTATTATTGTTCAACAAATAGGTCTGTTAAGGCTGTATTATACATTTTCTAACACAGTTTTATGCTATTCGTATATGACCCGAAACCTACCCGCAAATACATAACATCAATGTAAACTGCCTTATTTATTTTCAAGTGTAAGCACACAAACTAATTATATTCTCAATTTAATACATTTTAATAAGCCACTTAAAATGAACATGGCCCGTGTTTCAGACTGCACCAATTTGTATTTTTCATTGACAAACACACATGCACAATCTTATAATCTCACGTAGAGCCGTCAGATATAACTTTGAGGAGCCTGAAGTTAGCAAAACATTGACACCAGTTGCAGAAAGATAAGCATAATATGTCGAACTGACTTCTTACAACACAACAACTGTATTGACTTTGGCAGTTTGTATATGACCATATGATCACTTCTGGGTGAAATAATGGGCTGAATAATGTTGAATATAGGCTCATCGAACTTCATGTATAGCGATTTTGTATTTAAAGGGACTTACAACTTCGTGGTATAGGTCGAAACATAATTAAATTAACACTGTAAATCAGATAGCGAAATAACACAATAGAAACATGATCATAATGCACAAACATATGCGTGTATGAGAAATAATAATAATAAATTGATAAAACAAGAAAAAGTAGCACGGCAAAGCATTTTGATTATTTGAAGGGCTTCTGTTTCTTTATGTTATGAATACAATGTTTTATTTTTTGTAAAAATTCGGATGAACAAGCTCTTACAGTGACAGTCTGTTTTATTCTAAAGGTAAGGGGTTCAAGCCCAGGTAGGAATAACGATTATGTCGGTGTTTTTGTTAAATTTAAATTTGTTGTCATTTAGCTCCACTGGCAAAAGCTCCGAGGGGCTTATGTCATGGTCCTGTGTCCGTCATGCATGCGTCTGTGCGTTCACTTTTCCTTTAAACATCTACTCGTAAACTATTGGTCCAATTCTGATTAAATTTCTCAGGAATGTTCCTGGGGTGAACCTCTTTCAAATTTGTTCAAATTATGCCCCTGAGGTTAAATTTGACCCTGGCGCGGGGGTCACAAAATTGAAAATTTGCCTATATAAGGCCTATTTTGTGAAAATTTTCAAATCTTTCGCCCATAACCATTGGGCTTAGGGCTCTCAAATTTGGTATGTAAAGACATCTTATAGTCCCTACCAAATTTGTTCAAATTATGCCCATGGGATCAAATTTGACCCGGCCCCGGGGGTCTCAAAATTAAACATATGCTTATATTGGGTCTATTTTGTAAAAACTTAACAAATCTTATCGTCCATAACCATTGGGCCTAGGGCTATCAAATATGGTTCAATGTTCATCCCTAGCAATACCTTAATCTTGAATATTAAAAGATACACATTTAAAAATGAGTGATCCTGAAAAAGAAATTTGAAACCACATTAATCAACAAAATATTAAGGTAAATAAAATAATATTAGATGCTGGTATATGACCAAAATATTTGAATAACATACACGTATACAGATGAGCCGCTGCTTAGCTGAGGTTAGTTGCAAGGGAGGCTACTGTGTCAACAAATCGATTAAATTGAGCATGGCTCTGGGAAAACCGGGCTTAATGCATTGTGCGATAAGTGTCGTCACCGGACTGCACAGACTTAATGCATTGTGCGATAAGTGTCGTCCCAGGACTGCACAGGCTTAATGCATTGTGTGTTAAGTGTCGTCCCCGGACTGCACAGGCTTAATGCATTGTGTGTTTAGTGTCGTCCCAGGACTGCACAGGCTTAATGCATTGTGTGTTAAGTGTCGTCACAGGACTGCACAGGCTTAATGCATTGTGTGTTAAGTGTCGTCACAGGACTGCACAGGCTTAATGCATTGTGTGTTAAGTGTCGTCACAGGACTGCACAGGCTTAATGCATTGTGTGTTTAGTGTCGTCACAGGACTGCACAGGCTTAATGCATTGTGTGTTAAGTGTCGTCACAGGACTGCACAGGCTTAATGCATTGTGTGTTAAGTGTCGTCACAGGACTGCACAGGCTTAATGCATTGTGTGTTTAGTGTCGTCACAGGACTGCACAGGCTTAATGCATTGTGTGTTAAGTGTCGTCACAGGACTGCACAGGCTTAATGCAGTGTGTGTTTAGTGTCGTCACAGGACTGCTCAGGTATCCAGGACCACCAGGCTTAATGCATTGTGTGTTAAGTGTCGTCCCCGGACTGCACAGGCTTAATGCATTGTGTGTTTAGTGTCGTCCCAGGACTGCACAGGCTTAATGCATTGTGTGATAAGTGTCGTCCCTGGACTGCACAGGCTTAATGCATTGTGTGTTAAGTGTCGTCACAGGACTGCACAGGCTTAATGCATTGTGTGTTTAGTGTCGTCACAGGACTGCTCAGGTTATCCAGGACCACCAGGCTTAATGCATTGTGTGTTAAGTGTCGTCCCCGGACTGCACAGGCTTAATGCATTGTGTGTTTAGTGTCGTCCCAGGACTGCACAGGCTTAATGCATTGTGTGATAAGTGCCGTCCCTGGATTGCACAGGCTTAATGCATTGTGTGTTAAGTGACGTCCCAGGACTGCACAGGCTTAATGCATTGTGTGTTAAGTGTCGTCCCAGGACTGCACAGGCTTAATGCATTGTGTGTTAAGTGTCGTCACAGGACTGCTCAGGCTTAATGCATTGTGTGTTTAGTGTCGTCACAGGACTGCACAGGCTTAATGCATTGTGTGTTAAGTGTCGTCACAGGACTGCACAGGCTTAATGCAGTGTGTGTTTAGTGTCGTCACAGGACTGCTCAGGTATCCAGGACCACCAGGCTTAATGCATTGTGTGTTAAGTGTCGTCCCCGGACTGCACAGGCTTAATGCATTGTGTGTTTAGTGTCGTCCCAGGACTGCACAGGCTTAATGCATTGTGTGATAAGTGTCGTCCCTGGACTGCACAGGCTTAATGCATTGTGTGTTAAGTGTCGTCACAGGACTGCACAGGCTTAATGCATTGTGTGTTTAGTGTCGTCACAGGACTGCTCAGGTTATCCAGGACCACCAGGCTTAATGCATTGTGTGTTAAGTGTCGTCCCCGGACTGCACAGGCTTAATGCATTGTGTGTTTAGTGTCGTCCCAGGACTGCACAGGCTTAATGCATTGTGTGATAAGTGCCGTCCCTGGATTGCACAGGCTTAATGCATTGTGTGTTAAGTGACGTCCCAGGACTGCACAGGCTTAATGCATTGTGTGTTAAGTGTCGTCCCAGGACTGCACAGGCTTAATGCATTGTGTGTTAAGTGTCGTCACAGGACTGCTCAGGCTTAATGCATTGTGTGTTTAGTGTCGTCACAGGACTGCTCAGGCTTAATGCATTGTGTGTTAAGTGTCGTCACAGGACTGCTCAGGCTTAATGCATTGTGTGTTAAGTGTCGTCACAGGACTGCTCAGGCTTAATGCATTGTGTGATAAGTGTCGTCCCAGGACTGCACAGGCTTAATGCATTGTGTGATAAGTGTCGTCCCTGGATTGCACAGGCTTAATGCATTGTGTGATAAGTGTCGTCACAGGACTGCTCAGGCTTAATGCATTGTGTGATAAGTGTCGTCCCTGGATTGCACAGGCTTAATGCATTGTGTGTTAAGTGTCGTCACAGGACTGCACAGGCTTAATGCATTGTGTGTTAAGTGTCGTCACAGGACTGCTCAGGCTTAATGCATTGTGTGTTAAGTGACGTCACAGGACTGCACATGCTTAATGCAGTGTGTGTTAAGTGTCGTCACAGGACTGCTCAGGCTTAATGCATTGTGTGTTTAGTGTCGTCCCAGGACTGCACAGGCTTAATGCATTGTGTGTTAAGTGTCGTCACAGGACTGCACAGGCTTAATGCAGTGTGTGTTAAGTGTCGTCACAGGACTGCTCAGGCTTAATGCATTGTGTGTTTAGTGTCGTCCCAGGACTGCACAGGCTTAATGCATTGTGTGTTAAGTGTCGTCCCAGGACTGCTCAGGCTTAATGCATTGTGTGTTAAGTGACGTCCCTGGATTGCACAGGCTTAATGCATTGTGTGTTAAGTGTCGTCACAGGACTGCACAGGCTTAATGCATTGTGTGTTAAGTGTCGTCCCAGGACTGCTCAGGCTTAATGCATTGTGTGTTAAGTGTCGTCCCCGGACTGCACAGGCTTAATGCATTGTGTGTTAAGTGTCGTCCCCGGACTGCTCAGGCTTAATGCATTGTGTGATAAGTGTCGTCCCTGGATTGCACAGGCTTAATGCATTGTGTGTTAAGTGTCGTCCCCGGACTGCACAGGCTTAATGCATGGTGCGATAGGTGTCGTCCCAGGACTGCACAGGCTTAATGCATTGTGTGTTAAGTGTCGTCACAGGACTGCACAGGCTTAATGCAGTGTGTGTTTAGTGTCGTCACAGGACTGCTCAGGTTATCCAGGACCACCAGGCTTAATGCATTGTGTGTTAAGTGTCGTCCCCGGACTGCACAGGCTTAATGCATTGTGTGTTTAGTGTCGTCCCAGGACTGCACAGGCTTAATGCATTGTGTGATAAGTGTCGTCCCTGGATTGCACAGGCTTAATGCATTGTGTGTTTAGTGTCGTCACAGGACTGCTCAGGCTTAATGCATAGTGTGTTTAGTGTTGTCCCAGGACTGCACAGGCTTAATGCATTGTGTGTTTAGTGTCGTCCCAGGACTGCTCAGGCTTAATGCATTGTGTGTTAAGTGTCGTCACAGGACTGCTCAGGCTTAATGCATTGTGCGATAAGTGTCGTCCCAGGACTGCACAGGCTTAATGCATTGTGTGTTTAGTGTCGTCCCAGGACTGCTCAGGCTTAATGCATTGTGTGTTTAGTGTCGTCCCAGGACTGCACAGGCTTATCAGGAAAGATGCTTTTTGCACAGATTGGATGTGTTTAAATAAAAAAAATCATAAAAGCGGAAAGTGTCATCCCTGTTATGACAAGGATAAGTTGGGCCGACACTTCATGCACTTGCATGTAGCCCAATAATCCCATTTATGTGAATTTTATATGGAAGTCTCTTATCAAAATCCTGTCTTGGGGAAAGTGTCGTCCCTCGTTAGCCTGTGCGGAATGCGTAGGCTAGTCTGGGACGACGCTTTACACACATTATTACGCCTTTACGGACAGAGCAAGGCTAGTTTTTATACCTTAACGGTTGATTTTATTTTAATGTTTCTGCTATTTACAAATCAAGCTAGTAACATTCATATAGAATATAGTACGTTTGGCTTTGTTGTGATATCTCATTATGTCCGAAAACCCAAATTATTGTCTACAGTAACATTTTAATTGAGCATTTCAAGGAATTTAAACACACGTACATGTTTTTGTCTTTTAACAATTATTTTTGTTATGAGTGATAACAGTAGATATTATCAAATGCTAAACCTTGCCGCTATTCAGTATTTTTTACATAATAAAAACTACTCTAGCCCTGTGCTATATAATGCTTATATTCAACCATATAGTTTTCTCTAGGCTTGGTGTGCTATTTAAATGTATTGATAAATCAGATATTTATCAATTTACCTTTTCATTTAATTAGGTAAATAAGTCATCTTTCCTGTATCAATTTGTGGAGAACGCCCACTATCTTCATTTGGTAAAATATTTGCGATAACTTACCTAATATATGAATTGTATAAATCATAATTCCCAACAAGTGTTTGGTATTTAATTTTTTTATGAGGAAAGTTTTACCACTGTAACTTGCTTTCTTAATGAATTGCAAAACTCGACATCTCCAAGTGTTTTGTATCTATTGCTTTTTGTCCCCTACCGGTGAAACTGGAGGGGACTTATGGATTGGGTTCCATCTGTCAGTCTGTCTGTCAGTCTATCTGTCAGTCCGTCACACTTTTCTGAATCCTTCGATAACTTTAAAAGTTCTTCATATTTGTTCATGACAATTTGTCTGACGGAGAGGGCTTTAAACTAAAATGTCTTGACAACAAAGCTGATAAATATTTGTTCTAAATATGTTTAATGTATACATGATAGAACTTTGTGTTTAAAGTGGGAAATGATTCAATATGTTAAAAGTTAGTATTATCAATAGATGTAATCTATTCCTAAGTATTCAACACAAACAAAAACTTCGACAACAAAAGGGAAGCGTATTTTTGTCATAAATGAATGTGGATGTTTGAATTTAAATGGCGTTTATGTAAGTATTCCACTTGAATGTGTACTAATCGAGTCACTGTCGGTACATGCTAGTGTACATATCCCAAACAACCTTAATTAACATAACGACATAGTCACATAGTTTCAAAAAGTCACTTCCATTTAGTTATCTTCATAATATCTTAAACGTCTTGAGTGACATCGACCGCTGGAAACTGCGCGTTTAAGTTTCCCGCGCACTGCGTTATCAGCAGACGCCGCTATCACGGCATGATCATTAACAACCTCCGTGTAGTTTCTATAGGCCGCGGTTACGCGTCTAGTGACGTCATCGTGCTGGTAAAACACCAGCCGGTCCGTGTCCACCAGAAGCCCGACTGTATAGCTTTTGACACATACGCTGTAGTACGAAATTTGACGACCCAGCGGGATTCGACACCTGGTCGCGATGACCGTATATCGAGGCGATCGAACTGGATACTTCGCACAGGAACGTTGAGTTGAGTCTGTATTAGGTACTGCACCTGTTCGTGATTTTATAAGTAGTGGTTGTAGTAGGGGACGTAGTCATAGCAGCAACAGCAGCAATAGCGGTAGACGCAGTAATAGTAGTATTACTGGATATACTGGGTGTTGTAGTACAAGAATTCTTTATTTAATTTTCCTCGTAATTTTTATTAGAAGTAATACTAGCAGCAGCAACAGTGGTTATTGCAGTTATTTCTATCGTATACAGAATACTATTCTCTTACGAAAGATGAAATTTTTAAAACTGAACTCCACATATAAACGCTACAAATCGGTATAAAGTAAGAACATGTCAACCTAGATTATAAAACTCCAAACGTTCGGAGCGTTAGGATCGCGCGCTACTTTCGTACGCCTTCATTCTTGATTTACTTTCATTTTTAAACCCATTTTTTCTATCGTATACAGAATTCTATTCTTCTAAGCAAGATGTAGTTTTAAAATTTAAAAACCGAACTCCAATTATAAACGCTACAAATCGGTATAAAGTACGAACATGTTAACCGTAAATCTAGATTCTAAAACGGTATGATATTTGCCAGTTAAAGTTATAACTCGCTGCCCAAATCAGAAAAAAAACTTTATATATATATATATATTTATATATCTGAAAGCTACGAAACGTAGGCTTTCTAATGATATATGGGTACATCCAAATGTATAACCTCGGCGCTTCGATGTGCGCTAATCGATAGCTACCAGTCACGTGACTAAGTTACGACACGGTTAAACGCGCGGGGGTAAAACATAAAATGTTTATTTTTTGTGTTTAACGCGCGATAAATCCATTAATAACAACTGAAATATACTAAAAGTTATATTTTTTGAAAGAGGAATTAATAAGCAACAAGATAACGTTCAAACCAATAAAATCCGATGGTTAGTTTTTCGCCTACAGTTAAATTTACTGCAGTAAGGGTCAAATACTCGATTCAACTCATGTCAATATACGATCCGTGGCTAGTACATATGTAGTTTATAATTATACAATTATTATTAACTCGTTATGAAGGATATAATTTAATCAAGGTGCGTCTTTGCAATTTAAATACATTTTATGATTTGTGTCACTTATGCTCGATTTGTCATGGTCGACTCGGGTACTACTTAACTGTACCCCGGGTACGCTTAAGTATACATGTACTTAAATGTACCCCGGATACGGTGAATATAGTAACTCGCACACGGTAATTCTAACGCTTAATTGATCGTTGTCGGCTATTTTTTTAATATTAATATTGTTCATAGTTATCTCAATATTCTGAAAAATAGCCACTACATTATCGATACTCCTGCCTTAAAAGCATGTTGAGTTTTTCTTCAAAGATAATTTTGTTTAGTATTCCGTAGCGCGTTTTACGACGTCGGATTTAAGGCGGGAATAATACTCGGGTGCAGTCTAAATTGACCAATCGAGCATCACTTAAAGTATCATCAGTAGCTGGTAGATACAATTTTTTTTATCACCAACATTACAGGACTAAATAAGTTACGTTGTTTGAGAACATTATCAAAAACTGGACATATAATGTTAAAAAGATGCGGTCGTGTAAGTGTAGTCTTAACCAGTTTTTACCTTCGAGTGGGACACGTTTTCGTTGTTCCGGAAACTGAAAACTGCGGCGTTCGGACGACTGGGTGGTGCGTCACTGCGCATGTGCAGACTCGGGGCGATCCGGTCGATGCTGTCACTGCGCATGTGCAGACTTGGGGCGATCCGGTCGATGTTGTCACTGTGTATGTGCAGACTTGGGGCGATCCGGTCGAAGTTGTCACTGCGCATGTGCAGACTTGGGGCAACCCAGTCGATGTTGTCACTGCGCATGACATTGGCGTCCGGGCAAGCTAGATCGTCCGGCGTTGCTGCGTCATTGAAACCAAGAAGGCTGGACCGGCCTAAACGGCAGAAAACAGTATGAAAAACATAGTTACGAAGCTAAATTATTGAAGAAGAACACAATCATACAATTTGAAGGGGCGGACATTTATCAAAATGAGGCAAGCATATTACATGGAAACGCGTGACAAAAACACGGTGTTCATTTCAAATACTTGCGTTGTAAGTGAAAAATAATCTTATGCATTTCCTTTAATAGGTAAAGTCACTTAAAAACATTGTCACAATTAGCTCGTGCGCTCAGCTTTGAAAACATTATCATGCACGTGAAACTCGTGTTTTGAGTACAAAATCGATGCAGATTAAACGAAGTGTTCAAAAAACGACTTTTATATGAGTTTATCATTAATTATTATTGAAATAACAAGGCGTCATCGTTGACAGGGGTCGCCATTTTTCATATATTAACGCTTGTTTAAGGTAATTACTATCTGATACATTTGCTATTCATATGGAACTGATTTAATTAAAGCATTGCATCTATTTTGTTTGACGAGTATACATAAAATTGTTAATTTTATGTTCAAAAATTTCATTTAATATAAATATTATAGAATATATGTTAATTGGCCTGTAAAGCGGTTTAGAAATTTTCGGTTGTTGTTGTTTTTTGTGATTAGCAAATTTAATACGCTTTAATGGAAATTTGTGTAATAGGAAGCGTCATCTTTACGAAAATCCAGGTAAGGCGGAAAGTGTTTTCCCTGCTTAGCATGTGCGAGCTGCACATGTTAATCTGGAATGACACTTAAGGCGAATGCATTAAGCCTAGAATTCCCAGAACGATCATTGTAAAATGTCATCGGGGTTGGGAAAAAGGGAAGATTGTTTTTGTGCAGTGCTATTTCCTATATAGCGCCCGATGGATAGAACAGTAATCTAAACATACAGGCTGGCACCTGAGAGCGAACAAACGATAAAAAATACCCAAAAGAATACCGTGTGAAAGATTTATAGCGAACATCAATTATTTACTTATGACACGTGATACTTAAATCAGAGGATCAACATCGCCCCCGTGCCGCGATCCCGCTAGGTGCGTCCGGTTTCTGTGGGCTCTCCTTCCGGGATCGCGGTGCATGCGTACTACAGGCGCGGTGGCAGGTGGCATCATACACGCAGTCTGGGTCCATCAAGAGGATATTGGGCCGGAAACCAAGAGCGAGAAACTTCTGGTATTGGAAAAGACTGACTGGCTGCTGAAATATGATATATGAAATATGACCACTGCGCATGGTCGAAGCGGATACTTCACCAAAACAAAGTTTTTTGTTTAATTAAGAAAATCGCGATAAAGAAGAAAATGTCTGAGTAGTGATTGTGAACAACTTTTTATTGCACTTCTTTAGGAAATATATTTTTATAGCAATGTGAAATTTGTTATAATAAACATGTCACTATTGTCTCCATTGATGCAATTTTTGCGCTGAAAATTATAATACCTTTATTCGTAATTCAGTTTAGTGTTTGCATAGTTCGCTCAATCAATTGAGACAAATCCGACATACTGACATATTAAAGTAATCGCATCTGTTATATCCTTTTTGCAGATCGAAAACTGCTTCGAGCTTGTCGTAAATTTAATAATTGTGAGCGTGTTTATATATAGTATTTGCAGTCAATTACCTATAACGAATCTCAATAATGTTGACTACATCCGTACGTGTTGTACTTGTTAAAACGAAAACAAATAAGAGTAAGAAAATAATACTGGACCAAAATGACGTCATCGCATGCTGTTGTTTTTATTAGAAGGACAATGTGTTGATCGGAGACATGATCGTAACCAGTGAAATATTTGATGCTCGAAACCAGTGACATGTCTGAACAGAAACATGTCGAATCTGTCTTAATTACAAGGCATGCACCGATTTCTTAAGGGGAACGGAGAAGCTGGCATACGACTAAATTCAGTGTTTTAATTCAAAAGCTTTGTGTAATCCAAAGATTCGTCATAACGGACTTGTAAAATGGTTCCCATCTAAACGAACCAGCAAAATGATTGAGGGCATATTTATTATTAAAATTAAGAAATTTCAAGGTTTCAAAAGTTGCCGTGGTAATTTCTTATCAAATTTTGTACCGGAAAATTACAGTGAAGTCTTGAATTTATGCTAACTGTTATTTCACATTAATACAAAATAATGTCCTTAAAAAAGTAAAAAGTAAATGATTGTCAGGAATTGAAACCAATTATTGAAAGTAAGTTATTAGAGAGGTCGAGACCTTGTTATTGTACTCCGTCCAAAATCGCACCGTAACTTAATATGAAACCCGAACGGAAAAACTGGGCTTAATGTTTGTGCGTAAACTAAAAGTGTTGTCCCAGATTAGCCTGTACAGTACGCACAGGCTTATCTTGGATGACGCTTTCTGATTGCATGGCATGATTTGTTTGAAGGAAATAAAAGACTTAGCGAGCATCTAGGGAATTCCACAGGCTAATATGGGATACACTTAATGGTCATGCATTAAGGCCGGTTTTCCCTGAGCGCTGCTAAAATATATACCGTAAGAAGTTCTATAAGACGGGCTCTATTCAATTACCGACCATACATATATACCGTATGAAGTTCTATAAGACGGGCTCAATTCAATTACCGACCATACATATATACCGTATGAAGTTCTATAAGACGGGCTCTATTCAATTACCGACCATACATATATACCGTATGAAGTTCTATAAGACGGGCTCTATTCAATTACCGACCATACATATATATTGTATGAAGTTCTATAAGACGGGCTCTATTCAATTACCGACCATACATATATACCGTATGAAGTTCTATAAGACGGGCTCTATTCAATTACCGACCATACATATATACCGTATGAAGTTCTATAAGACGGGCTCTATTCAATTACCGACCATACATATATATCGTATGACGTTTTATAAGACGGGCTCTTTTCAATTACCGACCATACATATATATCGTATGAAGTTCTATAAGACGGGCTCTATTCAATTACCGACCATACATATATATCGTATGAAGTTCTATAAGACGGGCTGTATTCAATTACCGACCATACATATATGTCGTATGAAGTTCTATAAGACGGGCTCTATTCAATTACCGACCATACATATATATCGTATGAAGTTCTATAAGACGGACTCTATTGAATAGAGTGTGCCTTATAGAACTTCATACAATATATATGTATGGTCGGTAATTGAATAGAGTATATATATATATATATATATATATATATATATATATATATATATATATATATATATATATATATATATATATATATATATATATATATATATATATATATATATATATATATATATATATATATATATATATATATTAGGGATGCAAGAGGTTAACCGGTTACATTTTAGGGAAAAGGTTGCCTGGAAAAAATATATGATTATGTTTTTTTCAGTGAATATTTCGTACGATTTTACATTTTTCGCGTGACACACTGCCAACTTGCGCGGGCGACCAGTTAAAACAACATGACGCACCATCAACTGTAATAAATAACGTGTCAACAGTCAAAGTAATCAAGCAATTTATCAATACCTTTGTGATTACAAATAAGGGGTACGGTTTGATAACTGACACTACTGGTCTTTTGACTCGCTAACATTTAACTAGCGAACTGACTATTGGGGTTATTTACCCTCGGGACTTCGGTTAAAAACCATTGCCCGAGCACACTGCTTAACATAGAACTCTGCATAAAAAGCCGAAAACGGCCATAAAATGGACAGCCCGATTTTACTGGGCTGTACCATTGGTATAAATATAAAACTTTGCAGTGTTGGTGCGGTGCCTTAATAAAAATCTATTGGTTTAAAAATATATAACCTTTATATGAAGCGTTAAAAAGACGCAGTGCTATACAGTGAATAGGCCTAACGCGGTTAAAAAGCGGCGTTTTAATTGGTTGATGCGCTTATATAACGATGGCGCTGATTGGCCGAAATTTCTTATTAAGGATTGCCAGTAGGTCAATCCGTTTTAAAATAGATTTTCCCACGGCTGACTTTGTACTTTTAAGAAAAAGTAAACAATGATGGTTGATATGCAAAAATATAAATGAAAGAACAAGAATGAGTTAATCCAAAAGAACTTGGATTTGTTTTATAGTATTTGATTACTATGTTTTTTGTTACATTACTGTGCTTATTATTAATTTATATCATTCATATGATGTTGTTATTGTATGTTATTCTTTGTATTGTTTTTTAAGGAGGAGAGAGAGAAAGAATAGCCCAATTTTTATAAGTAAAGATGGTGAAAACACACATACTGTTGTATGTGGCAGCATCATTACCAGACCCATTGTTCAGTATATACTGCAATGGGTTTGTTGGAGTCTTTAGACTTTGTGATCTGTAGTTTAAAAATTTGAATCCAAATAGGACTATTTAATATATTAATTATAGCAAAAGGAATACACAGATGTGTAATATGTTTGTGTAACAATATAATAATATTTGAGGGTTTTCCAGATCACAAAGTGGTTGAACATTGCCACAATATGTTTACATGCATAGTCAAGTACCATTTTTATGTGTATGTTTAAAGTTTAAACTAAATGCCAAACAACAAGATCTAATCATAAGAGAGATATGTTTATATCTAAAACTGCGGTGAGTGGGAGCTTATAGCGAAGACGTAATTGACACGTTTATTGAACTCGCGATAAAAAAAACAGTTGAGACATTGGACGGCTTATTTTGATGTTTTGTTAACCAATATCCAACACTGATTGCTCGCGAAAATACCGTGTTTATGAGTAACAATTTTATCCCGAATTGAATTCGTAGTTCAAATCTTGACGAGTTAAAGTCGTTTTTCTTTATGAAAAATTAATATCATTATGATAATTTACGTCCAATGATTCCACCATTACCGTCCGATGCAAGTTCTATTTGAGAAAGCAAATCATTAACTATTTAAATAATTAAACATCAATGAAAAATATTAAAAATTAATAAACCCGTTAAATTTAGTATTTGTGTAATTGCGTAAAATGTGCGCGCTATGGTACGTCGACAAACATACGTAACTATCAGTTTTGAGATCATAATACTTAGTTACTTCGGTATTACATAAATGTACTGATTATATTAAATATTCAACTTACATTTCGTTCAAAATTAATTGTATGTGAGTCCTTTATTTTACGCACATTTTTTTATTGTATAATGAAAATCAAACGATACCACTTCAGCTATAAACGCTAAAATGCAAGCAACAAAATATGCAATTAGCGAATAAAAATAGATGCGGATTCGTTGACCACATATGACCCACTTTACATCAAATTGAAAGGGAAAACCATTTCTATGAAAAACCAATTTGAGTTTCAAAAATAATAACAAAATGAACAAAGAAACACACCATTTTTTTTAGCGATACGGCGCGAAGGTAATATAAGCGGCAAAACCAAAAATAAGTTAATAACACGTGAAAATGAACATTGTGTAGTTCTTTAATTTTTTACTCTTATGCATTTACGCAGGAAAACTAAATAAAATATGCAGCATATGTTTACAAAATTATGAAAATATTTTTTATAATTCATTTTATTACAAAACTGGATTGTTATCAACGCAAGCGATTTCAAATTTGAAATTACTTTTGTTTCTACAGAGCGGTATGACATATTTTACGTACTCTAAATGATTTTAACTACTTTAGGCGTTTCGATTAACCGGTTAATAACCGGTTACGGAAAAAGGTTAACCGGTTAATCATTTGTGTAACCTCTTGCATCCCTAATATATATATATATATATATATATATATATATATATATATATATATATATATATATATATATATATATATATATATATATATATATATATAAGTTGTAAGGAAACGTCCGTTTCCTGGTTTCATCAATACTTGGTGTCTAAGAAGCAACTTACTTCCTCACAAATAAGAGTTCTATCTAAGGGATTGAAATTTGTTCCAACAAGAAGAGTCGTTGACAAAGGCAAGTTGTTGACGGACCTCACTGCATGGGAACGTCGCATGCGTCTCAGAGAATATTTCTACTCTGAAGAGAGAGACGAACATCCTAATCAAGAGAAACCGTACAGGAAGAAGACGCCGTCAACATGGACTCCAAAAGCAGGCCGCGATAAATGGTTGGATGCGTATATCCAGGCTGTAAAGGATGACATCATCAAGGGTCTCAAAAGAAGGTTTAAGCTCAATATGAGTAAATCTGAAGAATACGCTCTGAAAGAACTTCTTAACGACGATGAAATTGTCATTCGGCCTACTGATAAAGGTTCTGGTATAGTCGTAATGGATAGCACAGATTACATACAAAAATTAAAAGGTGAAATTTCCGATAGCGACACATATGCGGAAGTTACCGACGACAAAACAAAATCAGTGCAAAACAAGGTAAAAAAGGTGGTAGACAACCTGTACAAAAGAGGTTCCATAGACAGTGATCTCCGACAATACATGACAGGGAACGATGGCACTTCCGGTAAGCTACAAGGGAACCCGAAGTTACATAAGCCAGGAATGCCGTTACGCACCATTGTGAATGGTAGAAGCCACCCGACAGAGAAAATGGCGGAAATTGTTGAGGACCAGTTGTGAAGCCATGTGACGTCACTTCCGTCGTTTGTAAGAGACGCTATGGACTTTTTAAACAAAATACAAAAAGTGAAACAACCTCTTCCGGAAGGTACGCTTATTTTCTGTTTAGATGTTAAGGCCCTGTATCCGAGTGTCCCGAGAGATGAGGCCCATGCTGCGGCTACAGAGGCTTTAAACAGGCGAGCGAACCCGGAAATTCCTACAGAGGACGTCATCGTGATGATGGACACTGTGTTGGAAAACAGCACCTTCTCCTTCAACGACGAACACTTTATACAGACGGAAGGGACGGCAATTGGCTCACGCCTCGGACTAAACTATGCATCAACCTACATGGGTGCTTGGGAAGAGGAACTGTTCCGGCGGTCAGAAAAGCAAACGCTCGCATACTTCCGGTTTGTGGATGATGTGTGGGGCTTATGAACGCATGGTATCGAGGCACTTAAAGCTTTCCACACACAAGGAAATGAAATCAATCCTCGCATTAAACTTGAGCTCCGCTATTCTTCGGAAAAACTCGAGTTCCTGGACACGGTGACATCAATACAAAACGGGCGCCTTCAAACCGACTTATATACTAAACCTACTGATAAACATCTGTACCTACACAGGGATTCTTCGCACCCGGAGTCTACAAAAAAAGCGATACCATATGGTCTGGGTGTGCGTGCGAAAAGAATTTGTTCAGAGGAGGTTGACTACCGAAAGCACAGACAGGCGGTGAAAGCACAGCTCGTAAGCCGTGGATATGACGGAGAGTTTGTAGAGACCGAATTAATAAAGGTCGACAATAAAAAGAGAGAAAAGAAAAACTCGGAACGTTATACAAGGATTCCGCTCGTGATTACGTTTTCGCGCGCATTACCAAACGGCCGTATCATCCGCAGACACCTACACACGCTGTACACGTCTGATCGAATGAAGGAAGTGTTCCCTGAGCCCCCATTAGTAGCCTTCAGAAGGGATTGCAACCTGCAAGACATCCTAGTACACAAGAAACACAATAGGATGTTCTTCCGGAAGCCCAACATGAGCGGGCCCTGTGATGACGGCGGACTACTTCACAGATCCCAGCGGCAGAAAGTACAGCGTGAGAAACAATGTTGATTGCAAATCATCCAATGTTGTGTACGCGGTCAACTGTCATCGCTGTCGCAAGTACGTGTATGTGGGAGAGACCGGCGGAACTCTGTACCAGCGACATCTGTTGAATCTGTCGGGTATTCGCACACAGCACAGTGACCCGGTAGCTGAACATTTCTACACAGACGGACACTCCATGGACGATTTTCAAATAATGGGACTTGAAAAACTAAACGGGTCGGACGAGTATCGCAAGCCCATTGAGCAATTATGGAAGGCAAAACTAAAGACATACCGACCATATGGCATCAACGTGCAAGAATAAACAGACATGAAAGGGCGCGAAAACAACGTTGACGCCGGAAATGCACGACGTCATATCCGTACATATTTGAAACATCTTGAAATAAAAAAATGGCCGCTGATGAAGACCGTGAGGTCGAAAGCTTCGGCAAAAAATAGATACAGCGTTTTTGTTTAAATACAACAAGGCTAATAGAGACTTTGTTATATATATATATATATATATATATATATATATATATATATATATATATATATATATATATATATATATATATATATATATATATATATATATATATATATATATGGTATGACGTTTTATAAGACGGTCTCTATTCAATTAACGACCATGCATATATATCGTATGAAGTTCTATAAGACTGGCTCTCGAGTCCGTTTCCTGGTTTCATCAATACTTGGTGTCTTTTGGGGAGATGAAGACAGAACGTTCCCCACTGTGGGGAGCGAACAAGTGACCTCTCGGTGTTTAAATGACAGCGTGTAGAATGTGAACAGTTTGTAGTGACGGACAGGGCTCTGAATCGCCCAGTACGCTTGATTTACCACCCAGAAAAAAAGTTTAATTCCTGATTAATTCATTTTTAAATATTCCCAATATTATTGTTAAAATTTTGGCATATAAAATTAATGTAATAATAAGTTTTGGTAGTAGACACGTTTAATAACAGTAAACATCAATACGATAATCCTTCATTCAAATAATGTAACCTGTATTCTAGCAATTTGTGGCTATATATTAACTTGTATTCTCGCATTTCATAGCAAAATGTTGATATATTTTCGGATAATAAACAAATAAATTCAAATTATAACAATGTAATATTAATCAATGTAAAATAATAATAATTATTATTATAACAACTCATTAAAATTACATTTGCACAAAACATGCACGTTACATTTTTTTAAAAGATTTAATCATTTCAAATCAACCTAAATGATGATGTTATTTCAGGAATTCAATACGAATTTAAACAATATTTCCGTGTACGTTATTTTATAAAAGTATTCATCATAAGTGACGTTTTGTTGTGCGCTAAATATTAAATTGCACCTCATTTTAGCCGTTATGTTCTTCTAAGATAGAGTCAATTATGGGTATATTTGAGACTCGTTCTGAATGTTCTCCTAAATTGGATGTTTGCTCAAAAGAGACTTCATTTAAACGAAAAATTCCATTAAACGGAAGCCCACACGTACTAACACGGGACGATACTGGAAGCCCGTGCATGAAGTCCAGTTTTCCAGTTTTTTATATTTTATATGTGTGTGTGTTAAGAATCGGTTTACGTAAAGCACCAGTTTGTGAAAACACTAAACATAAGCTTTGAAAAGAAAATGTTAACAGAGCAACATGCAAACAAACTGCATAGGAAATCGGACAATAAATAACGATTTGGTATAGTTGTGTATTTGAAGCATATGTCCTTTAGAGTACTTACCTCATAATGCCGTTGCATTAAATCGGTATGTTGCGTATTCCGCACGTCCCAAACTTTTTTGAAAACGGCCATTTCAATTGCGCAGCGCTGTGGGAAAACGGGGCTTAATGCATGTGCGTAAAGATTCGTTCGAGATAATCCCGCACAGGCTTATCACAGACCGACTGCACAGGGTAATCTGGGACGTCGCTTTACGCACTTGAATCAAGACCAGTTTTTCCAGAGCGAGGCAAAATTCAACATACACCGATTTCAAGATGAATAGCAGGTATCACCGAACGTGAGTATCGACGATGTAAATACACGACAAATGTGGCATAATAAAACCTACCCAGAAAAAAGAACAGACGGTTCGCAATTTTTTCAGTCACCATTTAATTAAACATACCTATACATGTATTATAATATTAAGGGGGCCTTTTCACGTTTTGGTAATTTGGCAAATTACAAAAAATGGTTTCAGATACGCACATGTTCGTTTTAGTTATAATATTTGTGAGGAAACGGTAATACTGAACATTTAACATGCTCTAAACATACAATATGTGCATCTTTTGACGATTTACACACCTGAAAATAATAAAGCGTTGCAACGCGAAACGATTTACTAATTTGGATAGTTCTGTTGTTGTCGTTATATTGTGTGACACTACGAGGATTGCTATATGAAGTATAAAATACGTCATTCATTTTATGAGCACGGATGGCCGAGTGGTCTAAGCCTTAGACTTTTACTCCTGGTGTCAGGTGGTTCGAGCCCTGTTGAGGGTTACTTTTTTTTCTTTAATCTTATTCTTTTTTTTTATTGCATCTTTTTAGATCCAATATTTAAATTGATCAATATGAAGCATTTAATGATGAACTTCAATACATCCCAAAATCTGTGAAAAGATCCCTTTGAATCTCATTTCAGTTGAGACCGACTCAATTTGCCGTCTCGACTTGAATATTATTAATTGTTGAAGATGTAAGCAACGTTCTTCAAAAGGAGATTAATATATAACTTTCTGCGGGAAATCGTCTACCAATATAACAATGAAATAAATAGTTTCCAGATGAAAAGGTAACTTTCTCTTACTTCTACAACTGATACAACTAATAGTAGGTTTCTGCGGTACACAAATACGCGTTCAATCGACTGACGCCTTCGGTTTCCAGTCAACTCGTACCTAAGTCAACTCGTACCCTAGCCAACTCGTACCCGATTTGGTAAACTCGTATTACTACTTTAGTCATTTTTCAGATTGGTCAACTCGTACCTTTTCAATATTTGTTTTTTATGGAAATAAATTGCGATGGGTGTTTGCATGCATTAGATGTTTTTTATGTTTATTGCAGGTACTAGTTGACCAATTAAAGTTATATTTTGGCATAGACTAACATAACTTGTATGTTGTTTTTTTTACCAGGGTACGATATGACTTATTAAAGTAATTGCCTAAGTATATATATATATATATATATTATTCTTATTAATATGTCCAATATACAAAGATTATCTTAGAAATATATAGAAATCATTTATCTTTCAAAATATATATTTATTAACAACTATCATTATCGATGTTAAAAGAAAAAATCTTACGGTATGAATAGCAAAATATTTTTTAACTTCCTCCATTGCATGATTTTTATAAATATTACCAAATTGCAAAATAATTATCATCCATGTCGTTACACCTGTGTATTTGTTAATAAATGTTGTTGTTGTTGTTGTTGATATATATGCCTCAAATTATGGTTCGTCTGAAAATTGAGTCCATGATTTTATCAATTAATCAATACCTAAAATACTTATTAACACCTACGTGACACGGGTCATTAATATGGTAATTTACCTAATCTTCATCTTTGTTAAATATTGATTAACACATTACTTGACACGGGTCGTTAAAATCTAAATTGATTTAATCTGCACCTTTGTAAAAATGAAGAACACCTTTGAATCCAAACTAACAACTTACCAATCAATTAAAGAAGATTAGGATTATTGTGTAAAAAAAACGGATTGAATGAGTATTTAGATGTTTTAGCATTCTTTAATAAAATACTTAGATTTCCATGTAAATTTGAAACAACGGTCATAATATTCGAATAATTTGAACATTAAAATAAAAAGAATGCAAGTTGTTGAAAAAGTCAACTTTGATTCTAATTTTTATCAATCATATTTTTGTTTCATGAATATAGAGTAGTATAATTTGTGTGCATTATGCTATGAATGTTGTTGTTATTCTTGGATATAAAATATAAATTAACAAGCACATTTGTTACATTGATAGCACACGCCAAATGATTGCAACGCCAAATTCTGTAAACAACTACTGCTTTAGAGTCATTCATTGATACACTTACATAAAGGTTTAATGAAATATTTAAAGCAGTAAAAATGCAAACAGGTATTTTCAAGTAAAAAGTGGCCATAACTCCATTATTGATCAGTTGTTTGAGTTTCAATGTTACCTTCACCATCCTCTTATCAATATAATTATACACTCATTCCAAGTTTCAATGAAATCTGCACAAGCAGTTCCAAGATTTCGCTCCAGACACTAACGTGTGCTTATAATCAAGTAAAAAGGGCCATTACTCTGTTATTTGCAAATGGATTGCAACAGCATTTTACACACATCATTCTATTATGATATATACACTTATATCAAGTTTCCATGAAATCGTTTCAAGCAATTCTGAGATATTGCTCTTGACACAAAAGTGTTCCGGAGGGATAATGCTTAAACTGTATCCGTCCACCTATGGCGGTGGATAATAACATAAAGAAAAGAGAAGCTTTTTCTTAAACTTTTATTTATTGTATATATCTTACAACAAACATTTTTGCAAGAATGTTAAGGGAACAAACTATAATAATAACATATTAGATCAATAACATGTATAAGAGAATATGCATAATTTAAAACCCAAACATAATAAAACATAACATTTAACTGCATCATGATTCAAAATGTGAAGATATTGATACTTTATTGCATTATTATGTAAATCATAACAAAATAATTATTTATATATAGGGCTGTCACGATTCACCGGTATATCGGTATATCGCGGTGCATGTTGTGAAAAAAATCGCACCGCGGTACGGTGTTGCCGCACCGGTTTTTTCGGCGTTAGCTGTATACGCCAGCTTTTCACCTTACCTGACCTTTGTAACTGTCCAATAAAATTCAAATAAAATTTCCCGCGGCTAGTTTAGAATGAATACACTTCAGTTATCCCATAGGCTGATATGAGCATACCATCAGAACATCGGAAACATGTCCGCGTCTTTGTAACACTGTTTTACTGCGTGTTCAGCATGAAACAATTTTATCTCTAATGAAAAGGCATAATAGATAGAACAATTTTACACTCAATCTCGACATCAATACAGTTTGTGCGTCCACCTTTTATTTTCAGAGGCAACAGCGTTTTTACTTAAAGGCTATCTTCTCATTTTAGTACTGACTTTCATATTCCTATCAACATGTTAACATGTAAAAGTATAAAAAGCAGTGGAAGCGTGGCCTCACTTTCATGCATTGCATTTCAACCCGCGAGTTATCAGGGTTTATTTACAGGTCATCGCTGCGTCCGAAGACGCTTATTTGCTGACCTGAGTTCGTGGCCAGTTTGTTATATAATATAGACCCTATCCGTGAACTAGGTGAACTGAGATTTTCTTTAGACCACACAAGATGTTAAATGAAGATATTCAGCGATATAATTATGGTATGTCAATAATAGATTCTTTATGTGTTTTCAACAATACCATGATAAATATTATTTTTAATTGATTTAATTAATTAATTAATTAAACAAGAATTATTCCACCATATTGCCTAATGTATTAAGCATGAGCACGATGATTCTCGATACTGTTAATAATCGAATCAAAAAGCAATGCCCGACAAACCAATAAAACAGGTTTGTTCGAAGAACGCGCGTATAAATATTTAAAATATGTACGGATACTTAGCGTGTGGCCGGTTGACTCATATGTTTAAATTTCACTTCCATTCTTCATTTGGTTTTCTGTTTTGTATCTATAGGTTTATGACCAGCAATATGTAATTATGTAAAATAAGCCGCGAAAACTCCGCGTTACATCCCGTATTGCATGTGATCCATCTAAGAACTGCACAGAAAAAGACATTTGCTATCATTGGTCTCATTTTTTGAACTCTTTACCTTTCACAAACTCAAACAACAATCAACGCCGTATATCTTTTTTAAAGATATTTCTTGTTTAATATTATTATATTAGCACAGATATAAATACATTACATAATTATTTTTATATAGATATCGTTTTGAAAACTGTAGAAGCGATTCAAAAGGGCTAAATAAATAATCCGTTAATATCCAGGTCAAGCAAGCTCTTCCACTGGTAGATGTTTAACTTTCACGTTTAAAATACGGCGATGTATGGGACCTTACCTTTTTTTGGAATTTGGGACAGATTTCCTTTGCAAATAAGTTTATAATTATCCAAAAGATGTTTATTCTATTTCTTATTTTCTTTCTGTAGTATATCGATCGTTCAAAGCATGGCACTTCCGAATCATGTTATCTTAAGATTCTGAATAAGTCGAGGAAGAGTCAGAACGCTACGGATTTCCAATACTGGGCCTGCTGACTCCGCATTTTAAACAAGCCCTTGAAGCGTTTGATTTACACAGATCGTAGTCACAGCTATTGTAAACAACAAGGCGGAAATTTTAGAAAAAGACGCGAATAACAATAACAATAACAATGACTACTTCTATCAAGTTTATTACAGTTTTTTTTTTACAGTTTCTAGTCATATTATGATACCAATGTTTTCTGATGATTGAGTTTAATAAAGTTTGTAAAACTTGTTATTCTGCTGTTTTCTTCACAGATACATATTCTGTAAAATATCGCGGTACGTACGGCAATACAGTGTTGCTGTACCACGATATACCGCGGTACGCTCACGGCGTATCGTGACAGCCCTATTTATATACAAAATGAAATCCAAATGTACTGTTTTATTAATCATTATTAAATTTTAAATCTTATTGAAACTTGGTCAGAATGTTCATCTTGTCATTATAAAGGCTATGTCAGAATTAAAGTCAATTGTGGTCAAAAACTAGAAAACCTAGTAATGTCTTCAACAATTGGTAACCAATTTTTATGCCCCCGGATCGAAAGATCCGGGATATATTGTTTTTGGCCTGTCTGTCTGTTATTCCGTCAATTCGTCATTCTGTCATTCTGTCATCAAAACCTTACATTAAAGTTTTGGAATAACTTTTGAAATATTGAACATAGCAACTTGATATTTGGCATGCATGTGTATCTCATGGAGCTGCACATTTTGAGTGGTGAAAGGTCAAGGTCAAGGTCATCCTTCAAGGTCAAAGGTAAAAAACAACAACAACAAAAAACTTTAACCTTTCATTAAAGTTTTACAATAACTTTTTAAATATTCAACATAGAAACTTCATATTTGGCATGCATGTGTATCTCATTGAGCTGCACATTTTGAGTGGTGAAAGGTCATGGTCATCCTTCAAGGTCAAATGTAAAAAAAAAAAGCGGCGCATTAGGGTGCATTGTGTTTCTGACAAACACATCTATTGTTCAAATCTTATTTAATCGAGCTATACAAACAGTTGAAAAAACAACACTCAACATAATAAGATTTGGAACATTTTTAGCTCGACTATTATATATGAAATATCTATAGTGGAGCTATCCTACTCACCCCGGCATCGGTGTTGCCGTTTCCGTTGGCGTTTCCGTTTGCGTTTCCGTGATTGTGCAAATGTTAAAGTTTGCGTACTACCCCAATTATTGTCATTTTCCCTTGACATATCAGAGCTCCAGATAAGGATTTGTGAAATTAGTAACGGTACTGCCACTGACAGAAAGACAAGGAGTAACGCGAAAATCAATTAGTACTTGTACTACCATATCCAAAAATACAGGTAGTACTGTACTACCCGTGTTCTTGAATATTGAAGGGTGTATTACTGCCTTTACAGAAACATTTGCAGCAATTATAATAAATATACGTAGCTTCTTAAACAGTTACTTTATTAGGTTTTCCATTCAAAATTATGATGCAAATTTGAAATACAACTACATATTAAAACTCATGACTAAATACTAGTTCTTCATTTAAATAATTTTTCTTGACAAAAAAACACAAGCCAACTAGTAAGCTAAGTTAATGAACACAAATGTCACTGTCTCATCTCAAAAGAATAATTGCCTCAGCAGTTAACTGTCAAAGCCACATTTTTAGCCACTGATGCAATCAAATTGTTTAATATCGGGGTGAGAATTTCTTTTTCCTGGGTTTACAGATTGAATGTCAGGATGGTAAGACGACCATATGTAGCCATTGTAGGACAACAAAGTGTGTTTTATTAACCGCTTTCAGTTAAGCCGGCCCTCCTTGCGCGCAGACTTATTTTTTTGACCGGTTTACAAGTAACCAGAAATCACGCAACAGAGTAGACAATAATACCGAACCCAGTCTACAACTTTTCAGTAATTTAAATAAATGAAAAGGCGCCGTAAGGTTAGAGACCAACAAATCACGCTGCGCTGACGCGGACATATCGGTACGGCCAGTTTTTTTTCGTAAATGCGTAAAAGGGATATTCAAGTTGTAATTGTACGTCCCGTTTATAAAAATAAATGCGTAAATCTTCATGAAAAAGCCGTATGTACGGCTGTACGACCCTTATCTGGAGCTCTGCATATTGCTTTCATATTTTGCATACTTGTTTACCAACATGAACCCAACCTGTAAACAAGAGCAGACAACTCTATCAATCATTTTGTCATAATTATGGCCCCTTTTCCCTTTTATACTTAGATATTATTGATAAACATATGTTAAAGTTTGCGTACTACCCCAAATATTTCCTGTATCCTTTGACATATTGCTTTCATATTTTGCATACTTGTTTACCAACATGACCCCATTCTATAAACAAGAGCAGACCACTGTATCAAGCATTTTGACATAATTATTGCCCCTTTTATACTTAGAATATGCATATTATTGATAAATCTATGTTAAAGTTTGAGTACTACCCCAAATGTTTACTATGTCCTTTGACATATTGCTTTTATATTTTGCATACTTGTTTCCCAACATGACCCCAACCTATAAACAAGAGCAGACCACTGTTTCAAGCATTTTGACAGAATTATTGCCCTTTTTATACTTAGAATATGCATATTATTGATAAATCTATCAATGCGTATTACCCCAAATGTTTTCTATGTTCTTTGACATATTGCTTTTATATTTGCATACTTCTCTACTAACATCTCCCCAGCAGACAACTATATCAAGCATTTTGACAGAATTATGGCCCCTTTTTTACTTAGATTATTGAACATTTTGCTTAAATTGCCATAACTTCTTTATTTATGATCAGATTTTATTAATACTTGGACAAAACAAGACTTACCTGAATACCACAATGGATTCCACCCAAAAAATACTCCACGCCTCACCCAAGATTCCCTGCCCCCCCCCCCCCCCCCCACCTTCCCACCCCTCCCCCCCAATTTTTTTTTTCGTTTTTTTATTTTTGAAAGATCATTTAATAAATGACCACAACCCACATTATACCCCCCCTCTCACCCCCCATTTTTTTTTTCCTTTTTTTATTTTTCAAACATAAAATAAATGACCACACCCCACATTATATCCCCCCCTCTCACCCCCCCTACTCCCCCCCCCAAAAACAAAATTATTTTTTTTCCTTTTTTTATCTTTGAAAGATTGCAGGGCTTAACACTTACTTTTTTTTCAACTAGCCCATTCGGGCTAGTAAATGCAGAACCTACTAGCCCTGACCAATCTTTCATGTGCCCCAACCAAAGTATTATCAAAACCTTTATATTTATCATTTAACTTGTATTTTCTTGTGCGTGGAGATGCGCAATTATGATTCAATCATTATTATAAGCTTGCCTTACTAATGCTAATGAATTCAATATATATCTACTTAAGACATCTGTTTGTAATCTTCACGCCATTTTGGGAGAAATTTCCTTGTTGTTTTTATTCTCATACTTTCTTTTACTTTCCTCTTTCCCTTTTCTTTTCTTATCCGAGGAACCCCCATCCCCACCCATAAAGTCAAACTTAAACAACGACATGAACATTGAAACCTTTTTACATAGATTGCCGCGGTTGCCGTCTGACAACAAACGGTAAGTGAATCTTAGGTGTCGCAAAATAACAAATAACGTGTTATGGTAGTCGTGTCAATTGAACAAGGTGAACTCTGGAAAAAGCCGGGATCGACCATTAATATAATTTTTACTAATTGAATTGCGTAAAAAAGATTGTCAAAACACTTCTAATCGATCAAACAAATTAAAATTATTGAAAATTGATAAATAAATAATAATTTTATATTAAATGTGTGTTAATGTCGAGTTTTATACCTTCATTGATCCCGGACAATCCTGGGCGATCCCGGCTTTTAGTTTAAAACGTATTTTTATCGAGAAAACACGTCACTTCGAGGAAACCGATCAAAACCTTATCTAGCGGAATATTGTTTAAAAATAGGTACTGACGTGTTTTACCAGGAAAACCGCAGGGGAATTTCTGAATTGTCGGCCTCTTTTTGATTGCAATCAGGGGGTTCCAAATCTATTTCGAGTTACGATCTGTTTGTAGTCTCCGACATCACTCTGGGATTTAATTGTCATCTGATCATACTGTATTAAGATTTTTTCATCTTTCAAAAGCTTATTTAAATGCAGTTTATTGATATAGAACACATAATCCCGCCAAAAATACACACCACCGGTCGGGCATGTTACTGGGACATTGGCTAGCCCTGACCTAGGTACAGGTAGTGAATGTCGTTCGGACGTGCCTTAGTGTTAAGACCTGGATTGTCTTATAAATTATTGAATATGAACACTTTCCCCATGATGGTTTACGTTATACTGTCAAGCACTCGAATAGTCGAGCGCGCTGTCCTCTGTCAGCTCTTGTTTTATTCTATGAGTCATGATTTCAAAGTAGTGTTTGGTATTTAATAATGAATATAAATTCAATGTAGATACAGGTATGAATTTTTGCAAAAACCTGCTTATCTTTTAGGTGCACTTTTTGCCCTAACAGGTGGTCTACTTAGTACATGTACATAGAGAACAAAATGGATTTCTTTACAAATAATTTTACTTACAAAAATCAGATTATTTATCTCATTCATTTTTGTTTTTGTATATTCACAGTTGATGTACCGAAGGCTGATTGGTCAGCAAGTGAAACATATCCTGTGAGTATTAAGAATAAATGACACTCTAGCCGCATACTGGACATGTAAAATATAACCTCCTTTCCTGTCTATGTGGAAGTGACTGTAGTTGTAATAGTTGCCAATTGAGCAGCATAATGGAACTCAAATCAGACACTGGCAATGTACTGACATGATCCAATTAAGTGTCTAGGTGACATTGACTGGTTGGAATAATAGTCTAGTGAGTAGTGGTACCAGAACTAAATCAAGACACTAGTCATGTACGGACCTCCATCATGTCTTGGTGGAAGTGACTTAAGTTGGAATAGTTGTCAAGTGAGTAGTGGTACCAGAACTAAATCAAGACACTAGACATGTACGGACCCCCATCATGTCTTGGTGGAAGTGACTTAAGTTGGAATAGTTGTCAAGTGAGCAGCAGGAATTGAACTTAAGTCAGCCACTGGACCTGTACTGACCTCCAACTTGTTGAGGTGGAAGTGATCTGTGCAGGGATAGTTGTCAAGTCAAGAATTACAAGCCATGTCTTGTCAGGTAAGATAAACTATATTTCAATAACAGCCACAGCCTCAGTGGCATGCAGCCGAATCACAGATTGCGTGCTGAACTATGGTTTAAGTTCTAAAGTATGGGATATTGTGATCCGTCATTGTCTGCTGTCAAATGTGTGTTGCCTGTCATTTCAAGTACCACTTTTGGCTTTTGACATGTTCCTTTAAACCACAGGAAAATTTGGACATGTCTTTGCAGTCCTTTATTACAGTAACCCAATTGAGAAGAAATCCATATTTGATACTGTGTGTTGAAAATTTGTGTTGAACATTGAAGTTTAAGACAATTATTTATTAATTCAAGATAATAGCAAGTTGTTCTAAGCAATTCATTATCAAGCCTGTTATTTATCACCAGTATTAATGTGGTCAAATTATTTTGAATGAGTATTTCACAAATTGCATATATTTACCTCAAACATCATGTTTATGACTTTAGTTCATGTCTAAAAGTATATTCAGTATGTATTTCAGTTTAATAAAGACATTAAGAACTTCTACAATTCCATGAAGTGAAATTAAGTAATAATTCCTGGATAAACAGAGAGGTTTGGTAAACAATTAAATTTTGAGTTATCTCCCTTGGACTGGCATTACTCGTATATGTCACTTCCATTTCCAAATGTAGCATGATCCAACAAGGGAGGTCACATTTGGGTTGTTTACCAAAAGTGGTTCTTTATTACTTCACTTTACATGAGTCAAACTAACTTTAAGAGCTCTTTTCTAGTTGGATTAAACAGTCTGAAATCACCCACTCCAGAAAGTTGAAACACTTATCTGACAGAACATTCAATTCCATGCTACATGCAAGCTATTTACATCACAAAAATTGTAAACTAAAGAGATTGGAATATTTGTTTCACGGTAATAGACAGTGTTCCTGATTGAAATCAACATGCTATTGCTTGAAAATCATTTATTTATTGGTATCAGGGTTTTTTTTTTAGAAAAAGGGGAAAATCGAGCGCGAAAGATACATATTTGGGGAAAAAATAAAAACTGTTCATTTCAATGTCTATAACTCACCTACAGACTTCAGGTTTTTTTTTAGAAAAAGAGGCATGTCTCTGTCGTTTTTGTTCTTAAACACATGAACAAGTATGATATTAAAGTCAAAGTCCTAAATAAAGATGCAGGTGTAGATCTAATAATGGGAAATGTTTTCAACTGGGGCCGGGGAACGATGTCAATATTATGATTTCAGTTTCATAATGAATGGGTTGACGATCTAGATCTGCTACAGTATAGGAAGGGAAAGGTGCGGCAGCTGCCGATTGTCTACTTTCACTTTCACAATAATCCGACAGTATTAATCGATGTTGATTACATGTACCTCCGAATCCTGCTGGGTTTCAACGGTTTTTGATGATTCATTCTTAAAAAAGCTTCAACGCAATTAATATTTTCCGAGTCCGAACGTTTTATTTTGTTCGTGTATGAACGCCAATTGTGAGACTTTTTTCTGTTTTAACGTTTATATCTTGGCTTTCACATAACCCGGATGAAAATTTGACTGGTTTCCGGTAATTTATTGACGAAACACCCTTCTCGCGCAAGACCGGAATCCAGTAAAATAGTCACATGATTAATACGATTAGTTGCCCGGTTTCCATGACGTAATTTAAGAGCTATATATAGAATCACTGGGATTCCCAGATTTGAGTGTTCGTCGGGAGAGAGAAAGAGAGAGAGAGCGAGATCGTTGTACATGGTACAAATTGGATAAGTGTCGACTTCCCAAAAGAAAAAACAACAACATTTCTTTGAGGGTAAAATATTATATTTTGGTGAAAACTTATATTTTTGGAGGGGAAATGGTATTTTTAGGGGAAAAATTCTGGTAGGGGAAGACGCCGAATATCGGCGTCACTTTCTTATTAAAAAAAACACCTGGGTATACACAAGAAATGTCATTATGTGGTAGAATATTTGCAGAAATAAGAATTTTGAAAACATTTTGTGCCTGTCAGCATTTTCCAATTGGTTTCGGAAGTTGCCGATCTTATTTATATACACTGTATTGATAGACATAGTCCAAAGGACAGAATATCCTTCATATTTCAAGTGTGTCGGCCTTGATATTGTCAATTTATTAAATGAGAAGCAAAATCATACATGTATCAACCCGTTATAGTCAAAAATATTTGGGTGCAGTCATTTGTTTTTTGTAAACCGCGACATGCTGTTTTTCGGTAATTTTCGTAACCATTGGACATTTCACATCACAAGTTTTCGTATAAATGCGTATGTTTTCCTTCAAACATTCTACAACTTTCTTGGTGTATGCGAATACGTTAATGATTTAAAAGTAATATTACCTTGATTTTGGTCAGGAAGTCTTTATATAATTTCTTAAAAAAGAAGCCCCAAATTTAGTGCGTACAATATTTGAACCCCCCAGGCCCTACATATTTTATGTTATTCTTTTTTTGATAGTTCCATAAATTCCTATAACTTTGACCACCCACTTATTTTGGACATACATGTATCTGATTCATCTTGAGTTATTTCTTTGTATTTAAAAATGCTATCACATCACATTTATTTTTTTGTTAACAAAATATTAATATTATATATAGTTTGGAAAAAAGGCATTTGTTTAAAGCGGGTATATACGATTTTGTCAAATATTTAGTAATAAATATAAAATGTGTAAAAAACTTATTATACATATATTTCAATATAAACTAAAATAAAAGTTAAGAAGAACATGTGTCGAAAAATGCTAAATAAGCCAGATAGTTAATTCTGAAATCGAAAAAGGCTGTACAGCCGAATTCGCCAGCATCAGCGATTTTCCTCCTTCTTTATAAAGTACCGGTAAACGGTACTTTCCCAATCGAACGAAAATTCCCAAATTCCCAAAACGGTACTTTCCCAATCAAGCGAAAATTCCCAAATTCCCAATCGGCATCTGGAAAAATCCCAATCAGCGTCCGAATTTTTTCTCAAAACGATAGAAAGTTTCGTAAAAAACCAACTTTCGGCGAGCGAACAAAGAAAATCGTATAGTTGTGTGTAACCACGCGCTCGATTAATTTCGGGTTTTATTATTCAGCGCATTCAATCAATAGAGTTGTTACTGTTTCCGGTTCTTTTGCCAGGCAGCCAGCGTACTGTTTTACGTCGGTTTGTAACCTTATCGCAGTTTGAAATGAGTCATAATAGCAAATATTATGCCAAAAAACCAATCGGAACCATCTATCACAGGACACATTGACAGCAATAATGATGCTGTGCAGGGAGGGATGCAAGCAACTGAGTGATGATCAAACATCAAAGATTGTTGAAATTTTCACAAAAATGAAAGAGAGAGACATTGCTTTAAAAGAGATTAAAACAACTAGTAATTGATTTGGTGTGTTCTTTATAATATTTTGTTATTTATATAAACTTTATAACTTAATGGTCATTAAGGCATGCCTGCAAATGATTATTTAAATGGGTATGTTCAATTAAGTATGAACTGTATGATGTATTCAATAAGACCCAAACTTCACGACGCGATTTTCCCAATTTCAGGATTTCACGACTCGATTTTTCCCAATTTTGAGGTTTTCACGACTCAATTTTTCCCAATCGGACCGGTACGGGTACTTTTCCCAATTGGACAAGGAAAATCGCTGAGCATATATATCATGCATGTACGATGTGAATCTAAATTTAGTTTAACTGTTCATTTGAAATTTCTGCAACGATATCGATTCATACGACACATGAACACTTACAAAAAAGACGAATGCGTCGGTTATTGTAGGAAAATAATTACGAATTATCTTCGTCACAATCGGCTCGGGGCGCTAATTTGTATTTGCTGTATTTTATGAAATTCGTCTTAAATGTATCATTTTTCTTGCATAGTGTGTGTTATTATAACATATTTGTATCAATATTTTACAATTCAGCACATATAAAAATCGTATATACCCGCTTTAAGATTTAGCTAAATTTGCTACACATGTAAAATAAAATGCCAATAATTTTTAGAATATTTACTTTAAATCAGTACGTTTTAATTTATTAGTCTAAAACATTATTAATTTATTGATTTATTAAAAAAATATTACAAACATAAAATGTTTTCCTAAAACAATAATGACATAACAGATTGATTTGAACATAGGAACTAATCACTGGGTTGCTAGGAAGCCATCCTAGGATTGTCATGTAACTATTATGAAGTACATGATATGTCAATTACTTTGCCTTTATTTTGTTGTTTAGACATGGAGTGTTTAATGAAATGTTTTACTTTTCTTGAACATGTTTTTATTCAGTATAAAAAGTCAATAAACTCTGCATTGTTGCTGAATATACAATGCACTTGAAAATAGGCTTTATGCTGATTGAAATTAAAAACAAAAAAACAACTTAAGCATCAGTATCTGTTCTTTCTGAGCAAAAGTGGCATTTATTGTTAGTGAAGAAGATACATTTTCAAGAATAAACATCAGAACTATAAATGTTTTTTAGAATGTGAGCATTTTATCCAGTAATCTCATAGTACCAGTTTTTGGATAGAAATCCAATAGCATTATTTAAAAGTTTGCAATCCCTTGTTCCGAAATAAAAATCATTAACAAATACGCGGAGTAATTCATTTAAACAAACAGAAAATGCATTCTGAAACCTTTAATAGGTGTCCTGCAATCATTTTGTAATCAATAACTTATGTTTTAAAAAATCATTGGTTCATGCTACCAATTGTAAAATATCGCAACCAATCCCTGAATAATGTAAATATGCCATGACGTTGGAATGACATATATCCCGATCAGACTAGAATATTTAATATACCCATTGTTTGTTATAAAAAATAGTTACATAGGTTACAACTCAAATTTCTCACTTTGTTTAAACTTATTATAATTTGTAAATTATCAACTGGTAGGAGAGAAACATACATTTGTGTTTGTTCTCCAGTTTCTTCTGTTTGAATCACATTCTGAAGAAGTACATGTATTTGAACTTAAGTAAACTACTTTATAATTTAAACAAAGGAAATTAAAGCAAATTTTGTCGCAGAATTTTATTAGCCGGATTTTTTTCGAAAAAATCTCGGCTTATAGATTGATGTTGTCGGGCGGGCGGGGGGGGCGGGCGGGCGGGGTGGCGGCGTGCTCGAAAATGTTAAAGTTCTTATTTCATGGTATAACTTTGGTATGCTTGGACCTAGAGTCTTCAAACTTGACATGAATGTTGGCCAGGATTAACAGATGACCACTGGTCATTTCAAGGTCATTCATTTGAAGGTCAAGGTCACTGTGACCTTCAATATAAAAAATGTTAAAGTTGTTATAACTTTGGTATGCTTGGACCTAGAGTCTTGAAACTTGACATGAAGGTTGGCCATAACTAGTTAGTAACCACTGGTCATTTCAAGGTCATTCATTTGAAGGTCAAGGTCACTGTGACCTTGAATGTAAAAATGTTAAAGTTCTTATTTCATGGTATAACTTTGGTATGCTTGGACCTAGAGTCTTCAAACTTGACATGAAGGTTGGCCAGGATTAACAGATGACCACTGGTCATTTCAAGGTCATTCATTTGAAGGTGAAGGTCACTGTGACCTTCAATATAAAAATGTTAAAGTTGTTATAACTTTGGTATGCTTGGACCTAGAGTCTTGAAACTTGACATGAAGGTTGGCCAGATCTAGTAAGTAACCACTGGACATTTCAAGGTCATTCATTTGAAGGTCAAGGTCACTGTGACCTTGAATGTAAAAATGTTAAAGTTGTTATAACTTTGGTATGCTTGGACCTTGAGTCTTGAAACTTGACATGAAGGTTGGCCAGAACTAGTAAGTAACCACTGGACATTTCAAGGTCATTCATTTGAAGGTCAAGGTCACTGTGACCTTGAATGTAAAAATGTTAAAGTTCTTATTTCATGTTATAACTTTGATATGCTTGTACCTAGAGTCTTCAAACTTGAAATAAAGATTGGCCAGTACTAGAAGATGACCACTGGTCATTTCAATGTCATTCATTTGAAGGTCAAGGTCACTGTGACCTTAAATGTTAAAATGTTAAAATTGTTATAACTTTGGTATGCTTGGACATAGAGTCTTCAAACTTGACATGAAGGTTTGCAAGCACACTTAGATGACCACTGGTCATTTCAAGGTCATTCATTCTAAGGTCAAGGTCACTGTGACCTTGAATGTAAAAATGTTAAAGTTCTTATAACTTTGGTTGGTAAAAATGTTAAAGTTCTTATTCCATGTTATAACTTTGGTATGCTTGTACCTAGAGTCAACAATATTTCAGTAATTTAAGTATTGCATTGACAAAAACACGAAAGGTACTTTCCTGTCATTTAAATAAAAAATCCGGCTTCAATGCGGTCATCTCCGACCGCGGAACTCTTGTTTTATTTTGTATACTGTCTTGCTAAACTATTCGACCCTTACGTATTGACTGATTATATTCATAAATGATATAGCAATATTTGTATGTTTCTTATTGGCTTTTGTGGTCTTGTGCTTCATTTAAATAAAAAAGCCTGTGTGGTAAGAGTGGTACAATTGTGTAGTAAAATATAACACCCTGATGCCTGTGATGTTAATCAAGATTAAAGGTAGAGGTAAATATTACTGTAAAAGGGATTTGCAGGACTGTTATACACTTAGAAGCATGATGATGATCATACATTGTTTAACCCCTTAGAAATGATCTATGTAAATTGATGTGGGGGCGCTGCATAAAACAACAATCATTTCTCGTGTTCGCTGCATAATACAATTAAATAAGGTTAACATGTTCGCCGCATAATACAAATACATGTAAATGAGACCAACGTGTTCACTGCATAAAACAACAATAAGGTCATTGTGTTTGCTGCGTAATACAACTAAATCATGGCGATCCATCCCATGACAAAGAAATTAGTTTTTTCAGTAATGTATGGAATTGATTTTGCGTTCATTTGCTGTTCTTGTTGATATCTGAGTTTTTCAAATGGCAGCGTTATATGTTCCCTTTGATATATTGCTCAAGAGCTAGAAGGTTACAACACTGCAGGGCATACACCTCATTTTTGTAAGTTAATACATGTTAACTATCCAAAAACTACTTCATTACATTTCTTCTGTATTTATTGTTTTTAACAACATACATCTGGAGCAGTTAGGCAAAACTTCTCTCATACAAAATTAATATAAACAATTGTTATGCCCCCCTTCGAAGAAGAGGGGGTATATTGCTTTGCACATGTCGGTCGGTTGGTCGGACGGTCTGTCAGTCCGTCCACCAGGTGGTTTCCGGATGATAACTCAAGAATGCTTAGGCATGACTGGCAGATGACCCCTATTGGTCACTGTGACCCGAAATAGTTAAATGGTTTTCGAATGATAATTCATGAACGCTTATGCCTAGGATCATGAAACTTGATAGGTAGATTGATTATGACTCGCAGATGACTCCTATAGATTTTCAGGGCACTAGGTCAAAGGTCAAGGTCACAGTGACCTGAAATAGTAAAATGGTTTCCGGATTATTACTCAAGAACGCTTATGCCTAGGATTATGAAACTTGATAGGTACATTGATCATGACTCGCAGATGACCCCTATTGATTTTGAGGTAACTGGGTCAAAGGTCAAGGTCACTGTGACCCGAAATAGTAAAATGGTTTCCGGATGATAACTCAAGAATGCTTATGCCTAGGATCATGAAACTTCATAGGTAGATTGATCAAGACTCGCAGATGACCCCTATAGATTTTCAGGTCACTAGGTCAAAGGTCAAGGTCACGGTGACCCGAAATAGTAAAATGGTTACCGGATGATAACTCAAGAACGCTTATGCCTAGGATCATGAAACTTGATAGGTAGATTGATCATGATTCGCAGATGACCCCTATTGATTTTCAGGTCACTAGGTCAAAGGTCAAGGTCACGGTGACCCGAAATAGTAAAATGGTTACCGTATGATAACTCAAGAACACTTATGCCTAGGATCAGGAAACTTGAAAGGTAGATTGATCATAACTCGCAGATGACCCCTATTGATTTTCAGGTCACAAGGTCAAAGATCGAGGTCATGGTGACCCGAAATTGTAAAATGATTTCCGGATGATAACTCAAGAAGGCTTATGCCTTGGATCATGAAACTTGATAGGTAGTTTGTTCATGACTGGCAGATGACTTCTATTGATTTTCAGGTCACTAGGTCAAAGGTCAAGGTAACAGTGACCCGAAATAGTAAAATGATTACCGGATGATAACTCAAGAAGGCTTATGCCTTGGATCATGAAACTTCATAGGTACATTGATCATGACTGGCAGATGACCCCTATCAATTTTCAGGTCAAAGGTCAAGGTCACAGTGACCCGAAATAGTAAAATGGTTTCTGGATGATAACTCAAGAATGCTTATGCCTAGGATCATGAAACTTGATAGGTAGATTGATCATGACTCGCAGATAACCCCTATTGATTTTTAGGTCACACGGTCAAAGGTCAAGGTCACTGTGACCCGAAATAGTAAAATGGTTTCCAGATGATAACTCAAGAACGCTTATGCCTAGGATCATGAAACTTTATTGGTACATTGATCATGACTGGCAGATGACCCCTATTGATTTTGAGGTCACTAAGTCAAAGGTCAAGGTCACAGTGACCCGAAATAGTAAAATGGTTTCCCGATGATAACTCAAGAAAGCTTATGGCTAGGATCATGAAACTTCATAGGTACATTGATCATGACTCGCAGATGACCCCTATTAATTTTCAGGTCACTAGGTCAAAGGTCAAGGTCACAGTGATGAAAAACATATTTACAAAATGGCTGTCACTACAACTGAGAGCCCATATGGGGGGCATGCATGTTTCACAAACATCCTATGTTAGGTAATTGTATTAAAATGCGCAGACATGTTATGTTGTAGATAATTGTTAGGGCTGCAACAATATACCGGTATATCGGTATATATCGCAATACGCAATCCGCATATTGTATTGCGATATGATTTTCATCATACCGGTACGAAAATTTTACAAAAATTCATTCACATTTCGTCCAGAAAAGCCATCCGAAATAATAATAAAAAGGTAAACAAAACAAAGCAGTGTAAATTATTTTTTACGTAAAAATAGCATTCTAAAAAGTGTATTATACGGAGTAGCGTTGTTACATGGGAGCATTCATTCGATGCTTTTGAACAGATTATCGTTGAATTAATTGCGCACAGCTGTAAATGTTTCGTTCGATTCTGATTTGAGCATTATTTGTAATCCGAATTTCGGAAACACGCTTCCAAATTTGAATGCTAACGCGACAATAAAAAATTATAGCGTCAAATAAAAAGTGCTTTATCCTTTGTCTCAATAAAAAGCGCGCGAAAATTATACAGACATGTAGAACGTCGCATGGAAAGTATGGGTGTATTTTGTGTTGTATAAAAACGGGAACATCACGTCAGCTGAATTACGCGTGTTCAGTGGGAAAAACGCCCCGGTTAGGACGTTATTTCATCACATCTTTAAATAGCAACGATTGCAAAAATGTATTTGATACTTAAGAAAATTTGCGAATGTTTGTGTTTCTTATTATTCTTGAGCACATTTATACTTTATAGTAAATATTTACCAGAATTTGCTTTAAAATTTGAATTTATGGGATTATCGGGTAATTGGCAAGTTATAATTTTGGAACAAGTTAGCAATATATTGCGATATATTGCAATACGGGTTTTTGAACTGACAATATATTGCAATACGGTTTTTGGCGTATTGTTGCAGCACTAATAATTGTATAACCTTAATGTTGCCTTGCTAGGCTTTTCTTGTAAGAATGAATGTGGCTGTCCCACTTGTGTTTTCTGATAATAATTTGCACTGTTTATATTAACCCTAACCTACCAATAAAAAGAACAATTTTTAGCAATTATCTGATATGACTGTAAAGTGGTTTACTCTTTATCCTGTTTAATTTGGTTGTAGTTGTATGCATGAACTAGGATGTACATGATTGTAATACTTAGCTATCTATCCTCCACAGTCAACATTTAAGCATGCCCTTCCGTTTACCAGATCTGCTTGACACTCCTCACCAGTGGTTATTTCCGTTAATCACAATAATAATAATAAGTGACAGCAAAATGTGTCTAGTACTAAAATTAATATATTTATGAGAAGACCAAAAATATTGTGTATGCCCCTGCATTGACAGATTTGGGAGGTATACATACTGATTGACCCATCCTTCCATCTCTACATGGTGAACACAAATCTTTCTTCTTGTTGTTGTTTATCCCTTTACCACTTAAATACGTATTTTGACGCATTTGCATTCCCTCAGAAAGTTAAATTTAAATAAAGACCTATCTTACTAGATGCAAGTTTAAAAGGCTTCATTTTAAACTCTTAAATACTGATTAGCAGCAAACATCATAAAACCTGAACAGCCTGCGAGTTGCTCACAGGCTGTTCTGGTTTTATGCTGTTTTCACATAGCCATTTTTACATTGCTTTGAGTGGGAAAGGGTTAACTAAAATGTACCTATTCCATCTAACAACATTTTCGCTTTCTACAATGCTTAAACACTGACATGGATGGTTTCTATGAACACTCTTAATAAACTAAAATCACCTGCTTCATCTTGACTATGAAATTGACCAACTTTGGGACTTACACTCAGAAGGTCTAAATTTTGGTTACACCAAATTTACCCATCTTTAGTTTCTCCTTGTAATTAACCTCATTTTTTACTCTGGCCTAGTTCTTTGTTAATTATACTCCACCAAACGAAGTTGAGCTTGTCTGTTGGTCAGTCGGTCTGTCGGTCGACGGTCGGTCTGTCGCTCCGTATTAAGTGTCCGCTCTCTGATTAAAGTTGTTTTCATCCGATCTTCACCAAACTTGATCAGATGTTATATCTAGGTGATGTCTAGGTCAAGTTCGAATATGGGTCATGCCGGGTCAAAAACTGGGGTCACGGGTTCACTTAGTGCGTTTTCAACATTGAGCATGGTGTCCGCTTTCTAATTCAAGTAGTTTTCATCTGATCTTCACCACACTTGGTCAGAAGTTGTATCGAGATAATGTGTAGATCAAGTTCAAACTTGGGCAATGCTGGGTCAAAAACTAGGTTACAGGGTCACTTAGTGCGTTTTAAACATTGAGCATGGTGTCCGCTTTTTTTGTTAAGACAACATGCAAAATATTCTGTTTCAATGCATCATGTGGGGGTATTGGTCTCGTCTGTGACAAAGCCCTAGTTATAATTGTCATTATTCAAGCTCCTTGTATTGCCTTAAGTTTTATTTCAATTTGCTGTCCAGTCATTGTTTTTTGTCTGTCTGTTTGAGAGTAACCATCAATGATATATTTGATCTTGCATCAATTATGATTATGAAGAGCTTTGTTTCATGAAAGGGCATTGCATTTTGACAATTGCTAGGATATCCTTTATACCAGACTTCATTTTTAATTTGACATTGACCTCAAACTTAACAAGCACTTCTTTGGGGTCTAACTGTGATGCCACTAACCAAGTCAGATTATTGTAACGTTTAATAACAAGCAATAATGATGAGAGTGTGACAACCACTTCTGGGGAATAAGTCACCATCTATGAGAAACAAAACGCACATCCAATACAGCAGTATAACACAAAACATAATGCTCATTGCTTAATAAATTTTTTATTTCCAGTAGATTTTTTTTTATCAGATCAGGCATATAGATCTTTAATAATTAAATGCAACCACTTCTGTCATATCAAAATAGAAGACTTAAAAGCCTGTAAACAGATGCTCAATACTAAGATTTTACAGTAAAACATTTATTTATTCTTTTGGGGTAATGATATATTTAAACATTTGGATTTCACAAAAAATGATATTTAAGAACATGTGTACATTTTTTTAAATAAATAATAATTATAAATAATAGTACAAAAAAAAAGGTTTTGTGGAGTTGTGTGGAGTTGGTCTGTGTTAAAAAAAAGACAGATAATATTTGACACAAATTGGTCTCAGCATGTTCAATAAATTATAACAGTATGTTTCCGAAAGAACATATAACACAGGCAAGTGGTATATGGTGTACAACAAATGTCTATTGTAAATGACAATATTTAATCTTCCCATCATTTATATACATTATACAATATATTACATGTATTTTTCTGTTTGAGAGAAAAAAAAGAATGATCATAGCTAATGATGAAGATGATGATGTAGATGATGATGATGAGAATGATGAAAAGGATGATAATGATGATAATGATGATGATGATGATGATGGTGATGGTGTTGTGGTGGTGGTGGTGATGATGATGATGGCGATGATGGTGATGATGATGATGATGTTGAAGATGATGAGGAGGAGGAGGAGGAAGAGGATGATGATGATGATCATGATGATGATGATGCTTCTGCTGCTGCTGATGATGATGGTGATGGTGGCGGTGGAGTCGATGATGACGATGATGATGATGATGATGATGATGATGATGATGATGGTGGTGGTGGTGGTGGTGGTGGGGGGTGGTGGTGGTGGTGGTGGTGATGGTGGTGGTGGTGGTGATGATAATGATGATGATGATGATGATGATGATGATGATGATGATGATGATGATGATAGTGATGATGATGATAGTGATGATTGTCATGATTGTCATGATGGTGATGGTGATGATGACGATTATAATGAAATGTATACAGATATTATTAGTATTATTTGACAATTGTGATAATAATAATGATGATGAAGAAAATGATGATAATGCACTGATTCTTGTTACTCATATTTTTTTTTTCTCAAAATCATGGCTTTAAGGTGCTGGGTAAGTTTCTTTAGAAGTTTTTGATAAAACCTTGCGAAAACCACCTGCTAAGTTTTTTTTAGTTACATGAAGTTTTAGGTTAATGCCACAGAACGATTTGCGCTCTTGTGTTCTTTCCTGTATACCTCCAAGGCCAGTCAGGCCTTTGCCTGGATTAAACAATCAGGAATTGAGTTTAATGATGCTTACCATTGCTAATCTTAAATCATGACAAGTTGGTACTTTATTTTATTTTCACTGTTAACCAAAATAACCTATCTCATGTGAACACTTTGCATACTATCAATGTTTGTGGTTCTGCTTTAAAATAAAATTCTACAACACCAACATCTTTGATAAAAAAGTAACACTCTGGTCATAATGCACATGCTATATGTCTAGTTGTTAACATTTACATATACAATTGACATTGTATCCAAAAGTGTGTATTTTTTTAAGGCTAGGGACCAAGTACTGACTGTACAATACTGATCTATACATCGTATCTTACAAGCTGTTTCTTGTGAAAAGTTTACTGTCTCATCATGTGTTTTAAAAGTCCAGCTTTAGACAGAACTTCACTAACAACACCCTACCAGCTCACTCAAAAATATGTATAATAGGTGCCCAATATACATAATTATGAATCTTTATCATGACATGGCAGTGATGGGTAAAGATTTGTACTTAATATCATTCAACATGTATTTCTATGAAGTCAGTCAAGAGCCACTTATTCAGAAAACGGATGCAATTTTTATTAACTGGTATTCCTAGAAATCCACTATTTAAGTACTCACAGTCAACAAGGATGAATGTTGACCCTCTTGTTTTACTGAAGCTGTCTTATCCAGATGTTTTAGCCTAGATTTCTTACCATACTTGTATGCAGCAAGAATATTGATGGCAGATATAATTGCGCTCATGTTCATATTCTTTGCACATTTAAGCTGTTTGCATCTGCCTTCAATGTCAACATTAGTAGATTTCACGCAAACAATCTGCCTTCCATGTAAACAAAAGTAGATTTTATGCAAACTTTTGAAGATATCTGCAAGGCGCAGGATGTTAGTCCAAAATTAAAATTAAGGATGTTTGCGTAGCTATGAATATTTAGAATATTTAAGTAATTGAACTTTGGCCGTATATAGACATATATATATATATATATTTGATATAAAGTGATAATGCTGGAACAAGGCTTACTTAATTATTTAAATAATTAATTTTATAAAATTTAATAAATGTTTAATAAAATATTTATTGCAGGACCTTTGCCCCATCAGCATTCAATTATGGTTGTCAGGGACAGAAAAACATTAATAACTGAAAAAGGAACCATACTGCACTAGATAAAACATTCGCACAAAAGAGAAGGGGGGGGGGGGGGCGCTTCGAAAAATAACATTAAAGATTGAGGTTATTTTCACTGATGTAAATGTGGAGTGGTATTTCACTGTTGTAAATTTGGGGTGGTATGCAGGGTTCTCAATAACTTTTGAGCCAACAGGCCAAAATGTGAAACCAAAAGGCCTTCTAGTGGTGGTCAACCAGGCACTTAAATTTGAGCATTTTTTGTGCATTTTATGAATTTTAGCGTTTTTAACTAACAAAAGATAAATGAAAAAGCTCTTTATTACTTAATTAAAATTTTCGATTTTAGATTGGGAATGGGGCAGAAATGGGGCCCTACAGGAATGGGCGGAAAAGGCATGATCGTCCGTGAACCATGCACATTTTGCGTAACACTTCTAGTTTGAAACGTAACTTAATTAAAACTAACTTTCACAACAACAAAAACTTTGCATTTACGCAACAAATATGGGGTGGTATTTCACTGATGTAAATATGGGGTGGTAATTCACTGATGTTAAAGGGGCCTTTTCACAGATTTTGGCATGGTTTGAAGTTTGTCATTAAATGCTTTATATTGATAAATGTAAACATTGGTTCTAAAAAGCTTCAGTAAAAAATCAATAATAAAATTTAAAAAAAGAAAAAAACAGGTAACCCTCAGCAGGACTCGAACCACTGACCCCTGGTGTTCTGGAGTAAAAAGTCTGCGCATTAGACCTCTCGGCCATCCTTCCGTATACTATTATAAGTGTATTTTATGCTTCATATAACCGATCCTCGTAGTTTCACAAAATATGACGACAACAACAGAACTCTCCAAATTATAAATTCGTTTCGCGTTGCAACGCTTTATAATTTTCAGGTTTTTAAATCGTCAAAAGATGCATATAAAGGCTATTTTAGAGCATGGTAAATGTTCAGTATTACGGTTTCCTCACAAATATCATAACTAAAACGAAAATTTGCGAATATGAAACAACTTTTTTCAATTTTGTCAATTTACCAAAACGTGAAAAGGCCCCTTTAATATGGGGTGGTATTTCACGGATGTAAATATGGGGTGGTATTTCATTAGTGTAAATATCGGATGATAATTCACTGATGTACATGTAAATATGGGGTGGTATTTCACTGATGTTAATATGGGGTGGTATTTCATTAGTGTAAATATCGGATGATAATTCACTCATGTACATGTAAATATGGGGTGGTATTTCACTGATGTTAATATGGGGTGGTATTTCATTAGTGTAAATATCGGATGATAATTCACTGATGTACATGTAAATATGGGGTGGTATTTCACTGATGTTAATATGGGGTGGTATTCAGGGATCATATTTTCCAGCAACATCAATCGGTCTGGATTTAAATGGGGAAAAAGTGTCCGAAAATTTTTATCCGAAATTATGACAAATTACGTTAAAATATATACCATTGATTTTGCCATTCATGAAAAGGGTATAATAATGTACAAGTTAAATTGCCTTAAAATGGCCTTTTCACAGATTTTGGCATTTTTTTAACTTATTCATGAAATGCTTTATATTGATAAATGTAAACATTGGATCGTAAAAGCTCCAGTAAAAAATCAAGATAAAAAAATTAAAAAAAAGAAAAGAACATTGCCCGGAGCAGGTTTCGAACCAGTGACCCCTGGAGTCCTGCCAGAGTCCTGAAGTAAAAACGCTTTAGCCTACTGAGCTATTCCGCCGAGTACACATTCTTGGCGTATTTTATACGTTATATAAGCAATCTTCGTAGTTTCACAAAATTTAACGACAAAAACAGAACTCTCCAAATTATTCCATCGTTTCGCGTTGCAACGCTTTATAATTTTTAGGTTTTAAAATCGTCAAAAGATGCATATAATGGCTATATTAGAGCATGGTTAATGTTTATTATTACTGTTTCCTCACAAATATCATAACTAAAACGAAAACTTACGAATCTGAAACAACTTTTTTCAATTTTGTCAATTTACCAAAGCGTGAAAAGATCCCTTTAAGCATTTTTTTAAACGGAACATACGAGTTTTTTCAATTGGTTTTATCATTAGCTATTTCATTGTTGTTTCGGTAACTGTTTTATCTGACTTTTCATCGTTGTCAATATTATTAATATGTGTAAGTCTATACCGATATTTTAAATCATTGTTGACTCGATAATAGCTTACACACATGCATTGAATCTAACAAATGTCTGTGCGTAGGTTGGCTACTGGCAATAATAAAACCAAATAGTTGAAAAACAATTCGTGTACGTTATAGTTTGTTTTCGAATAAACCACGGCCGATAGTTAAGATGCGTAGGGATTAAGTCACGAGTGCGAAGCTACTGGCAATAATAAAACCAAATAGTTGAAAAACAATTCGTGTACGTTATAGTTTGTTGTCGAATAAACCACGGCCGATAGTTAAGATGCGTAGGGATTAAGTCACGAGTGCGAAGCAAGAGTGATTAAAAACCACGCATCTTAACTTCCGGTCGTGGGTTATTCAACACCAAACAATAAAGTACACGAATTATTTCGATTCTAACACAAATTTTACTAAAGATTTATACAATGAATATTATTTTTCTTGTGTACTATTTTATGTGAAGTTCCGCCCATAAAAATAACTTTCGGCTGTTCTGTCAATCAAAACCGCAACTTTCATTCATTTATTGCCGGATTATTACGCTGGTGGAAAATGTATCAGCATGTATTGTTTAGTTACAGCGCGTGTTTTCAGTGTATAAAGTCAGCCCACAATTATTGCACAATATCCGATTTTCTTCTTTGTTTAATAATGTTTATATGAAAGTTTACTGACTGTATCATGCATGAAATGCACAATTTCCACGAGGATAACATCGAGGTTTTAATCTCCGAAGTAACTGTCAACGATTTTATTGGGGACGAGCACACATTATGAACGGATTAGTGTGCTAGGTATAAGTCAGTGAAATTATCGATTGATATTGACACTGGGTTATTCACGCTTCACTAATACACAACCGTGCGAATCTTCATTGTTTGGGGTCATACGCTGATACTAGTCGACTGAGGGGTGCAATAGACTGGTCCAGACCGGTTTAGAGACTGCAGTGAATGGTTTATCACACCTTATCGAGATAAGAATGTAATTAGGGTATGCTAGCATGTGCACTGCGTAATCGATTTCATGACATGGGAATTTTAGCAAACAGAATCGGACCCACTCTTTGGGATTTTCAATCGGTCTTTCATGACCCCAATCGGTCTAGGACCGACAAAACCGAAAAAAATATGATCCCTGGTGGTATTTTATTAGTGTAAATATCGGATGATAATTCACTGATGTACATGTAAATATGGGGTGGTATTTCACTGATGTGAATATGGGGCGGTATATTACTGATGTATATTTGGGTGGTATTTCCTGGAATTGTTCACAGAACTGTTTATTTATAATGGTAGTGTTAAACTTAATGTCAAATAAAGAATGTGTGTTTTTGACCGAATAAATATAGTTTATATGGTGCAAAAATTAAGGGCCCAGAAGACAATTAACCAATCATATTTGTCCTGCTATGGTATCAGTGTTTTTTTATGCCCCCATTTCGAAGAAAAGGGGGTATATAGTTTTCGCACTGTCTGTCGGTCGGTCGGTCAGTCCGTCGGTCACACTTAGTGTCCGCTCTCTAATTCAAATAGTTTTCATCCGATCTTTACCAAACTTGGTCAGAAGTTGTATCCAGACAATATCTAGGTCAAGTTCGAATATGGGTCATGCTGGGTTAAAAACTAGGTCACTGGGTCACTTAGTGCATTTCAAGGATTAAGCATGGTGTCCGCTCTCTAATTGAAGTAGTTTTCATCTGATCTTTACTAAACTTGGTAAGTAGTTGTATTAAGACAATATCTAGGTCAAGTTCCATTATGGGTCATGCCGGGTCAGAAACTAGGTCACGGGGTCACTTAGTGCATTTCAAGGATTTAGCATGTTGTCCGCTCTCTAGTTTATGTGGCTTTCTGATTTATTTTGATATTCTAAGACATTTTTATGCCCTCGAAGGAGGGCAAATAGTGATTGGACTGTCCGTTTGTCTGTCCGTCCGTCTGTCCCTCACACTTTGCGTTTAGATTTCGAAAAATGCTCATAACTTCTATGTCGCTTCAGATAGGAATTTCATATTTTGCATGCATGTGTATATGGACAAGGCCTTTCCATATGCACACACATTTTGACCCCTGTGACCTTGACCTTGAACTAAGGGTCCCCGTTTAGGTTCGAAATCTGCGTTTAGGATTTGAAAAAAAACTAATAACTTCTACCAAGCGTTTACACAGTTATACTTTTATGTAGTGACAAAGTTACAGTTGGGGGCATCCGTGTCCTGTGGAAACATTTCTTGTTTTGTTCAAATTTGGGTCCGGTATGGGGGCCCATTCCATATTGAAAGAAGTATATATATTTTCCCAAATGGTACCTACAAATTCCCAATTGAAAGTTTTCAAAAAAGTTTTTTTATTATAAGGATACAAATTTTAATTATCTCCAAATCCAGCTCTTAAAGTTGAACCTTATACAATATTATATTGCAATACTTTTGTTATTCGTTATAAAGTATTTGTTAGCATGAAATTAACAAGATTAATTACAAAATTTTAGTACATAAGACGTGATACTTTTTAAATCAAAGTGAACCAGCCCCATTCTCAAAATAGTGAACAAAAACACTGGGTCTATTTAGGACAAACATCTTGTCCAAACACTGGGTATATTTAGGACAAACATCTTGTCGGTTATAATTTTATTGACTGTTGTCTCATTTAAAGACATTGACTTGTAAAATGTATTTTTAGCGAGGCTGTTTTCGGAGAAAAACCCGAGCTATTGTCATAGCCAGCACGTCTGCCGCCCGACGTCCGGGTGTTAAGATATCAATGAGGAGAATTTATAAACCAATTACCGTACACTTAATTATTATTTATGAGTATACCTTTATATCAAAGGATTTGCACCCATTCCCAACTCAATTTATGTTTCGGGGGATATGAATTCAACGAATGTACTGGTTCTTTTTTAACACACCTGAGTACAAAATGCGGTGAGCTATGGTAGTAGCTGGCCCAGCGGCGTGTCGTCTCTTGTAATTTGTGAGAGGTCAGTTGTCAATTAGCTCAAAACTGCCATGCGTATTTTCATCAAAAAGCACAGATTTAATAGTTGTTATGTCACATCATCCGTGGTCCTTTATAGTATTTTGTTCAAATCTAACTCAGCGACTACTTTAACTGCCTGCTTTGACCAGCGCGCTTTCTCTGTCAGTACGATCTCAAACCAGAAAGTGGTTGACGATTGTCCGTGCCCGTCTGTAGATCTGCCGTGGAATCATATGGATTTCTATGGAAATCGTTAGATGGAATTCCGTGGAGTATTGGCACTAACTTTCCATCCGATTCCATGCAATCAATGGAAAAGTGAAAAAAAAAACAGAAGGGGGACTTGATATGGGATGGAATTCCATAAAATGCCATGGAATTCCATAGAATTCCGTGGTATTCCATATAATGCCGTGGAATTCCATAGAATGCCGTGGAATTCCATAGAATGCCGTGGAATTCCATAGAATGCCGTGGAATTCCATAGAACGCCGTGGAATTCCATAGAACGCCGTGGAATTCCATGGAATGCCGTGGAATTCCATAGAATGCCGTGGAATTCCATAGAATGCCGTGGAATTCCTTGAAAAGCTATGGAAATTAATAAAAAGCTGGAATAAAATAGAAAAAAAAACAGATTATAGATCAAAGGCATTTTATTGATTTTGAAAATGACAAATGTGAATGTAACTAAAGGTTTCATCATAGAAGTTAAACAAGTACAAGATCTGGCATCAATCATTAACCACACACATGCAGTCACAGTACATATTCAAAAATGAGTGGTTTTTCATTTTCATAAAGTACCAACTCTCTTAACCACAAGCATGCATGCACACATTCAAAAACACATCCATAAACATGCACGCATATACAGGTGAGAAAAGAAAAACTTATAAAAGGCACAATATAAAACATAGAAGTAGAATTTTACATTTCTCTAATGACAAGTATACTTCCTTTCTCACATATGTTCATAAACACACACAATTACATGCACACACACATCACGCACAATTGTTCTAGAATTTTTTCTCATAAATTTTAACGTTCAACAACTATTCCTTATTAATTCTAGAACACTTTCAGTATGATAACAGAAGTTCAGTAAATTCTAGTTGATGTGTTCCAGTACAATTCTAGAAAAGTTCCGAAGGTTAACTTCAAATATTTTAGTCTGAAACCAACTTTCTAGAAAACAAATTCCCATGCAGACCGCCAGTATTCAAGTACTGAGCATAGTTAATAATAATACATAACAAATTAACAACTGTTGTAAATTGGTTATTTATTATACTATGCTCAGTACTGTTGAACACGGACTTAATTCAATTATCCAAGTTTCAAATTCCTAAATTAAAAAAAACAACAAATAAATTAAGACCAAAAACAAACACAAAATACAATTCACAAAATAAATAACTGGTCTTTTTTATACAAGAAGTAACCAAAATAAAACATGTCACCAGCCACAGACTGCCAGGCTTAACACAGAGGCTAGTTTTTAAAAATGTTTGTCCAAGTCTTCCACTGCCATTTTCCTTTTCTTCTGAGAATATTGAACACCAATCACTGCCTCCGGGTCCTTTTTGGTATGAGGTACATTGTATACTGCTCACATGTGCTCTACAGAATAAAAAATCATAAAAATGTCTAAAGCAAAGAGTTATTTACATTCAAACTATAACAAGAGATTGCAAAGCAATATGGTCCCCTAACTGTAAAACTTCACTATTTTAAGTTTGTTAAATATATTTGTTGCCATAGCAACCAGAATTCTTGCATTATAAACAACATGAAATGACGTGCAAAATGTCCTTATTGTCATCTGTTCATGTTTCAAGTTTCATGAAAAAATACTTATACTTTTAAAGTTATCCCATGAGGATCCAGAAAAGTGTAACTGACTTAGACCAATATATTGAATTCCAAAAAGACAAAATACTTTCAGGTGGTTAACATTAAATAACTTATCTAGCCGAGGGCATGACAATATTTACCATGAATTTGTGGCCCTGTAAGTCCTCTAGGTAAATGCGCTTAAAGAGCCGCTTTGCTGTTGGATTATTTCCCTGCCAAACTCTGCAGTATCTTCCATCAACTGGTCAATGGTAATTAAAGCACATAATGAAAATGTATAGGGAACGTAATTCATGAATTGTTTTAAATATTAAGTTGTTAAATGGTCTTTAGAAAGAGAACTAAAAACGAAGTGAATACATTGCAAAGCACTAAGCATAACTTAATTTGTTGGTATGATTAGTATAAATTTATTATTGCTATAATTAGAATGATGTGTAATTCTATTGGTATGAAAATGCACACTCAGATACCTAAAAACCAATTCCATTGGTTTAATTTTTTATTTACAAGCAAATACGTTGAATTGATATCCCCCACCAACATGCTTCTGGACACATAAGTATTATATTTGACACTCAAACAAGCATTTTTTAAAGATACAAAGGGCCATAACCCCGTTTTTAACAGATGGTGTACAATTCCATTTGGCGTGCATCATCCTTTTATCCATATATATACTCGAACCAGGTTTCAATGAAATCCGCCAAAGCACTTCCAGGATATGGCCTAGGACACACAAAAAGCATTTTTTTCAAGATACAAAGGGCCATAACTCTGTTATTAACTAATGGTGTACAATGCCATTTGGCATGCATCATGCTCTTATCCATATACATACTCATACCAAGTTTCAGTGAAATCTGCCAAAGCACTTCCAAGATATGGCTACGGACGGATGGAAAGACAGACAGACGTAAGGATGGAAGGACGGACAGACAACGCCAAAACAATATCCCTCCGCCTATGGCGGGGGATAATAATAAACATTAACACCATTAATGAGCATTGAGTGCTCAACATGCACAGTAAAAAACTTCCTTAGCCTGCAGTTCCATAACATTGCATGATAAAATTACGTTACTACATTCAACGTTATTAATTTCTCCACATAGGTCTTATTACTTCCTTTTTCAACCTGCAAACTCCACTAAGTGAAAATTTGGGTGACAGCTGCTTTTAAACTAATATTTGCCATACTAAAACCTCAAATATCACATAAAAAGGTCTACAATAATGTCATAAGAAGATTAAATTTAAAGGAATATTTAGAAATAATAAAAATCACAAACCTTCAGTTGTTGTTCTATTCCTAGACAGACTGCTCAAACACTGTAAGCATCACTCTTTAGCAATATTTCATGTCACTTTCCAAATGATATAAATACATAAGTATTTTAAGAAAGTGTTTTTAATGGAAAAACTAATGAACTCTTCTGTTTGTTAAATGTCTTTAACTTTATTTTAACAAGTTAAACCAGTACATTGTCCACCATGTTTCATGTTTCAATCTAACAGGTAAACTCTCTGTATTTGAATTCAGCCAATTAGAAAAGGCTGTTATATCTTATAACCAATAGATTTGCAGCAAACATACCCAACATCTGATGTACAACACATGCTTGGCTATCAGATAGATTGTTATTTGACAACCTGGACTGGCCTGAGTTTGATATTGAGAAAAAACAGTGGGTATACCACTTGGACAGGGTTAAGGAATTTAAACTTGTAGAAATTGCTTTGAAAGTAACAACTACTCCTACTTCTGCAGAACTACTACTTTAATTACTACAGCATCAACAACACCACCACCAACAACAACAGCAACAATAACAGCAGCAACAACAACAGCAGCAACAACAACAGCAGCAACAGCAGCAGCAACAACTGCTACTACAGCAACAACTACTACTACTGCTACCTCTATTGCTACTACTATTGCTACAGAAACTGTTAATGCTACTACTACTACTACTACCACCACAACCTCTACTGATATAAAAAACACTACTGCTACTACATCAATTACTACAACAACAACACCTACTACAACAACAACAACTACTACTACTAATACAGCAACTACATCTACAACTACTACTACTACTGCTGCTGCTGCTGTCACTACTATGAATTCATTTGGCTATTTGTAAGTGTAAGGTGTTCTATATGTGTTCTTATTCCCCATAAGAACTTTTGTAGAACTAACTGGTTCTTAAAGCATTCTAGATGTGTTCTAGAACTACATTTTAAAAACATTTTTTGAAATTTTTGACCATATTTTGTCCTTGAAATGTTCTAAAAAGGTTATTGAAATTATTGGAACAGTTTCAGTCCTAAGCCATTTTCCACAAATGTTCTGGATTTATTCTAAAAAAACTGTTTGGAACAATTCCAGAACATACGTTTTAGAACACAAATATGGAACAGTTCGAGAACTGTTCCAATTTCTAGAACAAATTTATATATATCTTTATTGCATTTTCTTTTAAATACAAAATACATGATGCAAATAAATTTATACATGTATTAAACTACAAATACATTTCAGACAACCAGCGAAAATTTTCTAAGTTATTTTCCATTGATTTCCATCCAAGAAAATGTATAAGTTATTTTCCATAACGATTTCCGTTGAAAAAATGGCTAAGTCCAACTTTCCATGGTGTTTTCCATACATTCCGTGGAAATGCATGGAATTTTAGTCAAGATTCCGTGGAATTCCATAACAGCTTCAGATGGAAAATTGGCAAGTGGATGGAATTCCATCAAATTCCATGGATTTCCATCGATTTCCGTAGAATTCCATAATATTTTCTACGGAATTCCATAGAAAAGTGCTAATGACTATGGCAGATCTACAGACGGGTGCTTACTAAAGGAAGAGGTGGAGGAAAGAGTGCGTAGTATGAAGGCAGGGAAATCCCCAGGAGTGGACAACTTCTATTCTGAGCTGATTAAGCACTGAAGAGAAGCCTTATGTTTAAATGATATTAAAGAAAGGAATTTTGATATGTGCAGTGTTGCTAAAATTATGGCCTTGTGTCTGTTTTTTTCAAGTAAAGAATATATATTTCAAATGTGTTTTATTATTTCCTCTTTTACTTCTTTGTGAATCTTTCCTTAACTTCCATAGTTTAATTACATCAGTAAAGAACGGAATTTTGACAGCCACCAATTTGTGCTGAGTTATGGCCCTTGTGTTTTCAGGCTTTTTCTGCTCCATTTTGGGAAAACGCCACACTGGAATTTTGGGAATTTCGCGTCGTGAAAACCCCCATTTTGGGAAAAAAATTAATCGCAAAATCGGCTCAATTGGGAAAAATTATCGCATGTAAATAGTGTTTCTTATATTTAAAAGAAGCCGTTAACTGGTAAATAACGACTATTTGGATAACTTATTATTAAAATTTTACAAAATATTATGAGCATGTGTGATAAGTGCAGGTTTTTTAATCTAAATTTGGGGAAAAGGCTTGGCCTTTTTTAGGTGAAAAAAATCGCGCGAAGCGCCGGATTTTGAGGAAAATAAGGAAAGTCTTAAATAATCATTAACATATTTACAGTTTTTAAAACAAATTCAAGGCAACAGATAATTTAATTATGCAATACTTTCTTTTTCTACACCGGATCAGGTCAACTTATATATTTAAAGGGTAAAAAAAAAAAAAAAAAAAATTTTTTTTTTTTTTTTTTGTAATTGGGAATTTTTTTTCAATTGGGAAAAAAACAACCTGATTTGCATTGGGAATGGGGCCGAATATCGGACCCGTGGCATAGGGCGGAAAAAGCCTGGTTTTTAACCAGGTTTTCTGAAGGAAAAAACTGGTAATTAGATTGGGGATGGCGGCGGGTGGGCTGGTGGTCTGGCTGGCGGAACAAGCTTGTCCGGGCCATAACTTTGTCGTTCATTGTCAAATTTTAAAATCAATTTGGCCCATTTGTTCACCATCATGAGACGGTGTGTTGCGCGAAAGAATTACGTCGATATCTCCAAGGTCAAGGTCACAATTTGAGTTTGAATGTCAAAAATGGCCATAAATGAGCTTGTCAGGGCCATTACTTTGTGATTCATTGTGAGATTTTAAAATCATTTGGCACATTTGTTCACCATCAATAGACGGTGTGTCGCGCGAAAGAATCACGTCGATATCTCCAAGGTCAAGGTCACAATTTGAGTTTGAAGGTTAAAAATGGCCATAACTGCGCTTGTCTGGGCCATTACTATGTCATTCATTGTGACATTTTAAAATCATTTGGCACATCTGTTCACCATTATTGGACACTGGTTATTAGATTGGCGATGTTGGCGGGCGGGCTGGCGTGCGGAACAAGCTTGTCCGGGCCATATTTTTGTCGATCATTGTAAGATTTTAAAATCATTTGGCACATTTGTTTACCATCATTAGACGGTGTGTCGCACGAAAGAATTACGTCGATATTTCCAAGGTCAGGGTCACAATTTGAGTTTGAAGGTCAAAAATGGCCATAAATGAGCTTGTCTGGGCCATTACTTGGTGATTCAATGTGAGATTTTAAAATCATATGGCTCATTTGTTCACCATTATTGGATGGTGTGTTGCGCGAAAGAATTAGGTCAATATCTCCAAGGTCAAGGTCGCCACAACTAAAAATATATTGATTTGAAACAACTATGTAACTATGAACAATAAGTAACAATGCACATTTTGATTTTGAGTTGTCTCTCTTTATCAGACTTTTTACGCACCCGGTAGGGTGGCATATAGCAGTTGAACTGTCCATCAGTATGTCAGTATGTGTGTATGTCAGTCTGTCTGTCCGTCCGAAAAAAAACTTCAAGTTTAACGCTTGCCATCACTTTTGCATTATTGAAGATAGAAACTTGATATTTGGCATGCATGTGTATCTCATGAAGCTGCACATTTGAATGGTGGAAGTTCAAGGTCAAGGTCATCCTTCAAGGTCAAAGGTAAAAAAAAAAAAAATTTCAAAGCAGTGTTCTCATGAAGCTGCACATTTTGAGTGGTGGAAGGTCAAGGTTATCCTTCAAGGTCAAAGGTAAAAAATAAAATAATTTTTTTTTTCAAAGCGGCGTTCTCATGAAGCTGCACATTTTGAGTGTTAGAAAATCAAGGTCAAGGTCATTTTCAATGTCAAGGTCAAAAATAAATAAATATTTTTTTGTTTATTTCAAAGCGGTGGCATAAGGGGGCATCGTGTTTCTGTCGAACACATATCTTGTTTTTTTTCTAATTGAAATCAAGGTCAATTTTACACAAGGGAGTTATCATACACATTTGAATTGTCTCCCTTTATCAGACTTGTTTCAACTGAAAACCTTGTTTTGTGACAATTTTGTCCCATTTGTAGAATATAATAGTCGATCTGTGTGTGTCAAACATGTACCATATGGGGTCATCAGTGTCAAATGTGACGCATTTCTTGTTTCTTTGGAAGAATATATTAATTTAAAAACATATGTTTTTTAACTCAACTTTTCTTTGAATGCTGGCAAATTTCACTCAACAACAGCCTTAGAAAGATCATATTTAAGTGATCTTAAAGGGAGGCATTTTTTGTGCAATCAACTATTGCAAAATTATGTCTGTCATTTTCATGTGTTGAGATATATATATGTGCGCTTCATAAAATTATGACTGTTTGTAGTATTTTGCTCAAGTATTAAGTATATTAAGAAGCTATTTTGGTTATAATTTATATTTGATTAAATTTGACTGTGTCCATGGGGGATGAGTGTCTGTGACATATCTAATTCTGTATGAAATGGACTGAAAGTGGCACATACATATTAACATTGTTCTCTTTTTTTGTGTAAGAATTTTTTATTATATCCCCATTATTATACATTGGTAATGGGAGCTATATAGGAGTCACTATGTCGGTCTTTCGGTTGGTCTGTCGGTCTGTCGCTCTGTCTGTCTGTACCGAAACTTCATCCGATCTTCACCAAACTTGGTCATAATTTGTATGTCAGATGATGTCTAGGTCATGTTGGAATATGGGTCATGCCGTGTCAAAAACTAGGTCGCGGGGACACTTAGTGTGTTTTAAACAGAAAGTTTAACCGGACCAAATGTTTGATATTTATCGTTTGATTTTATAATTACTTGGTACATTTGTTCACCCTCATGGACGGTGGTGTCGTGTGAAAAAAGTACGTAGATATCTCCAAGGTCAAGGTCACACCTGGAGTTCAAAGGTCAAAATGCTTTTCCCGGGCCATAACTTATCATTTATTGTGAGATTTTAAAATCATTTGCCAAATGTGTTCACAATCATTGGACGGTGTGTCCCCCTAAAGAATTATGTCAATATTTCCAAGGTCAAGGTCACACTTTGAGTTCAATGATAAAAATGGCCTTAATGAACTTGTCAAGGCAATAACTATGTCGTTCATGGTTAGATTTAAAATCATTTGGCTCAGTTACTCGTCATCAACGGACGGTGTGTCATGCAAAAGAATTACGTCAATATCTCCAAGGTCACACTTTGAGTTCAAAGGTAAAAAATAGTCATAAATGAGCTTGTCCGGGCCATAACTATGTCATTCATTGTGAGATTTTAGATTAATTCAACACATTTATTCACCATCATTTGACAGTGTGTCGCGCGAAAGAATTACGTCGATATCTCAAAGGTAAAGGTCACACTTGGAGTTCAAAGGTCAAAATGGCCATAAATGAGCTTGTCCGGGCCATAACTATGTTGTTCATTGTGAGATTTAAAAATCATTTGGCACATTTGTTCACCATCATTGGAAGGTGTGTCGCAAGAAAAGAATTACGTCAATATCTTCAAGGTCAAGGTCACACTTTGAGTTCAAAGGTCAAACATGGCCATAAATGAGCTTGTCCGGGCCATAACTATGTCATTCATTGTGAGATTTTAAAATAATTCAATACATTTGTTCACCATCATTAATTAGTGGGGTCGTGCGAAAGAATTACGTCGATATCTCAAAGGTCAAGGTCACACTTGGAGTTCAAAGGTCAAAAATGGCCATAAACAAGCTTTTCCGGGCCATAACTATGTCGTTCATTGTGAGATTTTAAAATCAGTCAGCATTTGTTCACCATCATTGGACAGTGTGTCGGGCAAAAAGTATGTCGATATCTCCAAGGTCAAGGTCACACTTTGAGTTCAAAAGTAAAAATTGGCCATAAATGAGCTTGTCCGGGCCATAACTATGTGGTTTATTTTAGATTTTAAAATGACTCTGTACATTAATTTTGTCCACAGTCATTGGAACGGCGTGTCATGTAAAGAAGTCAAGAGTTGAAAGGTCAAAATGGCTTTAAATGATAATGCATAATAATTCTTCCAAATTGCCATAAATTAGATTCTCTTGTTTTTGTGAAGACAGCATTCAAAATAGTCTGTGTCAATGCGCACATGGGGTATACGTCAGGTCTGTGACAAAGCTCTAGTTTTGTTTGCAGATTTCATCTAAATCCAACTTTTCTTTTACAACTTTATGCTTGAAATTGTTTCAATCTATAAAAAAAAAACACTTTAGTTGGAAATTTTGTTATTGCCTATTCCAAAAAGCACTTTTGTATTTAAAAAATCAG